>NC_069800.1:36918751-37543751 GCF_027406575.1 Nycticebus coucang | reverse complement strand
GTCTGAAGTGGCTCATTTTAGGACTGTAGTGTTTGCCATGTTATTACTGTCTGTTGTTCCTTTCCCGCCATGGGGCCCAGGCCCAGAGAGAACCACGAGGGCGAGCAGGGTCTCCTCCCCTTTCCCGACTTTCTCCCGCCACGCTGGGGCGCAAGCCGTTTGCTCACCCGGGCCCTGGGCCACCGCGCTCACCAGGCGCTGCACCGACTCCAGCAGCTGGCGCTGCTGGCGCTGCAGGAGGCTGGAGTTGCTGCTGGCGGCGCGCAGGCTGCGCTCGAGGCCGGCGAGGGCGCCGCTCTGACGGCCCAGCAGGCGCCGCAGCCGCTCCTTCTCGCCGCGGAGGCTGGCCAGCTCGGCTTGCTGCTGCGTCTCCAGAGCCTGCACCCGCGTCTCCAGCGCGCTGCGGAGCAGAGAGCGCACGGCAGTGAGCCTGTGGTCCCTGTGGCTTCCCCTGGGCCCTGGGGTCCCTTCAGACCCGCGCCAAGGCTCAAGAGAGGTGGAGCACCCTGTCCTGGGTTACACAGCCCAGCAGTCCGTGCCTGCTACAGGCACAGACCGAGGAGGAAGATGGACTGGGGTCCGTAGAGGAATGAGTGGGGTTGCAGGGCTGCAATCAGATAGGCATTGCCAAATTCCAAGTATATTCACCCTTTGACTCAGCAGTCCACTCCCAGAGATACTCTCCAGGGAGCAGGGGCAAGCAAAACCTTAGAGGAGTGCTTGTAAAAGAGAACTACGAACAGCCTACATGCCAGGACTGGCCGAATCTGTGTTTGGGCGTCGAACTGTTCTGCAGCCAGGAAGAAGGAGCCAGCGTGTATTTGCACAGATTGGAAAAATGCCCAGGACTTGGGGTTGACAAATCGGTGCCTATAGTTTAACACCATGTGCAGGAAGATGAGAGACAGAGAGAAAGAGAGAGAGAGAGAGAGAGAGAGAGAGAGAGAGAGAGAGAGAGAGAGAGAGAGAGAGAGAGAGAGAGACCAATGTAAAAGAGAAATATGGGCGGACACACAGAAGGCTGTGGAAGGGATAGACAGACCACAGTGGTCCCTGTGTTTGGAGAGAATATTAAAGAAAATCCATTATGTGCTGTGACTTGGGTTTTGGGTGGAAGAGGAAATAGGGGCCAGGTCGGGGGTAGGGGGATGGGGAGACCAAGTTTCACTTTTATTTTATACAGGTCTCTGTTGCCAGCTGATACCATAATAAACATGAAGCCTTTTTGTCATGGATTTAAAAGCAAAGAAGAATTTTATGAATTTTGGCATTTTATCCTCCAGATTTTATTTTATTATTTTTGTTGTTGTTGTTGCAGTTGTCATTGTTTTTAGCTGGCTGGGGCTGGGTTCGAACCCTCCAGCCTGGGTTTATGTGGCTGGCGTCCTACCCACGGAGCTATGGGCGCTGCCCCTTCAGATTTTATTTTGTCACATATGTGTGCAATGAGAGATGGAAATGTTATTCATTGTAGCACCGATTGGATTAAAGACCGGAAGCAACCTGGATGCCCTTAATTGGGGACTGGGGAAATGAAAACAGGAGCAGCCGCACAGAACATGGTGAACTTGGAGACAGAGTGAGCAAGCACATCAGATAGTTATAATACATTTTCCCAGATGACTAGGCAAAAACAAAACATGGCAACGAGGTATGCTACATTTGGGCTTAGAAAGGATAAAGAAGGGAAAGTACAGATAGACACTCTTTAAGTTACAATGGGGTTACAGCCCAATAAACCCATCAGAAGTTGAAAATCTTGGAAGTCAAGGGGGCCTGGTGGCTCATGCCTATAATCCTGGCACTCTGGGAGGCTGAGGCGGGTGGATTGCCTGAGCTCAAGAGTTTGAGACCAGCCTGAGCTAGAGTGAGACTCCATCTCTAAAAATAGCTGGGCATTGTGGTGGGTGCCTATAGTCCCAGCTACCCAGGAGGCTGAGGCAAGAGAATTGCTTGAGACCAAGAGTTTGAGGTTGCTTTGAGTTATGATGCCATGGCACTCTACCCAGGACAATGAAATGAGACTCTGTCTCAAAAAAAAAAAAAAAAAGGAAGAAGAAAATCTTGTAAGTAAAAAATGCATTTAATACAGCAAAGTTACTGAATATGCTAGCTTAAACATTGTCACAACACTTACATTAGCCTATGGTTGGGCAGAATCATCTAACATAAGGCCTATTTTATAATAAGGTGTTGAATAGCTCATGTAATTTATGGATTACTATACTGAAAGAGAAAAGCAGAATGGCTGTAAGGTACTCAAAATAGTTTCTACTGAATGCTTATTGCTTTTGCATGGTTATAAAGTTGAAAATTTTTAAGTTGAACTATCATAAGTTGGGGATCTTTATTGTGTACATTTGCATATTCATAAGAAACCCTGGAGTATCAGCTTATAGAACGTCAGCTCCATGAAGACAGGGACTTTGGTCTATTTTTCACTTCTGTATCCCCAGCATCTATAATAGTGCCTGACACATAGAAAGAGCTCAAAAAATAACAGTTGATTGAATGAGTGGAAGATACTAGGAACAGTGGTCACTTCTGGCTCAGGTGGGTAGGTGATGGAGGGGCAGGGCTGGGAGGGAGACACGTTACCATCCATTCAGGTGTGCTGACCCATTTTGGAGACTAAGAAAATGAATCCAGCTAGGTCAGAAGGGATTTCCTCCAAACCTCGAATTATGCTGCAGAAAGAGAGAGAATTTGGGCACACTCAGAGTCTATAATTCTAACTGTCTTCATGGGCCAAGAGTTGACTGATGACATCCTCCATCTCCATTGATTTCTAGGCATCTGATACCAATTCAGAGTGATTGAGAGTGTCCCAGTGCTTGCCACCAAGACCTTGGGGTGGGCAAACTGACATTAATTGCACACTGATCAGAGGGAGCTGGGTGATCCTATGGCCTTATCCTGACCCAGCATGTAAGTAATAATAACATCTTGCCCTGTTGACAGGCCTGTGGCTGGTTCAGTGGGTAGAACTGAACTCAGGTTCTTCCAGAACCCTGACCTTGGCAGATTTTTCTCCACTCAGCTTGAAATGGAGATGAAATCAGCCTCAGATTTCTCTGCTTTATCTATACTCTGAGACGGTTTTGTTCTTTGTAATTTAAAGGGTGTTCCCCTGGTGTATATTTGCTTATAAATGCGGAGACTCTGACAGTACAGACAAGAGCCTGGTATCTGTGGTTGCTTCTGGGAAGGGAAGCAGGTGGATGGGATCAGATTAATTTATTTACAAAGAAGTAAAGCCAATAAAATTTACCAGGTAAATTGTATGGTGGGTAAATTATATCTCAACAAAGCTGTTAAATTTATGAAAGGAAGGAAGAAAGGAAGGAAGAAAGGAATGAATGAATAAATGAATCAAGATGTATTGAGTCCCAGGAAAGTGCCCATCCCTGTCCCACCCAGTGATGGGGCCAGGCCCTGTGTCTGCCTGGCCCCCATCCCAGCCTCAGTCTGGACTCCAGCCCTGGTTTCAGTTGTCCTCCAGCACTAGCCAGTCCCAGCTCCAGCTCTAGTCCCCCAAATTGCTCCCTTGCCCCTATCCACTATCTCAGCCCCTGGCCCAAGTCCAGCTTCCTGCCCTGGCTGCAGCCCTAGCCTCAGCCCCAGCCCTCAGCTCTGGTTTCCACCATACATCCCAACCTTAACTCCCAGCCTGGCGCTGGGGACAACACCCACCTGTTCTGGCCCTGCAGCCGGTGGAGCTCATGGCCCTGCAGCAGCAGCTGCTTCTCCAGCTTGTTGGTGGACAGGGAGGTCTCTAGCAGCTGGATCTCCATGCGGGACGTCTGGTTGAGGACCTGCCCCAGCAAGCAGAAGGGGGAGTTTGGGCTTAGGAGCCCTGCCCAGCTGCCACCCACCTTAGGAGCCCACAGTGCCTTCCACTCTAGAAAGTTGCTGACCTTCTTCTAAGCCAGTAGTTGCTATGATCACTCACTCCCAGGCCCTAACTGAGCTTATGATCTGGGGGCTAGATTCGAACCCACCAGCTCAGGTGTATGTGGCTGGTGCCTTAGCCGCTTGAGCCACCAGGTGCTGAACCTATCATTTGCTTTTTCATCCATTCACTTCCCCACCCTCCCATTTATCCCTCCCTCTCTCTGCTGCTCAGATACCTCTTTTCAGAGTCCTCAACCCCTAAGGTCTGTTGAATTATTTCTTATCCACCTTCTTTCTCCTGTGCTGTGCAAACTTCCTAAGGGCAGAGGGACTGTGTCCCTCCACCCCTCACCTCTCACCCAGGGTCCAGCATAGTCCTGGATATTGGAGTCACAGGGACAGAAAAGCCAGGGCCAGTGCCCATCCCTGGGGCTCATAGTTTGGGGGGAAATGTTTGTGAAAAAGTCATGGAGGAGGGAGGTATTAGGGGGCTACAGGCCCAGAGGAGGCCTTGACCTTACCCAAGGACAGAAGTCAAGGCAAGGTGAGCTGGCCTGTGAGCCACCCTGGCCAGCTGTAGGCCCCTCAGTCCCACTTGAGCATCTTTGTTACCTGAGCCTCCACGTTGGTCAGCTTGCGGGTCTGGGCGGTGGTCTGGTTCAAGAGGCTGGTGCCCAGCTCTAGCATGGTGGCCGTCTGGTTCTGGACCATGTGCTGCTGGGCTTGTGCCAGCTCCGACCTCAAGTTCATCTGGACGTACCTCTCTAGCTGTGGGAGACCATGGGCTTGGGTCATAGGGTAGGCTGAGGGAGCCTCCCATCACCCTGCACATGTTCTCCATGGAAGGGCACAGAGTAGCCAGGGGGCTTGAAGCATGACGCCAAGCCACCATCATCTCTCACCTGGACTGTCCCAGGAGATTTTTCCCTGGTCTCTCTGCCTCCATCCTTGTGCCCTGCACAATTTATCCCTTACTCAGCTGCCTGAGGGATCTTATTAAACCTAAGTCAAGTCACCCCCCTCTTCTGCTCTAAACCTTCCCAGGGTCCCAGTCTTCCTCAGAGGTGGGGCAGTGACCACAGGTTCCTTCCTAACCTGCAAGGCTGCCACTCTCCTCTCCTCTGCTAGTCCTTTGTCTCACTCACTCGCTCCAGATACAGTTCCTCGGTGACATCCCTCCAACACGGCAAACACGCTTCCATCCCGGAGTCTTTGCAAATGCAGTTTTCTCAATGTTCCTCTGAAATCCCCTCCCAGCCCCATCTGCAGGGCTTGCTCCCTCATTCATTTCGGTTTTCTTCGTAACACTTACCACTCCTGACTTTGTACTACATATTTATTTGTTGTCTTTCTCACCCCCTAGAACAGTGTTTTTCAATCTTTTTTATCTCACGGCACACTTGAACCTACAGTTAAACCTTTTGCAGCACATTTTAATTATGTTGGTCAAAAAAATGAGTAAGAAAACTTGCTAGGCTTTGAACTTCTTTCAAAAATAATTCAATTAATGATCTTTAAAAGTTTTTGCGACACACCTAGGATCCTCTCACAGTACAACGGGGTGCTGTGGCACAGTGGTTGAAAATCACTGCTCTAGAATGTCAGTTCCACGATGCCACTGACTTGGTCTTACCCACAGCTTTGTCTCTATGTCTAGCACAACCCATGGCACACAGGGGTGCTCAGGAAATGATGTGTTCAAGGAATCAATAGGAAAGGGGAGCAGCAAGGGTCAGAGATGGCCCCGATTGTGTACCCTTTGCTCCCTGCTTTCTCGGGGTGAGCCAGCAGGGAGAGTGGGCACATGCCTTTCCCTGGTGCAAGAGCTTGCATGTCCATCAGCCAAGCTGCTCTTTCTATCTTCTGGCCTCCTTCAGCTGCCAGACGGGGCTGACTGGCCAGTCTCCATGGCTTCTTCCAGCTCTGATGTTCTGGGACCCCACGTGCTAATGTTCATTTCTCTGACAGGGTTGCTCTCTTTCCCGAAAGCAGAAGAAGCATTTATGGCGTGACACCAAGATTAAGTTGTAAAGGTGGACAGTGTGTTCTCAGGGCTCCGTGCCTCAGGGCAGAGAGCCAGGCCCCTCCATCCCTCTGTATTCGGCACACTTGCTGGCCTCTCACCACCAGCCCCATCTTGTCCCTGGCTCCTTCCCTTGCCCACTCATTCAGTCTTCCCGGAGGTCCTGCAGGGCTGCTTCCAGAGTCCCCGGGAACACTAGTGCTCCCTAGGGAGAGGTGACTCCCCAGAACCTGCCTCCTTCATCTCCCCCCTCCACTTTAGCTGTTCCATTGTCAGCTGCTGGAGGGGTAGTCATGGTCGTATTGATTGGAGTTCTGTTTCTCAAAGTGTGGTCCTTTGGTTAGCGTCAGCTGGGAGCTTGTTAGAAATGCAAATTTCAAGGTTCCTACTGAACCTAGGAAATCAGGGGTGGCACCCTACCATCTGTCACTGAGATGGGAGAGACTTTGGTGTCGAGATGGCAGAGGGGAATGAGAGCCTGAGAGACCCCTTCCTTCCTCTGCTCCTCCTGGCCCAACTCCTCCACTGTCCCCAGCAGCACACAGCACGGCTCCCAATGGCCATCTCTCCACGCCAACCCTGAAGGTTTTCTGGCTGCTTCCCCACTGTCTCTTCTCCCCTCAACACGAAACTTCTACCACTAATTGTCTCTGTCTTTTCACCTCCACGTCCACCCTCACCTTTGAAAAAAGTTTTATATTTCCTCTTCTTATGTATGTATTGAGACATAGTCTTACTCTGTTGCCCTGGGTATAGTACCTTGGCATCATAGCTCACAGCAACCTCAGACTACTGGGCTCAAGTGATCTCTTCCCTCAGCCTCCTAAATAGCTGGGACTAGAGGTGCCTACCACTATGACTGGCTAGTTTTTTTATTTTTAGTAAAGATGGAGTCTTGCTCTTGTACTGGGTGGGATCTAACTCCTTTTTATTTATTTATTTATTTTTTGAGACAGAGTCTCTCTTTGTCGCCCTCAGTAGAGTGCTATGGCATCATAGCTCACAGCAACCTCAAACTCTTGGGGTGAAGCGATCCTCTTGCCTTAGCCTCCCAAGTAGCTGGGACTGCAGGCACCTACCACAGCTCCCAGCTGTTTTTATAGATGGGGTCTCACTCTAGTTGAGGCTGATCTCAAACTCCTGAGCTGAGGCAATCCACCCACCTCGGCCTCCTGGAGTGGTGGATTAAAGGCATGAGCCACCGGGCCTGGCCCTAGTCTCTAACTCTTAAGCTCAAGCACTCCACCTGCCTTGACCTCCTACAGTTCTAGGATTACAGGTATGAGCCATCTCACCTGGCCCTTCATCTTTTTTTTAAACGAACAACATTAATTATGTAATTATGGTACATTTCACACATACATAAAGATGTTGAGTATAACAAGAAAACAACCCATAATGCACTTCCTCCTGAATAACCCCAGTTGTGTCTCTCCAGCTCCGGGAAGCCCATTCACTCTGTAATTCACCCCATCATGGACACTTTTGTGTTTTCGTCTTTCTTGACATCTCAGCATCCCTCCCTTCTGCTGGAAATACTTCCAGATGTCTTGGTTTTCCTCCAGTCCCCTGGCTGCCTGCCCTCTCCTTCTTCTTTATAGGTTCCTACATGTTGGGGGTTCTGGTCTCTCTGTCCAATCTTTCCTAGGTCAGGGGTCCTCAGTGGGAGACTACAGGGTCCCTGAACTTGGGTGAGAAAAAAATTATATTTTTTGTCCACTAACCTATAACAGAAATTTGGCATTTCCTTCCATTATAAGAGCTTAGCTCACAAACCACAGACATACTAGTGGGTCCTCTGACTCATTATCAGTAGAAATCACAAATATTTTCATATCAGAATACTTTGTTATAACATCTTCAAATATTGTTTTTACTCGGTATGACTTTGGAATTGTGGATGTTATCAAACCCACCAGTGGATAATGCTACATCTTCGTTGAAAATTTTATTCTTAATATTGTGATTATAATGGCAATGTTATTGGTGTGCTTCTGCTTTTATGCATTTTGGAGAAAGGATCCTCAACCTTCACCCAAGACCAGATGACAAAGAGTCCAAGGCTTCAAATGCATCAGGCCATGCCCTGGGTACCAGACCTAGGGCTTTCCTATTCCCTATGCTGAGGGGGCCATCACTATCTCCCACCCAGACTCTCTCCTCCTGAATGTCCCACCAAATTGCCATTTCTGTGTGGGTTTCCAGTGAGCATCTCAAACATAGCATGTCTAACCTAGAACTCTTGAGTCCTCAGCTCCTTCTACCCCATCCCTGAAACACCTCCCTGGTTCCCTTTCCCATCTCAGTAAATGTCCCCACCCGGTTCTGAAGGCTCAAACCCAGACCTCAATACTGACTTCTCTTTTTCTTATCTGTCACACTCAACCCATTAGTAAGTTCTGCTCACTGTAATTTCTACATGAATCTTGAGTCTGTTCACTCACCTTACCCTGGGCCAGGCTGCCATCATCTCCATTCATCAGTCGACCTCTCGTGCCCTCTGTCTAACCCTCTACCAGCTCCCAGAAGATTCTGATGGTTGGGCCCACCAGGCAGATAAGAGCAAGCAGAGCTATACTGAGTCTGGTCTCAGGCTTTTCCACATGCCACGAACCTCTTAGAACCTATATTAAAATGCAGACTCTCAGGCCCTGAGCTTCTGCTCCAGATGGTCAAACAGTGAATCCACTCCCAAGGTGAGAGGTTCCGGGACATCTCCCCAAAGATTCTCATTTGCAGATGGACAAACAGAGGCCCAGGAGAGTTGCCCAAGGTCATGCCTGGAAGGTTCCAAGGCTCCTTGCCATGAGGCTTCTCTAGGTCTACAGAGCTGGCCTCGTGACCAGAGTAGCTTAGGGTCACCTGTAGTGATTGGAACTCTCTAAGCATCCTCACTTGTCGCCCACTTGTCCTGTGGCTGCAAGTGGTTGGGCAGGACAAAAGCCACCCACAGCTGGAGCCCATCACCCAATTTGTCACACCCACCCATCAGCATGGGCCCTGGAACCGATAATCCAGGCCAGATGGGCCCCATTTGGCCAGGCTGGGGCTCACGGGCCAGGGTGGTGGGGGTTGGGTCTGGCCTAGGTCTCAAGAACCCACTGGAAGGGTGAGGGAAGTGTCCCAACGGAGGAACCTATCTAGGATGGGATCTGCTATTCTCTAGCTGCCCCCCCCAACCCCCACCTGCCCTTTCTCTATCATCCTCATGCTGGAAAATTCTCAGGTCTCGGATAGGGACAGAGGCTTGACCTCTCACCACCCTCCAGCCTGCAAAGAGGCTGAGCTTTGGTCCCTTGAATACTGGTTCTCTCTCCATGGCCCTGCATTTGAGTTCTGGCTCTGCCACACTCTCCTTGTGGCCCCTTGGAGGGTGCTACATTTCCCTGAGCCTCGCTTTATAAATCTGTGACATAGGGTCAGTAAATCCTGCTCTTTATTGGTGAAAGGGCATTGAAAAGGGTTTTGAAGGAAAGGAAAAGAGCTTTCACAGGCGGGGGCTAGAGGAGGAAGGAAAGGTGTCCCAGACATGGCAGATGCGTATTGATGGGTGGGCAGTTTCAGTGCCCATGGAGGTCTGCTCAGGCCTGTTTCTCTCCTGCATTATTTATATAAAAGGACTTCAACTGGCAAATGGATGAACAACTGTGGTCCATCCATCCAAGGGACTCTACTAGCAATAAAAAGGAAGAAACGATTGTTGTGGAGAACAGCATGGGTGAACCTCACAAATATTATGCTCAGTGAACTATGCCAGACTCAAAGGGCTACATACTGTCATTCCACTTACATGACTTTCTGGAAAAGTAGGAATCTGTGCTTGCCAAGACCTGAGGCCTAAGGGTGGGGATTGATTGCAAAAGGGCACAGGGTATCTTTTCGGAGTGTTGATGGTGTTGTGATCGTCAGGGTGGTTACATGACTGTATACACTTGTCAAAATTCATAGAACTGTATATAAAAAGGGTGGATTTTCCTCAATGTGGATTATATCTCAAAAAAATCTCCCCAAACCTGATAATACAGGTTCAATAAAATGTCCCATATAAAAATACGTATTATAATATTAAAAATGTTTCCTCCAGCTAATCCCTCACCCTCTGAGTTTCATTCATGTACTTATTCAAGAGTTATTTCTTGAGTACCTACCATGGTGCTAGGCCCTGTATTCAATATTAGATAATCAGAAATGAACAAAATTGGTAAGTTTTCTGATTCCAAGGCACTTCCCTAAATAAATCAGTTGCATTGCAGTAGTGATGGGTGCTGTGAAGAAAATAAGACAGGGTGAAGAGTGGGGTCAGGGGCAAGTTCAGCCAGGGTGGCAGAGGAAGCCTCACCAGAGAGGGCCATCTGGGATGAGAGTCTGAGAGGGGCCAGCTACTGGGAAAGGGGGAAGGAGGGAATTGTAGATGGAAGAAAAGGCAAGTGCAAGGGCCTTGAGGTGAGAGAGTCTGATATTTGAGGATCAGAAGGAAGACGAATAACAAAAATGTACCCTGCTTGTCTCCCCCATGGAAAATGGTGCATGGGCTGACGTCTGGGAAATGTATTTATTTTTCCTTGAGACAGAGTTTTCATTCTGTTCCCCTGGTTGCTCACAGCAACCTCAAACTCTTGGGCTCAAGTGATCCATTTGCTCCAGCCTCCAGAGTAGCTGGGACTATAGGCGTCTGCTACAACAACCAGTTAGTTTTTCTATTTTTAGTAGAGATAGGGTCTCACTCTTGCTCAGGCTGGTCTCAAACGCCTGAGCTCAGGGGATTCACCTGCCTTGGCCTCCCAGAAGTGCTAGGATTATGGTGGGGAAATACATTTAATGCAGACGAAAATGAATGTAGAGAGAGCCTGAGTTGGAATTGCAGCCTTACTGGCTGTTTGACCTTGGGCAGGTGGGTGCCTCTACCTGTCTAAGCCTTTTCTCTAAAATGAAGCTACTCATAGCTTCTGCCCTCCAGGTTGTAGGGAGCATTCCTGAGAGGACTCTGGTGCCCAGTTACATAATCACCCCATGACAAATTCTAGGATGTATGGACCATGGATTACAATATAGCTTTTAAAAAGAATGTGAATGAGCTGCATTAGTTGTTGGTCTGAAAAGATGCCCAGACACACTCATAAGTCAGAAAACCAAGAGGCAGAATCTTACGGGAGTGTGGGGACATTTATGTGCAGGAACGCTCCAAGTGATGTATTTTTGTAGGTTCACAGACAAAGACCAAGAACATAAAGTACTAACCGTAGTGATTTGCCCTGGGGGACGGCTTACAAGACGGGGATGGTGATGGCACTTTCCTTTTGCATTACATATTTTGAAATAGCTTGGATTTAAATGGTAGAATGAGGGTAGGCAAGCGTAGTTGATACACTAACAACTAGAATATAAACTAGGAGTTGGAGTTCTTAACTGATGTCTCAGGCCCTTGAGGGATCGGTGAATAGAACTCAGGGAACCCCTTGGCTTGGATGAAAAAAAAAAAAAAAAAGACTTTCTTTCCCACTAATCTCTAACTGAAATTAGCTTCTCCCATGGTGACAAATACAGGCCACAGCTACTCTGTTGGTGGCAGCAGTGCCTGTGGTTTTGTCATGAGCAGAAACCACAGGTGCTTTCACGTCTCGTCACAGCTGCTGTGAATGTCTGCAACGTGCTGACCCCCAAATGGGGAAAGGCCCTAGATCTGCCACTGGATCTTGTATTAATGTATTAATACAGAAGCAATTTATGACTAAGTTGCTGTGGCTCACGCCTGTAATCCTAGCACTTTGGGAGGCTGAGGCAGGTGGATTGCTTAAGCTCAGGAGTTCAAGACCAGCCTGAGCAAGAATGACACCCCCTTCTCTACTAAAAACAGAAAAAATTAAAAACAAACTAGCTGGGCATTGTGGCAGGTGCCTATAGTCCCAACTCCTCGGGATGCTGAGGCAAGCGGATCGTTTGAGTCAGGAGTTTGAGATTGCTGTGAGCTATGATGATGCCACTGCACTCTAGCCTGGGTGACAGAGTGAGACTCTGTTCCCACCCCCCAAAAGAGACTGTATCAGAGATGTTTCAAAAATATTCTGACCTTTGAATCTCAAGGCAATTTGTTTCTTTTGTAAATCTATGCATTAAGCTTTACATTTTAAAAAACATTCTTCTGAGTGAGAATCCAGAGCTTCACAGATGCCAGAGGAGCTCAGGGCACAGGAAAGGTTAAGACCCCCAAGACCTCTCCCACACAGCCTTCCTCACCGGTGCGCCCAGAGGGACATCAACTCTGAGAGCGCAGGGATAGTATCTGCCTTTTCTTCTGGTGCCTGGAAGGGTGTCTGGCAATTTATAGGTGTTCCACTGATATTCGTTAAGTTGAATGAATGGATGAATTGTCCCCTCCCCTGGAAGAAATAGCTATGAAATAAACCACACGGTGCTGCTCTGTGGTGCAGCCATTGGCAAAGACACGCAGAACAACAGGAAAGGAAAGAAAGGCCTTCACAAAGAAATTAAACCCCAGGCGAGTTGCCTTGTAGCTTGTCACTTCCAGCCTTTGTGCCTTCATTTCCCTACCCATAGATGGGAGTGATTGCAGTACAACCTCAGGGCTGGAGTGAGGAGTGATGCCCATGATCTCACAGCAAAGGGCCTTGTTTGTTGCAAAAAGTGTTTAGAGCTTCTATGGTTGAGGATGTGGGGGTCGGGGAGGGGATGCAGGGAGGCCAGGAGAGTGTGGGCCAGAATGGGCTCCATTGTCATGACCCCAGTTAGACAGAGCTGGCTGAGGTGGGAGCTGGGATCCCCAAAATATCTGTAGGACCCCTTGGAAGTCAAGGGCATCTCTGTGCAGTGTTTAGTTTTGGAATATATATATATATATAGAGAGAGAGAGAGAGAGAGAGAGCGCGCGAGCGTGAACGCAAGGTTTACTCTGTAGCCCTTGGTAGAGTGCCATAGTGTCGTAGCTCACAGCAACATCAGACTCTTGGGCTCGGGTGATCCTCTTGCCTCAGCCTCCCAAGTAGCTGGGACTATAGGCGCCAGCCTCAACACCTGGCTAGTTTTTCTATTTTTAGTAGAGACAGGGTCTCACTCTTGCTTAGGCTGGTCTCGAACTCCTGAGCTCAAGCAATCTACCTGGCTCACCCTCCCAAATTGCTAGGATTACAGGCATGAGCCACCATGTCCAGCTAACTTTGGGATCTTATTGGAAGGCTTCGTTTGCCTGGTTGGGTAGGAGACTGGCCCCGTGGGTGGGTGACGCCACTGGAGAAGCATGGCGGTCCATGGGTGTTCCCTCCAGAGCCTGGTAAGACTTCTGTCACTAGAACCCTAGGCTCTGTGTTCAAATCCCAACTTCTTCACTAACTGGCCATGGGAACCCAGCCAAGTGTCTTCTCTCCAAGCCTCAGTTTCCTTATCTGTCCAATGGGAACGTTCACACCTTCTTTTGGGATTATTGTGAAGGATAAATCACATCCTTGGGAAAGGAGCCAGTTTTATGTAAGGGGCACTGGATTTTCACTGAATAATTGGCTGCTAGAAATGAGTTTCTAGCAGCTCAGCCCCACTGCTGCTGGAGCCCTGTGAGGGTTGAGGGGATGGAGATGATGGGGGCAGGAGCAGAAAGCCAACTGGTGGCAGGGTGGAAAAGAAAGGGGAAGAAATGCCCACACAGGCTGGAGCGTAGGTAGGAGCATTCCCAAGGGAGCACGGAAGGAGGGGGCAGCTTGGGGTTCCTGTAGGAGGAATTTTGCAGAAATTCATGAGACAGGCTTGGTGCTCAGCCTGCTCAGCCCAGCCACCCAGATGTGCTTTTTTGGTTGCAGTTGTCATTGTCACCTGTATGGGTGCTGGGAGAAAGTAGTCACCAGAATGGGCCAGGCTCTGCCCAGCTGCTACCAGGGTCTCCTGAGAGAGAGATTGGAAGGGCTGCTGCGTCCCAGGTGTAGCCTGAGGGCCTCATGAATGTAATTCCTTTAATCCTTAGCTCTCTCATTGTCCCCATTTACAGATGAAAAAAAGAAGGCACTGAGAAAATGGGCCCCACAGCTTGTGAGTGGAGAGGCTGGATTAAAATACAGACCTCTGCGCTCCAAAGACCAAATCCTTAACCATACGGTGGACTGCTTGTGGCTCCGGTGATCCCTGTCCTGGTGCTCATGCCCTGGTTCATTCCCTCACTCACGGAGTCAGGATTGGCCCGTGTGACCAATTGGATCTTGTGGAAGTGTTGGAGTGTGATTTCCATGGCTAGGCTGTTACCTTTTGGCTTTTATCTTGGCCTCTCTTGGATCCCTTGCTCAAGGGAAGCAGCAGACCATGTCCCAAGGACCCTCAAGCATCCCCATGGAAGGGCCTATCTGGAGAGAAGCTGAGGCCTCCCATCCTCAGGCAACCCCACTCACGGGCCACACAGGCTGAGCCAAGCCCTCACCCCTTCTGAACCTTCAGATGAACATGGCCCCAGCTGATACCTGAGCGTAACAGTGTGAAAAACCCCAAGCCAGAACTACCTTGTTAAGTTGCTTCTGAATTCCTGACCCTCAGAAACTAGCAGTAATAAATGTTTGCTGTAATTATCATTTTTGGGGGGGGAGACAGAGTCTCATTATGTGCCCTCGGTAGAGTGTGACGACATCACAGCTCACAGCAACCTCCAACTCTTGGGCTCAAGCGATTCTCTTGCCTCAGACTCCCGAGTAGCTGGGAGTACAGGCATCTGCCACAATGCTTGGCTATTTTTTTATTTTGGTTGAAGTTGTCATCATTGTTTCGCAGGCCTGGGCCGGGAGCCGCCAGCCTCGGTGTATGTGGCAGGCACCCTACTCACTGCGCCACAGGCGCCGAGCCTGTTTGCTATAATTTAAGCTGTTAAATGTTTTAGGGTGATTCATTATGCCACAATAGATAACTGCTTTTCCAGAATTTATAGACGTTAGAGATCCTCTTGTTTGGCAAGTCACATCCCCACCCTGCCATCCTCAGGCCTCAGTTTCCTCATTGTGACAACAGGCCAACGTGGCGCTTGTGCACTGACAGTGGGGGTTGGGCCCTCCTCCTCCGACTTGCGTCCATCCCCTGGCCCCACCCTGTGCCTGACCCTGGGGCTCAGCACAGACAGAGCGTGTTTGTCTTGTCATGTCTGAGCAGCAGGGCCCAGCCTTCCTCAGCTGTTTTCCTCTCTGCAAGAGATTCTGTGGCTTTTCTTCTGGGTCAGGGCTTGGAGCAAACAGAGCGAGTGGGCCAGGAGCCAGGGGAGGAGAAAGTCAGGGGCCAACAGACTCTCCTGGAAGGATGAGCTTCTCCACTCTCAGCTCAACCACAATTCTCGCGCACAGTCCCAACGTCTCCAACCTTCCAGCTTCAGCCCCGAGTCTAGTCTGGGCCCGGAGCACTGTGCTGAGAGTCAGGGAACTCACCCAAGTCCCAGCTTTGCCATTGCCTTTCTGTGCCAGTGATGTGGCTTCTCTGAGCCTCAGGGGCCTCGTTGGAGGGTGTGGGAGGAATAAAGGGAGTAGCCACTGGAATCTGTGCTCCGCGGGGGCTAGGATTCTTGTTTGCTTTGTTCATGCGCCTTGCACAGTGCCTGGCACATAGTAGATGCTTGCAAATACCTGTAGAAAATTTGTGACTCTCCTGCCTCTGGGGCTCAGTTGTTATGGGATGGGGGGCCCACTTTCCACCCCAGGTAAAAGGGCCACACGGAGAAGAGAATGTTGGGAAAAGGGTTGGACGGCCTGCTCTGTCATTGGGATGTGGGGTGGTTCTCAGAAGATGGGGAGAATCTGCAGCGTCCTTGCCTCACAGGCTCCCTTGGTGGTTGTCTATGTCTCCACCTTGATCTTGGGAGGTTTGTCTTAAATGAGGCCCAGAAGATGGATCTTTTGTATCCTTCCATGTGTAACAACTGGAAGTTTAATGGACATAAAGTGAAAAACACATTTCTTGAGATTGCTCACCTCCCTGTCACCTGTGTCAGCCTTTGCACAGGTGGGGTGGTGTGTCCGTTTGGCAAATGCACACTATTTGTGTGTTGGGCACTATTGTAACCACCATGTATATTAAGTCCTTGTAGCCACCCTCTGAGTTAGGAACTCTTGGCAACCCATTTTACAGATAAGGCACAGAGAGGTTTAGCAACTTGTCTAAGGACAGGCAGCTCTCCACGGGTAAAGCCAGGCTGTCCGGGAGCCACTCCTCCCCTATGCTTCTGCCAAGTCACCTTGGCTGGAGTGCTTACCTGATAGCGCCCCTGCCCACCCTCTACCCCAGTTCAATACTGGGGACTTTGCACTTGCTATGCCCTTTATCAGGAATGCTTTTCCCTTCCCTTCTTTGCCTAGGAACTGCAAGATCTCAGCTCTGCCCGTCATCTTGCCCTCCCTCCATCAAGATCAGGTGCCCATTATCCACCCCTGACAGGTCTTGGCCCATCTTGCACAGCGTGGATCTCAGTTGATCATTGCATATGAGACATTGCTGGGTTGGTCTGCTACCTGCTCTGGGGACAGGGGACAGGGACTGTGTCCTCCTTGCTCACTGTCGAATCCTGTCACCTGCACAGTGCCTGGCACATAGTGAGTCCTCAGTAAACATCAAAGGAAGGGATGACTGAGTGAATGCAGAAATGAATACTCTCCTTGGGTGAATTAAGTTCAGAACTATGCCCATACATACTTGTGTGTGTGCCCACGCATAACCCAGAACTGTAAGGACACATGGCGTTTTCACAATGTTCATGACATGCTGTGTGTTCTGTTGCCACTGGAAGGGAAAAACAGATGTCTCAGCTGGGTGTCAGCAACCCTGGGTTCTGATCCAAGCCCTGCCACTGACCCGCCGGTGAGTGTGGTTGAGTTACGCCCTTGCCTGGGCTGAATATTTTCATCTGTAAATGGATATAAGGAGGTAGTCTGAGGCTGGGGTCAGTGGCTCGTGCCTGTAATCCTAGCGCTATGGGAGACTGAGGTGGGAGGATGGCTTGAGCTCAGAAGTTGGAGACCAGTCTGAAAAAGAGCAAGACTCCATTTCTACTAAAAATAGAGAACTAGCTGGGTGTCATGGCAGCCATCTGCAGTCCCAGCTACTCAGGAGGCTGAGGCAAGAGGATCGCTTTAGCTGAAGAGTTTGAGGTTGCTGTGAGCTGTGACTCCATGGTACTCAGGGCGACAGAGTGAGACTCTGTCTCAAAAAAAAAAAAGAAAAAAAGAAAAGAAACAAGCTGGGATTCGAACTGAGTCAGCTAGGCCTTAGGCCCTGTGCTAGGGATTGGGGATATAATGTGAGGAGAGGACATCCAGACAGAGGTTCTGGAGCCCCTCGGCTTTTAAGAGCTGCTCCTGCCGGCTGAGGTACCCCCCAAATCTTCTCTGGCAGAAGAACCCTGGAGAAGTTCTTGGTCCAGGGGCTCTGGGGTAAATGAAAAATCTTGCAGCTGTGAGTCTCCCCTTTAGGGATCAGGCTCCTCTGTGTTCCCAGGTCCCAGCTAGGCATCCAGGGACCCACCCACAATGGAAATGTCTTGTTTATTAGCCAGGAAACGGGCCTAAGCGCTGAGATGGTGAGTTCTGGCCTCAGATGTTTGAATCTGACCTCACCTTCCTGGCTGTGTGAGCTTGGGAAAGTCACCTAACTTCTGTGTGCCTCAGTTTCCTCACCTGTTAATGGACAATCTTTTGCCATTGGGTCCTTTTGGGAATTAAATGCAATAACCCCCACAAAGCACATAGGACAATGTGTGGAACAGAGTCAGTCCTCAGTAAGGGATTATGTACTCACTATTTCATAATATTACTTGTGTTACTTTTTTTTGATCCTACACTCACTCTGGGGGGCAGGGAGCATTTTGACTTCCACTTTAAAGGGGAGTGAATTGATGCAGGTGCCTCCCCAGGGTCCCAACTGCTGGTCAGTGGTACCCTTGGGACATGACCCCCTGGCCCCAGCTCAGGCCACCCCAGACCCCACAGCCAATTCTTGGGGTCCATTCCAGACATTTCAGAACTGGCTCTGAGGTTATGCAAACAATCTAAGGCCAGGGTCTGGCTGGGGTGGGGGTGGGGGTGCTGGCTTAGGGGCAGACCTAGGGCCTGTTTTCTCGCATTTCCTGCCCAAGGGAGAGAAGAAGAGGGAGAATGTCTGTGTCCGTCCAGGCTGGCTGAGTTCTAGAGCCATGGGGGAGAGAGCCAGAAGCATGTGGCCCTGCCCCTGTGGGATGGCTGGGCCAAGCCTTTTGAACAAATAAACGCGGTCCCTCTGGAGAAGCCCCAAGAGGGGCTGCTGCTGCTGTTGCCCACTCCAGCCTTGCTCTGGGCACCAGCCAGCTTGGTCATCTCCAGGCCGGGGCATCTGTGCTTCTAGGCCCCCTTCTTGGAAAAATAATCCCATTCCTTCAGAAAGCAGATGCTGTTCTCCTTACCCCATCCCCCAAACTGCTCAGAAGGGAGCCAGTGGTAAGGTTAAGAAATCAAACCCTAAGATATTTTGTTCAGCAACCAAGACTCAATTCTTGTTTGTATAACTGAAGGCTGAAAATGCCGAGAATTTATGGGCAGCCCAGGGAGGCTGGGGGCAGCTGGGAGTCCCAGGTCAGTTTGGGAGGGTCTCAGACTGGGCCAGGACCCCATGCGGGGCTCCCACTGGACGCTTTCTTGACCCACATCCAGCTAGGCAAGGCCTCATGACCGCGGGGCCAAGGGGCTGAGTTATTCTGAGGTTTGACGTCAGGGGCCTGGAGCGAAAAGCAGAGACTGGGGCAGTGCCAGGTCAGGAGGTCCCTACCCAGTCCCTGACCCCTGTGGGTTTGACTTTGGTCACAGAAAAGGAAGAGTAATAGGTCCCCGCTGAGCAGCCCGACTTGGGGGTAGGCACTGGCCATTGGCCAATGAATCTTGGGGCTTCCAGTGTGGACACCCAGGGAAGCAGAGGCCTAGGGGACAGGGGAGGAAGAGCAGAGAGAGACAGGATAAGACTCAGAGATGCCCACCGAGGTAGCGACAGTGAGGCAGGGCCACCAACTGTGAAAGCTCAAGGGAGAGACCCACAAAAAGCAGAAAGACACAGAGATAGAGAGACGGAGAGAGGCCCAGACAGATAGGGAGGCAGAGAGAGACCTGCCATGGACCCCTGGCCAGCTGTGCTCAGTTCAGATGAGAAAGGGGGCAGGGAGACCACAGTTTCAAGGTGTGGAGTCTGCTCTGCCTCTGGGACCTCAGAGACCTGCGGGCAAGGTGGTGGGGGTGGGCCAGGGAGCCTGGTTGTGTCTGGCCCTGGTTTTCCTCATTCTCCTCATCTGTAGAATGGGTTGTTCTGTGGTGACATGCAGACATGCAGTGACAAGGCAGAGGATGGCACCCTGGTTGGGAGACCCGGGCAGCTGCAGGAATGGCAACAAGAGGGAGCTGTGTGTGCACGCGCTGCCTGTTCTGCTTCTTTTAGCTCCACAGCCAGGGTCGGGAGCAGCTGCTTTCACTCTCCAGCCTCACAGGGGAGCCACTGAGGAGCGCCCCCAGTGCTGGGTCCCACAGCTATTCTGCTGTGTGACTAACCCCTGGGCCGCCCGGCCCAGCTTTGGAAGTCTGTGCTGCAGCTGGCTCTGTCTCCCCACCCCCTCGGCATTCCTGGCTGCAGCCTTCCACCCAGATGAGGGGGTGGAGCAGAGCCCAGAGCTGATGTGCAGCCCACCAGCTAGCTCCAGATCTGAGTCACTGGGGCAGGGGCTTTCCAGGAGGTGGGAGGGGCAGAGGGACAGGAGGGGGAGGAGGGGAGATGGGGTGTTGAGGCCAAGGAGAAGGAAGGGGAGGGAAGAGGCAGGGGCAGGGGGGAGAGTGAGGAAGAAGTGGAGAGGGAGCAGGTGGGGCAGGGCTCCCCGTGCACCCCAAGCACTGGCGGTGCTCACCAGCTGGCTGAATGCTGGGGGAAGAGTGTCGGGTATTGGGACTTGGAGACTCTGAGGCAGAGGGAGCACCACAGTCTGTCCAGTTCCGGCCTCCCTTTGCCTCCTGATACTTCCAGAGTCAGGAAGGAGAATCCAGGTTGGCTCTCTCCACTACACAACTCTGCAAAGTCACTTCCCTGCTCTGGCCTCAGTTTCCTCACCTGTACTCTGGGGGAACGGCGGGGGTGCTGGGTAGTTAGGGGCACAGGCTGAGCAGGGGGCAGCACTGGGAGTTCATGGCAGGGAGGATTGCTCCTGCGTCTGCCCAGGTGAACAGAATATTTCTGAGACCTTGTTTGTTCCTAAAGGTAACATGAGGATAATGAGGCTGCCATTAGATAAGAATGTTTTAAAGTCTTTTGTTCTTTTTTGGATGTTAAAGCAAAAGCCATAAAGCGTTTTGAGGTACGCTCAGATCAAGAGGAGAACCAGAGGAAGGTTATGGCCACAGCCACAGCCACAGAAGCTGGTGGGCATCCCCAACTGGGGCTGTGGAGAGTCGGGGTCGGGCTAAGATGATTGTTCAAATGGGCCTGGGGTCATGTGCCCTACCTGCAGAGAGGACAGACCCCAAAGCTGCAGGACTCATGTTTCTATTTTCAAGGGAGAGCCTCAAAAGAAAATAACCAGCATTGGTTGAGCTCTAACTGTATACCTGGCACCAGGGCCAAGTACTGCATGAGCGTTGTCTTATTGAATCCTTGTAGAAGTAGATAGTACTGTTACCTCATTCTGTAGGTGAGGGAACCCAGGCTCAGAGAGGTGAAGCAACTTGCCTCAGGTCACACAGCTAGGAAGGGGAAGAACTGGGCCTGGAATCCCAGCAGGTGGGTTCCAGAGTCAGGGTTCTCACTTCCAGGCCAAGCTGCTGCCCCAGGAGGTGAAAGACTCAGGGAAAGTGTGTCTAGGCCAACGGATCTGATCTTGTGGCAGGATCCACAGGCATGGGGTGATCTGGCAGTGACCCGAATGCCAAGTGGCATGAAGAGGTGCTCATCCCAAGGGGCTCTTAACCCTGGAGATAGTCTAGCAAACATTCACTGGGAACCCATCAGGGACAGGCGGGATTGAGGACCGCTTGAGAACACTAACATGGACAGCTGACACTCCTAGCCCCGAGGATGCCTGTGACCCCTGTGGGGGCTTGACAAAGATTGAGCTTCCCCCTCCGTAGTGCAGGGACTCAAAATAGGGATTATACTGAATTAAACAAAAGCTCACCACACACTGTATTCTTTCTAGCCCACATCGTTATGAAGCAGGCAGCAGGCTGAGTGGTGCGTGGGCATCTCACTAGTGGTCCCAGCCACCCGCTGCATACTATCACTTTTCTCCTGAGATAAAACTGAGACTCACTCATCTGCAGCCATGTGGCAAGTGGATGCTGAGACCAAGATGCAGACTCAGGTCAGCTGGACTCTCACATCAGTGCTCTTAGGCCCCACAGCTGTCCACAGTAACGTGACTGACCCTTCCCAGGATTGTCAGGCTAGGCTGATGGGTATCTAGAGAGGACATACCACCCCCAGCTGAAGACTTGGCCCAATAACCTCTGGCCCTAAATCCATCACTTTAAATCCATCAACTGAATCAGCCAATGTTTCCAAAGCACCTGGCATCCAGGGGATGAAAAGATGGATGGGAGGGTGAGATTTGGGGTGTGGAAGCCAAATTGGAGGTGATGGCAGTGTCCACAGGAAAGATGATGAGGCCTGAGCCAGGAAGACAGAACGGACAATGAGAGAAGCCCAGGGTGACAAGATGGATGAGCCTGCTGCCTGGGTTTAACGTGGGGATCACAGGAGGCCTCCAGAGCACAGAGAGCCTGCCAGCTGGCTGGTGTCATACCCTAAACAGAGACAGGTGGGCAGAAAGAGGGCAGGGAGGAGTTGAGTCTTAGGCAGCTTTAGAACTGACACACCTATGGACCCTCAGAGAAGAGATGTCGGGGGGGCGGGCAGAGTCATAGGTGTGGGGCCCAGGCTCCTATCTCATGCCAATTTGGTGCCCTGGTGGAGCAGGATGGAAACCTGAGGCCTGAGGGGTTGGAATAACATTGGTGCATTCACTCATTCTTCAGACATTATTGAGCATCTACTATGTATGTGTCAGACACTGTTCTAGAAGCTGGTATACCGAACACCCTTTGGGACCTCACCATAGTTGGGCAGGATTGAGGACCCCTAGTGAACAAAACAGACATGGAGCTCACAGAACAAAATAAATGCTTTAAAGAACACCGGGTAATGGTAAGTGTTAAGAAAACAATACTAGCAAAGCCAGGAAAAGGGGTGGATGGAGGGTGACAGAGGAGGGTGGTTATTGATATGGGGTAAGGAGGAAGGGCCTCTGGGGAGATGACACTGGAGTGGATAGGAGGTTGGGGAGAGAGCCACATGTGGGGGTCTGGGAGAGGGGGATTCCAGGGAGTAAGAGTTTTTGCTTTTATTCCAATGAGATGGGCACCCTGGGAGGAGGGACAGGATGTAACTTAGGCTTTGAGGGAGATCCCCTAGTCTGCTGAGTGGACAATGGAGGAAGGGGCTGGAGTGGAAGCAGGGAGCCCAGGGTGGCAGCTGGGACAGCTGTCCAGGCAGGAGATAGAGGTGGCTGGTCCGGATGTGTTCTGTAGATAGGGACTTAATGATGGAGAGAGTTCCCGGAAGGATGGTGTTAGTCACCAATGTTCAGTTTGCCAAGAGATCAAGCAAGATGAAGACTGAGCTATGGCCATTGAATTTGGGAACTGGGGGTGACAGGTGACCTTAGGGCAAGGAGTAAATGGGAAGTGAGGAAGTGGAGGCAGACATGTGGACTTCTGTGGGTTGGAGAAGAGCCTTGTGTTTCCCTCTTCTCTTCCTCCTCGTCCCCTCTTCTTCTTCCTTTCTTTTTTAATGTGGGAGAGAGTTGGGTGTGATTAAATACTGATAGGAAGGACTGGCAGAGAGGGAGAAGTTGTCAGAAACACAGGAGGGGATAGCTAGTTTGAGGAGGTTCAGGAGCTATGAGGGAAGGTCCCATAGCCATGGTGGAGAGAAGGGTGGCCTCAGCTTAAGGAGGAAAATGCCTTTTCTCTGAGCCTGAAGAAAGATCTTAGGGCCTGGTGGATGCACGGGTGATTCTTCAGGTGTGGGGAAGGCAGCTGAGGGGCCCTCCTCTCCCCTCAGCATCCACTGAACTAGGAGGTCAAGGGTCTGGTGAGAGGATGGGCAGGGGTGGAGGAGGATGGGTAGGGGTGGAAAGTGAAGATGGAAGCTCAAGGATGGGGTGAGGCCTGGAGAATGCCTCATTTCTGGTAAGATGCACACAGATTTCAGTGCGGCATGGAACCCTCATCACATTGGGTTCCAGTGTTTGAGGCCAAAAGCTCCCTCAAGGGGAACATAGGCATGGGGTGGTGGCAGGATGAAAGTGTCACAGGGCAGGTGGGTGGATATTTGGGTGGGCAAAGGGCTATGGGAAGATGGTGAGTGAGAGACTGAGCCAGTGCTCAGGGCAGGAAGGAAGATGGAAAGCTAGGCCTGTGTGTGCGCATGCGTACATGTGCATGCGTGTGTGAACAGGGCGTGTTTGATATGTACACTGCAGCCTCGTCACTTAAGGGATGTATAAATCCAGGCTGTGCACAAAACAATCCTTTGAAAAACAGAGGAAACACTTAAAACTTCAATTTACATGATTTCATATGTTATCTTGTAAAAGTTTCATTTTTATTTGTGTTATTCCATGTACATATTATATTAATATGGATAGATGTGTGTAAATATTAAATAAATATGCATGTATCAGGAGAGCAAGCATTCTTTACTGATTGGGGGCAGGATTGAAACAATTAGAGACCACAGGGTAAGCAGAGGGTGCTCCTTGAGGGCACCTTGGGAACCCACTTAGCTCCCCATGGTAGAGGCTGTTGCATTTGCCTGCTGTTTAATAAATACATTCTACAGCTCCATAAATTGGTCCATACCCTAAGCCTCACAGCCACCACTCTCCTGGTCTGTCTCCTGGTTTCACTCTCTTTCCTTGGTAGCTTCTGTCCCAGGCACTGCCCTTGCATGTGCTGGCCAGTTGTGGACTGTCCCCCAGATGTCATCATAGTCCCAGGATGTTATCCCTGCGCCCATGCCCACCCAGTGCCTCACCAAGGGCACACAGTAGGTGCTCAGAGCATCAAGACGAAAGAATGACAGGGGATAGATCTTACAGTGGCCCTAGTCTTGGGTCAAACCACAGTGGTGCCCTCAAATCCTTGCTCCCTGCGACCCACATCCATTTCATCAGCAGAGCTGAGGGATCGGCACCTTGTGCAGAATGCCCGGGAATCCAACCAACCACACCCCCTACCCACCCCATCCAGCTCCAGGACTCCATCATTTCATGCCTGGGGGCTGCAGTGGCTGCCTCCTTGGGCTCCCTGCATCCACCTTCAGTCTATTCCCCTGGGCTCCCCTGCATCCGCTATGGTCTATTCCATTAAAACCAGAGTAGGGATATCTCTCCCAACTCAACACCCTGCAGTGGCTCTTATGACACTCAGAGTCCTTCCAGGGTCTCCACGGCCTGCATCACCTGCCCTGCCCTGACCTCAGACCTGCCCTGCTTTGCTTTGCTTCACCATCCGACACCATGGGTAACTCTATCGCCTCTTTCCCCCACTATCCAGAAGCAGACGTTCTATTCTGTGTGCTGCTGTGTCCCTAGCACCTAGGATGGCCCAGCCCGCAATCAGCACTCATTGAGTTTTTGTTGGATAAATGAGTGAATGGCAGTTAAGGAGCCAGGTTCCAGTTCTGACGCTGCCCAATCTTGCCATGTGACCTTAGGTCCATCCCTGCCCCTCTCTCAGCCTTGTACATCCCAATATGTACAACTCAGAGCCCAGGGAGGGTCCATGGGATGGACGTTCCACCTGCCAATCATGACAGACCCAGAGCCGCCCTCCCCGTGCCCCTGGAAGCCCAGCCCTTACCTTCTGCAGCCACTGCGTGTTGTTCTCCAGCACTTTCTCCAGCTGCCGCACCCGCTGAGTTGGCCAGTCCCCCAGGTGTAGTGCAGCCGCTGGGGAATCCCTCTGGAGGCTGTTGGGGCCCCCAAAGGTCTCAGGCTCCAGCGGGCAGGGCTCAGGCTCGGGCAGCACGAAAGTGTAGCTGCACTGGCCGTGCTGGACTCGGTGTGCTCTGCGGCGCCCCCCTGCCTCCTGTCCCCTCCGTTGAGCTGCAGTTGTGGTGGCCACCATGAGGAGGAGGCCAGCCAGCAGCATGGCTGGCTGGGAGAGCATCCAGGGATGTGGCAATGGTGAGGGGTGTCAGTCGGAGCCCCCAGGGGCCGTGCTTGCCCACCGCCCAGCCCTGTGCCCAGCACACAGGGCGCCAGAGCAGACGGCGACCGGGCCTGCTTGTCCAGCTGCTGCAGCTGCAAACCCCGGGGGCCAGAGCTCTGTCCGGGGCAGGCGCAGGAGGCTATTTATACTTGTCTGAATGCCACAGCTGCTCTGCTTCCTCTCACCGCCTCCTACTCCCCACCCCAACACCCCTCACCTCTATTCTTTCCCCTTTCCCTTCCTTCCTCCTGTCCTGCACGGGCCTCACTCTGCCCGCCTGGCCTCTGAGTCCTTTTATTATCCAGTCGGGGCCTGGCCTCCCTGCAGGAGGGGAGAAAAGAAAACAGCACACAGACACGCGAGCACACAACGAATACCAAACCCCAAGGCTGTCCCCTTTGGAAAACCAAGCACAACTGAATTCTCTCCTCCTGCCTCTCTCTCTCTCTCTCTTCTGTCTGTTTCTTCCCTCCCTGCCCTCCAAGGATCTCAAGTTTCAGCCCCCTCTGCCTTGCCTGTTCTGGATCCCTGTTATGGCTCGGAATACAAGGGAAGTGACCCCCAGAGAGAGCAGAGGGGGGCAGGCAGAGGGTGAGGCCGGGGAGGAGGCAGCAGATCTAGTTTGCTTCCAGAGACCCAGAAATCCTTCCAAGGCCAGGGAAGTGGGTGCCTCAGCTGGAGTTGGTCCCATCCTTCCTTCTCCCTCGGGGCCTGGTGAGGTCCTGGCTGGGTTGCTGTGACAGTAATGAGAAGTTGTGGTGACCTGGGGCAGATTGCCTGGGACTGCCTGAAGCTGGAGTGGGGAGTGGGGGTGATGGGGAGGTTGTGGTGCGAAGAAGAGCTTGGGGTGTAGTCGGCCTCTGCAGCTCTGCCTGGAGTCCGAGGCAGCTGGCTGTAAATCCCAGCTCCCCCACTGCTGGCTTCACCTCTCTGGGCCTCCCCATCCTGATCAGGGTAAACCAGGGTGAACCTCAGCTCTTGCAGGAGGAATGTGTGTGAGTCCTCAGCAAGGGATTGAGGAATTTTTGGTTTACTGGTTCTACCACCTGTCAGCTGTGTGACTTTGGATAAGCCACTTAACCTCTCTGTGCCTTCATTTCCTCTTAAACAAAGAAAATAATACCACCTACTTCCTAGGGCATGAAAATTGAGTTAGAACAGGGCTGGCAGTTATTGTGTCTTCCTCTCCTGTTGCAGAAAGACAAGGAGAAAAATACTGTGTTTAAACGTGTTTAAAAGAGCAAAGGCTTTGTTCTGGCTGGTGGAGCAAGGGCAGACTAAATTCTAAAATGGCTGTGCTCCCTGACTGGCTCAGTCTTCTCCTTTTTATCTCCAATCAAAAGGTCTGGACCATGGATACCTTTCTCACTGGTCAGTTTGAATCAAGCTGGAGAAGCAGGTTTGGGCTTTTATAGAACCGCAGTCTTTTACAGAAGCAGAAACAAGTGTTAGTTTCTAGGTCCCAAGACGTTAAGTTTCTATGAATTCCTAAGAGCTGAGTTACCACAGGGAGGACCTTGCAGGTGTGTCCTTGGGGTCTCTTTGAGAAGACCTCTGTTCTCTCAGACCTCACTTTTCCTGGGTATCCTCTCTCACTCCCAACCCACTGGAATGTGAACCTGACAAGGGCAGGGGTTTGATCCTGGGATCATGGTCTCCAGGCAGGAGGTGCTCAGGAGTTGGTTGGGCCTCTCCTGGCTGTGCCAGCTTCTCCCCACTCCCTCTTGTTTTCCTAGAATGGAGGCTACTCTGGCTGTTTTGTGTTGTCTCTTTCCTTTGTTTTTCTAAAGCTGATGGAGTTTTGAACAGGTGCAGGCTATTTGGGAGCAGCAGCAGACTAGAGGCTCATCGGGGACTGAGAACTTTACACCAGGTGTGGGGCTCTGTCAGGAAGCGAAAAAGCAGATTGTCATCAGATGCCAGCACCCGTGGGGTCCTCCCTGTGCTCAGGACTCTGCCTGCCCAGCTCTGCCCTAGTTGCCTCCACTGTGAGTGGAGTTGGATCACCCTGATCATGTGGGGAGGATGTGTGTTAATGCAGGTGGAGAGTTTGTCCAAGTGCCTGGGCCAAATGTAAGTGGTGACTGTTGTTATGGTTGACTGAGTTGTTTGATAACCCCAGTGACACCAGGGCTTATCCTCCCATTTTACAGAGGAGAGAACAGAACCTCTGCTGGAGCAGGACAGTGATTTGCCCAGTCACACAGCCTGGATGTGCTTGTCCTGGACCTGGGGAAAGGGGGCAGACTCAGTCCCCAGGCTGGCCTGGGAGCCCACCCCATTGCCTCCCACTCACCCCTTCCTGGAAGTGGCAGAGGACCCAGCTCTCTCAGCCTCTATCTCTGCACCCGTTCACTGGAGACACATTAGCACCTCCTGGGGGAAGGTTATTGTGAAGCACCAAGTGACAATGGTAGGCACAGGGGGTCTTAATGAAGGAGAGAATGAACGAATGCACAAAATATGATTTTCTCCCTGACACAGGCTTTGCTAAACAAACATGGGACCCATATTTGCACCAACAGCTCTCCACACAGAAGAGAAAATAGGTTTACAGGCCAGGAGTGGTGGCTCACACTATAATCCCAGCACTCTGGGAGGCTGAGGTGGGTGGATCACCTGAGCTCAGGAGTTCAAGCCTCAAAGTGAGACCCTGACCCTACTAAAAATAGAAAAGCTAATCAAGCATTTTGGTGGGTGCCTGTAAGAGTTTGAGGTTGCTGCGAGTTATGACACCACAGCACTCAACCCCAGGGTAACTGAGTAAGACTCTGTCTCAAATAAAAAACAAAAAACAAAAACAAAAAGACAGATTTACCCATCCATGGAAGAATCTAGGCAGAGTTCTATGCCTGGTGGACAGGCTGGTGTGCTCCGCCTGTGTGCCAGGGCTAGAAAGCCTCAGAGACAGCCTTGCTCTTCTCTGCACCTCCATTTCCCCACTGCCTCCTCACTGTGGGGCCTTGGCATGTGCTGTATTCTCCATCCAGAGCATTTTCCCCACCCATCCTTGCCCCCACCTTTCATCAGTGTTCTAGTTACTGTTGACCCAAAATAAGTGACTAAGGCAAAAATCTCAATCAATGGAGGTTTACTAAGCAAAAGTTGTGGATGGGCCTGGGAAAAACAAATCACGGGCAAAGCTGTTTTCCCAAAGAGGAATTTGGAAGTTTCAGTACTTAAAGGCATACCAAAAAAAAAAAAAAAAAAAAGGCAGGTCATGGGAAAAAATGTTTACATTCTTGTGAGACCCAGAAAAATCTACATTTTATATAAGATAAGGCAAATGTTAGAGGAGAAAAAAGTAAAAGAAGCATCAATTATGTAGACATCCCTGGGTGGGTGAAAGAAGGTATGATCTTGTCTCTGTTCTGCACCTGTAAAGATGAACTTGTAATTCATTACTAGTGTGGAACCAGAATAGATTTTAGTTTTAGGATCTAGACCTGGCCTTTAGACATAAAGTTACAATTTAGATGTTTTTGCTTATAGGAGGCCAACAAGGAATTTCCTTCTGACTGATCTGTGGGCCCGTTCTTCACAGGTGCCTGAGACCTTTACCTTCTATTTTGCATAAGGAGTTGGGAGGAGTGGTCTTGAGATTTTTATTTTCTTTTGCATTACTATGGCTGCCAACAAATTACCCCAACATTTAGTGGCTTAAAATAATAATAACCTTTGGCTGGGCAGGGTAGCTCATGCCTGTAATCCTAGCACTCTGGGAGGCTGAGGCAGGTGGACTGCTTGAGCTCAGGAGTTCGAGACCAGGCTGAGCAAGAGTGAGTCCCTGTCTTTATTGACAATAGAAAAACTAGCTGGGTGTTATGGTGGGTGCCTGTAGTTCTAGCTAATCTGGATGCTGAAGTAAGGGGATCATCTAAACCCAGGAGTTTGAAATTGCTGTGAGCTGTGTTGCCACGGCACTCTACCCAGGGCAAGAGAGTGAGACTCTGTCTCTAAACAAACAAATAAATAAATCCATCCACAAATCTATAAATAAATAAATAAGTAAATAAAACTATGTATTATTTTTCAGAGTTTCTGTGGTTTAGGAATCTGGAAGTAGCTCAGCTGGGCAGTTCTGCCTGAGTCTCTCATGAGGTCACAGTCAGATGGTGGCTGAGGAGAGATCATCCTGAAGGCTTTTTCCCCCACCTGTCAGCACCTGCCTATGGTCTCTTCAGCATGGTGGCTTCAGCCAACCAGGCTTCCTGTACAGCCACTCATGGCTACATTGGTGCACATCCCTCAAGGGTTAGGTAGAAGCCACGTCACCTTTTATGCCTTGGCTCGAGAGTCTTTCAGTGGCATTTCCACCAAATTCTGTTGGTTGGCGTCTGCCCAGGTTCAAGGCAGAGAATATAGACCCTGCCTCTGGATGAAGGGGTACCACTGTCATAAAAAGAGCATGCATAAAAAGAGGGATATTGCTGCCACCACCTCTGGAAAGTGCCTTCTGCCCCAGGCAGGAGAATTTCTACTCATCTTTTATTTTGTAGCTTAAATGTTGCTGACACATAGGCCCTGAGTCCCATCCAAGACTTAGACAAGAACCCCTTTTCATCTTAATCCTTCTTAAGGTGCTAATTACTCACTTCTCTGTGCATTTGATATGCAATATCTTCTCAGTAAACATCTGCTGAATGAGTGAATGCAGAGCTTGAGCTGGGCTGCTAAGGAGCAGGAGGCTGGGATGCTGTTTCAGGTACCTAGAACAGGAACCTGGGAGCAAATCTGCTTCCTGAGTGTGTGACTTGTGTAGTTACCCAGGACCCCAAGCCTAGAAGGGAATATTACCATCTCAAAATTCTTAATACTTTTTTTTTTTTTTTGAGATAGAATCTCACTCTGTCACCTTGGGTAGAGTGCCCTGGAGTTGCAGCTCACAGCAAACTCCTGGGCTCGAACTCCTGGGCTCAAATGATCCTCTTGCCTCCCAAGTAGCTGGGACTATAGGCATCTGCCACCACACCTGGCTAGTTTTTCTATTTTTAGTAGAGACAGGATTCTCACTCTTGCTCAGTCTAGTCTCGAACTCCTGAGTTCAAGTGATCCACCTGCCACCCACCTCAACCTCCCAGAGTGCTGGGATTACAAGTGTGAGCCACCACACCCAGCCTCTTAATACATTTTGAACAAAGGGCTTGGCTCTTGCATTCTGCTCTGGGCCCCACAAATTACATAGGAGGACCTGACTGGAAGACATGAGCCCTCCCTCATCCCTCAATCCTCTCCTGGCCATGCCATCCAATCAGACCTATTCTTCCAACAGGACTCTTTAAATATTTCTCCCTGTTACCCCCTCTTCATTATTCTGGGCAAGTTTTTGGAGCCAGCCTGTCTGAATTGGAATTCTGGCTCATCTGTGTGGCCTTTGTCAGGTTGCTTAACCTGTCTGTCCCTCAGTTTCCTCTTCTGTCAGTGGGGTTGACAATGGCAATTACTTGATAGGGATGTTAAGACAGTTGAAAAGCTGATCTCTGTAAAGGGTTTAGCACAGAGTCTGGCTCATAGTATGTGCTTATTTAATCACAGCTATCATCATCCTCTGCAGTGGTCTGAATATTTGAGTCCTCCAAAATTGATATGTTGAAACCTAATCATCAAGGCAATGGAATTAATAGGTGGGCCTTTGGAAGTGATTAGGTTATGAGGGCTCTGTGTCGTGAATGAGTTTAACATCCTTATAAGCAAGCCCCCAGAGAGTGGCCCTTCCCTTCTGCCACGTGAGCAAGAAAGCACCCTCTTTGAAGCAGAGAGCTCTTAGCAGACGTCAAATCTGCTGGTCCAAGCCTCCAGAATTGTAAGCAATAAATTTCTGTTGCTTATAACCCACCCAGCTCAGTGCATTTTGTTACAGCAGCTGGAGCGTCACTCTCTTAGCTCGGGGTGTTTCCTCTCCTGCAGGGACACCAACGGCTACAGAAGGAACTTGGGTTGATCCATCTTGGACACAGCGTGATTTTTCTAAGACACAAATCCAGCCCCAGCTTCTTTTAAAATACTTCCATTTTAAACTCCAGTTCTTTCTGTGATTTACAAGTCCCCTCTGGATATGGCCTCCTGCCTCATGGCATTCTCCCCGGAACTCTGTCCCTGGGAAGGGGGACTGGCTTTCTTCTTGCCTGTGCTCCCTGCCTCCTGAGGCCTCATCACTATGCTTCTTGCAGTAGCTTCTGTTTGACAACTTGTCCCACCTGCATTCACCTGGCTCCCTTCTGCCTCTCTTGTGGGTCTTATCTCAGGCATCACCTCCCCTGGGAAACCTTCCTGCCCCTGCCTGCAGCACTGACCCTGCATCACGAAGGGCTTGTTTGCTGATCTTTGTCCCCGTTGACACTGAACGCCCTTCCAGGGTAGTGGCCACACTGTTTCATTTCTGTGTTTGTTGCCTATCCTAACGGTAGGCTCATAGCAGTCCTCATGAGTGTTTGTTGATACTGGGTGGGGGCTGCAGTCCCCAAATAGAGAATAAGGTAGTCACCCTTTCCTCTCCAGGGTTGGGGCAGCAGGAAGATCTGTTGGGGATGTTCTGAATGTCTTGCCTCCAAATACAAACACAAACCCCAGGCTGATTTTCCCTTTGCCATCCTGTAGTTACCATGAAGGTGGAGCATGGAGACTGCACTTATATCCATCTGGAGACTTTGGCTTTTGCTCAAGTAGCTTGGACAAAAGGGAACTTATCGGCCAGTGTAACTGAGAACTGTAGGGTATCTATCCTCAGACGTGGGTGGGTCCATGTACTTGAATGATAGTAGAAATGTTTTCTTCCAGCTCTAGAACCTTATTCTCTTCTGTTGGCTTCTTCTTCTGACAGTTCCCACCACCACTGGTGGCAGCAGCTCCAATCTGTCAATTTAGTAACCCCAGAAATGCAAGGCTCCTTTCCTTATAGCTCTAGGGAAAGTTCCAGGTTGAGTCATATGTATAAACCAACTCCTGTAGTCAGAGGGATGGGACACTGGTTGTTTGTGATGGAGCCCTGGAGAGCTGTCAACCTCATGGGACTCAGAGGGACTGAGAATGAGTGGGATAGTTCTCAAGGACACCTGGAGTTGAATGGCCAGAAGGGGGATGGCGTTTCTGAGCACAAAATACCTGCCCATCCGCGCTCTGCCTCTCCAACCTGACCACTTGCCAAGTGAACCCACTTCCCCATTTGAGCCAGTGGAGCCTCAGTGTAACTGGGGATGCTCAGGTTCCTTACCTGGCATTTAGCTCACAGGGAAACTGATATCCAGAGAGGGAATCCACTTGTCCAAAGTCACATACTGGGATCTACTTCTCTGGGAGAACTGATCGTCCTGTTCCTGGGAATGATGGGGGTCTGGAGGACAGGTTATTCCTGGAGGGCCACGTTCCAGTTTGTGTTCCTCAAGCATATGGATCCAAAAGAAGAGAACTGTCACTAGTCTGAGTCTCCCACTCCCAGGAGATGGTCACTCCCCACAATTCAGCACCTCCCCCCCACTGTCTCTCTCTGCCTTATAAAGTCTTGGGTTGTAAGTGGGGTGGTTTGAAGCAGGCCCAGCCTCCTGCACTGTGCTGCTCACATCTCTTGGAGCCATGGATAGCAGCATGCTGGGGTGCTGGTGGGAAGCTCTGAGCTGTGGACATCCCTCAGGGTGTTTGTCAGCCTGAATCTTGGGGTGCCAGTATCATGGTGTGCCAGAGCCTTTCCACCCAGGACACCAGTCTGTTTGTCAACTGTCTTCCAGCTGTACATCCCACCACCCCAAATGAGAACCATGACACGATTGCTGGATCCTATGGGTGCTGGGCTGGGTTTTGAGGTTACCCCACAACCCAGCCCCTGGGACCAAGAGCCCCACATTCCTGGCATTGAATTTTTATTTCACTTCAGTAGGTGAGAACAACTGCTCACTGGCAAGATGGCGGTGGGCTCCTCTAGTTACCAGTGCTGTGGAACAAAGAATGCCAGCATTTAGTGGTTTAAAGCCATGCAACATATATTTGACTCATAAACCTGTAATTTTGGCTAGATTCAGTGGGAATAGCTCAACTCTGCCCCACTTGGAATTAGCTGGAGTGACTTGCAGGCTAGGGTCTGGAGTCATCTGAAAGCTCTTTTACTCACCAATTTACTCACCATCTATGGCTCTCTGCTGGATAACTGTAATGGCCTCTTCAGGTGGGTGGGGCTTCCGCGTGGCCTGGTGGCGGGCTTCCAAGAGCGAGCATCTCAAGGGAGAGATTTGGGCAGAAGGCGTATGACCTGGGTGACCTAGCCTCACAAATGCCCACAGGGTCAAATCCTCTGCCCTCTGTTCAGAGAAGCAGTCACAAATCCCACCCACGTTCCAGGGGTAGGAGAATACATTCTACCTCTTGATGGGCAGTGGCAAGTTTACAGAAGAGCATGTGGGGTTGGGGAATATTATGGAGGCCATTTTTGGAAAATACAATGGGCCGCAGGAGAGGAAGATGAGAGAATGCCGTTTAAGCGTTTAGTACTAAAGTGAGCTATAGTTGGTAGCTGTTATTATTATCCTTGCTATTACTGGAAAGATCCAGCATCTCTTTGCATGAAAACGTCCTTCAGACCCTGGGAGAGCTAAAGGTGCAGCAGGAAGTAGGATTATTTCCATTGGGACTGCCAGAGAAATTGGCCCAGAAATGCACTGGGATTTGTCCCAAGTCACCCAGCGTATCGACACCCAGTCCTAGCCAGACAGGCCCCAGACACGGCTGCCTCTGTTATTAGCAACACTGTTTTTTCCACTGGGGTATCCTCCTTGGCCTCAGTTTCCCTTTTGAACAATGACAGTGCCCTGGTTCTGCCGCCTCAGAGGCTGAGGGGACCAGGGTGGAGCATGTGCCCCCCTTGGCTGTGCCAGGCCTTGGCTACCAGCCATGCCTGTCCTTTCTCAGGCCTGGGGAGCTCGGCCGCTTGTGAGCCGGCATCTGGCATTCCCTCCAGGATGGGAAGAATGAGCCTGCCAGGTCAGAGGGCAGATGTATTTTGGAACCTGAGACCCCATGGAGGCCCAGAGGACCCTGTGACCCAGAGAACCAACAAGCTCCTCTGTGTTTTGTTTGTTTTTATTAAACAAGCACTGCATGTCCCTCGTAGCAAAGTCAGAAAAGACACATTGGTGAGAGGGAGAAAATAAATGTTGCCTGTGCTCCCGCCAGCCAGAGGCAAAACCACAGCTAACATTTTGGAGGTTTCCCCCTCCCAAATAATTTCCCTCTGCATATGGGTGCCTATTTCTTGTGTATGGTGATTCTGTGAAGAAAAAAAAAGAAATCAAAACAACAATCACAGGAACATTGCCTAAATCATTTTAAATTTTGTTTTACTTATTTTGGATTTATTTTCTGGAAAAAAACTAGGTGCACAGGATAATATATACCCCCACCCCCCAATATTCATCACTCCAAGTGGGCGTGTGTCACCATTTTACATATTTGTCTTAGATTGTTAAAGAAACAAAATATTACAAAAAAGGTTGGTACCCCTCGTAATTCCTTCTCAATCTCATTTTCTCTCTCTCCCTGCCCAGAAGGAGGTAGATACATAGATATATAAATAATGTACAATATTTTTATGTTCCGATTGGGTGTGGTGGCTCATGCCTGTAATCCCAGGCCTTTGAGAGGTAAGAGGATCGCTTGAGGCCAAGAACTAGAGACCAGCCTGGGTGACATAGGGAGACCTTGTCTCTACGAAAGAAAAAAGAAAAAAAATTACCCGGGTGTGGTGGCACACATGTCTAGTCACAATTCAGGAGGCTGCAGTTGGAGGATCCCTTGAGCCCAGGAGTTCAAGGTTGTAGTGAACGATCATTGCAGCACTGCACTCTAGCCTGGGCAACAAAGAGAGACCCTGTCTCAAAAAACAAAACAATAAACAAACAAACAGTGCCCCAAAACTGTGCTCTCAAAACTTAAGTATGTGCTATTATACTGAATGCAATGTCCAGTTTAAACACTGTGTTTTCCAGATCTATCTAAATTACACTTATTGATTTTGTGACCAAGGTCATTTTCTTTTCATTGCTGTGTAGCATTGCATCATGTAATTATACCACTTTTCATTTATCCAGACTTTGGCAGATGGATATTTGAGTCAATTCAATTTTCTTGTTACTCCTGATAGTACTACTATTATGATCTTATACAGGACCCCTTGTGCCAAGAGTAAGTGTTTCTCTAGGGTACTAACTGAGAACTGTTCCCCTTGGGACATGGAACATACAAATGGCCAGACTGAGTCAATTATCAAATCATGCTCCAAGCAGCTTTGCTGAGTTCACTCTGGGAGGGCCTGGGCATTGTTAATGCTCTTTCCCCTGCCTTCTCTGACCTGGTTTGGTAAGGCCTTATCTCTGTGCCAGTCTGATGGCTGAGAAATGGTACACACAATTTTATAGTCTGCTTTCCTACTTAATAATACCTCTATATATTATAGACTACTTTCCTCTGCAGAATATTATTCTGTAAGTGTGTGGTCCATGGCAGCATAAGCTCCAAGCCTCCATTGGGGTGCTGCTGGGATTTTCTTAACTGATTCCCTATTGCTGGACACCAGGAGTTGTTTTCATGGTAGACTGCAAAATTGACCACAGATACCACCCATCCTTATAAGCACATTCCTTTGCAATGTGACTTTACAGTTTCTCCTATTAAGAAACAAAGTCTAGAGCTGGTCACTGTGGCTCACACTTGTAATCCTAGCTCTTTGGGAGACTGAGGCAGGTGGATTGCTCGAGCTCAGGAGTTCAAGACCAGCATGAGCAAGAGTGAGACCCTGGTCTCTACTAAAAATAGAAAAAACTAGCTTGGCATAGTGGTACACACCTGTAGTCCCAGCTACATGGGAGGCTGGGGCAAGAGGATTGCTCAAGCCCAAGAGTTTGAGGTTGCTGTGAGTTACAGTGATGCCACAACACTCTACCCAGGGCAACAGAGTGAGACACTGTCTCAAAAAGTAAAAAAGCAAAGACTATTTCTCCACTCCCTTGAATCTGACTTTGGTCACCTGACTTGCTTTGACCAACGGGAAATTTTCAAATGTGAGGCCAGCAGGGGCTGGGAAGGGCTTATGCACTAGAGCCTTCTCCCTTGCTGCACCTGGGACCCTGAGACACCTCCTGCCCTCATGTAGTTCGCCTGAGAGATGATGAGACTCACTTGGCAAGGTCGCCCTGTCATCTCAGCTGACATCGGACCATCCACCAGATCTGGGAGTGAGTCCACCCTAGACCATCCAGCACAGCTGAGCTGGCCCAAACCAGACCAGAGGAAAGTCCACTTGACCTACAGAAACATGAGAAATACATTTTCTGGATGGTTTGTTAGACAGCAAGAGCCGATATAGGTCCAGGGAACCCTCTGCTTGGCCTCTTACTGGCTGTGAACCTTGGACAAGGGGCTGAACCCCCATTTCCTCCTTAGTAAAACGGCAAACTCCATATTCACCCCTCAAAGTCACCGTAAAGGCCAAATGAGATGGCACATGTCAGAATCGCATGACAAAGACTTGTACCCAGAAGCTCATCTTTCACATCCCAGTGGTCTGAGATGTGACCTGTGATCTTTCTCATTTCTCCTTGGTCCTTCTTGCAGCCTCTTTCTCCAGAAATTACTCCTCCCTACAAGTTTTCTAGAAGATATCAATATTTAACTATAAATCCAAATGTGAGGACTTGGTATTTAATGGCATTGGTGCGAGCGTCCTTAGATCTCTCCAAGATGTCCAGGTCTTTTCCTCTCCTGGGCCCCTTCCTCTTGACATTAGGCATGGCCACATGACTTGCTTGGACTGAGGAATGCGAGTGAACACTTTTCAGAACTGTTGTGTGATTGTCTGTGCTTCCTTCTCCTACTGTGGAGAATCAGAAGCCTTGGGCTGAGATAGCAGCAGAATCAAGGGCTCAAACTCTGCCAGCCCTGGTTCCCTGAGCTCAGACTTACCAAATTGGACAAGGAGCATGAGAATGAAAAAAAGTTTACTCTATTGGGCTGTTGGTAACGTGACGGCCTAACCTCACTGCTGTGGGTTGAACTGTGTCCCTCCAAAACCTGTGTTGAAATCCTGGCCCTTAGTGGCTGGGGTTATTGTTACTCTTGTCTCAGCTGCTACAAGGAGCATTTTCCAAGGGCTCACTGTGGATCAGGAACTGTGCTACCACCTCTGTGATCACCCTCAGAGTAACAGGGTGTTAGGAAACCCATTTTGTGGTTGAGGAAAACAGTGTTAGCAAAGCTAGGTTCAAGGTTCCACAGCTAGACAGAAAATCTCTCCATGCACTAAAGATGTGGATGACACCAAGGCCTGGCCTCCAACAGTTTAGACCCTACACCCAAAGGGTGGAGATCCCAGCTTAGCCCACACCACCACACACACCAGCTGCAGAAGGCAGCTTGCTCCCTGGGTTCCGGCCTTGGGCATCCTGGGCTCATTCCTCCATCTCCAGTTGAGTGAAGCCGAGAAAGTCACTTAAACTTCTTGAGCTCAGTTTCTGCCTTGGGGAGGTGAGATCATTGTCTCTACCTTGCAGGGAGTGTGGGAGGATTAAATGAGTAAGAGGAAGGAAAGCTCAAACCAGAGCCCGATGCATAGTGGGGCTGGTCAGGAAGGCAGAAATAGGCCTGGAAATTCCGAAGGGCAAACATACCTTCCCCACAAAGATCTCTCCTTGGCAGGAACAGTTTTCTGAGAATTGGCAGCAAGATGAAGTTCTATGGAGAACAGAAATTCTAATATTTGTTTGTTTTCCTAAGTGGGGCATTTTCATTCCACATTGGGACAGAGGTATGTCCTTGGCCCAGGGATCGCTGTAAGTAGATTTATTCATTTATTTAGACAACTTTTCACTATAAAGGCTGTGTAGCCTAACGTTCACCTTTCCACCTCTCCCACAGGTGGGCAGCCACAGCACACAGTTCTGGCCAACGAGACAGAAATGGAAGTCAGTGGCAGGGAGAGATTTTGCTGCCCTGATAACAGGAGTGGATGTGGCTGGAACTTCCCCTGCCCACTTTGTCTTGAACACAAGCACGACACTTAGAGCCTGAACCATTGTGCAACCATGAAGGAAAGGCAAAAACCCCCATCATCACAGTAGCCTGACATTGTAAAGCTGTTGGACTCCTAAGTCCAGCTTCTTCCCAAGAGAGAAAAACAAACCTCTATTGGTGTGCCATGAACAATTTTAAAGATCAAAAAAAAAAAGGAAAAAAAAAGAAAAAGTTTAAAGATCATTAAATTATTTTCAAAAGAGATTCAAAATGCAGTTAAGTCTATTTTTTTACTCTTTTTATTTGATCAACATAATTTAAATGTTCCTTGGAAGTTTAACTATAGGTTCAAGTGTGTCGTGAGATAAACTAGGTTGGAAAACACTGCTCTATCGTTTAAGCCTCAGCATTACATTCCCTGCTACTTGTAGCTGAAAGAATTCCTGACCTATATACCTCTTTGGCCCCCAAGTCCTCATAAAATTCCTAGGAACACATCACATTAGTTCCCAGGGGGTCATGCTCCCATTTGGAACAGATTGTCGTGGCCACCAGAGATGGGTTGTGCCAAGTGGCCATTCTAGGGGCCACCCTCAACCCCTAGACTTTGAGTGGGTAGGGATGGTTCCCCAAGGCAAAGGTTGGGGAGTGGTCTGTTAGCAAAGGAGAGAAACAGGGAGTGCTGGCTACACTTCCCACACCCCTGGATCGGCAGAGGTTGTAAATACCCTGTTCTTGGCCTAAGTTTCTTTTGTCATTTTCTGGGACATGGAGATACTGGCTCAGCAATCCTCCAGGGTTTTTATTTGAGATGAGAGGGGCATAATTCAGAGGAACTGTCCAACTAGAGGACCTTCTGGGAGTAAAGGACAAGCCATAAAAACTGCATTAAATGCCACTGTGCCCCACAGCCCTTCCCCTCCCCAAGGTCTTGAGCAGACAACCCTGATTTCATGCCTGCTTCCGTCATGCCAGCAGGCAGGCAGCCTGGGTACATCTCACCTCTCTGCACCTGCACCTCTAAAACTGGGGACAGAAGGACCCACTTCAATAGCACAAGAAAGAGTGGCCCAAGTGCCTGCCCCATGGTGGCCCTGTGGCCAGCAGCAACACCCAGGGCACTTTCTCTGCAAACCCTACCGTGACAATCTCAAGATCCTAGTTAGAAAATCTGCTCCCACCTGAGACAGGAACCATACAGCTGTGATCAACTGGGTACCTTTCCCCACCTCTCCTGCTCCAACTCCACCCCACATGTGGCCACATTCCCCAGCCTTCCCTGTAGTTAGGAGAGGCCACATGACCAAGTTAAAATCCACCAGACTCCTTGCCTTCCTGTGGGGTTGATGCACTCAGGCCTGGAGATCTCTGGAGCCATTGGGGAAGACAGTGGAGCCACAAGATGGCAGGAGTTTGGGTCCTGGAATCACTGAGAGTTCTGCTCACTCACCAGGAGCACCGCATTGGGTTCTTGGGGAGTGAGAAATAACCCTGTGTGTGGGTCAGTGCACTGTGTCTTTCAGGCTCGTCCACCACCCAGGACACCTGCAAAGGTGTGGAGGCTGGTCAGTTGGGGAGGGTGTTCCCTGTGGCTTCTGCAAAGGCAGAGTGTGGGAGGGAGGACACTGAAGAGCCAGCAGTGATCACGCTGCGGTGCTCAGACCAGACTCCCCTCCAGCTATCTCCCCTTGACCACCAGACAGTGGCCCATGGCAGATGACAAGTAGTCAGGGTGAGGGACTAACAATAACAATAACATGATGGTAACAATAAGGGGAGTCTCCGCCAGTATTCAAAAGCACTTGCTGTTCTCCAGGCTGGGCCGATTTGCTCCCTTGACCCAGCACTGAAGACACTGCTGGTGCCAGCTAGCCCCATTTTACAGATGGGAACACAGAGGCCCAGAGGGTGTCTGAGGATACTCTCCAGAGGGCAGAACCTTAAGAGGGCAGCATGTCCTCATCAGCATCCTTCCAGCGCAGCCTCGGATCTTCATTCTACGATGTGCCACCATTATTCATGGGCTGAGCACACAGCTTTGAACAAAATAAATGGAAACCCCAAACCTGGCCCAGTTCCCGGGTCATGGTGAGGGTGAAGCGCACGGTGCCTGGTGCTAGTGACTGCTGGGAATCAGGGCCATTACTATTGCTTTGGTGTCCCATTGTGATCACTGGTGTTGCTATTAGTATTACTAATACAGATTCTTCTTGAGGTCCCTTCCTCCTTTCCAATTGGCCTGCTGCTGCTACTCCATGTGACCCTCAACCCATGATCAGTGTTGTGCCTGGAGTCGGGTGGGGAATGGAACCAGATCTAAGCCTCTAAGCTGCTCCAGCCTCCCAGCGCCCCTCACCGGGCACCCTCCTGAGAGGATGCAAGCTTTACTCCCCTGAAAAAGAAAGTTTCCACCAGGAGGAGAAGATAGGACCAGAAACTGTCCCTATGGTCTAAATGCCTGAGAGAGTGAATTTTTCTTTTTGAGACAGGTCTTGCTCTGTCACGTGGGGCTAGGGTGCAGTGATGTCATCATAGCTCACGGCAACCTCCAAGTCCTGGGCTCAAGCCTCCTACCTCAGCCTCCTGAGTAGCTGGGAGTATAGGTGTGAGCTACTGTGCCTGGCCCTGGGCAGATTTTTTTGGAGGGAGGAGGAAGAGAAAGGAAGAAATCTTCAAGGGCCGAGAGGACTCAGTTCCTCCACATGCTGCCTGCTTCCCTGTCCCACCCTGCCTCCTCCCCAACCCCCATCTCTATGCCCTTCTCACTTCTCCAGGGGGCGAGGTCCTGTCTGCCCCAGGACCACTGCAGAATGGTAACTCTTTCTAGTCCCACTTGATTAAAATGCAGAAGGCAGCTCTGTCCAGAAAACTTAGCTTGGCCCTAATCACTCCCAGCTTTCTTGGCCTAGCAGCCACCCACTGCTGGCTGCCCTCACTCCACACTGGACAGGATGAGGGAGCAGAGGCCTGAGTGCGTTACAGGCTGGCCTCAGACCCCCGTCCAGCCCTCAGGTTGGGCAGGAAGGTTTGTAAGGAGAGTGTGGACTGGGCGGTCCAGTGGTTGCTCCCGGGTTCAGGACTTAACCGAGATTAGAAGCATGGGCTCTGATGTCAGATGGCCTTGGCTTTGTGGCCTGACTTTGCTCTTTATTAGCTGTGAGTGAAGCCTGCTGGGTTTCAGTTTCCTCCTTTGTAAAATGTGGCTGATAATGGAAGATTCCACACTGAGAAGGTGCCTGGCCCATTGTTATCACTCCATAAATCACTGGAAGACTTGAGCCTCCAGGCTCCCTGCCACCTCATCCCTGCCTCCCTGGACCTCTCTTGCTACTTGCATCAGAACCGCCCTCAGTTAGGTACTTGGGGGTCGGGGCCTGACAACCCTCTTCACCTGTCACTAGGGGCTCGTGACGCTGGGTGCTCACCAGGGGCTAGGCACAGCGCTGCATGCCTGCTCTGTCATTTTCTTATTTTTGTACAACACTTTTAAGAGTTAAAGTCCTGTCCTCTCATCCGCTCAGGGTTCCCAGCTCCCGGTGTGGACAGCTCTGCGGACACCCTGCACAGGCCACCCTGGAGTTTCCTTTGTCTGCTCAACAATGGGCTCTGGCCTGAGCCCTGTCAGTGCACGAGGGAGCCCTGCGTCAGGCTGTGTCATCACCGCACAGTTTTCCACCTTGTGGCTGGGCCACCATAGTAGGGCCAACTGCCTTGATGGACAGCTGGGCTGCAGCCAGTTTCTTTTTAACAGGGGTGCAGGGCAAGTCCTCACCACTGCCTCTTTGTTCATATGGCACCTTTCTGTAAGACACAGGTGGAGGGACAACGTGTACCCTTCACATGCGGGAGGACCCCTCCTCCCCAGTAGGCTGCTCTAGACTCCCGGCCCGTGGGGGGTTGTCTGTTGTCCCCAGCCCCCTTGGCTCTCTTGTTTTCTCATTGAGTTCCAGGGGCTGGAGGGCCAAGATTCCTCTCCCAGCATGCTGCGGCCGCCCGCCTGTCAGCCAACGCTGGCCGCCATCAGTCTTCATCTCAGGAGACACCGCCACGGGCACCCACAGCAGTCAGGGCCCCACTGGGAAGGGGTTTGGGTGCACAGCAAGGGCTTTGCGTGGGGTGGGGGTGACAGGGGTTGGAGTCACAGGCCAAGGTTCAAATCCTGCTATGCCGTCTGCTGGCCGTGTGACTTTGGGCAAGTTACTCAACTGGGCTTCAGCCGGGTTGTCAAAAGGCCAAGCTCCTAGGATCATCTGGCTCTGGAAGGCTGCTGTGAAGTCAGCATATTGAGGGCTTGAAAGAGTGCTGGGTGCACTGGTGGTTGCACCCTTGTGTGGGCCCTGGTGTGCCGTAAGGCCATGGGTGTTAGGTGGTAACAGCTCATTCTCACTGCTTTGCACGAGCGGATTTACTCAGCCTCCAAGTAAGGTCGCCTGAAGCTCTGAGAGGTCAAGGGACATGCATTCTGAAACTAGAAGCCCACGGTGGCAGCTCTGCGGGCTGTCTCTCCAGATGCGCTGTGGGGTTACTCAGGTCCCAGTGGGGAGGTGGCTGGTCTGAGGGTGGCCCAGCCGAGCTGGGAAATGGGATTTCCAGGGCGGGTGCCTAGTCCCAGCACAAGTCTTGATGAGAAACAGATGTATGCACAGGCCAGGGTCCCCACCCACCACTCCTCTGCAGCGGGGGCGGGGAATGGTGGCGATAGCTTCCAGATGCGCTCCCTTTGAGCAGTACCTTAAGTGACTCAGTCTGGGTTACCAAGGTGAGGGACTGAGAGCCCCTTCCCTGGTTCTAAGACCCTCTGTTCCTGGTAGACACCTGTCACAGTACCTGGGTTTGAGCCAGGTGACCTTGGGAATGTCAGTCCTGCTCAGAGCCTCAGTTTCCCCATCTGAGAAACAAGAATTCTTCATCATGCTGGCTTGGCAAAAGCAGTCATATGCAGGGAAACCTAAAGAAAAACATGGGAGGATTCCCCAGACTGGAGAGGACTGTGAACATGGGACAGAATCGCCCAGACCAGGCATCCCCAGGGGAGTAGGGCTTTCTGGTTTGGTTTTATTTTTCTTTTGTATTTACTTTCTGAGTGCATAATACAAATCCATAGCACAAATTCTTGAAATCACAAAAGGGGAAATAGTGAAAAGTGAGTCTGTCTCCCACTCCTGCCCTCCAGACCCCCAGATGAATCCCACTTTTCTGAGGCAACTCCTGTCCTCAGTTTCTAGTGACTCTGCCCAGAGACATCATCTACACATGCAAGAGAGTATGTGAGGAATATTTTACCCATCGATGGCAAACTTCACACACTACCCTTCACTGTCCTTTTGTTATTTAACAACCCGTTTTAGAGATCTTCCTACATCACTCTATAAAGAGACCCTCATTTTTTTTTTTTTTTGTTGATGACAGGACATCACACAACTGTTCAGCATGGACGCTGACCAACGAGAGTAGATCTCAGCTGTGTACAACACCTGGCGATGGCTGGACACCAGCTCTGGGTCTGCATGTTTACCGCTGCGTGGAGGGGCCAACATGCACTTAACTAGTCTTCAAATGATGGGGCTAGCCTGTTTCCAACGTTTTTCTCTTTCGGTAAATTTTGCAATATACATCCATTTTGTATATTTGTGGGAGGATATATGTATGATAATTCCACAAGTGAAATTGCATTTTACGTCCATATGTTAAAAAATAAATCTCTACCCCCTCACACCTCACACCATACAGAAGAGTTAAGTTGAAATGACTCACAGAGCTAAATGTAAAATCTAAAACTTTTAAACAAAACCATAGGACAAAATCTGTTGGTCTTGGGTTAAAGTTAGAGTGTAAACTTACCACGTAGGTGCTCACTGTGGGTGGAGAAAGAATTCTCAAGGTTTAGGATAGAGAAAAGTATAAAGCCTGTGGCTCAGTCGGTAAGGCGCCGGCCCCATATGCCAAGGGTGGCGGGTTCAAACCCAGCCGTGGCCAAACTGCAACAAAAAAATAGCCGGGCGTTGTGGCGGGTGCCTGTAGTCCCAGCTGCTCGGGAGGCTGAGGCAAGAGAATCGCCTAAGCCCAGGAGTTGGAGGTTGCTGTGAGCTGTGTGAGGCCACGCACTCTACCGAGGGCCATAAAGTGAGACTCTGTCTCTACAAAAAAGAAAAAAAAAAAAAAGAGAAAAGTATAAAGTATATTTATTTTCCCAAGAAAGAAAGAGAGAAAGAGGAAAAGAGGTGGGGGGAGAGAATGGCCATGTTAAGAAGAAAGGGAGAAAGTGCTGGGGTCCCCCAAGGAGAAGTGGGTAGGTGTTTTTAAAGGGTAAAAATACTCTTTTCTTTCTGCTTCAGCAGACAGATAACTAAAGTGAGATAGTTGCAGGCATTCTTTCTGGCTTATCTGAGTCCCTGGAATCTGGTGCTGGTGAGAGACAGAGTTGGAGCAGGGAGCTCCTACCCCTGCTGTTCACTCGGGACTTTTCAAGGTTATGGAAAAAACACTCTTAGAGATAACACGTTAGGCTACAGGTGTTTCTTTTCTTTCTTTTCTTTTTTTTCTGAGACTGAGTATCACCATGTTACCCTTGGTAGAGTGCCATGGTGTCACAGCTCACAGCAACCTCAAACTCTTGGGCTTAAGTGATCCTCTTGCCTTAGCCTCCCAAGTAGCTGGGACTGCAGGTGCCCGCCACAACACCCGGCTATTTTTTGTTGCAGTTATCACTGTTGTTTAGCTGGCCCAGGCCGGGTCGAACCCACCACCCTCAGTGTACACGGCCGGCGCCCTACTCACTGAGCTATGGGCACCACCCTACAGGTGTTTTAATGAAACAAAACAAAGGGGGGTAGTTGTGTTATGAATTTTCTTTTCAGGAGGGCAACTCTGTGCTGTGAGTTCACGTCTCTTACTTTCTCTATGATGGTGTATTTTTCCTCTGTCAGCTGGGTTATTAGAAAAGCCACCTTTCAGTTAGGCAAAGATTTGTTAGATAAGACCACAAAAAGCATAAACCAAGGAGAAAAAAAAAGACCAATTTGACTTAATAAAAATTCAAAACCTCTCTTCTAATAATGTTCTTAAGAAAATGAAAAAGTAAGCCACAGATTGGGAGAATATACTTGCAAAAGTTGTGTCTGATAAAAGACTTGTATCCAGTACACACACACACATACATACTCACACACACTGTGCTCACTAACAACAAATAAATCAATGAAAATGGGAAAAAGATTTACAAAGATACTTCACCCTAAAATAGATACTGGTGGCAAATAAGCACATAAAAAGATACTCAACTTTATTAGTTATCAGAGAAATGTGAATTAAAACCAGAATGGGCTACCCCTACACACCCCTCAAATGGCTAAAATTAAAAATAACTGAAAATACCAAGTGCTGGTTACAGCTGGAACTTGGGAAAACAGTTTGTCAATTTCTTATAAAATTAAACATATACTTGCCATATAACCCAACTGTCCCGCTCTCAGCTACAAGAGTAATGAAAGGGAAATGAGAATGGTGTTCAGACGGTGACTTGTGTGCAGCTTTTCTCATAGTCAGCCCCAACTGGAAACAATTGTCCACCAACAGGTGAATGGATAACAATGGGATACTACTCAGCGCAAAGAGGAGTGAAGTATGGATACAGGAGAAACACAGATGCATCTCACAGGCACTGCAAAAGGCTGGGTCACTGGGGGAGGGGAAATCGGAAGGCACGCGGGGCAGAGAGGGACCTGGGCAAATGGCCATAGGATTCAATATGCAGTGTCACCTTGGTCTAAAGAAAGAAGATGCCACTGATGAGGGGCAGGGATACAGGGTGACAAAAGCTCTTCTGACTATAGTACAGAGAGTAGGAGAAATTGGCACCCCTGCGCCGTGCATCCCTGAGCAAGGGACTGAATCTCTGTGCAGCAGCTTCCTATTCTGTGAAAGGACCCCTTCCCTGAGGGGCTGCCTGCTGAATGGCACAGAGGGGCCTCAGAGAGTGAGCGATCTGGTACCCCTCAATGCATGCCTCCCTTCCTTCCCTCATTCATCCTACAGCCATTGCCCGAAAGTCTGCCATGTGCCAGGGGCTCTTCTGGGTCCTTGGGTTATGGTGGTAAATGAGGCAGAGTTCATGCACGTAGTCTGGTGGGTGGGTGGGAGCCAAGCACAGTCAGGCAAGGGAGGCAGACTGCGATTAGGTAGACAGCTAGATAAATAAGATAATCTTAAGTCTCATTAAGGGTTAGGTGCACAAATAGAGAAGGACTTGGAGAGGGGCATGATATTTAGATTAGGTTATCAGGGAAGGCCTCTCTCTCTGAAGAGGCAACATTTGAGACTTAGGGGAAGAGAAGGAGCCAGCCATGTGGAGAGCTTGGGGAGAGCATTTCAGGAAGAGGGGATAGCAAGTGCAAAGGTCCTGAGGCCAGAATGAGCTTAGGACACAGAAAGCCCAGTGTGGCTGGAGGGGGCAAGGTGGAGCGGGTGGGAGATAAGTTCCAAGAGGGAGAGGGGCTGATTATGGAGGGCTGTGTGGCCACCATGACAAGTATGGATTTTACTCCAGGAATAGGGAGGCACGTAGCTTGCACCAGCCCTGATGTGGTCCTGGTGGCTTCTGGCCTCCTGCTTCCTCCTTGGTGCCCTGCTCTACCCAGCAGTGAGAACCTGAACCATTCCTCTTTCCTGCCAGTGGGTAAATGTACAGGCGCGGCTTCTGTTCATTCAAAGCCATTGTCCCTGACAGAAGTCTCCTGAGATCATGAAGGTGCCAGTTAATGTTCCTCAACTGAATGGAAAATGAACATATTTACTGCTGCTATGAGGGACAAGAGAGCTCCAAGCAGGTCCTCAGCCTGTCACATACTTGGCTGTGCCCCTCGACCCCACCTCCTACAACCTTGGGGGCTGAGCCTCAGTGGCTTCACTGTGAAATGGGGAGAGGGTGGCAAACGTGCATGAATAGATGCTCAACCTCAGAGAAATGAGGTTGGATAGTTGACCCACAACCTCCAGATTGGCAAACTTTAGAAAGCTGGTAACTACCAAGTGCTAGTGAGGCTGTGGGAGGGGGGAGTCCCGCACACTGCTGGTGTCTGGACCGGGGCAGTATGTACCTAGGAACCGCGAGTCCAAGTATATCCAAGCCCAGGCGCTGCCCTCCTGAGTAGATACCCTAGAGACATTCTTCCAAAGGTCCAAAAGGAAGAGTCTGAGGATCACTGCGGTGCTGTTTGAGGAAGCCAGTAGTAGATGGTAACCCATGTCTGTGTCAGGAAAAGGAAACCACAGGAGAGTCTAATCTGTAGACCATTTCTGTGAATTAAAAAAAAAATCTCACAAATGTAATATACATCCCTACTGCTTTAAAAGGATTTACTCACATTCAAGGATGGAGAACAGAGCAAGTACCTGGGCTGGAGGGGAAGGAAAAGGGCAGGGTGGCGTAAACGGGAAATTCAATTCAATTCAATTAAGCAAGGGCACTATGCAGGAATTGATACAAATGATGAAGTCTCAACTCTTGTCACCCAAAGTCCAAATAAAACACAAGTAAGGAAAAAGAGATAAAATGGGGATGATGGAAGGGTGGTGACAGGAGCACTTTTGCATGGGGAAGCCACGTGGCTCCAGTGAGCTAGAGCGCTCTGAGCACTCAGTGGGCTGGCACGCGGTGGGGCCAAGCACACTGATGTGTGCAGGGTGGAGGTTTTCTCCAGGCCCCTCACCGTGCTCAGCCTGTGTTCTGGGCAGGGCTGCCCTCTCGTGGCCCAGACTGTGATAGGACTTAGAATAGAGATGGGCTGGGCCCGAGGCGTCAGATAGAACGTGGAAGGATGGGAGGGAGAGAGAATCACAGGAGAAAGAGATGGCGGATCAGGTAAGGCTTGCTGGAGGAGGGGCGGCAATGCAGGACAGATACTAGTTGGAGTCAAGGAAATTGATGGGCGAATGGAAGAATGAATGGAGTTATAATACCAATTGCTGCCATTACTTAGCCCTACTACGTGCTGGGGCTTTACATACCTTCCATCATTTCATGCTCCAACGTCCCACCACTCCACCGCCCCTGAGAAGGGGAGTTACACTTTCAGCCTCATTTACAGCTGCAGAAAAGGGAAGCCCACTGGGTTAGTGAAAGGGCAAGCAGCCAAGTGGGCACAGAGCTGGGATAAACACTCAGATCTGTATGACGCACTGGTGCCTTCTACCCTCTCCACTTTGGGGCTGACAGAGACCTTGATGTGCGCAGTCACACACAATCCATCCCTGAGTCTAGTCTGGACGTGTCTCAGCAGAATCTCACATCAGGTTTGCACAGCAAGTGGAAACGGTGCCTGTGTGGACAGGAGGAAGGCCACTAGGGGGCAGTGGGACAGCCTGCTGGGACAGGGGCAAGCAACTGGGTACCACACTCCAGAGTTAAAGTTGGGGGCTCGCTTCTTGAGTTGAAGGACGTGTGTCCAAGACACTGTTTGAAAAATGCTTCATTTTGGAATTTATGTCAAAGCCATTATGAAGTATTTCATTTTTCTTTTTTTATACTTGGTAATATATTTCTATGGTGTAACATTCAAAAGGAACAGGAGAAAAGTAAGTCTCCTTTCGACCCACTCTAACCTCCCGACCCTGAGCAATCACTGTTGCTGATTCCTAATGTGTCTTTTCACATGTAGGTTTGCATGTGCGTGAATCATGCACATGTATTTCCCGCCTCCGCCTCTTCTTCCTCGTGGCAGTCTGCCATGTACATGGTGCCACAATTTGCCCTTCCCCCTAAACTATCTACCTTGAGAATTGCCCCGTGGCATATGTCAAAGGCTTCCTCGCGCTGCTGCTTAGCCATGTGGCCCTCCATTGCGTGCAGCGAGCTGCATCTGAAACAGATCTGCTCTACACTCTGAGGATCTTTCCAGCTTTTTGTACCATGTATCCAGGTACACCTGTCATTTTGCACATGGGCCAGGCTAACTGGGGGATAAATCCCTAGACATGGATTGCTACTGGGATGGAGGACATGGGCATTGAAATCTTGATAGATGCTGTCAACTCATCTTCTGTAGAGGTCTGGCCAAGTGACCCTCTCCCGAGGAAGGCAGGGAAGAGTGGTGCCTTACCACCAGCCCAGCCAAAGCCCAGTGGTTTCAATTTTTGGCTTTCTGCCAGTCAGATAGGTGAAAAATGGTAACTTTATGTGCTTTCACTGCCATTTGATGTGAGTGAGGTCCACTGGCTTTTCTGGTGTTCAGAGCCATTTGCTTCCTTTTCCGGATGAAGTGTTTTTTGCAATACAGGAGCCATGCCGAGCAGTGGAGCTCTGAACATGCTTATGTCACATGATGCTCACCTCCTGGGACCAAGTGGGATGTGCCCCTGGGGGTCCTTGTGCAGGAAGTGGCCACCTGGTGGAGGGCAAGGTTTTTGTGTTCTCATTCCCCTACTTGCTTTCTGAGCCTCAGATTCTATGTCTGTAAAAAAAGGGAATGGTGATAAAATTCTTTTCAAAGGATTCTGGGAGGATAAATTTAAATATTTAAATTTGGCTCAGACTTAGTGCTTAGGAAATGTTTGTTGAGTGAACAAATGAAGTACATGTGACAATTTAAAAAAAATTTTATTGAGGACTTACTATATATGTAAACTCTTTCCCACGTATTAGCTTATTGAAACCTCATGGCGACACCATGAGGGGTACTCTTATTAACTCATTTTAAATATTAGGAAACTGGCCAGACTTGGTGGTTCACACCTATAATCCTAACACTCTGGGAGGTCGAGGCAGGTGGCTCTCCTGAGCTCAGGAGAAACCAGCTTGAGCAAGAAAAGAGTGAGATTCTGTCTCAACTAAAAATAGAAAACTACCCGGGCATGGTGGTGGGTACCTGTAGTCCCAGCTACTCAGTAGGCTGAAGCAAGAGGATCACTTGAGCCCAAGAGTTTGAGGTTGCCATGAGCTGTGATGATACCATGGCACTTTAGCATAGCAGGGGTGACAGATGAGATTCTGCCTCAAAATAATAATAATAATAAGGCACAGAAAGAAGTACAGATTCTCGTCTAAAGGCCCATAGCTGGTCAGTGGTGGTGAGGGGATCTGTGACCCTGCTGTCTGCTCCTACCCATCTCACTTCCCTGTTCCTCCTCCCTGGGAGAGAGAGGCCAGGATTGGCCTGTTCTAGTTGTCTAATGTTGCAAAAAAGCCCTCCCCAACCTTAGAGGCATAAAAGAGCCATCATTTATTATGCTCGTGAGTTTTGAGGATCAGGAGTTCAAACAGCACAAGGTGGGTGGCTTATCTCTGCTGGGACCCTAGCTCGAAGGACTCTGCAGCTGGGGGACAGCAAAAGCTGGGCCTGGAGGATATACTTCTGAGTGGCTTTTTCAGTGGCAGGTCTGGCTGGACAATCTATTCCACTTCCTGGATGGCAGGTCAAATGGAAAGGCCTGGCTAGGGGTGAAGCTGGGCATTGAGGGGGGACAGGGTGGAAAAGTTGGAAGACCACAGGGCTGAGTCACCATGTTCCAGGGTCTGGCAGCTTAAGAGGCTAAGAAATTCAAAGGTTGGCATACCCAAGAACAGCTTCTCCCCATTCCTCTGCACGTGCTGTTTGCTCTATCTACGACCCCCCTCCCCATCCATCTGGGAAATGTCTTCTCATTCTCAGCTTGGCTACCTGGTCCTGGAGGAGGAGCTCCTGGCCTCCAGAGGTGACTTTAGACAGGATTTGCTGTCCCTCCTCCCAGACCCTGCCCTCAATGGAAGCTCTCATCACACCAGCCAAACTGAACTATCTGTGTTCTGAACGCTTGGGGGACAAGGCCAAGGTCTTTGTCACTAGTAGCCAGCACAGCACCAGACACAAGGTAGGCACTTGTTGTATATTTAGTGAATGAATGGATGAACGAGACTAATGGATTACGCGTGACTTCAATTTGGGCCTCAGTTTCCTCTTCTGTGAGTTAGGTTTTAGGGTTGCTGTGAAGGTGGCAGGAGACAAAGGCTGGGAGAATGTGGGATTCATAGGAAGAATTGTAGTTATGATTTATGTGGAGGACAGAAAGCAAAGGAAATGAGACACTGTGCCTAAAGTGCTGAGCAGTGTCTGGCTCAGGGTAGATACTCCCAAAATATGTGATGTTGTCATCTTCCTCCTCCTCACTGCTGAACTACAAGAACGCACACTAGAAGTTAGAAGGACCACATAGGATGGAAAATGTAGTAATCCACAAGTCACCTGGGGCAAGAAGTCATGTCACGGTGACTCGTGTGGGATGTTGGGCTCAGATCCTCTCCCGAGTCAGTGCAAGGAAGGGCCTGGGCCAGGGACCTCCCAGTCTGATGCTCTGCACTGCTGCGAGCGCCATTGAAGCCACTATTGCAACGGTGTCCTTCGACCTGAAGCGGGAGACAATCTCTCCCCTGCCTCCGAAGCCCTCCACCCTCCAGAAGAGCTACAAGTTCTCCCTATTTCAGAAATGCTCTGAATTACAGTTCCAGCTGCTGCCGTTTTCTGTTGAGTGGCTCCCTCTGGTGGCACGATGTGGGAATGACCTGCAAGGCAGGGGTAAAGTGTAGGCGGGATGGGGTCAGGGTGAGAGGGAGGGTCCTGCAGAGAGGACCGTGGTGTGGCTCACCTGGAATGGGGGAGCCAGAAGGATCAAGCAGAAATCCCCAGTTCAGGCCAAGCTATTGTTCCCTCCTACTGACATAGCATCGAGAGGGTTAAGAGCAGCTGAATATCCCTCAGGGGTTTGTCCAAACTGCCCCTTCTTGGCTGTGCCATTCTCGCCAGTAGCTTCTCTTCTCTTCTAGATATGCCTGTAATAGGCTGGGCACCATGGCTCACGCCTGTAATCCTAGTACTCTGGGAGGCCAAGGCAGGTGGATTGATTGAGCTCAGGATTTTGAGACCAGCCTGAGCAAGAGTTAGACACCATCTCTAAAAACAGCCAGGTGTTGTGGTGGGCACCTGTAATCCCAAGCTACTCAGGAGGCTGAGGTAAGAGGATCGCTTGAGCCCAAGAGTTTGAGGTTGCTGTGAGCTATGACACTACGGGGCACTCTCTACTTAGGGTGACAGAGTGAGACTGTCTCAAAAAAAAAAAAAAAGAAAAGAAAAGAAAAGAAAGATTTGCCTGTAAGAAGGCAGGCATTAGATGGTGACCACCCAATAACAGAGGGTCTCCTTTGCACCTGAGTCCTCCAGAGAATGTGGCAGAGCTTGAAATTAGGAGCTGGGAGCAGAATGTTGGAGATCCAAAGGTTACAAGAGGGTCTTGGGCCTCCAGAAAACTTTCTTTTCAAATTTGGGAACATTCACAGACCAGAAGACCAGGCCCCCTGTGGGGAAATAACCTGTCCAGGGAATTAAAGGATTGGAAACTTTCATTTTCATCTTGATCTTTTAGAGCTGTGGAATTTAGAACCTTCAGCATCCTATAATTTAAATATTTTTTTGTTTGTTTGTTTGACCCTCAGGCCTCTGGGTCTTTTTTTTTTTTTTTTTAAATGCCAAGGCCTCATTTTATCACCCTCAGTAGAGTGCTCTGGCATCACAGCTCACAGCAACCTTCAACTCCTGGGCTTAGGCGATTCTCTTGCCTCAGCCTCCCAAGTAGCTGGGACTACAGGCACCTGCCACAATGCCCGGCTATTGTTTTGTTGCAGTTTGGCCGGGGCCAGGTTTGAACCTGCCACCCTTGGTATATGGGGCCGGTGCCCTGCCCACTGAGCCACAGGTGCCGTCCCTATAATTTAAATATTAGCAGAAAACTCTATATAGAATATATAAACTTTATAGATGATTGCACTTCAAACCTTAACTCCCAGCATTCTAGCATTTCAGTCATCTGAGTCCCATCCTCCCCCTTGCCCTCCGGATTATCCTGCAATGAATAAGTTTGTTCACAGTTGGCTGGGGCCCTGAAATCTGAAGTTTTAAGCTTCCCAACTGATGCCCTCAGGCCTCCCTGATTTGGGCAGTAGGTTTAATCCAGCCATGCTTCCTCTTCGTCTATCAGATGGGTAAACTCAGGCCCAGAAAGGGGGAATGACTTGGCCTGGACCCAGTGGAAAATCAATGACAGCCTGGAATTCAATCCTTGTCTTCTCAATGCCAAGGCCTCTCTCATCAGGAGCCCAAGGCATTTAGATGGCTTCATGGGATTGTCAGTGTCCTAGGTGACTGGTCACTGAGACATGGCATATAGAGCACAGATGGGTTCCTGGGGCCACTGAGAGGTGCCGGGGGGCATGGTGTTGCCCTCTTTTTTCTTTGAGACAGAATCACTCTGTCCCCCTGGGTAGAGTCCCATGGCATCATCATAGCTCAGAGCAACCTCAATCTCCTGGGCTTAAGCAATCCCACAGCCTCAGCCTCCTCAACAACTGGAGCTAGAGGCGCCCACTACGGTGCCTGGCTAGTTTTTTCTATTTTTAGTAGAGATGGGGTCTTGCTCTTGCTCTTGCTCAGGCAGGTCTTCACTTCTGAGCTCAAACAATCCTCCTGTCTCGGCCTTCCACAGTGCTAGGATTGTAGGCGTGATCCATGGCACCTGGCCAGGATTGCCCACTTCTGCCTCTGGCTGAACCACTTCTTTGAGAGGGACCTGGGGAGTCTTGGGGGGGTCTCTCCTCTTTTCTCAGTGACCCCCCAGCTGAAAATCTACCCTGTCCGCAATGCACCCTTACCCCTCTCAGCCTTGAGCATTCCAGTGAAAACCATGCTGCATATTTCAGATTCTGCTACTCGAAACTCATCAACATCATGGTTTTGTAACACAAGAGGCATTTGCAAATTTCTTTTTCTTTTCTCTTTATTTAAAAAAAAAGTTGGATTCTTGAAACAACAGAGCATTTCAGAGGCACAAACTTTTGCAGAAGGGAAACTGGTGGCCTGGCCACACTTGGAGTGGCTCTAGTGTCCTCAGGGAACTGGGAGGGAAGAAGTGAGAGTGAGGGTGGGCCTTGGGGGCCAGGCCTCCCAGTGGCCAGTAGAAGCAGTGCCGGGGATCCCCATCTGTTAGGTGAGGGCAGGTGTGAGGGTGGCATTCTCCTGGGATTAGGTATGTGACATTTGGTCACCTAGAGCTTCTCTCCCTAGCCTCCTAACCGTCTTCCCTCCCAGACAACCCTAGGGCCCCTTAGGGCTCAGATACTCGCTTCTGGTGCCCACTGCTGCTCCTGGCCAATGAAATCTCATGAGTTCAGGCCAGCAGGTAGTGGCATGTACAAATCGGGCATGCCCCATCCTGGGGGTTCTGGAGAACAAAGGAGGAAGAGGGTATTATGATGGCAGTGAGAACAAACTTGCTTCTAAGCTCAGTCCAAGCTGGGGAGTCTGCCAAGTGTTCTTCCTGCCTGGGGGAAGGGGATCACAGTGAAATACAAATGCTCAGGGTATCGGAGGTGGATGCGAGTGAGTGGGGGGCTCATCCCTTGCTCCTGTTCCAACAATTTCCTTCATCCTCTCCCCAGGAGGCTCCCAGAGTCTGTTAGCAGTGGATGTGCTGAGTGGCCAACCATCAGGCAGAGGCAGAAAGTGAGGGTTCCCTGTGTGACCACAGGCAAGTCTCTTCCTTCTCAGGCCTCAGTTTCTCTATAGGAACAATAGGCAAGAGGTGCTGGGGTGGGGAACAGAGTGGCTGGATAATCTCAGCACTCCTATCAGCTTTGATGGCCTCTTCTGGGTTGGGCTGGTGGTTTCCCCGGGGGTGACAGCACCACCTGACCCCTGGGGTCCCCAAAGGCCTAGGGAATCTGTTAGCTTCGGGGAGAAACCATGAGAGGCAGGCTGGTGGGGAATGTGGATGAGGGTGCAGCAGGCAGTTTCAGGAGGATGGAGCCACAGGCACAGGGCTGGCAGTCCAGCCAAAAGACCTGTCATGGCTCCTCTACGGCCTACTATGGACAGCTGTCTGAGCTAGGCCGTGGGGGGCCTTGGAACCTCTTCTGGTGGGCTCTTGGGGGAGCTGGTGGCTGAGGGCTGTGGATGTGGCCTCCAGGGATTGGCCAGAGGATGAGGCACTTGCAGCCTGGGTTCTGGGGTCCCCTCTGGAGCAGAAGCAGAGCGCTGAAGACTCAAAGAGCTCTGCTGTGCTGTGGCCTCACCCTAGAACAGGCTAAGGGAAAGGCCCAGAAAAGACGTTTGCTTTCTTAAGGAGTAGACAGAGAGAGCTGCAGGGAGGACCTGGCTCGTGGTCTCTGCCTTAGTGAGTGTGGGGGTGTTGGTGGCGGACATGAAGGGTAGAAAGAAACACAGGGGCAAAGGGAAAGAGACAAATAAAAGGAAAGAAAAAAAGAAGAGGATGGAAGGGAGGGAGGAAGGAAAGAGCAAAATAGAGATGGAAGGAATAAAGGAAATAAAGCAGAAGAAAGAAAAGGTAGAGTGCCAGAAAAAAGAGGGAGGGAGAGAGAGCAGAGGACGAGGCAGAGGAAGAAGGGGCAGAGGGCAGGCACAGTCAGGGCTGCCGGCCGGCCGGCCGGGGCTGGGCCTGCGGCCTGCGGTCCAGCTTCCTGTCCTTGCGCGGGCGCCGGTCCTTCCGGCCCTTCTTCTGGCTGGGGCTTCTCTCTGCAGTGAGAGCACAGGGGCTGTGTCTGAGGCTGCAGGGCCAGCAAGGTCCCGGCAGGCTCCCCAGTTCTGTAAGACGAGGGTGCCCCACCCACCCCCTCACAACGGGGCCCAGGACATCTGGGTGTGGACCTTCAACCCCTCCTTTGTAGAGTTTGCAGGCTGGGTTACCCCAGATTGAATGCCCCTTGCTTCTAGTTCTTTAGGGGGAGAAGAGCACTCACTCACTAAGGACCCCTGTACTGGGCATCTGCCCTGGCCAGGCCTGAAGGTCCATATGGGAACCAGGTCAGGACTTAAGTGGCCTCATGGTGGGCGGTGACCCTCCCAGGTGCATTCACTTTGCAGTTTACCAGGCTCTTTGCTGGAAATTCAAAGCTTTTTACTGGGGTCTCTACGCCAACTTCTCCACTCACCTCCCTGCTAAAGGCTCTGCCCTTCAACTAACACAATAGCAAGAGTGACAGTAACTGAGCATTTAGCTATTGCTGGTCACAGCACCAAGTGCTAAACTCACAACAGCAGAGAAGGGCAGGGACAGCCCCGTTGTCTCATTTGACAGGAATGGAGGGGTCTCACCCCCCACCCCCCAGTACCCACTGTGGGCTAGGATGGAGCTGGGGTCTAACACAAACATCTGAGTAGCCCCATTGCCCAGATGAGGAGTCTGAGGCTCAGCCAGGGGATGACCTGCTCAGTGTTACAACCTGCACTGGAGTTTCTAGAGTCCAGCCCAGCCGGCTGGGAGGAGTGGATGGAGCCCCAGCAAGCTCTCTGTAAGAGCAAAGAGGTCTGGTCATCCCTGTGCTCAAACTTCTCCAAGGGCTCCAGCTCATGTGGCGAAAGGAGCGAGTCCTCGCCTTGGCCTGCCCGTCCCGGGCTCCTGCCTATCCTCTCAGCAGCCTGCTTCCTCCTGGCTCACTCTGCTTCAGCCACTGGCTTCAGCCCCAGTCCTCCACACCTTACACTGGCTGTGCCGGCCACCTGGAATGTTCTTCCTAGCAGTTGTTTGTCATTATTATTATTGATGTGAAAAAGAGAGGTGTGGCTGGGAGCCAGGCCAGCCCCAGATAGATTTCTGCTTTATGGAGTGTCTCCCCACTCAGGCCATTTGCACATGATTTGATGCCCACTGAGTCCCCCAAAGGGAGCTGTGTGCCCAGCTGAACGCGTTGCAACTGAGGGCACACAGCGAGGCAGTTAGAAACCTCAGAGCCAGTGGCAAGGGGCAGCAGTTTCCTTTCTCAAGTGTCAACTGTGTGCTTGTGTCCCTAGGAGTCAGCACTGCAGCACTAGTCCTGGCTCCTCCCTCTGCAGGGCAGGGCCAGAGTCAGCCTCCCAGACCAGGCTGCCAACTTCTGGGGCTCCCCCCATGCCCACCCTGAAGCCAGCTCCCACCCTAAGCTCTGGGGCTGACTGCGTGTGCAGCCCTCAGGTGGGGATGGGGTGTAGGTGCTGCCTGATGGGCCCCTGCCAGCTCTGAAGGTGGGGGTGTGGGGGTACATGTCTTTACATCCTGTCCCAGGGAATGCCTGGTCGCTGCCCATACACCCCTCCAGTCACCCACCCATCCCTCCACCCACCTAACCACCCAGCCAGCTACCCTCGCACGCTCCCATCCATCCACTCATCCAACAGATGTCACCCGGATGCCTGCTCATTTCGGGCCTGCTCGAGGCTCCACAGAGACAGCCATGAACAAGGCAGAGACCGCACTCCCGTAAAGGAAACAGACCCTAGACCAGCAAACGCAAGCAAGAGCAAGACGGCTTCAGAAAGATGTAAGTGCTGTGACATTTTCCATACACGATGGAAAATGACACAGGAGGGGGAACTTCTGGAAAGCCGCTCTGAGGAGGAGAATTTGAGCTGAGCCCCAGATGATGCAAGGAGCATCTGTGGGGTTGCTGTTAAAATTGGAGTCATATTTACAAAGCACTTAGCACAGCGCCAGCACATGATAAGTGCTTTACCAATGGTTCCTGCTATTATAATTATTACATCATTATCATTATAATTATTCTTGATTATCATTACAATCAATAATAATAATTATTATTTTTCTTGGTCTTTCAACAGCCAGTCAACTACCAGCTCTCAGATGCTGTGAGCAGTGTGGCCACAGCAATGAAGGCTGTAGAAATTGTTTGCCTGCCTGTGGAGGTGCTTCCCTGGGTCTGCGGTCTCTTGGTTTTTCTGGTCCCATCTCAATTTCACTCTCTGTCCCCAACTGCCCACTATGGCTCCTGAAGGCCCCTATCTCTGCTCTCTGCACTTCCAACCCAGATACTATATATTCTGAAACCAAAGGAGTCTCTAGGTTCAAACCCTGGCTCCGCCACATATCAGCAGTGTATTCCAGGTGGCTGGGCTGCAGGCCTCTGCTCCTTCCGCATGACTTTAGATTCCTCTTTGCACATCTACCTATGTTTGAATGCCAAGTCCACATCTCCCTGGCTGTGTGACCCTTTGCTGAGTGACTCCACCTTTCTGAGCCTCCTTATGTATAAAATGAAGTTAATAATAGTAATACCTTCCTCATAGTGAGATCATGCAGATTAAATGAGTTGATGACTGTAGGAACTTAGCACAGAACCTGGCATATAGCACCTGCACGGTTAGCACTGCTGGTTCCATGTTATTACTGTTCACCATTCGCCTCTTACCAGCCATGCTCTGTGGCCTCTCTTCTATTTAAATCAATGGTTTTCAACGGCCCCCAGGTGCATGGGAAATCTGTGTCTTGGGGGCTGCAGTGACATTTAGTGGACAGGGACGGGGTACTGCCTGACAGGTGAGAGGGTTAAGAACACCTGATGGCTCTATCTTCCTAATGCATTCAGGACTGATCCCAGCAACAAAGACCCTCCTTTGAAAGGACACTGGGAGAGTGATGCATACACAATGATATGGCTAATGGTGGCCTTTCAGGCAGCCTACATTAGGAGACAGGGGGACAGGGTCCTGATGCCACTCAAGTCACCTGTGGGCCCTGCCGTCTGCAGCCCCACATACTTGTCCTGGTGCTCACCTCCATGGCAGCGCCTCTGGATGGGACATTTCCTTGACTCAGACAGCACCTGGCAGGTGGCTGCCTCCTCCCGCCCTGTCTGACTGGCCTCTCGGACCCGGGTCTCCATGCCCCAGGCTGAACCACACATCTTCCCGTTGTGTGTGCAGGGGCTCCAGCTGCCCCAGGGGCTCTGTTCACACTCCTCTGTGGGTTGAAGGGAGAGATAAACAGACAGATAGATGGAGTCAGCTGGCATTGAAGGTCCTTCAAATCAAGGGCAAGGCCTGCCCGGGTCAGGCCCCTAAAGACACTATCTCCACTTGCACCAGACTCAGTCTATAGCTAGGATCAGAGGGGAGACATTTACAAAGCTACTTCTAAGAGCCTGGGGTAAGAGCTGTACTAAAGCATAGACTGCTGTGGGCCAGAAGCCAGAGCGACTGACTGTCTGGCTTTAAAGGGGAAGGCTTCCTGAGTGAGGTGACACATGACATAAAGGGAAAGAGAGCAGCTCTCAGGTAGAGGATGAAGCAGATTCTTTACACAGGGTACAGAGCCTTGAGAGCCCAGCCAACATGTCTGAGAGAAGGGGAAGCTTGAGTGGGGGTGAAGGTTCTGGAGGGGAGAACAGGGGAAGAGGCTGGATGGTTGTCTGGGAAATGCTCAGGACCAAAACACAGGTATTTATTTATTTTCGAGTTCAGGTCCCTCTCTGTTGCCTGGACTAGAGTGCAGTGGCATTGTCACAGATCACAGTGACCTCAAACTCCTGGGCTTGAGCTATCCTCCTGCCTCAGCCTCCTGATTAGTTGGGAGGGACTATAAGCAGGCACCACCAGGCCCAGCTAATCTGTAGAGATGGGGTGTTGCTATGGTGCTGACGCTGGTCTCAGACACCTGGCCTCAGGTGATCCTTTCACCTCAGTCTTCCAAAGTGCAAGGATTACAGGTGTGAGCCACTGTGCCTGGCCAGGACATGCATTCTGAACTTGATCAAAACTGTGTGCCTTTGATTAACCTCAGAAAGCAGAAGCTACGCAGTACCGCTGTGAGTAAGAAGGAAATCATGGACATAAAAGCTCTTATGGAGGGAATTAAAAATATATGTAAATAAAATAAATGCACATATATATTTACATATATAAAGTGCATGTGCAGACATGGTCTGACAATTAAGTTTGTTAACACATGCTAGGAAAAGTGCTACATACCTCATTGCTGAAGATCATCATGGTCACCTTTGAGGTATTCCCCTTGGTAATCTATGTACCAATGCAAGCGCCTAATCCACTCTTCAAAGCAATTTTGGAGCTCTTTTTCTGGAATGGTTATCAGAGCTGTCATTGTATGACAATTTAGTTTGAGAACATGCCGCTGTGTACTTATGGCGGCAGCACTGAACAAACAACTTGATAAGGCTTCCTAGCCTGCGCGCGTGGGTGTCTCACAGCTGTGTTCACGTTGATGGGGGGCAGTGTCTTGTTGAGTGGAGTTCATTATTGTTACTGTGCATTTTTGACAATGACAGCTCTAATGGTCATTCCAGAAAAAGAGCTCCAAAATTATTCTCAAGGGCGGACCAGGCACTGGGCATGGGTGCAGCGCTTCCCAAGGGAAGTACCTCCAAGGGGACCACAGCGATATTCAGCAATGAGGTATGTAGCACTTTTTCTAGGGCGAGTTCTTGAACTTTATTGTCAGACCATGAGTATATATATGTTTCACATTGCTTCTTTTAAGAGTCCCTGAGAAGTAGGCACAGAATAGGGGTAACTATGAATATGCCCATTTTGCAGCTCAGGATCCTGAGGCTTAGAGCAGGTGAAGGGTTTGCTAAGGGAACACAGCCTGGGGCTCACACAATGGACCAAGGAATGGATAGAGCAAGTAGGAGAGGCCTGGGGTCCAGAGCTCGTAACTATGGCCTTGTCACTAGGTGCATTCGTTGACCAGTAAAGGCTGAGCGCCTGCTCTGTGCCAGGAGCCATTCTGTGTGTTGAGGGGCAGCAGACAGGACAGGCCTGGGCTTGCCTTCTGGAATTCACCTCCTAGAGACCAGGCTGGGAGGCAAGGGTGGTCAGTACAGTGAGAGGTGTGGCAGGATCCCAGAGAAGCCTGGGTCATGGAGGAGGAGACTCCTGAGCTGAGTCTGGAAGAGGGGGTGAGATGAGGAGAAGGGAAGGTTAGCCAGGTTCATGGAGGGGGCAGGATGTGCTCCAGGTGGATGGAATAACCCCAGCAAAGTGCTCAGGGGCACTGAGCCTGTGAGAACCACCTGGAACTGGTTAAGCTGGAGCATGACCTCAAAGACGCTGGGGGTGAAGAGGCCAGCAGAGGGGCACCAGACTGCCCAGGGCTGGGTCGGCTCTGCCTGAGGGCAATGGGAGCCGGGAAGGGCCTTGGGCAGAAGAGAAGCCTGAGCAGACTGTCGTTTTGAAATAAGACTGCTGGGTGGAGCATGGGCTGGAGGGAGTCAGATCTGAAGTAAGGGCAGGAAGCTGTACTCAGAATCCTAGTGACAGCCAGAGGGTGGCAAGAAGGCCATGGGGAGTGGGGAAAAGAGGGCTGGGGGTGTGGTGGGCTTGAGGGCATTGTGCTGTTTCATTTTTTACCCCCCAAAGTTCTATCTGCCAACCAATCATTATGCATTTATTTTCACCCATCTCTTCTTCTTCTGTCTCCCCACTGAAATGTCATATCCTTGAGAGCAGAGGCTTTCTCTACCATGTTCCCAACACCTAGGAAAGTGCTGGGTCATAGTGGATGCTCTAGTAAGCAGTTTTTGCAGTTTTTGGCTGGGGCCGGGTTTGAACCTGCCACCTCTGGTATATGGGCTGGTGCCCCACTCCTTGAGCCACAGGTGCCGCCCATCTAGTAAATATTTTTAAAGTGAATGCGTGAAGAGATTGGACTGGATGTAGGGTCAGGGAGGGAGAAGAGAGAACAATGATGCCTGCATCTCGAGCATGGCCACCCAGGGTTAGCAGAACTGGTTATTGACAGAGGAATCCCAGAGGATGCATCAGGCTGGGGCTGGGGCTGGGGGTGGAAGGGAGGCACCCAGAAGGCAGGTGAGGATGTAAGTCTGCTGCTCAGGGCAAGACGTGGTGAGTCAGCTGCTACAATGACCATGAACGTGAGTCCAGAGAGGATGTGTGGGCAGAGATACGTGGTTCAGGTGAAGATTCAAGGAACATCCTTGTGTAAGAATAGCCCACGGAAGAGCACTCACAGACAAGGAGCTGTCAGGAGACAATCTGAGTGGTAATAATAATGATCTTGACATGTAGCGAGCATTTATTGCATGCTGGCTGCTGTATTGAGCTTTTCAAACTGTTTTAATTCATTCAATCCTCACAACAAGCCTTCCCCACGAGATAGGTTCTGGGTTCTATTCTAACTTTTTCTTTTGCTCTTTACAGAAATGGAGGGACAGAGATCTGATGTGACTTAAGATAATTACTAGGATTGGATTCCAGGTCTGTCTTATTCCACTATCAGTGCTCTTCTTTTGTTCCCTGCTGCTTCCCTTGGTAATAAAAATAATGACGCCAATCTTGGCCATATCAGTGGTGGTCCTGCTGGTGTGCTGCGGTATTAACACGTGTAGGTGTCCAGCATACCTGACATGGTGTTGTTGGCGCTCCCATCACCACATGGCATTTGACTGATTTCTTTCGGGTCTCCTGACACCTCTCACCAAGCCCTTGCTCTAGGGAGGGAGAGGAAGGGGCAGAGCAAGGAGGTCCCCACTCACCCTGGCACTCCTGTGTGTTCTGGTGGGCCAAGGTGCCCAGCGGGCAGGTGGGCAGACACTTCCCCTTATACAAGTAAAACCGCCTCTTGCACCGGATGCAGAAGTCCTGGCTGAAGCAGCTCTCGCAAGTGGCCCCACATTCTGTAATAAAGCCGGGACACCTGGGTGAGGGCAGCTACTGCAAAGGGGGGCCCTCTGGGTCTGCCTTGGGTGGGAGGGCCTCTAAGCAGCGCCAGGCTCTGCAGCACTAGGGTCAGGACTCAGTGTCTCCTTTGAGGCCCACACTTGGTCAAGGTCAAACTGGGCTGCAAATGAAGGAGTTGCTGTTCTCATTTGAGCTGAGGCTCAGAGAAAACAAGTGACTTTCTTGAAGTTACACAGCCAGTCTAAGCTGAAAGTGAGGACTCCCTGCTTCTTTTCCACCAAGGGTCAGAGACAGTAATGCCTTGTCCCGGGTCACAGTGAAAATTAAAGTTAGGAGTTTGGACTCCTTTTCCCATTTGAGCTAAGACCAGAGAGCTTACATGCCCAAGCCCACACAGCAAACTTGGGTAGAAGTGAAAGTTCTGTGTCCCATAAGTGCTGATTAAAGCTGAGAGGGGACTGGCCTACGGCCTATGGCCACAGAGGCAGCCTGGAATGAAGCTGGTATCTCAGAGCTGGCTTAGGCCCATGCCCTTTGGCTGTGTTGGAGTGAGAAGGTGGGATCTGAGCCTGCAGTGTCCAGGAGCCCAGCACTAGCACAGCCCAAGGGAGAAGCCACATACTTTTGCACCTGTTGATCTCCTGGCCACGAATGCCGAAGTAGCCAGAGGGACAGTCGTGCACACACTTGCCGTACTGGCGGATACCTTCCCGGCGAATAAACAGGAAGAGCCTCTGCTGGCAGGTGGAGCAGCCGTTCTCCTCTGAGCAGGTGACACAGCCTGTGCAGTTGCCTCCCAGGCCAGTGCTCACTGCCAGCCAGACCGGGGCGGAAGGGAAAAAAGAGAGAGATGGTCAAACTACGTGTGCGAGCAACTCCTACTGTCTCATTGGTATATTAACTGGGCACACTGCTGCTCAGACAAAAGCCTACATTTCCCAACTTCCCGTACAACTAGATAAGGTCATGGAACCAAAATCTGGCCAATGAGATGTAAAGCAGTGGTTCTCAACCTTCCTAATGCCGCAATGTATTTTCATTGTTAAAAAGGGGTCGCAACCCATAGGTTGAAAATTGCTGGTGTAGAGTGTTATGTGAGAGAGTAATCAGCATCTATTTTGCTTAAACTACTGTACGTTGGAGTTCCCTGTTATAGGCCAATATAATCTTTACAAAAGTAATGTGTATTTTTTTTAGAGACAGAGTCTTGCTTTGTCACCCTCGGTAGAGTGCCATGGTGTCACAGCTCACAACAACCTCTACTTAGGTGGGCTTAGGTGATTCTCTTGCCTCAGCCTCCGGAGTAGCTGGGACTACAGGCGCCCGCCACAACGCCCGGCTATTTTTTTGTTGCCGTTTGGCCAGGGCTGGGTTTGAATCCTCCACCCTTGGTACATAGGGCCGGCGCCCTACCCACTGAGCCAAAGGCGCCTCCCAGTAGTGTGTGCGTTTGAGCATATAGGGGCGCACATGCACGATGGCTGGGGCTGGGCGAGACCTTCAACCTCCTGCTTGGTTTCTGAACATTGCTCCCTCCATTCTTTACTGTCACCAGCATTGGGGCTCCCACCATCGTCAGGGATAGCAAGTTGAAGGCTGAGGAAGAAGAGATGAAAAATACTCTAGGACCTTAAAGAGCCTCTCTGAGGTTCACAGGGAGTCTGTGTCACCCCATCACCTGAGGATCCCTGATTAAGCTGACCACTCATGGGAATTAGGAACTGTCAGACTGGGGAAGCAGGTGGTGTTGTGGCTTTCCCCCTGTTCCCAAACCTCCAGGCCAAGTGAGGAGATGCAAGGGAACGCTTACAAAGAAAGGGGTGCTCACAAGAAGGACCAGCATCACATGTCCCAGTTGGACATAAACTTGTGTTCCCAGCCCTTCCCACATCTCCTTAAACAAAGAAAGGAGATCAGGAGACAGAAGGGCAGAGACAGCAGTAAAAGGCAGCAGGGTAAACCTTTGGGGTAGGAGGCGGGGGAGGGTCAGAAAGTGACCAGGCGTCATTAAGGGACAGGAAAGGACAGGGCAGCTTCCTGGAGGCAGCAATTGGGGAAACATTAAACTGTTTCATGTTTATACCCCATTAATGTCAGACTGTTTAATGAACCAGTTACACACTTTGGCTCCCCTGGGCCCCACAGCTACCCAACAGGGGACATTCTTGCCTTTCCAGCTCCTAGTCCCTCCCTGTTCCTACTGGTGCCCCAGCTCCTGTGTAGAGGAATTCCTGTTGCATGAGGTCCTGGTGAAGGCCAAATCCTGGTGCCTTCCCCTGGAACAGAAAGCAAAAAGGCCTGGTCCTTCTTCATGTTGGCCATGGGTAGGCCTTGACTAAAACGTGGCCAGATAGACACTCCCTTGACACAAGAGATAGGGGACACATAGGAATGGGGTTCGTGTGGTGGCAGAGAAGACTCTCTGCTCAGCTCTGGCTGGGGCCTTTCTGCCTCCCCTCCCTCCCTCAGTCCCTCCATTCCTTCTTCCTTGCCTTCAGCTCTCAGATGAGAACTGTCCCTTCCCCAAACTTCATTTTCAGCTCCCTGGATTCTGTGACCCTGCACGTCCTGCTCATAAACCCATTTCTGTTGCTTACAACTAGCCTGACTCATTTGGGCAGGCTCATATGGAGTACATGGTAACTAAGTCATATCTGGGGATCTTGCCCCCCCCCCAGAGAAGGGTGACAATGCCCACAATGATCTTGCCCTGGGAAGGGAAATTGCAACAGGAAAGGAGAATAAAGGTGTTTTGTGCTTTCAAAGCTATATACATGGCAGGGACCCAAAGGAAAAGACAAAGGGTGATGTTGTAAGAGGAATTCCCAGGCCAGAGAAAGAATATCGACTGAGAATTTAGCAGAGTCTAGACTTCTCATCCACTTGGTAAAAGGAATTAAATTCTGATATGACCAAGGGCTAGCAAACATGAGAGAAAACTTCCACTTCTGATAGAAGTATAAACTTTGAAGAAAAATCAGCAATTTGATTTCTGGTATAAACCCTAGTGCAGCAGTTCTCAAACTCCAGCACACACCAGCAGCTGCTAGAGAGCCTGTTACTATAGAGACTGCTGGGTTCCACCCTAGAGGATCTGATTCATTAGGTTCGAGAATTTGCACTTTGAACAGGTTCCCAGGTGATGCTGATGTTGCCAGTCCAGAGACCACACTTTGAGAACCCCTGGCCTACAGGAACTCTTGTATATGCACAAAAGGAAATGTACAAAAGTGTTTACTTGTAGCATCATTCAATAGCAAAAAATTGCAGAAAGCTAACTCTCTGTCAAAAGAATAGATAAGCATACACCACAGCCAAATGGCTGAGGCAGAGTTACCAGGTATCTCCAAAACAGTGCTGAGAGGGAACCAGTTATATAAAGTTCAGTAACCTGCAAAACAATACTTTGTAGCATTTATGACACATAAAGGTATATTAAAAGTAAAGGACAGGTGTGGTACCAGTAGCTAAGCAGGTAGGGCACCAGCCACATACACCAGAGCTGGTGGGCTCGAATCCAGTCTGGGCTTGCCAAACAATGAGAACAACTACAACAAAATAGCCGGGCATTGTGGTGGGTGTCTGCAGTCCAAGCTATTTGGGAGGCTGAGGCAAGAGAATCACTTAAGCCCAAGAGTTTGAGGTTGCTGTGAGCTGTGATACCACAGCACCCTACCCAGGGCAACAGCTTGAGTCTCAAAAAAAAAAAAAGAAAGTAAAAGACAGAAGAGACTAATAAATACTAAATTCTGGATGGTGGCACACAACATTGATTTATTTGTAATTTTTTTTAATTTTTGAAATAGCCTCTCTCTGTTGCCCTGGGTATAGTGCTGTGGCATCATCATAGCTCACAGCAACCCCAAACTTTTGGGCTCAAGAGATCTTCTTGTCTCAGCCTCCCAAGTAGCTGGGACTACAGATGCCCGCCACAACGCCCAGCTAATTTTTTTTTATTTTAGTAGAGACGTGTCTCACTCTTGCTCAGGCTGGTCTGGAACTCCTGAGCTAAAGCAATCCACCCACCTTGGCTTCCCAGAGTGCTAGGATTACAGGCATGAGGCACCACACACTAAAAATACATTTAAAGAAAAAAGAGTTTATTCTCTACTGTGTCCTGGCCAGTTGTGCACAATTTATCCTTTCTCCTTCTTCTCTCCCCTTGTCCTATCCTCAAGGCCTGTCCTATCCTCAAGCTGAGGTCTTGGTCAGGAGAAGGTAATAAATACTAGGTACGTGGCACGTGGGTTTGGAGAGCAGTGGAGGCCAGCGTCCCTGATCACTGTACTAGTTGACCCCCAGGTCCACTCTTTATGGAACCCTAATTTTAAGCGCTGTTCGCGTCTTCTAATAAGACTACATTTACCAGGCACCTTTGCAGCCACATGTGGTCATGTGTCTAAGCGCTGACCAATGGTATGTGAGTGGACGTGTCTCTGTGCCGCCCCCGGAAGTGCCTGAGCAATTTTCCTCCCCTTCTCTTTTCCGCCTGCAAGATTGCAGGCTTGATAGCGTGGAACCCCACGGGTATAGGTGGCTGAGGGTTGTATAGAAAGGCACCATACTAACCCAGGCCTTATTAACCCAGCCTTACTAACCCAGGACTGTCAATGAAGATCTTCTTTTATGGGAGAGGGAGGAAAGAGTCGTCCATCTTTCTGATACAGATAATGACTGATGATGTTGAGTCTTCAGCTATGTGGGTCAGTACAGGGTGATGTCAGTGGAGATCAGGGTGCCGTCCTCTGTACCTCAGCACTACATAAGTCCACTGGACCTGAGATGCGACCCCATCGCCAAGGGATGAGGGCACCCTCAACTTATTTGAGGTGATCTCTGCCATTTGGGGGGCTGGTGCAGTGGCTCACACCTGTAATCCTAGCACTCAGGGTAGCCAAGAGGAGTGAATCTCTTGAGCTCAAGAGTTCTAGATCAGCCTGAGCAAGAGTAAAACTCTGTGTCTAAAAAAATAGCTGGGTGCTTAATAGTCCCAGCTACTTAGGAGGCTGAGGCAAGAGGTTCGCTTGAGCCCAAGAGTTTGAGGTTGCTGTGAGCTTTGATGCTACAGCACTCAACCCCAAGGCAACAGAGTGAGATTCTGTCTCTAAATAAATAAATAAATAAATATAAAGTAAAGGAGTTCCAATTACAAATATGTTCAGTTACACAAAAACAAAGTGGGATTCCCTACAAATTGAATTTGTGGACAAAGACTCACACAGACATGGGTGTTGCCCATTTTGCAGCAGAGGAATTGGAGGCTCAAAAAGGTGAAATGATATGTACCGAGTCACACAGAATCAGTAGGGACAGACCCATGTCCATCTTCCCTACACTGCTTCTGACAGCATTTGTTCAGAGCTTCCTGTGTCAGGCAGAACCTGTTCCTATGGGACTCACAGCCTGATGGTAGAGAGTAAAGCCCATGGAAGTGATAGCAAAGTAGGACGCCTTGAGTGTTCCAAGTTAGAGACAAAGCAAAAGTCTCACCATTCTCAAAAGAGCTGGACCCCTACAGTCTCAGTGGGGACCCTAAGGCCAAAAGGAGTGGGGCCTTCCCCAAGGTCAAGACAGCCAAACTGCCAAGAAGCTGCTGTTAGAGCTACAGCACTCCTTGTAGAACGATGTCTCAATTTGTCTAAGCAAAAGAACCCAAGAAGAATCCTCCCTGATCACGGAAAGTGTTGGCCCAAAGAATGGATCTTAAATAATATTATTCAACCTCAGGTCTTTGAAGGGTGGCAGCTCGGTCTGCATCTGCATCCTTGGCCCTGGCAGTTGGCTAGAGTGCCCTCTAGTGCCTGTATGTGGTTGGTGGCTCCTCTACTTTTTGAATATTCATGGTCTCAATGGCATTTCATCACATCTCTAGAACTCATTAGAAAGAGAAATGTTATTTCCCCTCCCCAGACCCCACCTCCATGGTGACGAGATGAGGCACTTGAATGCTGATTTTATGAATAATAAGTAATGACAATTAGAGTTTGCATCTAGACGGATTCAAACGTGATGGTTCCTAAGCTTGACTGTAAGAATCCCACAGATTCTTGGTTTGGGCTCAGGAATACGAATTTTAACAAGTCCAAAATACATGTAACAGGCATTTTGGAAGCATCTTTCCCAATCACATCTTCTGAGAAGTGGCCTTGGCAGCCGTGTTTGCACTGCACGGTCCTGATCCTGGCCAATGGTGGTTTCAAACAGCAGCCAGCAGCTCATCAGGCTGGGCCAAATAGACCATGTCTCTTGAGAATTTCGACTCTGGGCTGACAGACGATGTTCTGGGCTAGCCTCTTGACCTAAGGACCTTGCAGGTGGGGACGGTGGCCTGTTCCGGTGCATGTGTGAGTAACCTTGGTGGGAGGTAGCTAGCAGACCCCTCTGCATTCTCAGACTTTGAAGTTCATGTGGTGCTATCTTCACTCACATGCACTTAACCAGGCCGTGGCCAATCATAGGATCAGGTTCCTTGACTTCAGTGGTAGTTGGTTCAGGCATGGGCACAGGTCTAAACAGGAGCTAGTCTTGGATTTTTTTTTGATTGAATGTGTGTGTGTGTGTGTGTGTGTGTGTGTGTGTGTGTGTGTGTTTTCTTTTCTACTCTTTGGATCTAGGAGGGTAAAGGCCAGAGATGATGGCTGCCACCTTAGGGAAGAACCTCCTGAGATTGGAGGCCACAGAGCAGACCACTGCTAAGAGATACAGACAAATTCCAAAAAGAGTCATCTGTGCACCTGGATCTACCCCTGGGGGAACCAAAAATTCTCTTCTTTCCACAAGCCACTTTGAGTTTTCTGCCACTTACACCAAATGACTCCTGAATAATACAGAAGCAAAGAGAGAGAAATTAAACAAATCAGCTGCAGAGAGAAAAGCAGCAAACAGAAACATCATGGGCTCCACAGACAGGCAAAGTTTCTGACAGCCTTCCAGTCCCCCACAAGGCTTGGCTTGTCCCATTGTTCCAAAGAAAGTCACTTTTTCGCTTTGGCTAGTTCTTTTCTGTCAATTTGCAATCAAAAGGGATGTGGCATGCTAGTTAGGAAACAGATCCTGGGCAGCAGCTCTGCTTCAAGGTGAGGCTCACCCCTGAGCCTGACCACTCTGATGCCCCAGAGGACCCCAGTGTTTGTTCTAGGGAGCACACTTTGAAACCCCCTGGGTCCTTCTGCACCTCACGTGGATCGTGGCTTCAATGCTGCCCTTTTCTAGCTCAGATGTGTATTTCTAATTAAGAGCATTTGAGCTCTAATTGCAACCTCCCCAAGTTTTCCTGGGACATACATCAGAGCAGATGGTAGGCACCCCATGTAATTTCCCTTAACAACTGTCTCCCATAATCAAGACCATCCCTACCCTAGTCAAACTGCCAGTCGGCCCTCGAAGTATGGCCCTGTGTTACCCCAGCAGCTGGAGAGGCTTAGAATGACATCTGAGTCAGTCTTTCTCCAAGGATCCAAGGGACAAGTTGAGACTTGAATGTCCATTTTACGTGGAATGATAGTAGAATTAAACACACTAGGCTTGACAGTTTACAGAGTGATGAAGGCTCATGACAGCTCTGAAGCATGCATTAACCCAGGGTTGAATGATTCATTCATTCATTCAATAAATAATTACTGAGCTCCTACTCTGTGTCAGATCCAGAGGGACTCAATGGTTATAAGCTTTGGGAACAGCTGTGTGATCACGGGCAAGGTACTTTACCTCTCTGAGACTCAGTTTTTCTAGCTATAAAATGGGAGTAATGATGCTTTTATTGCAGGGTTGTTGTGATTTAAAGAGATGGTGCATGAAAACGCTTAGCTCAGACCTCAGCACACAGCAGGTATCTGATAAAGAGGATGATGTATTTTCTGCCCTCAAGGGACTTAAAACTCTACGGTCATGTGTTACGTTGCAGGTGCGTCACTCATTGTGTGACCTTGGACAAGTGCCTTCATCTTATGGACCTCAGTTTCCCCTTCTGAAAAATTGTGGCAGTAATTCCTACCCCCATGAGCCTTATTATGAGGGCCGTGCAAACAATCCAGCAAGTGCCTGGCACATAGTAGGCGTTCATCTCTAAAAGTAAGTTCCCTTCCTGTTCCCTCACTATCATGATGCACAGTGGGTCTGTCAACCAACATTTGGACCCTCCTCTTCTTTCACAGGTGAACAAACAGGGGCCAGAGATGTTGTTGAGGTTAGAAGGTGGTCAGCAGAGTTCAGGGACAGGGTCCTTGGGTCTCTGGTGGGTGAAAAGCTCGGGGCAGAGACATTAGGAGGCAGCTGAGGTCCTGGATGAAGGGCAGGTTTATTCTTTCTGTTGGGAACAGAGAATAGCCTGTGCTCTTCAAGGAAGAATTTCCAAGCTCAGGGTCAGGGTCACCCACATCCTGAGAGCAGCCCCCAGTCCTTATTTCATCACAAGTCAATGGCTCAACATTTTCAAGTGATCTGTCTTTTCTTCCATTTGGAGATTTTGAATGAATTCAGGGTCATCTCTGCAATATCATGCCTCCCATCTACCTTCACTCTGCAGGGCTTTCCTTAAGAGGGTCACAAAGCATGGGGTGACATCTGGGTCCCTGAAAATGACATGTTCTCCTGGACACAAGTTCATCTCCTTAGCAGTCTCTGTCTCTGAAATATCCTCAATATCCAAGCCAAGAACAACTCTAGTCCTGCACTTTAAAAAAAAATAATAATTTGGATAGGTTGCCAAAATTTTAAAAATTAAGAGATTTCATATTAAGAAGCCAGCAGCATTTGGACTTCTCTGGAAGAAGTCAGGACATCTGTCAACACTGGGCCTGCATTCTCAGGGCAGTCAGTGGGCTGGAGTAAATGGGGCATATGCTCTCCAGTTTGGTGCAGTTCCTACAACTCCCTATTATAGTCCCTGATGCTGAGGGCAGAGGATGACTGCCATATACTGTCATCCTAGAGCTGCACCTTATACCCACTTTACTCACTGACATTAAAAGACAAGGCAGAGCAGAGGTTCTCAAACTTGGGCAGGCACCATGTTTACCTAGAGGGCTTATTAAAAACAGAGAACGCTGGGCCTCACCTCACAGTTGCTGATTCAGTAGGGTTGGGTGGGGCCTTGAAATCTACACTGCTAACAAGTTCCCAGGTGATGGTTCTGGGCCCACACTTTGAGAATCACTAGTGTAGAACAGGGGTTAAGAGCCAGAGGGGTCAGGTTCAAATTCCAGCTTGCTTGTGTGACCTTGAACTGGTGCCCTGCCCTCTCTGTGCTTCAGTTTTCCCATCTGTACAACCAGAATCCTACTGGCTGACCTCAGAGGTATGTTGTGAAGAGCTGGACAGGGCCTGGCCCTTAAGTGGGTCTCCATAGTATCCCTGCTAACTACTATTACTGTCAACACCTGCCTTGCTTCCACTGGTATTTGTGATCCTGGACTTGCTTTGACAATCAGTCCAGAGCTTTCTATTTTGATGCTAACATTTTTGGAGGTAGAGTTTCTTCATAATTAGGGAGTGCCCAGGGAAGTGCGTCTTGCATGAGAACATTGCGTGTCATGGTAGACTAAGGATTTAATACAGCTGTCCTGAGGACTCCCTGGGGGTAAGAAGGATGGGGACGGAGAGAAAGACACCACTCACTGCTCCCTGCCCCAAGGCAGAGAGCCTCTGGGGGCTAGGCCCTGCCCTGGTTCCTGCTCTGTCTTTGGGAAGAAGCCAGAGCAAGGTAAGGGAGCCCCACATAGAAAGCGCCAGGCAGCCCATCCTCCAATCCCTGCCTGCCAGTGGGGGATGCATGTCATCGATGACCAAAGGAAATAAACAACATCTGGGCGTCCGCCTGCCCACTCGGGCTGCCACATATGGGAGGCAGTTGCCACCACTGGAGCCGGCTCAGAAGAGCCCCCGGCACATTCCTGCCTGGGGGGTAGATTGCACCATCCCTCTGGGTCCTGACTTCTGGCTAGGAGACTCCCCAGGGTGTGGCGCTAGAGGTCTCCAGTGCACTGGACACTTCTCAGTAAGGGAAGGGTAGGAAGGAGAGAGGGGGACGTACAGGGCCTCATGTTCAGCAGAACCTGAGGTGGTCTTGGCTTTAGGGTCTGGAAAACCACCACTTTCTGGCTGGGTGATCTTAGATAAGTGGCTTCACCACTCTGAGCCTCAGTTTCCCCTTCTGTAAAATGGGGACGACGGTAGCAAGTGCCTCCCAGGCACCTGTGAGGAGGACATGCGCTCATCCATGCCAAGTGCTTAGCACAGCGAACGGCAGAGGAGTGAGTGCTGTTATTACTTTATCCACGAGCGATGCTGCCTTGAGAGCTGGGGCCCAGCTTGGCTTGTTCCCCTTCAAATCCCCTCGCCTTGCACATTGGAGGTGCCCACTAACTCTTTTTTAAATGAATGAATGAATGGTAGCTTAATGGATGCCCTCAAAGACTGCTCTCAGGGAAATCAGTCTGGTTGGAAGGACCAGGCTTGTATAAATGTAGAGAAAGCTGATGACCTCTGCTCAGGGGCTCAGAGCCAAGCCTGATAGGAAGCCCATCGGCAGGTGTGTGTTCCCTGTTTTTCAGATCAGGTCCCTTCCAAACTCTCTAGGAGTCATTCTCTGACCACCTCACTTGAGCTCAGAGAGGCAGGGAAATGCCCTAAGTCAGCCGCTGCTGGACAATTGGCTGGAATCCTTTGTAGGTAGTGGCGGAGCCAGGGTTCAAACTCACATGTGTTGATTTCACAGCCAGTGGTAATCTCCAAATTTAAACCTGCATCAGGATTACCTGAGGCTGCTTATTGAAAACAAGTGACATCATCACCTTTCAATACCGGCTGCTGGTTTAATGCTTACCGTGTGCCCAGTGTTACATGTGCATGAACTCGCGAGATCTCCAAAAACTACTCATGGGCTCAGCCCCGGCTTCCTAATCTGGAATGTGCACAACAAGTGCCCCGGGCTATGGGGTTGAAACGATTTTGATACCAAAGGGCTGGGCTGGGCTTGGGCTTCTGCTTTTCTAACAAGCTCCCCTGGGAATCTGGAGGTGCTGGCCCCAGACCTCAGCTGAGTAGCAAGGAGGAAGGTGCTGTTAGTATCCCTCAGAGGGCGGGATGCTAACTAGCATCCTAGTGGTAGATCTATAGTTACCCCCACAGCTGACTCGGGCCATCAATACTTTCCCTGGGACACGATACCTTGCCCTGGTGGCCTGATGATGAATGGGGGAGATTGGGGGTGATATTTGGAAGGGGCAACCTGAATCCTCTCACCGCTCACAGGACAGATATTTCCCCAAGTGGTCCAAGTTGGGGACAGTCCCTGCCAAACTCAGCATGACAGGAAGTAGAGGAGCTGGATGTGCCTGAGCATTTGTGCGCAGACAGGTGAGACCCACCTCTAAAGGTTAGAAGGTCCCCAAGTGGCAGTGTGGAGAAAGTCCCTGTCCTAGAGCAGGCTGTCTGTGCCAGGCATTCTTCTCACACCAAACCAAACCTCCGCTTTCGCATCCCTCAAGGACTGTGCATTCTGCCCTCTGTTAGCTACTCAGTAGGAGAAGTTACATTTGTGTTCTTAGTGGGAGCCCCCAGGGCACTAAGCAGCTCAGAGCAGCCACCAGTGACCTTCAGAAAGATCATATTTTTAAAAAAGGATTGTTATTGGATTCCTCATCATTTGGCAAGCAAGCTGCACAGAGGTAGAAACAGCTGAGATAGGGACAGGGAAGGGGGTCATCCCCTCCAGCCGGCTCCCCCAGGCCCATCTCCCCAGAGCTCAGCACCCTGTTAGCCACGAGCACAGAATTGTCAGGAAGCTGTCCTGAGCATGAACTGTCACAAAACCAATCTGTCTGTGGAATTGGCACAAAACTGTCTTGTGTGTGAAAGTGTCACAATGCTGTCAAGTATGTGACACTGTGTAAGAAACTGTCTTGAGATAGCCCTATAGGCAAAACTGGCATGAAGTTGTCAGGTATGTAGTTGCCAAAAAGTTGCCACTCATTTGAAAAAATATTGGGAAATAGTTCCTTTTCTTCTCATGTGATGGGGATAGGTTTACTGTATGTGACCTTGAACCAGCTGCTGAAATGCTCCATGCTTCAGGTAACTGTATCTGGTACACAGTTGGTGCTCAATGAGTACTTGTTGAATGATTTTTCAGGGCTGGGAATGGACTCAGACAGGTTCTGGCTCTTTCCAGTCCTAGCTCCGTCCCACTGTGAAGTGGTCTGGTGTGTGACCTCAGGTAGGTCCGTAGCCTCTGAAACCCTCTCTGAGCCTACCCTGGTTGCTGTAAAATACCCAGGACCTGGGAAATTTATGATTCTCAGGGCTCTTTATGACTGTGGAGGCCTCTCGTGGCTCTTGGGGATGCTGTGAAGGCTTTAGTTTTGGCTGAGCAGGATGTGAGGACCCTGCCAGGACACCTCTGGCTAATCAGAATGCTCCCTGTGACAAGGTGGGGGACACTGCTTCAAACCCAGGAGACTCTCATGAGCCTTGGGGAGTATGCAAGCTCCAGGAAAGGTGGGAGAAACTTTCTCTGGGGATCTGAAGGCTCATGATTCCTAAGAACCCAGAAAGAACTGAGAAAGTGACCAGGTTTCATAGTCTGCTCTACAAATGACCTTCTCCACTTTTTCATGCTGAAGTCCTATGATCAACAGAGCTCAGGGAGGAATTAGGACCTGGGTTCCTGTCACAGTCTGGACTCAGACTCCTTTTGTGACCTTTGGCAAAGTACCTCATCACCTCATGCCTCAGTTTCCCCATATTCAGAAAACAAAATATTAGCATGAACATTTTCTCAGTCAAGAAAGCCTCCTTTTCCCTAAGATGAAATGTGATATGGGGGCTTAATTCATAAAATGGATAAGAATCGAGGGGGTGTGGCTAAGACCAGGGTGAGGATGGTCTCAAGACCAGTTCTTTTGGTTCCCTTTGTCTTTCTTTCTAAGGACCCCCCTGAGGCCCAAATGTCCCAGAGCGCTAATCACAGTGGGAGAGGTGGTTAGTATCATGGGGCAGTTAAGCACTCTGGCTCTGGGGACAGATAGCTTGGGTTCAATTCCCAGCATAATCTCTCTTGGCCTCAGTTTTCCCATCTGTAAAATGGGAATAACCATCTTCGTGTTCTGAAGAGGGTTTGGCAGGCGACAGGTACACAGCAGTGTGAGAGCTGTGAGCAGCTGTGGGGCACTGACATGGGCCAGACTGTTGTGACAAGATGGGTCTGATTATCTTGTCTTACAGGCAGGAAGCTCAGGCACAGAGAAGTTAAGCAAGTTGCCCTGGGTCACATAGCTGGTAAGTGGCAAGCTGGAACTCAAAGCGAGGCAGTCTGAGTGACTGGTAGTTTTTATTATAATACTTTTAAGTACTGGGGAGAACCTAGCCCCCAGAATAGTTCCAATAAAAACAGGCCCCTCAGGCTTAATTGCCCTAAGAGAGCTTTGGAATACAATTGGCTCCTACTGCTGGGAAAACTTAGGGTACCACTGCTCGAGGGCATCAGGGAAGGAGCCAGGTCTAGAAGCTGGGGCTGACTTAGGCAGGTCCTCAGTCAGCGTGGGCCTTGGCACTGGGCCCTGTTGGTGTTCCAGGGATAGCCTCAGTCCCTCTCAGCCAGCACCCTTGGGACCTGGAGGCTCTCAGGGGTTGCAGATTGTCAGAAATACATTTTGGGCCTCCAGCCACACCCAGCACAGGGCGAGCATCTTTGGGGAACCTATTCTGGGAGCCCTAGATTTGGAGTCTTGTCCATTCTGTGGGTTCTCAGGCAAGTGTCTTCCCATCTCTGGCCTCAGTTTCTCCATCTGTTAAGTAGACAGTTAAACTCTGTGTTTCTAAGGGCCCCATATTGCTTATCCATCCACCATCCATCTGGCAGATGTTTCTTGAATACCAACTATGGGCCAGGCTCTTTTCTAGACTCCAGGAGAATAGCAGTGAGGATAAGAAACAAAAACCTCTAATTTGTTTTACTAAATGAAGTTAATAGACAAATTAGAGACCTGTAGAAACATTTTAGAAAGATATACAAAATAATACTAGATTGGAAATGCACATTTCGCAGGGACTTGGTTTAATTCACCAACTTTCCAGCACCATGCCCAGTGCACAGGGTATACAGGGTGCTCTGTAAATGTTTGTTGAATGAATGAATGAATGAACAGGACTTATCTCACTACTCTGTAGAGCAGTGGTTCTCAACCTTCCTAATGCCGTGGCCCTTTAATACAGTTCCTGTGGGTTGCGACCCACAGGTTGGGAACCACTGCTATAGAGTCTCATGAGTCTCAGATTGGGACCAGATACCCCTCCAAGACTTATTGAGAGAGAATTAACCACCACTGATACCCTCACCCCCTAGTGCCTCCCCAGCCCATGTAAGCTGGCGTCTAAAGAGGATTAGGGAGGATTGTGCAGCAGTGGCTGCGGCAGAGCAGGACCACTTCCCCACCTCCCTAGCCTGGGGGATCAGAGTTGAGAGGGAAGAAACTATGAAGGATAGAGAACCTGCATTTCATCCCCTGGCTGAACACACACTGGTTGGTCTGTCCCTGTCTAATGAGGGTGAGTGGAGAATGAATGAGAAATGCAAAAGGGGCGGGGCTGGTCATGGGGAGCCTGCACTGCCCCAGCTGGCCAATTTGCTGTCAACTTCCTGTCCTGATCAAGTGGTCATTGAAGGAGGCAACTGAGCCTGATCCAAGCTACGGATTCCCAGCCCAAAGGGCATGAGGCTGTGGGGGTGCTATGGGGTGGTAGGGGAGACAGGGTGATGAGAAGAGGTCAAGCCCATGCTCCTCCCCCAATAATTACACCTGTGCCCCAATTACGGTGCCTGCCACACAGGGAGGATGAATAGGGGCACAGGAACACTCTGGCTCCTGGCTCCTTTCCTGTAGCTCATTGGCGATAAGTCTTGAGTTTTCCAACTTCCAATGCTGGGAATTTTGGAGGCCACAGCAGCACCAGGAAAGTGACAGCTGTCTCTATCACCATTCCTTCTATTGCTTCCCAACACACAAGGAGGAAATAAATTGAGAGGGAGCCTCCTCGCCCTAGAGGGAGTGACAGAGCATGATAAATCTCCCCACAGGGCCGATCAATGGAGTCAGGACTGAGTCAGTGACCAGGAAGAAGAAGGCTTTGAGTCAGACCTATGCTTTAAAACTTTAGCACTGGACCAAGATTCTCAATACCTGAACATTACCAGAAAGCTCTGAGATCTATTCAAAGTTATAAAGGATTGAGTTTTGGAGATACGCCAGTGTATTATGGGGGGGAAGCAAGTATCACATGTATAACCCTCTGTTACATGTTCAGTCTCATCATTAAGTCAGTGACACATAAAGCAGGCAAAGGATAACTATCCTTAATATACAAAGAGCTCTTACAAATCACTCTGCACCTCATCTGCAAAACAGGATGATGTCAAAGGGTTGCCTGGAGCAGAGTAAGGGGATAACCTTACTCTTGAGGAACAACTCAAGGGGAGGAGGAATGAGCAAAGATATTAAAAGTAATTCAAAAAAGAGGGACGGAGGGAGGGGGGTGGGGCCTTGGTGTGTGTCACACTTTATGGGGGCAAGACATGATTGCAAGAGGGACTTTACCTAACAATTGCAATCAGTGTAACCTGGCTTATTGTACCCTCAATGAATCCCCAACAATAAAAAAAAAAGAAAGGCACATGGGCCAGAAACCACGTGAAAAACTGCTTCACCTCCTTAATAATTTTCAAAATGAAGATTACTATGACCTACAAGACAGGCAAACTGGAAGTGGCTGATGGAATCCAGCATTTTCTTTTGAGAAGGGAGTTTATAATCAGTAGCAAAGGGGGGCAGGTAATAGCAGCATTTTACAGATGGTGCCCTTAGGTTCAGAGGGGGGTAGGCATTTTTTGGAGCCACACAGTGAGTCACTGAAGGGCAGGAACTAGAGCCCAGGTCACTGGATAGGTGTCTTTGAAGGTTTATCTTCAGCCAGCTGGTCCTCCCCGTCTGGCTTGTATAGCCTAGCACCCGGCCCTTGACTGGACAGCCAGGTCTGCTATATCCATCACTGCACCCTGCTCTGGAGCTAAGGACGGCTGGGGCCCTGTTACTCCAAAGGAAACATATCCTGTTGTCACCTTGTTCTTCCCCATTCATGAAGGTCCGAATCAGCCCAGTCAGCAAGAAGCTGTGAAGGGTAGAGGTAGGAACCCAAGGTTTAGGATCAGATAAACCTGCTCTCAAGTCCCAGCTCCACACTTTCTTTCCCAGGACAATTACTAAATCCCAGTTTGCTTATATGTAAAATGGAGACGATCCCCAAACCACTGGAAGCTTGTTGTTTCCATGAATATTTATTGAGGGCCTACTATGTGTCAGAACTCTGTTTCAGGCACTGGGGATATGCCAGTGATCAAGGCCATCCTTCCCTTACAAAGTTGATGTTTCAAAGGGGAAACAGACGATTTCAGACAACGGCAGGGGAATTGAATTAGAGTGAAGAGAATTATGGCAGGAAGGGCCTCTCTGAGATATACAGGAAAAGCACTCTTGGCAGAGGGACCAGCAAGTTACAGAGCTTGGTGGAAGAGGGCAGTGAGGCCATAGTGGGCAGTGAGATCTGAAGGTAGAGGGCCCAGACCCCAAAGGCATATGAGCTCAGGAAGTTTAGAGGTGTTGGATCCTGGAAGGAGGCTTGGAAGCCACTGTGAAGGACAAGTCTTGAAGCATCCGCCACCTTGAGAGCTGCCTTTGGCACTGAGGGAATGACTGTGGGGCAAGAGCGCCAGCTGGGAGTCTGGAGAAAGGTGTTGGGGTCATCCCAGCAGCCTGTGTGAGGCTGGAGGCTGTGAGAAGCAGACCCAGGGAAGGAGGACAGACAAGCCTTGCTTGTGGGTTACTATGAGAATGAAAGGGGGTGTGGCCTAGTTTTCAGCGTATCATGCAGGGGGTGCTAGGCAGGTCTTGGTCATTTGTCCTGAGCTTTACAGAGACCTAATCCTAGAACCCCATGACTGTGCCTACCCCAGAAGCTCCTCCATAAATGCCCAATGGTTTCCACTTCTCCCCGTCATTGGTTTAAGTCCTGTCTCCTTGACCTGTTGTTCTCTCTTCACTTTCATAAATGGCTGGGGTGAGGTGCTTGTTCGGGGCTCCCTCTGGTTGTTTTTAGGCAGATTGTGCACCTTTTGTCCCTCAAGCTGGGGTGAAACCCGTGGTGGCTGGTATCTGGGTGGCTCCCTAATTCACTCTCAAAGTTGAGAACAGGTATAAGTCACAGTGACATCTGCTCAGGCCAGGCCCCCAAACAACCGCCCCAGGCAATGGGGCGACAGGAGGCAGTGCCAGGCTGGATGGAACCCAGGTCATAGACAAAGGTCTGAGTCCCAGCTCTGCCGTCTTGACACTGGGCAGGCCCTGTGACCTCTCTGAGCCTTTGTACCTCATCTGCAAAACATGATGATGTATCAAAGGGTTGCCTGGGGGCAGAGTAAGGGGATAACCTGGGAGCACCTAGTGTACCTCGCTCATTTGCCAAGTACTCGCCAAAGGGGAACCAGCTGTATCCTCGTGCTCTGCCCTGGGTTCACCCACTCTGGCTCAGTGAACAAGAACTCCAGCTTCAAAGCCAGGACTCTGGGGGTGCTGTGGGGACCTGGGCAATTGACTTCACCCACCTGGGTCCTACTTTCCTCTCCTGTGAAAAGGGTACCAATCCCCTAAGATTGTGCACAATGCACACAAAGCAGCTGGCACACAGCGAGTGCTCAAAAAATCATATGATGCCAGTGGGGAGGAGCTGGAGGGAGGAAGTGTGTTGATTTAAAAAACCCAAGATTTATATTTTTAAAAAAGGAGAGCTTTATTTTTCACAAAGAGATCTCAACCTGCAGCAACCACTCTGATAGGTTGGGAAACTACTCCAGCCACAAGCCAGGAGCTCGTCTTTCAAGAGAACATTTCATACAGAGCAGGGTAGCTAAATATACACATTCAACAAACGATAGGAGTCATGAATATTTATGAAGAGAAACACACGTGTAACTGTGCTTTACACTTCCCATCCCCTCAGGGATGGGAACGCAGTTTTAAGGTTTTTTCCTGGGATCTCCTTGGCTGACAGGCATCCCTTCAGTTAGTGGGATTTTGTTTTTAGTTCACAAGGGGAAAGAGGCCCATTGTGTGGTGGGGGTGGGAGGAACAGAGGGATTGGGGGCTTTGCCGGGGCTCCACCTTGAAGAACTTTCCTGATCCTGGGGTACCATCTCCACCAAATCCAAACTCAGGAAGCTAAAGAAATCTGGGTTTGCACAGGTCTGGAAATTCTGTACCCACTCTCAGAGGGCCTCAGTTTACCCATCAGCAAAATGGGAACCATAATACTTCTTGCTCAGTTATAACCAGGATTTAGGGCTAAAAACAAAGATGGGCAGCCACAGCTGTCCTACCCTCACCCAATCAGATATGCTGGCTGCTGTGAACTCTGGCAGATTTTTGAAGAGACCAGAACTGCAAATAGTAGAACCAGGATAATGCTGGCTAAGTGTGTGTAGTGCTCCAGGTCCTGTGTTTCCTAGGTCATTGGGTTAAGTCTCTTTAAACCCACCATAGCCCACAGCCCTACAAGATGGGCTATACTTAGTCCATTTCACAGATGTGAAAACTGAGGCTAGAGGGTGAGGAGGTTGGTCCAAGCACTTGCAGTGAGGGGTCACGCAGGCTTCAAACTGGAGCCAGAGCTCCTAACTTCCTGTTACAGTGGAGCTTGCCTTGTGGTCCTCCCCAAACAGACAAATGTCATTTAAAGCCATGCCTCTCCCAGAGTCTGAGGCCCACCAGGATGGACCCTATACTGTCTGTGGGGGCAGAGGTGAAGGAGTTATATGAGCCACGTCAAGGCAGGAGGGAGAGGGGAAGATACAGGGACCAGCTCAAAGCCATCTATAGTCTGGAACTGGTGGCACTGCAGGGATGGAGCCTTTAGCAGCACCTCCCAGCCCTTCAGTAAAGTCTGCTTTGCACACAAACATTCATATTTCTTTTCTTTCTTTTTCCCCACCCCCAGGGGTGGGGGGTTGTTGGTGCAGAAAAGTAAAATGGTCCACACACTGAAGTGATTCAGCCAAGCAGCCCTCAGCCCGAGGTGAGCGGGAAATGTACGAGCTGCTGGCTGGGGATAGATATTCCAGCCCCTCGAGCCCCTGTGGAGTGTCAGGGTGTCCTTCAAACCAAAGTCACTGGCTCTAGGGGTAGGAAGTCCCCACCTGAAATCTCTTTTGCATTAAACCCCCCTGGTGTTGAGCCTGCTACAGGATGCGGCTTACAGCAAGTGTTGCGCAGATGTGTGCTGACTGCGTGCAGTGATCCCAGGGGACGGTCAGGAACGAGGATGAGGAGAAGCGTCACCCGCCTTGACAAGTTCCAGTAGTGTCCTTAGGAAGGCCGGAGGATTGCTCCATCAAGTAACGCTTGCTGGAAGAATTGCTCATGGGAAGGGCCATCCATGCGAGGAATAGCCACATCTTGGGGTGTGGCTTCTTACAAGACCTTCTTATGTGGACTTTTTATAAGATTAAAAAACCTAGACCATGAGGCAGAACAATTCTCTTTTCCTCCCCCCAGAGACAGTGGATTTGACTTTTTTTTTTTTTTTGTGCAGTTTTTGGCCGGGGCTGGGTTTGAACCCACCACCTCCAGGATATGGGGCCGGCACCCTACTCCTTTGAGCCATAGGTGCTGCCCATGGATTTGACCATTTTAACAGTATGCTAAGTTAACAAGTTCTACTCCCCAAAGGTGAGTGCTAAACAAAGTTAGTGGATGAGTGTCAGACTGAGAAAGACTTTTTTGAGGCAGTGTCTCACTTTGTCACCCCAGTTAGAGTGCCGTAGCATCATAGCTCACAGCAACCTCAAACACTTGGGCTCAAGTAATCCTCTTGCCTCAGCCTCCTGAGGAGCTGGGACTACAGGCGCCCGCCACACCTGGCTACTTTTAGAGATGGGGTCTCGCTCTAGCTCAGGCTGGTCTTGAACTCCTGAGCTCAGGAGATTCACCTGCCTAGGCCTCCTAGAGTGCTGGGATTACAGGCTTGACGCACCATGCCTGGCCTCAAAAAAGATACTTTAAATGTCCAAGTCAACAGGGCATTCATACGTGATTAGTACAAGGAAGCCCTATGAATAAAAACTGCAAAATAAAGATAAATAAAAAGTTTTAAAACAAAATAACATTCGAAAACAAAAGGAAATAATAAAATAAAAATTCAAAAACAAAAACATAATAATATGTGAGAATTCATTAAAATAAACAATACATTTGTAAACTAAATTAACTAAATTCATAAAAATAGAATCTTAAGAAACGAAATTAAATGTTTAAATAAAATAAAATTTAAAAGTTAAAAATAAATGGAAGAAAAAAATTTTTTTGAGACAGGGTTTCACTCTCTTGCCCAAGTTAGAATGCAGTGATGCCATCATAGCTCACTGCAACCTCACACTTCTGGGCTCAAGCAATCCTCCTGTCTCGGCTTCCCTGGATAGCTGAGACTATAGGCACCTGCCATGCCTGGCTAAGTTTTTCTATTTTCACTATAGATGGGGGTCTTGTTTTGGCTCAAGCTGGTCTCGAACTCCCGAACTCAAGTGATCCTCCCATAACGCTAGGATTACAAGCATGAACGTCCCTGCCCAGCCCTTACGAGTAAAATAAGAAAGCAGCAATTTCTAACAGTTTTAAAAAGGAAGAAAGAAAAATAAAGGAAACACACACAATGACAGCAGGGTCTCGCAAGATTGATGCTGATAAAGTGCTATAAATTAAGGTGTCCCTTTGGCTCAAATGCCTGAGGGGATGGAGAGTGAGGGAGCAGGAGGAGGAGGAGGAGGGAGGAAAGTATTGTCCAAAGGCAGCATCTGACTGGATTTTTCCAGCTTGCTGTGGGCAGAGGGCAGGATGTCAGGCTCCACCGCTGCCTCATCCATAGATACTCATCATATCATCTACGGTCTGTGATGTGCTGATGTCACACACACATACACACACGTCACAGCATTCCATCTTCCCTGCCATTCGCTAAGGCGTGTTCATAAAGGACAGAGGCTGAGATAGGGTGGGTCACTGTGCCATAGTCACACGGAGCTTAGGACCACCCTATCCTCTGTGGCCTCCTCAAAATGACCTTTTGACAAGTTAGGTCTGCTGAGGACGTTTCAGACAGAGGCAGGGCCATTCCTGACATCAGGCTTGAACACTCTGTATACCAGAAAAGAGCCCCTGCCCCCCCCCCCAATGATGCATGCCCAAGATTACCATTAACTGAGCACCAACTGTGTTTCAGGTGGGTCACATGCATAGTCATCTTGACCTTCATGAAAACTGTACAGTATAGATGATATTATTGTCCCCATTGTACTGACAGACAACACTGAGATTCAAGAGTGAAATGTTGTCATCCCAGGCTTGCTGAGGCTGAACTGGGAGCTGAGCCCAGGCCTGTCACGTTCCCAATATCACACTCCATGCCTGGCACCAGACACTTTAAATAGTCACTGACCGAGTACTCCCTGTGTGCTAGGAATGCCTTGTCTGAGTTTCATTCCCCATTTTGCTGACAGTCAACAGGGGCACAGAAGGAGAAGTGACCTGCCCAAGGTCACTCAGCTAGTGAGTGGCAGAGCCCATGGCCTTTGTGACAGCCTGTGGGACTTGCTAGAGACAGCTGTGCTCATCTGGGACTTGCTAGAGACAGCTGTTCCCACTTGCCCACACCATAAAGGCCTTGGAAGGGCAGTTATGACATTCCTTTTCTTCAGGTCTCCAGCCTCAAGGATGTGGGCACCACTGTTGGGCTCCAGGGAAAGTGGAGATTTCTGATGAAAGGGAGTGGTTTCCCCATGTGGACTGGGTCCCCTGGGCTTGGGAATACCCTTCTTTCCAGCTGGGGGAAAACAGAAAAAACAGAAACCCCCACCCACAATGGCACATCAGAGCCCCCACGAGCCACAGAGCAGGGGCCTTATGAGTCACCAGCATTAGTACAAGAAATTATTCCAGGGCAGGTGGTGGGGGTCTAGCCTGGCACAGCACTGCCCTGGAGAAATTAGCCTCACCCTTCAGGAGATGGTAACCAGACCATTCCCTAAGAGATCTGGAAGAATCTCCAAGGGTGGAGCCGAGGGCACGTGTGAATGTCGCACAGGGCTAAGAAAGGACACCCCAGCCCACAGAGACCTGGGGAGACACCCAAACCTCTCCTTGTCCTGGCTGTGTCTCCTCAACAAGTTGATCTCCCTCTTTGAGAGGGTAGGGTCTCATCTGTAGAAAGGCGAAAATAGGATCATACGACTACATTGCGCCATAATATGGATGAATTGGGAGAAGGCCTGGCATGGTGGTTATGACCCAAGCTTTGGAATCAACTGGCCAGATTTAAATCCTGGTTTTTGCCACATTTACTCTGCTAATGTATTGGATTTCATAATGTCTCAAGCCAATACATTAGCAAATTGCTAATATTTATCTGTTTTCAACTTACAAATAATGGCAATTTCATATACTACATGTAACATTCCTCTCTCTCAATTCAGTTTTCTCCTCTGTAAAATGTGACAACAGCGCTCTCACAGGGTTGTGTGAAGATTAAATAAGGCTGGAGGCAACTGAGCTCTGCAGTTAGCCCTGGGCTCTGGGACTAGGAAGGATCTGAACTTTGGCTGGGTGGTCCCGAGCAAGTTACTTAGCCTCTCTGTGCCTCAGTTTCTCATCTGCAAAATAGAGATAATACCCCTACCCACCTCACAGGTTTATTAAGAGAACTTAATCAAATAAACTTACAGTTTATTAAGAGAATCTATAAGAGATTCTATCTTTAATCTATAAAGTACTTTGAATGGAGCCTGACATTGTTAAACAAAAGAATGCAGGTAACATCTGGCATAGAGTAAATGCTCCATCACAAAACCAAATTGAAAAAAGACTTTTTAAAACTGATGCCAGTGAAAGTTAAATAAAAACTTAAACTTATCACCGCGCCTCCCGCCCTTCTCACCAACTCTTTGCCTGTCGCCTCAGAACTGCGGCCTCACCCAGGCTCAAAATGGACCCCAACTGCTCCTGCGCTACTGGTGGCTCCTGCAGCTGTGCTGGCTCCTGCAAATGCAAAGATTGCAAATGCACGTCCTGCAAGAAGAGCTGCTGCTCCTGCTGCCCTGCAGGCTGTGCCAAGTGTGCCCAGGGTTGCATCTGCAAAGGGGCATTGGAGAAGTGCAGCTGCTGTGCCTGATTTCAAAATAGCCCTGCTCCCAGATGTAAATAGATGCGTGTACAAACCTGGATTTTTTTTTTATACAACCCTGACCTGTTTGCTGCTTTCCTTTCCCCATGAAACATGTGAATGATAATAAAATACTTTTGACTTGAAAAAAAAAACAAAAACTTAAACTTATCTTTTTTCTTATGTTTGTAGGAACATATATGTGCATTAGCGATATAGGTAGGGGGTGCTCCTGGGTGCCCATCATGCCCAGGGCCCTTCTGTCCTGGTGGTGCCCAGAGCCAATGGCTCTGAGGGAAATACTGGGCTCAAGGCTACGATGGCTCCATGTCTGGCCTAGGCCTTTCACAGTCCCTCCCATGGAACCACATAGCCAAGACACAGATCCTACGTGGTGGCCTTTAAGAGGCACCCAGCCCTGGGCTGGCCTCTGGTTATTAAGAAAGCTCTGCAGACAGCCCTCAGTCTGGGAAAGTCTCCTAGATTCCATCTCCCCTGGTGACATTTATCCCAGCTCTGGGGAAAAGGCAAAGCAGACAGCACTCCCAAGTCACAGAGGGGAAACTGAGGCTCTGAAAGGCTCTAAACCAGACCTGTCAGGCCCGGGAGTAGGCTGCCTTCCTCCACTTATTCAAAGCTGCATTCATCACCCCCCCCTTACTTCCATCCACAGCTGGGTCGCCGTGGGTGGGGTGCTTTCCTGCTCAAGCCTCCAATTTTACAAGCATTAGTCTCTTTTTAGCTCTAATACGCCACTGTTCTATAACCTTTCTCCAAAACTCAAGGGAGGAAATGAAAGTTAAACTGCTATGCAAACTATACAGTGCCATACAAACGAGGGTGGTCAACAGCAGCATTAGATAGGTTTTCTGGAGAAGTCTACAGTAGGCAGGATTTGCTCCTGTGGGTTTTGGAATCAGGAAGACCCAGGTCACACACATATTTGCTACGTGACCTTAGATAAGCTTGTCCCCATCTCTGAACCAGCTTTCCTCTTCTGTAAGAGAGGAGGGTGGGGGCGCCCATGTGCACCAGGTGGGGCTGGGGTGAGGACTCATGAGAAAGGAGTAAGCAAAAGGCCCACGCTGGCTGTTCAGGGGTGCCTAAGGAGGGAGGCTATTTAGGGCTCTGACGGGTCATTCACCTTCCAGGGACCAAAACCCACACACTGGGGAAAGACATGGTTGCCAGATTGAGGGCGATCAGAAACAAGGGTCTAAACTAAGGACCTGCAAAGTGTGTATGGAGTGGCTGTGGCTTACTGGGCAATTCTGGAGAGAAGTGGTTGGAGCTCCAAAGTCAGACACCCTGGGTTCCCAGCCCAGCTTTCCTGCGAACCACTGGGGTTCAGTCTCCTCATCTGGAGATCAGAACAGGGATCCCCCTGAAACCTGCCTCTTACAGCTGTCAGGAGGGCCTGCATGAGGTCACGACTGAAAATGACTAAGCACGGAAGAGAGGCCACTTACAATGGTAAGAAATACATTTCTATGTAAGTACACACATAGCACACAGAGTGCACACAATGGTACACATACTCATTCACACGCACACATCCACATTTATGTGCATAGCCCCCCATGTGCATACATGCCACCCATTTGTACACACATTTATGCATAGATGTAAACTGAAACACATTGCTCAAAATACTAATCTTTTTCTTTTTTCTTGAGACAGTCTCACCTTGATGCCCTGGATAGAGTGCCGTGATGTCATAATTCACGGCAACCTCAAACTCTTGGGCTCAAGTGATCCTATTGCCTCAGCCTCCTGAGTAGCTGGGACTATAGGTGTCCACTCCAACACCTGGCTAATTTTTCTATTTTTAATAGAGATGGGCTCTCACTCTTCTCCCCCCACCCCCCAAGGCTGGTTTCAAACTTCTGAATTCAAGCAATCCACCTGCCTTGACCTCCCAGAGTGCTAGGATTACAGGCGTGAGCCACTGCGCCTGGCCCAAAATACTAATCTTAATGCTCGCAATGCACTCTGATACCTTCTAAAAAAGAGGCAAACTGAAGCCTGTGGACCAAATCTGGCTATTTCTGTGTGGCTTGTGAGCTAAGAATAAAGGAATTATGTGGCAGGTCATCTGTGACCCACAAAGCCTTAAATATTTAGTGTCTGGCCCTTTACAAAAAAGTTTGCTGGTGTGACCCTATTTTATTCAATTCTTTTCTGTTCTTTTCCATTCCATTCCATTTCATTCAAAACTGCTGGCTACAATTTACTAAATGTATTGCTCTGATCTGCCAATGGACTTCAAACCACAGTTTGAAAAGCTTCAGATTCCTATGAGCTTCAGTTTTTCACTAGAGGGAAGGATGGATGGATAAATCTTAGCCATGTGACACCTTAACCAAGCAACATCCCCTCGCTGAGTGTCCAGTTCCTCAGGGGAGATGGGGGCCAGCCCTGGCCTGCTTCTCAAGGCTGTGTTGAGGAGCAACATCAGGGGTCCTGTCCATGATGTTCTCGCTGAGGAATTTCAAGGAGACACTGGACCCTCTGATGGCAGGGATGGTGGAGCACTCATCTCAACGCCTAGCCCGGGCACTGGCCCCCAAGGAAGGACTCAATAAATATTTCTTCATAACAGCTGATTGGCACCCAAGGCCCTCCATGACTGCTCTCTGGCCCTGTTTATGACACAATCAGATCTTCACTTCCCCTGGCCCCATGGTCCTTCATGCCCTTCCCACCCGGCAAGACTCCCCTTTCTTCTTGCAGGAGTCCCCAACCTACTGCCACCTTTGCCTAATAAAATCCTAAATCCTACCCCTCTGATGAGGCTCCTCTCAAATGCCTCCGCCTTGTAGCCCTCAGCAAATCCTGACAGGGCTCATTTCTATTTCTATGCACAGGCTTTCGAGCCTCCAGAACTCTGAATCTGCATTGTAGTTCAGGTGCTGTGAGTTTCAACATAGGCCGTTGATCCTTTCTGAGCCTTAGTTCTCTTGTCTGGGAAAATGGGTGTAACACACAGCAGTGGCAGAGTGAGGACTCACATCCCCACATGCAGAGCTCCCAGCAAGGGTCTAGGCCTCCCCCAGTGGCCTCCAGAAACCCCTCCAGTGGCCAGGCTAGGGTGGATGGTTTCCATCCATGGGAGAGGGAAATGAGGCAGTGTGAGTTGAAAGTAACATCTTTGCAGCCATGATGGCTTCAGAACTGCTGAGAGGAAGAGGGAGGGTGTGTGGAGCTCGGTTGAATGATCACCTACTATGTGCCAAGTATTCTGCCTTCCATGTCTCAATCAGCCCCCCTAAGATGAAGGAACCCTGGCCCAGAGGCCCAAGATGGCCTTCTCCTGAGACATAGCACTATCCCTCAGCCCTCAGTGCCCAATTATTACCCTTACTCTGCTCTGCAGGAATCTATTCTCCCTTTCAGAACTGCCCTGTCATCTGAGCCTGGCTTCACCTGGATGCCAGCATTCATGGTCCTTACCTATCTCTGTCCCTGCTTGCCCAGGTCTCAGCATCTCTGTCTGTGTACAAGGGACAGGCTTTACAATCTACATAGAAGCATTACATTCAATCCATATAACATAGCGTCTGGCATGGGCACTGCTGCAGTCATTTTACAATAAAGCGAGGCAATAAAATGGGCAATTCTGCCTTTGGAGAGGGCAGACGTTTTGCTTGGGATGTACAGCAAGCATAAAGCAGAGGTGAGACTCACCCCACATGAGACTCCCTCCCCCGAATCCACAGCACATCCCACTCTGATGTAAAATGGGAAGGGAAAGAGGGTGAGTCCTTATGAAGACCCTACTGTGTAACTTTGGGCACCTTCTCTCTAGAGCTGTGGTCAATCTTTCCAGCATCCGACAGAGGCAAGTACACCTGTTCCCATGTCACACACATGGAAACCACGGGTCAGAGAAGGCGCATGGCCTACCCAAGGTCACATTCTGGGACAGAAGAGGGCTCAGGAGTTGAATCTGGGCCTACCTGAATTCCAGGGCTCCTTGCTCTGCCCCTTGTTATCTTGGGTCTAGAAGGATCTAGGAGTTCCATGTGACTGAGGGGAGCCCCCAACCCCCTTGAATGTCAGGGAAAGTCATTGCCTAAATGCAGTTCCAGATCCAGGGGTGGGGGATGCGAAGCAGAGCCCCCTCTTCTTCCTGTCTGTCCCATTACCAGGACACCCCAGCATGTTTCAAAAGAAATGCCCCCATCTGGTTCTGATTCATTTATACTCAATTAATCAAAATGCTGTTTTGTAAGAGACACTTGAGATCCAAGAAACTTTCTCAAGCTTTTTCTTTCGTTCTTTCTCAGAAATAGAAAAATTGGGTTTCATCAAAAAACAGTGACGCTAAAGCCTCAGGAAACATGGTTCTGTGGGAGCCAGGCCCCAAGGGTGACGGCTCAGACTGGGCAGCTGCCGGGCCTGGTAAATTGTTCCTCCTGACCTTGCAGACGAGACTGAAGGCTGAGGCCAAGGTCCTAGGCATGGGAAGAGCTGGGGAAGGGCAGGGAAGGGTCTTCCCTCCATACCAGCGGCTCTTCAAAGGACAGGCCCAGGTCTGGTCACTCCGGTATCCCCAAGGTCCTCAACACAGAGCCTGACACATAGGCTGCCCTGTGACAGTTGTTAAATGAACAAGTGAATGAATGAATGAAGCACTGACAATACCCAGGTGTCTTCAGGGCACATTCTTCTGCCAAAGTTAGACGAGAAAGTCTAAGATAGTAGGACCCTGGGGGATTGCATGCAGTGTTCTCCAAGCAGATGCCCTAGAGGAAATGATGTCCAATGGGCAATACATGTGGGAAAGGCTTTCTTCTGTCTCCACCTCCACATCATGCTCTGAGAAGTCCTGCAGTCAAGAAATCTACAAACCCCAGCATTCTCCAATCTATGTAGCCAGGACTCCTATGGCTGCCTTGCAAAATATGCTCTAGGAAGGATTTATCTAGTCCCTGCTCCCCACCCCCGTGCCAATGGGGAAACTGTGGCTGTGGCTGGGGAAAGGAAGGAAATCTGCCCACCTGAAGCCACACCAAGGCCACACAGCACAACTCAGTCAGGAATAGGACTGAAATCCAAGTCTATCTCCACTGTATCCCACTAATAAATGGAGCTCCGAGCCTCTCTTCTGAAGATGCTGGGCAGATTGGGTCCCAGAGACAAGAGATCAGCTGCTGGGACAAAGGCTGCTGAGAGCCCCTCACCAAACTGGGGCAGTGTAAGGAGCAGCTGTCTCCTCACCTCTTTACCAAGCTCCTGGGAGTCGGGGGAGGGGGACGGTGTGCTGCACTGCAGATGGGGGGAGGAGTTGGAATTTTTCATTTTTCTTTATTTTTCTTCCCCACACTTGTTTTTAGAACTGAGAAACATTTTAAAGATCTTCCAAACTAGCTCTTCTTCAGATAGAGAAACAGAGAAGGAAGACCAATACAGATCAAGAGAGATCTCACCATCGTGTGGAGACAAATTAAGATTCAAATCTACTTTTTCCCTTACCTGCTGTGCAACCTTGGACAATCAGTGCCCCGTTCTACCTGTTTCCTCATCTAGAAAATAAACATCTCTGGCGGCACCTGTGGCTCAAACGAGTAGGGCACCAGCCCCATATGCCAGAGGTGGCAGGTTCAAATCCAGCCCCGGCCAAAAAAAAACAAAAAAATTACCTTGAAAATAAACATCTCTCTCCCTCCCTCCACGAGGCTATTATGAGGAGCTAAGGATAGTGCACAGGAAGTGAGAATGATGAAAGCTTATAAGCACCCACCAGGAGCCTGTGCACTCAGCTACTTATTTACCATACACACTGGCTCATTCAGTCTTGCCTATAATCTTGCTTACGACTTGGATGCTTAAGAGCATTATTCCCATTTGAAAGATGAATCAATGTGAGGAAAGATGGTTTTGGAGAGGGAGTCTTTTTAGAACTGAGAAGGATTTTAGAGATTTCTAAAAGACTCTCAGATGGATAAACTGAGGATTAGAGAGGCAAAGTAACTTCCCTGAGCTGGTGTGTGGGGAACCTGGGATTTGAACTCAAGTGGGCTGGTTTCAGAGGCCATGCCTTTAACCACTAAACAAAGGCTTTTCACCGAGGAGCACCCCCATGGAATCCCAAACTGGCCCCAGCTCAGCAAAAGCCCACTCACCTCTCTACTCCTGTGGTCCCTCTGTTACAGGGATTGGGGCCCTTGGTGCCACATCGCCCCCAATCCCATTCAATCCCACCTCCCAAAGCCTCTCTCTTCATCCTGGTCCCTCCAGGAGCTACTGTGTCCACACTGGGCTTTTCACATCAATGGGCTAAAACTCCCCAGAGGGCAAGCCCTGCTCAGACCCAACATCAGAGCTAGAAAAAGGGAAGACACTATGTCTCCTATTCATCTGCTGGACAATTTAGCAAAGTGACAACCTGTTTGAACCTTGGAAGCCCCGGCTTTAATAAATGGGATGCCTCTATGTCATGAGGACACAGTGGGGATTCAACAAGACAGTGTGTGGGAACCCCTATTCACAGACTGGCACCCAGAGGCCAAAGGGCTGCAAAGGGCTTGCTCAGCCAGGACACCTGCCCACCAGCTTGCCCTCCTCGGCCACACAGACTCTATGGAGATAGACTCAAACTCACCTCCTGAGGACATCCTGCCTCTTGCAGCATAGGCCCCTGAGGTGAGGGTGCATGGGGCCACTGGTATGTTTATAATCTGAAACTTGGTTCACCTTCCCATTGGCCTTAAGAGGTCAAAATGGAAAAACTGAGGCTCTCTGAGGGGCTGGAGTTCTTCCAAGTCATCCCCACAATAAGTGAACTTGAACTCAGATCTCAAGTCTGCCTGAGCTCACCAGAGGAGACCCCATCGAGGACCACTGCCCTCTGGAAGGTGACGCCTGAGTCAGAGTCAGTGATGGGGCAGGGACTTCGGGAGATCCCTGCTAGTCCCTTCCCTCCGCGGAAAGCCTCCTTGGTCCAGCTAGCTCAACGGTTCTCTCACTGGGTGCCCCAGAGCCTCGGTCTCCCCATCTGTGAAGCGGGACTGACGCCTGCTTATCTGGAGGAGCCAGTGGCTCCGAGGGCAGGGGCCATCCCCGGTTTGCCCACAGCGCCTGCCTGACCACCCTGCCCGACTTCGCCACGTACCTTGCTTTTTCCTTCGATTCAGGGCGAGCATGTCCACGGTGTGGGTGACGAGCAGCAGCAGGCAAAGTGGCGCCCGCATCTGGGCAGCCTGGTCTGGGCGGGCACGCAGGGCTCCTGGCACCCGGGTGGCGCTGCAGGGGCTCCCCGGGCGGCCCGACGGCCCGGCGGCGACGCGGCGGGCGCGAGGGCTGCTCTGGGCGCGGCGGGCGCATCCGCTGGGCACGGGTCCGTCCGGCCGCCAGGGACCTGCCGTCAGCCCAGGGGCCCGCCGCCAGGTCGAGTGAGGGCGTCGGCGGAGCCTGGGCACTGCCCTGGCGGGGAGGAGCCGGCGCGGCGGGGGCGGCGCGTTAACCCCCTCGGGGCCTGGGCTCACGCCGGGGTGGGAGCGGGGGTCGCCGGGGCTGGGGTCCCGGAGGTCAGTCTGCCCGGCAGCCCGCGGCCTCGCGACGTTCCCGCCCCCTACACCGGCCTACGCACGTGCACAGACCCACCGCGGCCGGGCAGCCCGAGGAATGCACACGCGCGCACACTCAGGTGCAGGCGTGTGACACCCAGGGACCCTCCCCCGTGTCCTGCGCCCACTCCCCGCCTGTGTTTTGTTTTTTTTTTTCCTCTCTCCACACCTCCCTTTCTGTTTCTTTCTCCTGGCCCTTAAGGACCGCTCCTTCCTTCCGGGTCTCCTCAGTCTTTCTGCGCGCCTCCCGGCTCTGCTCCTCTCCCCTGGACCCCTGTCCCGTCTGTGCCTTCGTCACTGTCCTGGAGCTGCCATTCCCGTTCTATCTCCGCCGCACTGTCTCCGTATTCACCCGGCTCGCCCTCTGACTCTTCCTTTTCTCTATCTTCGCCCGTTTCCCCCTTTCTCTCCTCCTGCAGGGCGCGGTGATGAGGGGGCTCCCAGCTGCCTGGCTCTCACTTTTTCTCTCTGGTCTGTCTCTTTTTTTCCAGAGTGTCTTGATAACTCTGAAGGCTTCCTGTGCAGCCTGGGGGGAGCTACTCTTTGACTCAAAGTGACCAGCACCTCATAAATTCGCGTGTGACAGGGCTAGGGACCTGGACTGTGTTTCCTCCAACCTTATCACCAGACTGGGAGCAGATGGCTCGATTTTAACCCTTTCAGAGCCAAATCCTTCCTGAATCCAAAAGCACACGGCCACCTCCTGTCGCCCTGTCCACCTAAAAAAGTAATAACAATGAGGTTGATGAGGATGGCTATCGTTTTTGAGGCGTATGTGCTCAGCATTGTTAAGAACTTCACACAAAATCTAACTGTCCACTCAGTGTTGCCATTCTGATTAACCCCACTTTTCAGGGGAGAAAGTGGAAGCTCAGAGAGGCTATGTGACTTGCCTAAGGCCACACAGCAGGTCAGTGACTCTGCCCCTCTTAGCTGCTACTCAGGCACAGTCTCATCAGAAGGAAAGGAGTCTTAGAGTCCCAGAGAAATCACCCTTGGTATTCTCTTTCTGAACAATTCTCCTTCCTTTTTCCTCTGTGTATGTCTTGTTCCTAAAGAAATGGAAGGTAAATGCTGATGTCTCCTCCAGCTCCTTTCCCTAGCGCAATGAGGGTCAACCAAAGGCACGTCAAGGGCAGGAGTAAGACACAGCGAGTGTGGCAGCTGAAGTCCTGGCCTGACTGTTCTTTCTGGGGGGCTCTACGAACATGGGCAGAGAACACCCTGGGCATCTCAGTGGAACATCAGAGCCAGCCCATCCTAACAGTGCCCTTTCACATGTGGGGCCATTGAGGTGTCAGGAGTAGGGAGGGGTGCCTCCATTAGGTAGTCCAGCAAGTCAAGAACAAAGCTGAGATAGATGTCCAATGTCCATCACATGTAAGTACACCAGAAAATCAAGACTTAGGAAGGCGGGTAGTCATCCCCCGGGGTCTCCAAAGTCCCAAGGGCACATGAGCAGGGCTGGAGAGGAGCCGTGTGCACTGTGGGTCATGCAGAGGCCAGGGCTACTGACAGCCAAGCAAGTCGGCAGGATGTGGCTTTTCACCTCTTCTCCTTCACTGTCCACCTCTGCTCCAGCTACCCAGGCCACCTCTTGTTTCTCAAACTGCTGTTATGTGTCCTCTGTGGGGCTTTGTGCTGTTCCCTTTGCCCGGAAGATCCTTCCCTGTGTATCCTAGGGCTTGTTTCAGCTCTATGTGGCCTCCCCAGAGGGGTCCTCTCTGCCCACTCCAGATAAGACAGAGCACCATTCCCTATATCCACATGTCCTGCTTTGCCCTCCATGGTACCAAGCACCTCCAGCTTGTTCATATTCGTAACTTGCTAACTTGTGAATCCTCTGATGGAACCTTGATACATTAAGTGATTAATAAATATTTGTGAATGAATAGAAGAAAGAAAAAATAGGCGTTCCTTCACTCATCCCTTGATTACGTGGGACCTCATGTACTTCCTATTCCCATGAGCTCAGTGTCCCCATTTGTTGAATGACACAGATGGGATTTGGGGTTCTGTGACAGCCTTCTCAGTCCTTCCAGAATCTGATATTACTAGGGTTCTAAGGCTTCCAGGCTATGCATTTGCACTGGATTTTGGGTTTCTCTGATCTATTTCTCTCCTGTCTCTGTTCCCTTTTGTCCATTATCTGTAATTCTTTTCTTTTCTTTCTTTCTTCTTCTTCTTCTTCTTTTTTTTTGAGGCAGAGTCTCAAGCTGTCACCCTGGATAGAGTGCAGTGGCATCACAGCTCACAGCAGCCTTAAACTCCTGGGCTTATGTAATCCTCTTGCCTCAGCCTCCCGGGTAGCTGGGACTGCAGGTGCCTGCTACAATGCCTGGCTATTTTTTGTTGTTGTTGTTGTTGTTTCAATTGTCATTGTTGCTTTAGCTGGTCCAGGCTGTGCTCGAACCTGCCGGCCTTGGTGTATATGGCTGGAGTCCTACCCACTGAGCCACCGGCACCGCCTATAATTATTTTCTTAATTCAATTCCTAACCTACTCATAATAAACATTTGAATATTGGTTTTAAGCTTATTAAATCATTATTTCCAGTAATGTAAGCACATCAAGATATGACTCTTCTCTTAAGGACCCATATTTCCACTCTCACTAAGGTACAGAAGGCCCCTCCCCACCCTGAGATGCTCAGAAGTTCTTGGGTTCTTTGAGGCTGTAGGGGGCTGCGCAGGCATCTCAGTCTGCCATCCAGCCCCTTACCCCAACACGGGTGTCCAAGGGAGGACATCAAGGCTAGTGATGGTGATGGTATGCCCAGGAGCTGTGTACCCCAGGGTGTCACTTAAGGAAATGCTGTTATAAATAGATGAAGATAGGTCATAATGGCCGCAACATACTAAGCATGTGTTCCTGATCAGAAAATCCTCCACAGTATAGCAAGGGTACAGGATCCCTTTCACTCTTCGCAGATGATATGATCGTATATCTGGAAAACACTAGGGATTCTACTACAAAACTTTTAGAAGTGATCAAGGAATATAGCAATGTCTCAGGCCACAAAATCAACACCCATAAATCTGTAGCCTTTATATATACCAACAATAAGCAAGCCGAACAAACAGTCAAGGACTCTATTCCTTTCACAGTAGTGCCAAAGAAGATGAAATATTTGGGAGTATGTCTAACAAAGGATGTGAAAGATCTCTACAAAGAGAATTATGAAACTCTAAGAAAAGAAATAGCCAAAGATGTTAACAGATGGAAAAACATACCATGCTCATGGCTGGGAAGAATCAACATTGTTAAAATGTCCATACTGCCCAAAGCAATATATAATTTTAATGCAATTCCTATTAAAGCTCCATTGTCATACTTTAAAGATCTTGAAAAAATAATACTTTGTTTTATATGGAATCAGAAAAAACCTCGAATAGCCAAAACATTACTGAGCAATAAAAACAAAGCAGGAGGAATCACGCTACCAGACCTGAGACTATACTATAAATCCATAGTGATCAAAACAGCATGGTACTGGCACAAAAGCAGAGAAGTCGATGTCTGGAACAGAATAGAGAACCAAGAAATGGATGCAGCTACTTACCGTTATTTGATCTTTGACAAGCCAATTAAAAACATTCAGTGGGGAAAAGATTCCCTGTTTAACAAATGGTGCTGGGTAAACTGGCTGGCAACCTGTAGAAGATTGAAACTGGACCCACACACTTCACCATTAACTAAGATAGACTCTCACTGGATAAAAGATTTAAGACATGAAACTATAAAAATACTTAAAGAAAGTGCAGGGAAAACTCTTGAAGGAATCGGCCTGGGTGAATATTTTATGAGGAGGACTCCCCAGGCAATTGAAGCAGTATCAAAAATACACTACTGGGACCTGATCAAACTAAAAAGCTTCTGCACAGCCAAGAACATAGTGAGTAAAGCAAGCAGACAGCCCTCAGAATGGGAGAAAATATTTGCAGGTTATACCTCCGATAAAGGTCTAATAACCAGAATCCACAGAGAACTCAAACGTATTAACAAGAAAAGAACACGTGACCCCATCTCAGGGTGGGCAAGGGACTTGAAGAGAAACTTCTCTAAAGAAGACCGACGCACAATCTACAAACACATGAAAAAAAGATCATCATCCTTAATCATCAGAGAAATGCAAATCAAAACTAGTCTGAGATATCACCTAACCCCAGTAAGAGTAGCCCACATAACAAAATCACAAAACCAGAAATGTTGGCGTGGATGTGGAGGAAAGGGCACACTTCTACACTGCTGGTGGGAATGCACACTAATACGTTCCTTCTGGAAGGATGTTTGGAGAATACTTAGAGACCTAAAAATAGACCTGCCATTCGATCCTATAATTCCTTTACTAGGTTTATACCCAGAAGACCAAAAGTCACAATATAACAAAGACATCTGTACCAGAATGTTTATTGCAGCCCAATTCATAATTGCTAAGTCATGGAAGAAGCCCAAGTGCCCATCGACCCACGAATAGACTAGCCAATTGTGGTACATGTATACCATGGAATATTATGCAGCCTTAAAGAAAGATGGAGACTTTACCTCTTTCATGTTTACATGGATGGAGCTGGAACATATTCTTCTTAGCAAAGTATCTCAGAAATGGAAGAAAAAGTATCCAATGTACTCAGCCCTACTATGAAGCTAAATTATAGCTTTCACATGGAGACTATAACCCAACTATAGCACAAGACTATGGGGAAAGGGCCAAGGAAGGGGAAGGGAGGGGGGAGGTTTTGGTGGAGGGAGGGTAATAGGTGGGGCCACATCTATGGTGCATCTTAGAATGGGTATAGGCGATTGCACTAATGTACACAGCTATGATTTAACAATAAAAAAATAAATAAATAAACTGCTAATGGTCTGTGAAAAAAAAAAAAGATACAGGATCCTTCCAGCTTGTGTTCTGCCCTCTGTGGTTTAAAATTCTCGAGAAGGGGTGGGGCTTATGGGAAGGACACAGCATGTCTCCTCATGTCCCATTGGCCAAAATTTGGTCACATGCCCCACCTTCCTGCAAGAGTGGCTGGGGAATGTAGTCTAGCCTGTGCTACATATTGGAGGAAAAGCAAGAGTTTGGTGAACATTTGGCCCATTGACCACATCAGGCCACCTTTCTTCCTTGCCCTAGTGGAACAGTACCTCTAGCTTGTATCTGCTCTGGCCCCTGTAAGTTTTCTTCTTAAGCAGCCAGAGGACCTGGATTTTTGACCAAGTGAAGCCCAAACTTCTTAGAGACATGGGGCTGCATTATGGCCCCTGCTAGGGGACCATCTACTATGGTGACCAACTGTCTGCTTTGCCAGGAATTGAGGGTTTCCTGGAATGCAATGTTAGCTCATGTATAGCTAGGTCTAACCACAACCACACTCAATGTATTTACTATACCATCATCACAAGACTCCCTTGTGCTACTCTTTTATGGCTCCAATCTCCCTCTCCACTTCCAGCTCTAACCTCTAGCAATCACCAATTTGTTCTCCATCTCTATAATTACGTGTTACACAAATCATATAGATTGAATCCTGCAGTCTGTATCCTTTTGAGACTGGCTTGCTTCATTCAGAGATTTTTTTTCTTGAGATTCATTCTAGTTTTTGCATGTATTAGTTGCTTTTTACTGCATGGTGTTTCATGGTATGGATATATGATAGTTTGGCCATATACCCACTTAAGGACCCTTGGGCAATTTCCAAGCTTTGATTATTAAGAAATAAAGCTACTATGTACATTCGTGTCTAAGTTTCTGTATATTCTTTTTGGTGAAATGTCTACGCATATCTTTTGCATATTTTTGGTTGTTATTTTGGAGGGGTTAATGTTGTATCTTAAGTGTTCTATATACAGGAGTCTCTAGATAGAAATTCTGTGTTGGATATGTGATTTGCAAATACGGTAGAACTTACATAGCTGACCACCTCCCTACACTGGCCATCTCCTTAACTTGACCTAATTTTCATAGACTGGACATGCACCACATGTATTCAGTATACAGTAGACCTAGTTCCTTATGTTGACCGCCTCCATAGGTTGACCAGTTCGTGACAGTCTGCTGGGCAGTCAACTTATAGGAATTCTACTGTCGTTTCTCCTGACCTGTAATCTGTCTTTTCATCTTACTAGGGTATTTTATAATTTTGATTAGGTCCACGTTATCCATTTTTTTCTTGTTATGGATCATGCTTTTGGAGTCAAGTATAAGAACATTATATAGACCCAACTCTCAAAAATGTTCTCCCATTTTTTCTGAAAGTTATATAGTTTTGCATTTTACATTTAACTCCATATTCCATTTAGAATTAATTTTTGTGTAAGATGTGAGATTAAAGGTCAAGTTTCGTTTTATTTTATTTTATTATAGCCTGGAAATGTCCAGTTGCTGTAGTATGATTTGATGTAAAAGTTGTTCTACCTCCAATGAATTGATTTCGCTCCTTTGTCAATTGGGTATATTTGTGTGGATTTATTTTGGGGTTATCTTGGTGCCTTTCTGTCTGACAATATCATACTGTTTTGAAACTAGGTAGACTTATCCCTCCCATTGCATTCTTTGTCAAAATTATTTCAGCTTGTCTAGTTCCTTTGCCTGTCCATATATATTTTAGAATAGTCTTTTTTATATCTACTGGGAATTTGATTCAAATTGCATTAAATGTATGTAATATACCAATTTGGGAAGAATTGACATCTTTACTAGGTCAAGTCTTCTAATCAATGAACATATTTCCCTTTTAGATGTTCTTTGATTTTAAAATGTGCTTTGTCAGTTTTATCATACAAATCCTATACACATTTTGTTAGATTTAAACCTAAGTATTTACTTAGTTTTTCTCTTTTAGACATTGTAAATGGTATTGTATCTTTAATTTTGCTGTCCATGTGTTTATTGCTACTATATAGAAATATGATCAATTTTTGTATGTGGATATTGTATCTTGCCACCTTGATAAACTCACTTATTAATTATAGGAGTATTTTTGTAGATTACTTGGGTTTCTTAATATAGACAATCATGTCAGCTACAAATAGGGAGGGACAAGTTTATTTCTTTCTAGTCTTTGTGCCTTTCTTTTCCTGCTCATCGAACTAGCCAGAACTTTCAGTAGTATGCTGAATAAGAGTGATATGAGTGGACATCCATACCTGGTTTTTAGTTTTAGTAGGAAAGCAGTCTTTCATCATTAAGTATTATATTAGCTATAGGTTTTTTGTAGATACTCTTTATTAAGTTGAGAAAGGTCCTCTCTGTTGCTATTTTTGGGGGAGTTTTTATTATGAATGGATGTTGAATTTTGTTAATTTTTTTCTATATGTTGATGCAACCACTTAACTTTTCTTCTTCAGCCAGTTGATATAGGGTAGTATATTTCTTTCCTTTTTTTTTCTTTGAGACAGAGTCTCACCATATCACTCTGGGTAGAGTGCTGTGGCATCACAGCTCACAGCAACCTCAAACTCTTGGGCTTAAGCAGTTCTCTTGCCTCAGCCTCCCAAGTAGCTGGGACTATAGGTGCCCACCACAACGCCCAGCTATTTTTTGGTTGCAGTTATCATTGTTGTTTAGCAGGCCGGGGATGGGCTCAAACCAGCCAGCTTTGGTGTATGTGGCTGGCGTCCTACTCACTGAGCTATGGGCACTGAGCCGGTAGTACATTTCTTGACTTTCAAATATTGAACCAGCCTTCCTCTGAAGGAACAAACACCACTTGGTCATGGTGTACCATTCTTTTTATATTACTGAATTCTATTTGCTAGTATTTTGCTAATTGTGTCTATATTCATGAAGAATATTGATCTACATTTCTTTCTTGTTCTGCCTTTATCTGGTTTTGATATTAGGATAATACTAGCCTCAATAGCAACAGAAGATCAAGGCAAACCAGAATACAATTGAACAGAATACAACTAAACTGTCATTGGAACTATAGCCCACACGAGTCAATGAGAACCTATATACCACACCTAAACATTGATATTACCTTCTAAAATGAAAGAGTAAATAGGATCTAAAGTTTCCTAATATAAAAGCCAAAATGTCCAAGATATAATAGAAAATTACCTGCCATGCTGAGAATCAGAAAAATCACAATTTTAAGGAGAAAAGACAATTAACTAATGCTAATGCTAATACCAAGATGACTCAGATATTGAAATTGCCTAACAAGGATGTTGTCGTGGCCATTATAGAAATGCTTCAGTGAGAAATTATGAGCTCTTTTGAAATAAATGAAAACAGAAATTATAAAAAAAAGGAATGAAATAGAAATTATAGAACTGAAAAATGCTACAAATGAGGGGGGACTTGCTTATGGACTCAAGAGTACAGCAGAATGTCCGATGATGGATAAACATCCCAAGGCATGTTCTATGATGTCTCCCAGAACTCCCTGCAGGGACTGAGCTTCAGTTGCCTCTGATGTTAACTATCTAGATAACCCACCCTTAACGGGCTGACTTCCCTCCCTGTTTCACTCATGCTCCATGCCATGTTTCTTGGGGTCAATTTCCCCCCAAACTTCTTGAACTCCAATCTTTGACTCAGGGTCCGCTTCTGGCAACTCCAAACCAAGACAGTATCATACTAATTCTCCTGCCTTTAAGGTAGTGCAGGTGAAATGGAACAGTACATAACCCAGAGTGAGTTCGCACTAATAACTTTCATTGTCTGTGCCCCAGTTTTATCATCTATAAAACAGAGGCATTGAACCCCCTGCCCTCCTCCTCTGGACTTGATCCTGTTTGCCTCTTAAATCAAAATCCCTGCAACCTCCACCTTCATTCTCCATTTCATCTAGTTTTTCCCAAGGGAAGGAGAACAGCCTTGTCCCTGTGGGATGTTCAGGCAGACAAAGGAGCTGCTTCAAGCCAGCCGCCCCACCCTCACAGCCCCCGTGGAATCACAGCCTCCACGGTGGGTTGGGTGGTTGTTCTTTCTTTAATACCAGTGTGAAATAAATTGAAAAATTACCCATAAAATACAGGTTTTCAGCAGCTGGCCTGAAGTTTCTTTCCATAAACAAACAAGTTTAAAGAGATGCCTTAATGCCACCCGCCAATTCCTCCCTAACCCTTTTATGTCCCCATGTGGGAGTGGGGTCGGCTGGAAGATTTGGCTTCCTGGGGAAAGGAAGGCTGCTGGGGGCCACAAGTCCCCCTTAAACCTTTGGACTGACTTGTGCTTGTCATCCCTGACTCTCTGTTCCATGAAGAATCCCCCAGACTCATCCTCTGTCCCCTTGCCCTAGTTTCTACACTCAGCATGGACTTGGGAGCAAAACAGCCTGGATTTGAATCAGAGATTTTCAACTTATTTGTTGTTATTTTAATTAAGCAAGATAGTTAACTTATTACTGCCTCAGTTTCTCTCATTGAAAATAGAGATACCTACCTACTTGATGGGATTGTTTGAGGATTAAATTAGTTAAATATACATGAAACTCTCAGAACACGGTGCGAAGCCATTCTGTATAATTGCGAGTTAGGTATTATTACTTTCACAGGCAGAAGAGAAACTAGAAGATACAGTAGGAGGCTTGGTGACATTTGGACTTTCCCACAATGAGCCTTCTTTGAAGTTTCCTCCAGGGTGTTTACATAAATGTCTGCCCAAGACTGCAGTTTGCAAAGCTTGCTGACATCTGCTATCTCATTTGATGTAACCTTTAACTATGGAAGGATTCAGGATAGGGGTTATGATTATCCCAAGTATCCCCAGTTTATAGAAGAGGAAACTAAGGCCTAGTGAGTGAACTGACTGGCCCATGGTCTCGGGAAGTGGTGGAGCCAGGACTCCATTTTGGTAGCTTGAGGGCACAGGATGAATCCTGATCCTCGTCACACACAGAAACCAGGTCAGAGCCCTGATCCTGCATGACATCCTAAAACCTGAACTGATCCCAGTGATCTCAGACCAGTTCAATAACCCTGGTCTCTGCTGGGTTCCATTCTGACTCCATTCTTGATCATAAACTGAAGCCCAGACTAAACTTCAATTTTGGTTTCAGGCAGAACCCTGAATCTTGTTTCATACTAGGCTCCTGACTCCAGTCTCAGACTGATCCTTGTTATAGACTGAATCCTAATCCTTGCCTCGTATTGATCATGATCCTGACTCCATATTGAGCCCTAACTTTGGCCTCAGACTGAGCCAACTGTGTGAGCCTCTAACTTGGAAAGTTAGCCTCTAGCCCTACTCTGGATCTGTTATATAAATCCAATTGTCCATAGTCCCCAGGCTTTAGTCCATCCACCTGGGAAATAGTAGAAAAGAAAACTTTCAGCACTCTTTGAAGAAGGTCTAAGCATAAGAGCAGAATTTACAACTCACTGCAGGAAGCAAGACCCTCATCTCAGCCCCTGTGTTTGCAACTGCCCCCATCAAGCCCTCCCCAGTATGGCCAGCCTCAAAGACCCAAGTCCTCCTGACGCCAGAACTCTGAGGAGTTCTATTGTTCGGGTGGTTTTCAGATTTTATTATTTAATGCAGTGGTTGCTGGTCTTACATTAGCAGCCTTGGTCAGCTGGGGTAAGGTTTTTCTTCTCCCTGAGGATGGAGTTGTAACACTCTCTCAAACAAAGGCAAAAAATTTTAAAACAACAATGAAAATACTTCCAAAATATGTTCACAATCAAGTTAGTCGTTTGGTAATGGGCTGGGGGTGAAGGGGGAAGGACAAAGACAGATTTTTCATAATGAGGGGACATCAGGTCTTTGGTAGGCTGCCCTCCCGGAGTTGACTGTCCATTTGGACAGGGGCTGAAGAAGGAAGACAGATAGTGGAAAATGCCACAAAGGAAGAGAACTGGGAGACGGGGTACCTGGTCATGGGCAGCAGCAGGAGTGCCATTCCCTAGGGTGGGTAGGTTTGGCATAGAGTCAACCTGGGGTGAGAATGATTGAAATATGGTGCAGGTGTAGGTGTGTTCTCTTCCACAGCAGCCCAGAGGTAAGCCATGCAGTTTGGGGGAAATGTCTCCATGGCTCCGAGGAAGCTGCCCAAGGATGCTCCCAACACCGCATAGTCCAGCTGGTGGTGGTGGTGGTGGCAGCTGCACTGCCATGCCCAATTGCAAGGGAGGTTGGGAAATGTAATATTCCACAGTGCAGCCATGTGGTTAGATAAAAATCAGGGAAATATTAACCAAGAGAAAGAGAGATTGGATATGGGGATAGGCCTGGAGGTGCTAGCCACAAGCACTAGCAGAAAAACACCAGCCCCCAGTCCCCTGTCCCCTGCACATTCATTTCTTGGGCCTTTCTTATAAGGTGGAGGGAGAGATGGCTGCCCTCTGTCCTGAATGGGCCTGACCCCACGCCCTCTGTTAGTTCCTGCCTTCCCTCCTCATCTCCACTCTCTTGTCTCCTACAGGATCTATTCTCTCCAGCCCTTCCTGCCCCAGTTGTCCCTCCAATTCTTCCTCTCATCAAGGAACATTCTGGAAGTTCTGCCCTTTTCTCTCTGTCTCCTTTGAAGTCTGTCCTCGCCTCTACACCTTGCTCTGTTATGTAGCATACACAACAGGGGCCAGGCCCTCTCTATATCTCTCCAGCCTCCCTGTGGGCCTCTGTCCTGCAGGAATGAGGATGCTTTACTTCTCTGAGCCTCAATTCCCGAATCTGTAAAATGGGATTGAAAACATCCACTAAGTAATTAAACAAATGTTTTATCTGCAGCTGTGACATACCAGACATTTAAGTAAACCTGTGTAAACAGTTCCAAAAGCAATGGTAACACAATCAGTACTCCCAAGTCAATGATACTCCCGCGGAGTGCTAAGCTCTTATCAAATGCTGATCTCTTCGCAGGCATCAGCTCAGTGCTGCTGCTCCTCCCACGCCAGCTGCTTTCCCCTCCCCCTCTTTGCTGCATTCCTGAGGCATCTGTGGCTCTGTTCTCCCTCCTGCATCTCTGCAGCTCTCCCAAATTCTTTCCCAGCTCTGACACGTCACCACGTTTTGTCCACCTGGCCGGACAGGGTCTCTCCAGGTCCTTTGGGCATCTCACACCCAGGGTATTGGAACCAAACTCAGCCATTTCCACCCCTGGCTTCTGACTCTGGAAGGACCCACACACCTCCTCCCTGGGTCTGTGGAGACTGGCTTTGCTCCCAGGGTACACCCCCTTCCTTACCCCAGCAACCTCACTCCCCACCCCGACATACCACCTATACAGCTGCTCAGTTGCTATTCCTAAGTCACTCGTTTTGCTTCAACCCACCCTTGCACATGCTGTCACTGTCCTGCCCACATCCCCTCAGCTCTCACCTTTCCATGCCCCAAGGAGCTTTTTGCAAATACCTGTCTCTTTAGTCCTGAGGCTGGAGGTACTGGAGCAGCCTTGGCAGTGACTGGTGGGTAAACATGTGTCCTCACTGTCTCCAGGGGATCAGGGGTGGGGGGTGTTGATCTCCCAGTGGCCCGAATCCTTGGTTTCAGTGTCTTACTGTGGTGTCCTCATTGTCTCTGGGCCACTGAATTTTATGAAAGTCACCAGTGCTCTCCTTAGAGCTCATCTATGACTCCTATTTCCCAGGATGACATCCAAGCCTCCTACCTGGAATGCAAGTCCCCTAGCTCACCACTGACCTCCCCATCAAGATTCTACCTTTTTATGCTTTGCTTGTTCGTGCCCTTCCCTCTGGCCTGAGATGATTATGCTTTTGTGCAATGCTTGTCTGAGGTGTACCGACTCTTTAAGACTCAGCTCACATTCACCTCCTGCAGGAAGCCTTCCAGACTTCATTAATCCTGGGAGAATTCCCATAGCCCCATAAATCTGCTCTCCATGGCGCAGATAGTGCCTTGAGTTTTAACTTAGTTTGTTCCTCAGCAAGTGGTTAGGTTAGCATTTTCTCTGTGTATGGCACTGAGAGCTGGGAGAGCTGGGGACATGGGGATGAGTCAACACAGACCCTGCCCTGAGGCCTGAGCCATCCAAGGGAGAAACCCACAGGAGGTGGAGTTGGACATTCCAGGCAAGACCGTCCACTCCATGAGGAAAGAAACTTTTTTTTTGTACACTATGAGAAAGGCGTGAATCCTGTATTTTAGTAGTGTTAAACAGAGGTTAGCAAACTATGAACCGGAGACTGAGTTCAGCCTGCCTGAATTACTGTTGTTATAGATAAAGTTTTACTGGAACACAGACATATTAATTTATGTATCACCTATGGCTGGTTTTGTACCACAATGGCAGAGAAATTGTGAAAGAGACTCTGTGGGATGCAAACACCAATATATTTGTTATCTGGACCTTTGTAGGAAAAGTTCACTGACCCCTGGCTTAAAACACCATCATGGTCTGTTATTTCACACAGATTTGGAGGGCCAGGAATTTGGGCGTGGCTTAGCCAGGTCCTCCAGACTCAAGGTGTCTCAGGATGTTTCAGTCCAGGTATTGCTGGAACTAGAAGGTGTGCCTCTAAGGTGACTCACACAGCCAGCAAGGCCAGTGCTGGTTGTTGGGGTCTCGGTTCCTCCCTATGTGGGCCTCTCCAAGGGGGTGTCTGGGTCCCATCACCACACAGCAGCTGGTTTCCCCAGTGAAGGCTTCCATGCTATGCACTTTGTATACAGCCTCTTTTAATCCTCACAAACATCCTTAAGGGACAGATGTGATTATTATCTACATTTCCCAGCTGAGGAAACCAGAGCTTGGAGAGAGCTTGCCCAAGTCAGGGACAGAGCTAGGTCTGGACTTCAAGTGGCTCAGGTTCCAAAGCCCTCCTCCTAACCATGGGGCTGTCCTTCTAAATCTTCACAGAGTACCTGAAAATGATATGTGGCTGGGATCCAGGATCATTTTTGTTTGACTCAGATCTTCCCTTGCTGGGGGCATGGTCCTGCTTTCCCCCCAGCTCCATGTGTGGGCTCCACATTCTCCCAGATCCTCGCTCAATAAGTCAATGGCCCTGTCCAGCCCACCTTCCCAGTAGCTCTGCCATCCACTTTTTTCCTCTTTCCCAGCCCACTGCTTCAGTCTTACCTTGGGCCATCTGGGCTCCCATCTGGAGACAGAGGAGGTGATGCTTTGTGCTGATGTGCCTTGATTTTTTTTTGCACCCCCAGTGCACTCTCAGTCCTCCTCTGCCCATCTTCTTGGGAGGTGGACACGCAAAGGAGGACCCCAAAGCTATAGGAAGGCCCCAAACATAACCCAAAGTTCTGCAAATGGCAATTCTGATCAAGCCCTGTTGCTAATTAATAATAATACAATTTGCTTTGTTAGCTCGCTACATTTACAAATGCCTGGACCTTGGAGTCAAGTGAACTGGTTTAAGTTCTTGCTTAGTCTTTGCTTACGCATGTCTACGGGCAGGTCACAGTCTGTCTTTGCCCTCAGCCTCCTCCTCTCAGGATTGCTTGAGAGACTTCAAAGACATTGTATTGGAAAGTACTTGGCATCACATTTTGTACATAATAGTTGCTAGAACCATGATGCAAAGAAGTGTTCAGTCCAGCACTGGAATGAAAACCCAGTACTCTTTCTACTCGGCACACTGACCCATCCTCTCACCTACCCAGCCAGCCTCCTACCCTCCCATCCTTCCACCCTCCCATCTCCCCATCCACTCGTCTACCAACCCTCCCACCCACTATTCTCCTATCAACCCATTTACCCAACAGTTGCTGAGAGCCTGCCATCCACCAATCACTATTTTAGGAACTGAAGTATAACTTTGAGCTAGATGAGTCTTACCCCGTGTTGCTCACATTCTGGCTGTGGAAGGCAGACGGTACACAAATAAATATACATTATACGTGAGACATAAGTGCTACAATGAAAAATAAAGCAGAGGATGATTCAGGAGTAACTCAGGAAAGTCCTCTCTATCAAGGTGACATTTGAACAGAAGCCAGAAGGAAGTAAAGGAGAGAGCCCTGTGACAACCTGGGAGAAGAGCATTCCAGGCAGAGAGAACAGCTGTGCAAAGGCCCTGAGGTGGAAACAACTTGATGGGCCTGAGGATTAATAAGGGGGCCTGTATGGATGAGACAGAGTGGGGAGGAGACAGGACGTGAAGAGGCCAGCCAGGGCCACACCACAACTGGCTTTGTCTGGCACCGTAACAGGTTTATACTTCAAGTGAGTTGGCTGAAAGTCTCTCCCAGAGGTAGAATGACTTCTAGAGAGCTAGTGACTCTAGAGAGCTCCAGACAGCAGTGGAGAGACAGACAGCAGGGCTTCCTGGCTGCTCCTTCTTCAACCACCCAGCGGCTTTCACAACTGCAATTGAAACTGGGTCTGGGGTGGGGGTTTAGAAGGCTGAGGCCTGTGTACCAGCGGTTACAGACGAAGAAGCCTGTCACACACCTTAGCCCAGATCATCTCAGTCCACCTACAACCGTGGCATCCCCGGTCCATCTCACAGAAGAGCGAGCTAAGGCTCAGAGAGATGGTGCAGCTTGAGGCCCCATGGCCAGGGGGTGGCGCCAGATTCACCCAACTCTCTAGTCACTCAGCCTTATCTTTTCAATCCGCTCTGATTGAATCTTCCAAACAGTGATTTGCGTGCCTGCTAGGTGCCGGACGCAGAATGGGAGGCAGTTGCAGATTCACTCCTGGACAGTTTTAGAGGGGGCTTCACAATCCCAATCACCCCTCACAGCCCCTCGCTCCATCTGTAGGGGAGCAGAGTCCTTCAGGTCACGCAGCTCAGAGGGGACGAGATATTTAGGCCCGGTTTATTTCGCTACAAGTCTACACGAGAGGGAAGGGAAAAGAGCCCACATTTTCTCCCCGGATTGTAGTAGCTTGACGTGGGGCCTGACGACAGATGTGTTCTCAGACTATAAAGCAAATCAACTTTCCCCTCTGATTGTCACTGTGTTTGTGGAGATGGAGCCTGAGATTTTGCTGTGTCCACTGTGGGTCAATATCTAACCCCAAACAAGTGGGTTTGCATTAATTTTATTTCTTTTTTTTTTTTTTTTTTTTGGATTTTTGGCCGGGGCTAGGTTTGAACCCGCCACCTCTGGCATATGGGACTGGCGCCCTACTCCTTGAGCCACAGGCGCCACCCTCTTTTTTTTTTTTTTTTTTAATCATAGCTGTGTACATTGATATGATCATGGGGCATCATTCACTAGCTTTACAGACCGTTTACCAAGTTTCACATATACCCTTGTAAGATGCACCGCTGGTGTAATCCCACCAATCCCCTTCCCTCTACCCACTCCCCCCCCCTTTCCCCCTTCCCCCTATTCTTAGGTTGTAACTGGGTTATAGCTTTCATGTGCAAACCCTAAATTAGTTTCATAGTAGGTCTGAGTACATTGGGTACTTTTTCTTTCATTCTTGAGATACTTTACTAAGAAGAATATGTTCCAGCTCCATCCATGTAAACATGAAAGAGATAAAGTCTCCATCTTTCTTTAAGGCTGCATAATATTCCATGGTGTACATGTACCACAATTTATTAATCCATTCATGGATCGATGGGCACTTGGGCTTCTTCCATGACTTAGCAATTATGAATTGAGCTGCAATAAGCATTCTGGTACAAATATCTTTGTTATGATGTGCTTTTTGGTCTTCTGGGTATATGCCCAGTAGAGGGATTACAGGATTGAATGGCAGATCTATTTTTAGATCTCTAAGTGTTCTCCATATCTCTTTCCAAAAGGAATGTATTAATTTGCATTCCCACCAGCAGTGCAAAAGTGTTCCCTTTTCTCCACATCCGCGCCAACATCTCTGGTCTTGGGATTTTGTGATATAGGCTAGTCTCACTGGAGTTAGATGGTATCTCAAAGTAGTTTTGATTTGCATTTCTCTGATGATTAAAGATGATGAGCATTTTTTCATATGTCTGAAGGCCACATACCTGTCTTCTTCAGAGAAGTTTCTCTTCAAATCCCTTGCCCAGCCTGCGATGGGATCCCTTGTTCTATTCTTGCTAATGCGTTTGAGTTCTCTGTGGATTCTGGTTATTAAACCTTTGTCAGAGACATAACCTGCAAATATCTTCTCCCATTCTGAGGGCTGTTTGCTTGCTTTACTTACTGTGTTCTTGGCTGTGCAGAAGCTTTTTAGTTTGATCAAGTCCCAGTAGTGTATTTTTGAAGCTGCTTCAATTGCCTGGGGGGTCCTCCTCATAAAATACTCGCCCAGCCCGATTTCTTCAAGGGTTTTCCCTGCACTCTCTTCTAGTATTTTTATAGTTTCATGTCTTAAGTTCAAATCTTTGATCCAGTGAGAGTCTATCTTAGTTAATGGTGAAAGGTGTGGGTCCACTTTCAGTCTTCTACAGGTTGCCAGCCAGTTCACCCAGCACCATTTGTTAAATAAGGAATCTTTTCCCCACTGAATGTTTTTAATTGGCTTGTCAAAGATTAAATAACGGTAAGTAGCTGGATTCATCTCTTGGTTCTCTATTCTGTTCCAGACATCTACTTCTCTGTTTTTGTGCCAATACCATGCTGTTTTGATCACTATCTATTTGTAGTATAGTCTGAGGTCTGGTAGCGTAATTCCTCCTGCTTTGTTTTTATTGCTCAGTAATGTCTTGGCTATTCAAGGTTTTTTCTGATTCCATATAAAACGAAGTATTGTTTTTTCAAGATCTTTAAAGTATGACAGTGGAGCTTTAATAGGGATTGCATTGAAATTATATATTGCTTTGGGTGGTATAGACATTTTAACAATATTGATTCTTCCCAGCCATGAGCATGGTATGTTTTTCCATTTGTTAATATTTTCAGCTATTTCTTTTCTTAGAGTTTCATAGTTCTCTTTATAGAGATCTTTCACGTCCTTTGTTAAATAAATTCCCAAATATTTCATCTTCTTTGGTACTACTGTGAATGGGATAGAGTTCTTAACTGTTTTTTCAACTTGACTGTTGTTGGTATATATAAAGGCTACCGATTTACGAATGTTGATTTTGTAACCTGAGACGCTGCTGTATTCCTTGATCACTTCTAAAAGTTTTGTAGTAGAGTCCCTAGTGTTTTCCAGATATACTATCATATCATCTGCGAAGAGCGAAAGTTTGATCTCTTCTGACCCTATATGGATACCCTTGATCGCCTGTTCTTCCCTAATTGCAGTGGCTAAAACTTCCATTACAATGTTAAAAAGCAATGGAGACAATGGGCAGCCTTGTCTGGTTCCTGATCTGAGTGGAAATGATTCTAATTTAACTCCATTCAATATGATATTGGCTGTGGGTTTGCTGTAGATGGCCTCTATCACTTTAAGAAATGTCCCTTCTATACCGATTTTCTTGAGTGTTCTGATCATGAAGGGATGCTGGATATTATCAAAAGCTTTTTCTGCATCGATTGAGAGAATCATATGGTCTTTGTTTTTTAATTTGTTTATGTGCTGGATTACATTTATAGATTTACGTATATTGAACCAGCCTTGAGATCCTGGGATAAAACCAACTTGGTCATGATGTATAATTTGTTTGATGTGTTGCTGGATTCTGTTTGTTAGGATCTTGTTGAATATTTTTGCATCTATATTCATTAGTGATATCTGTCTATAATTTTCTTTTCTTGTTGGGTCTTTTCCTGGTTTGGGGATCAGGGTGATGTTTGCTTCATAGAACGTGTTGGGTAGTCTTCCTTCTTTTTCTACCTTTTGGAATAGGTTGAGTAGTATAGGTACTAATTCCTCTTTAAAGGTTTGGTAGAATTCAGACGTGAAACCATCTGGTCCCGGGCTTTTTTTTTTTAGGCAGGTTTTGTATGGTTGATGCTATTTCCGAACTTGATATGGGCTTGTTCAACATTTCCACTTGATTCTGGCTAAGTCTTGGAAGGTGACGTGCTTCCAAGTATTGGTCAATTTCCTTCAGATTTTCATATTTCTGAGAATAAAGTTTCTTGTAATATTCATTAAGGATTTTTTTGATTTCTGAGGAGTCTGTTGTTATTTCATCTTTGTTGTTTCTGATTGATGAAATTAGAGATTTTACTCTTTTTTTCCTGATTAGGTTGGCCAAAGGTTTATCTATTTTATTGACCTTTTCAAAAAACCAGCTTTTTGATTTATTGATCTGTTGTATTATTCTTTTGTTTTCAATTTCATTTAGTTCTGCTCTAATTTTGGTTATTTCTTTTCTTCTACTGGGTTTGGGGTTGGAATGTTCTTCCTTTTCCAGTTGCTTGAGGTGTCCCATTAAGTTGTTAACTTCCTCTCTTTCCGTTCTCTTGAGGAAGGCTTGTAGTGCAATAAATTTCCCTCTTAGAACTGCCTTTGCGGTGTCCCAGAGGTTCTGATAGTTCGTGTCTTCATTGTTGTTTTGTTCCAAAAAATTGGCGATTTCTTTCTTAATTTCATCTCTGACCCAGCTATCATTCAACATAAGGTTATTTAACTTCCATGTTTTTGTATGAGTATGCAGATTCCTGTTGTTACTCAGCTCAAGTTTTATTCCATGGTGGTCCGAGAAGATGCATGGAATAATTTCTATTCCTTTAAATTTACTAAGGTTAGACTTGTGACCTAAGATGTGATCGATTTTGGAGTAAGTTCCATGGGCTGATGAGAAGTATGTGTATTCAGTTTTGTTGGGATGAAATGCTCTGTAGATGTCTGCTAAATCCAAATGTTGGATGGTTAAGATTAATTTTATTTCTTAATGGATCGATCGATTGATTTCTGTGTCCCAATTGGACAAAAGGTTTGAGGCAGCCTGGGAAGGAAAGGAAGTGTGGAGACTGGTCATCTTACATTCTGCTCATTGGGAACATCAAGACATGAACAAAGAAATCCAGCTGCCACATAACTGGGGAACAAATTCTTGGTATGGAAGTAATTCTACTAAGGCTAGCCTCCTCAGAGTACATTCCAGATGCTTTTCCTGTTTTCAGATTTAATTAGGAGACATTTCTGTAGTGTGAATCATCACTTAATAATGGGGGTGTTTATTAGGGAATGGGCAGACAGAGGACAGGACAGTTGGACAATTCAAATCCTGATTCTCAAGTGACTGGCTGTGTGACCTTGCGTGAGCTACTTTACCTCTCTGAGCACCAGTGCCCTGGTCTGTAAATTAGTCTTTACCTGAGGGATTTGGAGAAGTCTAACCTAGATCATGCACATAAAAACCTTGCCAGTGCTGGAACATAGATAATAGATATTCGCCACCTTCCCTTCTCATCTCTCTGCACACTGAGTCTCCCAAACGACCTGGGGGACTATGTAATTGTGTGGTTTGTTTTTTTCAGAATGAACAAGAGCCTCCCCGAAGCCCCTTAAGCCACTCCTATAAAATGGTATTTTAGGTCAAATCAGATGTCTCTTAGGACAATGGTACCTCTTGATCTCTTCCTATAGAGCCAAGCACATAGTCATTGTTATAAAGAGTTGGATAGGGTGGGAAGTTCAGAGGAGAAGGACATCCCTGGGGTGGCATATTCATGAAAGAAACCTGGAGAAGAAATGCTAGGATTTGGTTAGACACTAGGAGGGGGCAGTGTATGAAGGCAGGACCAAGCTGAGAGGTGCTGTTATTGAAAGCAGTGAGGGTAGATTAGCCTGAAACCTACTGAGAGCCCAAGAGCAGGAGGGAAGATGAGTTTTCTACTGAAGAAAGACCGCAGTCACCCACTGGCTGCTTGGGGCAGGGGGTGAGCATCTTTTCCCTCCCTCTCCGGAAGCCCTCTATTTTCCTGGGATCAGAGACGTTGCTCTCTGTAGAGTGTATTTGTCCACCAGACTTTCTTTTCCCCTTTCCTGTCTCTGGGGAACTTCTCTCCCATTCCGTGAGAGAGGTTAGAACTGTCCGTTAAGATGCCTGTCATTCTGCCTACAAGGAGAGGGCGTTGCGGTTGGGGCCAGTCTAAATCCTTTCTTTCTGCTGGACTGCTGGGCAGACTGTCTTCATGTTGTCAAGATATAGCCTTGGGGCCGCTGGTGTCATAGTTATGCCATATGGAATGAGGCTGTCTGAAACAGGAAAAGATGACATTGCCAAGCAATGAGAAAAGCAGAGCTGAGTGTGCAGGCCTCCGTGCTGATACTATCCATGTGCTTGGATCGAGCTATGCCTAATCTCCATTAGCTTTGCCCCTCATGGGGCAATAAGGGAATAAATAATCCTGTTTGCTTATTTAACAGGATTTCTATCACTTAGCAGCTAAAAGATTTCTGATTATTGCAGTTGGCAAGTGAGAGACAGGTTTTCTCTTCAGGAAGGGACAGAGTAGGGAAGGAACTCACCGGCTGTGGGGAGGCTGAGTGAGAGTCTATACTTGTTTGCTGACCCACTGCAGCGCTGGTTCAAGTTGCTGCCCCTCTCTGGACCTTCGTTTCATCATCTGTGAAATAGGCTGCTGTGCACAGGAAGTGCAATTCTCTATTTCTGCCCCACCTTGTTGCAAAATTGATTTTTGGGAAGCTGACAGATGTAATAAAACCAGAAGTTAGCAAAAGAAAGGGATAATGAAATTGCGAAAGGGGAAAAAAGATGAACTCAAGGATGAGGTCCTGAGTTCAAATGCCTGCCATAAAGTTGCTAGAGGTAACAGAAAAGTTTGTTCGGAGATTCCTGGTAGCCAAAGCAAGGAAAAGGGAACAACAGTTATATGAATTTGTAGGGAAACAAAACAAAACACACAACAAAGTTCCCGAGAAGAAGCCTAACTTTTGGAGTAAAATCCTAAATAATTTTCATTGTGGTTCACCATCAAAAGAACTTCGTAAAAAAGTATTAACAAAGAATAAAGTCAAGTACACAGTTTGAACATTCCCTTTAAAAAAAACTTTCAGATTAATATAAAGACACAAACGATTAGGTTACATTGTTTGTTAGGGAAAGTCTGAGTTACATTTATGTCCTTCACCCAGAAGGGGTGCCATATACCCCTGCATTGTACTCTTTAGATGGGAGCTTACTGAGTCCCCTCCCCTCTCCCCTCCCCCATTTTTTTTTTTTTATTGTTGGGGATTCATTGAGTTTTGTTTTTTTTTTTTTGAGACAGATTCTCACTATGTCACCCTTTGTAGAATTCTGTAGTGTCACAGCTCACAGCAACCTCAAACTCTTGGGCTTAAGCGATTCTCTTGCCTCAGCCTCCCAAGTAGCTGGGACTACAGGCGCCCGCCACAATGCCCGGCTATTTTTTTGTTGCGGTTGTCATTGTTGGTTAGCTGGACTGGGCTGGGTTTGAACCCTCCAACTTTGATGTATGTGGTTGGCGCCATAACCACTGCGCTATGGGCGCTGAGCCCCCTCCCCCATTTTTGAATTTGATTGTGTTTTTTCTCCTGCGTGGGCCTGTCGTTGTCCATCTACTAATTTCAAATTAGTACTGAGTACATGGAATGCTTGTTTATCTGTTCTTGAGATACTTTACTAAGGAGAATGTTTTTCAACTCCATCTGAAATGCTTGGGACCAAAAGTGTTTCAAACTTTGGAATTTTTTGGATTTTGGAATATTTGCATATACATACTGTGATATGTTGGGACCGGGACCCACATCTAAACACAGAATTCATTTATGCTTCATATATACCTTATGCACATTGCTTGGTGGAAATTTTATTTTTCTTTTAGGGACCTGGAATAAGCTGTGCCTTGTGTACCTGTGTTTTAACTGAGACCTGTCACCTGAGGTCAGGTGTGAAATTTTCCACTTGTATCATGTTGGTGCTCAAAAAATTGGGGATTTGGGAGCATTTCAGGTTTTCAAATTAGGGATGCTTAACATGTAACAGGTTGGAGTAAGCAGTGGCAATGTATTTAAAAGTCAGAGGACTTTAAAATTCACAATAAATAAAGAGCTCCTACAAATCAATAAGGAATAGTCAAAATACTCTGCATTAAAATGGGGGAAGGAGAAGAAATACTCAATTTATGATGGGAGAAGTAGCTATCACTGGTAACACCAGTGTTGGTGAAGGTATGAGGAAGTGGATATATTCAGACCCTTGTGTTAACTTTTAAGTCTTCTAATCACCTGATGTATTACATATTTATGTCCTTACTTATCTCCTGTTCACTGCTGCATTCCTAGAACCTAGAAAGTTATGCCCAGAAAGAGTAGGTGCTCGATAAATATTTATTAAGTGCATGAGCAAAATGAATGAATGAACACCGTGTATACTGGGTTAACATTTTTGGTAGGCGGTTTATTAACAATTATTAGAATTCACATGCACATACACTGACTCACATTCCTCATAAGCTCAATAGAAAATTACACATGCTCAAAGGAATATGTAAAAGGATGCTGTTCCTTGCAGCATCATTTACATGGCAAAAGCTGGAAATGACCTAAATGTCCAGCAATAGTATACTAAGTTATGATATATCCTCACTGTGGGATAGTATGTGTTCTTTAATAAATGAAAGAATAGCTCGAGGACACTAAGGTGGTCAGATCTTTTAAGATTTTATTAAAATAAAATGGCAAGTCCCAGAACAACAGCATGTAACATTTATGGGGAAAACAGAACAAACTCCATCTAGCTAGCTGGCTAGCTATCATCTCTCTATGTAAGCATCTATTTATCATTGATCAATCTATCAATATCAACACATAGAAAAACATCTTAGAAGGAAACACCAAACTGTTTACAATGGTAGCTTCAGGAGAAGAGAATAAAATGAGGAGTATGCAAAGGACTATTTTTATTTATTTATATTTATTTTTATTTTTCGAGACAGAGCCTCAACTGTCGTCCTGGGTAGAGTGTTGTGGCATCACAGCTCACAGCAACCTCCAACTCCTGGGCTTAAGCAATTCTCTTGACTCAGCCTCCCAAGTAGCTGGGACTCAGGCATCCACCACAATGCACAGCTATTTTTTGGTTGTAGTTGTCATTGTTGTTTGGCAGGCCCAGGCTGGATTCGAACCCGCCAGCTCTGGTGTATGTGACCAGCGCCTTAGCTGCTTGAGCTATAGGCACTGAGCCTAAAGGAGCATTTTTACTTAAAAAAATTTATTTTAGGGGCGGCATCTGTGGCTCAAGGAGTAGGGCGCCGGTCCCATATGCCGGAGGTGGCAGGTTCAAACCCAGCCGCGGCCAGAAATCACAAAAAAAAAAAAAAAAATTTATTTTAGTGTAACATGCATTTAAAATGTGTGCAGATAGATGTGCAAGTTGTTAAGTTTCACAAACTGTTCTGTAAGCAGCACTCAGGTGAAGGAGGAGCTGTTGCCATCACCGAGCAGCCCTGCTTATTTTCAAGGTACTGCCCTTTTGGTAACTTTATCACCCTAGGTTAGTTTTGTCAGTTCTTGAACTTTCTATAAATAGCAACATAAGGTGGATACAATTTTGTATCTTCCTTCTTTGGTGCAATATTCTGTTTATGTGTTTCATGATTTTTACGTTTTTATTGATCTATTTCTACACATTTCAAATATTTAAATAAATAAATATTTAAAGCCTATGTGACTCAGATAATTTCAGCTTATTGAATAACATCACCAATGCTGTGTGTGCGTAGGGGCTATGTCACCATCTTTGCCTTCACCTAGTAGGGTTCACAAGGGGGAACACCCGCTAGGGGGTTCACAAGATCAGACAAGCGAATGGATCACTAGGCGCTCCGTGGGCTGCTCCTTCCAGACCCCTCATCCCAAAACAGGCAGTTGGAGTTCTGGAAACCGTTCTGTAAAGTTTCTTCTTTGGCTGAGGCTTTTATAAGAGTTGAGGTCTGGGCTGATGGTGCTCATTTCTCACAATAACAACAGTCCCCAGGCACTGTGTCCCGCGGGTGCCAGACACCTGACATGTGTTTGCAGGCATACACTCATCCTCCAGCAACAGCTCACAGAGGAGAAGCGACTTGGCACAGCTGGGTTCGAACTCAGGTCTGGTTGGCTTCAGATCCTGAACCCTTAGCCAGTATTTTACAGTTTGGTGGTGAAGGCAAAATGGGCAGCCAAGTAAAAGATGAAACACGTATGGTTGCCCAGAAATCCACACCCCAGCAGGAGTGACTGGGGCTGGCCTGGGGAGAGAACAGGATGCTGGGAACTCGGGGGCAGTGATGCAAAATGCAAAAGAAAGCCCTGCAGCTGGGGTGGTGGCCGCCTGCATGTGCAACCCAGGGGCAGAAGGCCTCGGTGCTCATTCTGGACCTTCTAGCTTCCTTCACATCCTCTTTCGGTGGTCACAGGGACTCAGTTTCTCCCTCTAGTCAGTGGGGAGACAGGGTTGGACAAACCCCATTCATCTGCTGTCTGTGATTCTTTTTTTTTTTTTTTTGAGACAGAGTCTCACTATGTTGCCTTCTATAGAATGCTGTGGCATCACAGCTCACAGCAAGCTCAAACTCTTGGGCTTAAGCGAGTCTCTTGCCTCAGCCTCCCAAGAAGCTGGGACTACAGGCACCCACCACAATGCCCAACTATTTTTTCTTGGTTTCAGTTGTCATTGTTGTTTAGCAGGCCCAGGCTGGGCTCGAACCAGCCAGCCTCGGTGTATGTGGCCGGCACCCTATTCACTGAGCTATAGGGCCAAGCCTATGATTCTTTTTATGAATTTCCAACAGTGTGCCAGCTGGTATAAGGTGACAGTAAAATTTGAAGATGAATTGTCACTTTATTTCTTAATAGTTATGCGTGTACGTTTGTATTTGTTTATTTATTTATTATGACATATCCTTCTCTTCTGGCGGCTTCTTCTTTCTTTTTCGAATAGGTAACACATATTGTACAAGAACAAAGAGAACAAAAGAGTATTCTGGGGAAACTGATCCTTTCTTCTTCCTGTCTCCAGCTGCTCAGTTCTCCTTCTGGGAAGCAGCAACTGCCTTTAGTTTCTTTCTTGTGTTTTCATTCAGAGATGGGTTAGGTATCGATAAGCATACGCACATACATCCTCACCACTTTTTCCCTTTACCAAGTGGTAGCACACTCTGCGGCATTCTGCTCTTCACTTTTTGCAACCCTTTTTGGAGATCAATCTTCATCAGTGTGTGGAGAGCCACCTCCTTCCCAACTTCACAAATTCTATGGTATAGATACACCATCATTTACGTAATTAGTCTCCCGCTGATCAACGTTCAGGTTGTTTCTTGCCTTTTGCTATCATCACAAGAATGTGATGGCTGTCTTTATGCAGATGTCATTTTGCAAATACAAGAATGTGCAGAAAAATCTTCTAGAAGTGTAATCATGGGGCAAAGGAAATGTGTATTTGTAATTGGTTAGGTCAGTGATTTGCAACCTGTGTGCCGAGAGGTGTGCTGCCAAACGTTTTAACAATCATTAATTAAATTATATTGAAAGAAGTTCAAAGCACAGTAAGTATATTCCTTTTTTTACTCTTTTTTTTTGGTCAACATAATTTAAGTATGCTGCAGAAGTTCAACTATAGGTTCAAATGTGCCGTGATATAAAAAAGGTTGAAAAACACTGGGCTAGATACTGCTAAATGACCTGATGGTCCAATCAGCGTGGTGAGATATCTGTTGCTCACCACTCTGCCACCAATAATACCTCTTTTTGTCAATTGTCCCAGGGATGTCTTCTGAGTTTTTTTCCAGTGCAGGATGCAGGTCAGGATCACACATTGCACTTAGTTGCCAGGTCTCTGGAGTCTCCTTTAGTCTGGAGCAATTTCCCAGCCTCTCTTTGTCTTTTATGACCTTGACATTTCTGCAAAATACAGGTTAGTTGTTTTATTGGAAGTCATGTCCCACAGTCTGGATTAGTGTGATGTTTCCTCACTATTAGACTCAGGTTATGCATTTTCGCAGGGATATCTTAGAAGTGACTCTGCATCCTTCTCCGTGTATCACATCAGGAGGTAGATGATGTCAATGTGTCCCTTAAGGTCACATTTCCTTTCTCCACTATCAAATTGTTACTTTTCCTTTCATAATAAATAATTTTTAGGAAGCTACTTTGTTAAATATCTTATTCCTTTTCAAAGCTGTGGTACATTTACAATGTGAATTTCTTAATTGAGAGTGATGGGAAGCATTTACTCCTGTGCTTAAGAGCCATTGGGTTTTCTTTTAAGTGAATTTTGATGATGATTTTCTTTTTTTTATATAAATTTGGAAGTTATTAAAAAAAATACTGAATAGTTTGAGCTTAGCTATACAGCTCTTGACCCCTGATGATAATAATGATATTTCCGAGTCCTTGTTTCTCTAGCACCTCCAAGGATGATGCCTTCCCACAACTCACCTGGGTTCCAGGTCCAGGGATAGGCTTAGCCTTCCCTCCCAGATGGCAGCCAGAGACCTTCCTCCCACATTCCGTGCCTGCAGAAAGAGGCAGAGAAATGCCTCTTGCTGCTCCCCAGGGGCAGAGTGGTCTGGCCATTAAAGGCTATCAGCTGGAGTGGCCCAGGCCACGATTACAGATGACCCTGGTCCTGCAGTCATTACCTCCTAAGTATACCCTTATCCCTGGCCCATGGGAGGCCCCTCTACCCACTGCATCCTCCAGGTGTCGAACCAGAGACCCGCTGTCAGTCACAGAGGCTTCGGGCTCCCAGAGCTGCCCCCACCATTCCAGACTGTGCCATACCACCTTTCCCACTCAGCCCAACCTCCACTGTCCTGGTGCAGGAGTGGCCCCCAGGGAGGAGATGTTTCAAAGTATTTTAGCCACAGATACCTTTGCTCAAAGTCTTACTCAGAACCCCAGCCCATTCACCATAACAAGGTGGAGTTGAACCCTCTGTGGGTTCTATATTTCTCCCTTTGCAAGCACTTTCCGTATGCATGCTAATTGTCACATAATCTAGACAAGTGTTAATTAAAGAAATGACTCAGAGTCTACACTAACAAAAGGTAAAATCTTAAAACTCTCTCAAATAATTTTACAGCTAAAAATATATTAAACATGGGTGCATTTAGAAATATTTGATACAAGGTAGGGATTCCAATGAATGCCGAGAGCCTCCCATACCTCCCAGATAAGTCAGGGTCACTTGGGTTCGCTCATCTCTGCATTCTTCCCTTTACTGGCATCACATTCATTGCATATTGATGGGACTAATTGGACTCTTTTTTTTAGTTGGGCTCTCACATCAGATGATGTGAAGTGGCATCATCATAGCTCATAGCAACCTTCAACTCCTGGGCTCGAGCCATCTTCCTACCTCAGCTGCCTAAGCTGCTGGAACTACAGGTACACATCATTACACCTGGTGAATTTTTCTATTTTTTGTAAAGATGGGGCTCACTCTTGCTCAGGCTGGTCTTGAACTCCTGGCCTTAAGTGATCCTCCTGAAGTGCTGGGATTAGAGATGTAAGCCACCATGCCTGAACAGCTGGGATTTATTATTTAAGGTTTCCCTTCCACTCCACCTTTAGCTCTGAGAGGCAGCCTCATATATCATTGTCAACCCCTAACCCCTCAACTCTGGGAACAGGACACAGTCATAAAAGAAAAGATTGTTAAACTGAACTACATTAAAATTAAGAGGCTCTTTTAGTTTCAGTGCTCACAAAAACATCAGTTGGATACATGAATGAATGAATGATGAGTAGATGAATGAGTGAATCCATACAAGTTGCCCGTGATGTGTGAGGGTGAAGACACCCCATTTACATGGTGGTCGCTGAGGGCCTTTGAGGTTTGGGTTCTGTCTCCACTTTGCAAACCCTGCAGGTGCTGAGCCTGGGGTCAACACACTCCGGGGGGGTGGGGTGGGAGGAGGGTTAAGTTGATGGAGTCTGGCAAACTCTGCTGGGCCCCAAGTGAGGGGTAGGAGGACTTCCTGCTTCCAAAAGGACTAAGCAGGACTCCAAGGGTGGGGACAAGGGCAATCATTCCTTGTGGCAGGCTGATGTTTAATGGGAGCCCTCGGGCCACGTCTAGACATGGCCTCCATCGTCTCTAATGGTACTCCTGCCTGGAGGATGCTGCAGGGCTCTGGCAGGCATCAGCCATGAGGAGACTTGACCATTAATTCCAAGCCCTAGAATTATCAGCGGAATACCCCTGAGTGATCTCTATTAACACCATATGGAACAGAATAATCATCTGGCTGAGCTCTCCCTGAGTTTCTAACCCACAAAATTAATCCACTACTTTTGGGAGTGATTTGTTACACAGCCATAGATAACTGGACAGACTCCATTTCATAATGGGAGGGCATGTAAAGTCTCATGGGAAGGGACAGGCATTCTAGGACAGGAAGAACTTGGGGCCATTTGTGCAATCTGTTGCACACATTTAAAATTTATACTTTCTTACTCTCTGTTCCTTTTAGATAGCTCCTGCTCATGTTTTGATTGCAATATTTTTGTCTCTTAAAAGACATTAATTGTAAGATTTATTTTTAAAATGCTTCCTGCCTTCTTTCTTTCTCTAAGTCCTTTTCCCTCACCCTCATGGTTTGCTTTCATCCTGTTTCATGATAGAAATTTCTTGAAATTTCCAATGATCTTTGGCTGTTCATTTACATTACCAAACGGACTACAGGTTGTAGGTGGGAATGGTGGACTGGTGGGCTTCTATGTAGGGTCTGTGCAAGGTAGGTGATCAAGAGGCTGGTTGGCTTTTTCTATGGAGCACTCACCCTCCCCCCCCCAACTGTCATATCTATAGGTCCTTGTTTTAGAAGGGGTTTTACAGTAAATTTCTGCCTGGCAGTGGTAGTGAGGTCATAAACATATCCACTGGCATTCTAGAATGAGACAGGTGAAAGGAACCAAGATCTCAACCTGGCTGGGTCCAGGGTCCCTGGTTTTGGAACCTCTTTGTTGGCCTTTTCCAGACAATAAAACTCCCTTCACGAGCCCAGATGTAGTGGAGATATTACCTGGGCAAGGTGAGGGCTGGGGACCTGGAGGTCTCGTGCTCTTTGTACGCACTTCTAAACCACACCCCTGCTGTTAATCTCCTCCTCTTCAGCACCTCCTCTGATACCCAGGATATCCAGTTTTTGAGCTTTCCAGGCAAATCTGCTTATTTTTCTTTGTAGCAATCCACCCACATAGCAGCACCTACCCCATCCATTGGGTATGACTTTTCCTTCTCTCTGCTAAGACACCAGCTGCCTCTCCATTTCCTTTCTCTGTACATTGAGTTTCAGGGTTAAAACATTTTCCAGTTTTCTCAAAGACAGACCTTGCAGTTCTTTTTCTTGTTCTTGTTGATGGGGTCTGGAAAAGTCTACTGGGGAGATTTTGTTTGTTTTTTGTTCTGTTTTTTGCAATTTTTGGCCAGGGCTGTGTTTGAATCCACCACCTCCGGTATATGGGGCTGGCAGCCTACTCCTTTGAGCCACAGGCACTGCCCACTGGGGAGATTATTTTTTTAACAAGAGAAGGGGAGTAGAAATGCCTTTAATCCACCACCTTAAAAACATCATTTCATTAGGGTTTAAAAATGGAAAAAGCACCATTATATTGAGCAGAGATGTATAAGTATGTCAGCAACATGGGTTTTCTGACTCTAACTGGACAGCCTGTGTTATATACCAAGACAGCTTTGAGTTCTGATTTTACAAATGCATGTGATATAGTTAATAAATTATGTATTAAGGAAAATACAGACAAGTCATTGCTGGCTGGGAAGAGAGCAGAAAGCATGGCAGTCAGGCAGCCTTGGCCCAAAAGCCCAGAGGTGGAAAAGTGGGGTGCAGGTGTGAGGCCAACCTGTCCCTGCTAAATGCTACTATCCTCGCTCTCCCCTTGCAACCTGCAGGTCCCTGCCCGGTGTGGGAGGGGGTCCCCTACCCACCGATTACTTTCTATCCACTAATCCTGCTCTCTTTGGCCCCATCTGAGTACCTGGCAATGGATTCTATTTTGACTTATTTATCTTTAGTGTCTGTCTTCCCTACTAGACCATGAACTCTGGGACCAGTGGGAGTTTTTCTTTTTCACCTGCATGTGCTCATGCCTTGAACAATACCTAGTACATTAGTAGATGCTCAATAAAGAACAAGAGGTTGGGTGAATCCACAGACAGAGCTCTGAGGACACAGGCAGAGGCCCGGGGGAAATGGCCCAGGCAGTAGCCTAGAGCTGCCTGCCATGGTGGCCACGATCTTGGGCAACCACAGACGTTTCCCCTCTAATAACTTCCTCCTTGGAGGCCAGGGGGCTATGAGAATGGGAAAGAACACAAAGTCCCTTTATTTGGGGTAGTGGATTCCATCTAGAGGCAAATTGTTACCTCCAAGGCCACCAGCCGGCCCATCACCATGGGCACCCTCTCAAGGATGTGAGCACAAGGCTGGCCAGAGCCAAAATTGCCCTGGAAACTAGTTTCCCCTTTAATTAAGAGGGAGAGCGACAAGACCCACTAACGGGGTAGGGTATGGAATGGGTGTGGGGTCAAGTTCATAAAGTCCCCAAAGAATCAAGGACTTTTTGTTTATTTTCCTGAAAATGTTCCCTTTCTCCAGAACAGGGTGGGGGCTGAGCAGGCCACAGGCTGGGAAAAATCTTTAACCTCCGCCTGCTTAGCTCAGCATTTCCTAATTTGACTTGCATTTTTTAATAATTACAAACTTAATGGAAAAATAACCTAACCCTCAAACTGGCCAGGGACTCATGGCCAGTGTGGGTGGGAGCCCCTGGTAGCTATGAGGACAAGATGCAAGCAGTACAGAGGAGCTGCTGGGAGATAGGGGATAACCTTTGTCTGGAGACTCCCTCCATCCAGATCCAGCCTTGGCTCCCTACTGATTTTGGATCAAGCTCAAATGTCTCAGCATATGTCTTAGAGCCAATTTTACTCAGGCCCTACATGAAAGGCACTGGATCTCAAAGGGGAAAGGAAGCTGCTCAGGCTGTGGATGGTAAAGTTGGTTGGGATGCATTCACAGAGAGAGGGAGAGCTGGAGAGAAGGGAAAATATGTCTTGTGACCATCTGAGCCCCAGGGGGGTATAGCTGACATGGCAGGCAACCAATCCTGGGAAGCAGGCACAACGATTATCCGTCTTTTCCATCCCAGGACTTGAACCCAGGCCTGTCTGGCTTTTGGCCACCACATTAAGTGTTCTAAAGGGATGACAACAACAACAATAAGCGCTTCCATGGTTTTAGACTTGCCGAGTGCCATGTACTATGCTAACTGAGCTCTTTACCATCACCAGCACTTTCAAGCTTCACAATAACCCCGGTGGTAGGTGATGTTTACAAATAAGGCACAGAGTGTTGGTCCAAAGTTCAGCCAGGAAACGGCCTGTACTCTTACCTCCTGAGAGTAATACTTCACTATGAGTGAGGTCTGAAAAGAGTTTTGTGAGCTCCTGAAAAGAGGAACTTTGTCAATTTTATTCATTTTTGTGTCCCCAGGCCCTAGAAGAGAGACTGGCATAAAGTAGATATTTAATATATATTTGTGGTATGAATAACAATGAACAAAGTCATCCAGAACTAGAAGTAATTTCCAAAGAACCAGCCCAACTCATTCTTCCTGACTCTAGATGATCTCAACTTGTTTTGAAGTAGACAAGATATAAAGGGGCTCCAAAAGCCAGTCTGAGAAATAAGACTTGATTTGAAGGACAGTGGAGAGCCACAGCAGGTTCTTGAGAAAAGGAGTTCCAAGGTAGGGGTGTAACGCTCTTTCCATGTCTTCATGGATTCTGGGAGTTTGTCTCTGTCAATGAGTCTTTGGCTAGAAGTTCAAGTTATCTTGAGGAGCATGTATTGAGGGCAGAAGAAGGCACTTTTAAGAAGCTGAGAGTCCCAGACTTGTCATGCTCATTGATTTTGTGGCTGCGAGTATCAGGTCTGGTCCAATCAGCCAGGCTCCTCCCTATGATCTTGGGTCAGGTATGTCCTCAGCCAGCTGACAGAATCATCGTGTCATTCATTGAATCTTTGAACAATGGATTGTTTGAAATTTACAACTCTGGAATCCTCAAGGCCCAGAAACACCCATCTCAGACTCTGAGACTGTAGAAAATGTTTATTTTTGGATAACGGTTAGGTGCAAAACATTTGAGTGCTTACTACTCCAGGCACCATTTACAAATATTAACTCATTTAACCCTCACAACCACTCTGTGAGGCAGTAATGATTATGATCTCTACAGATGCGAAAAGTGAGGCACTGAAAGATCATGTAACTTACCCAAGGTCACCCAGTTAATGGGGTTGGGGCTGGCAGTCCGCAAAACCCAGCTGTCTGGTTCTAGAGCACTCTTTATTGCCTCACAGACACTCAAAATCGTTGAGACCTACAATCTCCAAATTTTAAAATCATAGAATGTTACAAGTGCAGGATATTAACACCACTGAATCTTAAGATCACGGCACTTTAGAATCTGCCATCATTGACTTGTCAAATTCTGCAGTCAAAATCTGGGCATTTTATAATCCTGCACTTCCAGGCTCTTGAGGACTTGAAATCAGAGAAGTTGGGATCCTGAGATCTTAGGCTGGCTGACTGGACCTCGGGCTACAGATCCAAGGGAAACTGAGGCCCACTGAGGGAAAGGGAGAAGCCTGAGAGAGGCAGAGCCTTGTGGACTCAGTGTCATGTTTGAAGGGAGAAATTTGAGCTAACAAAGAAAGACCCTGGGCAGGCAGGAATCTGTTTGTGATTAGTAGTGGGTTTTAATGCCGCTGAGGAATGTGCCCCACATTACCGTTACCCCCACAGGTGGCTGCCTCCTTTCTTCCCCACTCAGATGCCCTCCTCAGAGCCTGTCCTGGCCAGGCTCAATATCCTGTTTATACCACCGACAAACTGAATTTTCAGAAGTTGGCCTCCTAATGAAGCCAGCTTATAAGACGGAGGTTTTCTCTGCCTGTGTGCTAATTCTTGCTGGGCAGCCTGCTCTCCAAGAGCCCAGAAAAAGCGCAGAGAGGTTTGAACACCACACCAATCATGAGGTTAGGAAGGATGAGGGGCAGGACCTGTGGGACAGGTGGCTGGGGGATGGACAGGCGGAGGGGCAGGAATATAGTTGGAGTGTCCCAAGGAGGAGGTGACAGGTCTACAGAGAGCTCCATGCTGCTTCGAGCTGCACATGGGAATTAGGTGGCCCCCAGTCTTTCAGAGATATCAGCCAAATGGGACTTATCCAGACGAAGGCTGGGGAAAGGTGGGTGGGAACCCCCTGCTCTGGGAGGTCTTTGGCCTGAATTCTAAAGCTCACCCTCTTGGGTGCTGCCCCCTTGAAGACAGAGATGGATGCAGCCCCAGGGGGTAGACATAAGACCAAAAGGTGAAAACTCCATGGAGAAGAAGTTCCTTCAAAAACAGTAGTCCTTACCCCCCCCCCCCCGAGGCCATTCCAGGACATCCACAAAGTCAAAACTATTTTCGTAACAACACTAAGACATCATTTGTCCTTCCCATTCTCAGCGGAGTTGCCCAAAGTTGATATGACACCATAGCTCTGATAGCAATGAAAAAATTTAAGGCAAAAATATTTATAATGAGTAAAATATTAAAATTTTAAATAAAGGGAATACCAATATTACCAATTTTTCATTTTGCCTCAAGCTTGAATGTGGATTTTTTTGAAATATTGCATTGCAATATGTACCTTAATTACTGAGATTTTTGGCATACTTAAATTTTAAAGAGGTAAGTGCCTCATTTAACTCTTCCTAGTCCTGGGTCTGGATGTAATCCACGTAAACAGAAGCTCTTTGGGGTCCTCAATAATTTTTAAGGCTGTAAAAGGGTGCTGAGACTGAAACATTTGAGAAAATTACTGATAAAAGGGAAAATGTTCCTTCAGCTTAAACTATCCAACATGGAATGGACTGTATTCTGAGGTCCCTAGTCCTTGCAAGGTGTGTGCAAACAGAGATTAAAGCATCAGGTATGGGGAAAGAAACCAAATGTTCAACATCCCTAGCACAGATGCTCCCTGTTTTCCCATGCCTGTGGCATTGAGAGATCTTCTCATTTTCCCACTTGAAAACTGGTAATGGTCCCACTTTGCACTCTGAGCAAAAAACAAACTCTTCTCCATGGCCTACCAGGGCCTGTGTGCCCTGGCCTCGTCTCCCACTCCTTCACCTCCAGCTTGCTCTACTCTCGCCACACCAGCCTCTTTCCAGTTCCCCAGCTCACCATACTCGTTCCTGCTTCAGGGCTTTTGCACATGCCGTTCCCTCTACCTGGAACATCTTCCTGTTCATTCTTCTCGTGGCTGTTTCTTTCATCCTCCAAGCTTCAGCTTGACTGTCACCTCCTCCAGAAAGCCTTTCCTGATTACCCCATAGAAAGTAGATTTATCTGATATCATCTCTCGACTTCTTTTTTGCATCCTTCATGGAGGTCACCACTATCTATTTTGTATTTATTTGCTGGCATGATTCTTATCTACTCTTCCCATGAGACCATGTTAGGGAAGGAAGCCTGACTATTCCAACATCAGGGCCCAGCGCCTGACATGTACCTGGCAAGTGGGAGACCCTGAGAAATGTCTGGTGAGCAAATATACAAATTCAAGCTAGATGTGGCGTCCTGTGCTTATAGTCCCTGCTACTCCGGAGGCTAGGGTGGGAGGATTGCTTGAGCCCAGGATTTGGATGCCAGCCTGGGCAACATAGTGAGACCCCGTCTCTGGGGAAAAAAAGAGGAACAAATTCATTATGAATGAGTAAATGAATGAATGATTAAACCAACAAAGGCCTCTGATTGTTGATGCTCAGACACTCACTGGGAAACCCAAAGCAACACAGATTGGTGGAAACCTCAGCAATCACGGCTGGATGGTGGGTGGTGAAGTACTAAGCGGTGAGTGTTTGCCCCACCACCTGTCAGTACTAATCACTAATCGAGTGGGAGGAAAGACAAATTGGCAGCTGGAGAAGTCAGCTAGAACTTGAATGAGGTGGGGTTTGAACACAAGCTACAAGGCTTTCACCAAGGCAGGGGCCTGGGATGCTTCCCCACTTTGCTCTGATGAATCATGTTTTATTCACAGTCAGGGCTCAGCTCAAACACCCCTGCCTCCTAGGGCTATTCCCTGAGGAGGGTCAGAAAGAACCACTCCTTGGTCTGGGTGTCCTTTCATTAGGACAATCACCCTTACCTACCGCCCTGATTTAAAGACATTCGCATATAGAAATGTCCTGACAGCCTAGATGCCCTTGTCTCATTTTAGAGGTGAGAGAAGTAAAGGCCCAGAAGAGCTCACGTTCTGGTGAAGAAGACCCAGCACAGGCAAAGTCAACAAACCCATATTGTGTTGGGGGTGGTGACAGCTGTGATGGGAAATATTGCAGGGAAAGGACAGGAGAGGTCTCTCTGAGGGGGTCAGACAGACCTGGGTTCAAATTTCATCTAATAATGTCAGCTAACATTCAGTGAACTACGTCCACTAATATTCAGAAGCCATTGCTACCAGGATGTCTGCTTCATGAGGACAGGGACTATGTCCCTGTCATTCTGTTCATTGCTCTGACCTCAGCACTTAGAACAGCGCCCACTGGAGGCGCTCAGTATAAGGTGCAGGGTGAACAATGGTCTGTCTGGGACAGACCAAGGGATGATACAAACAGGGAAGAAGGCTGGAATTCCAGAGACCTGAGACTTGAATAACATGTAACATATGTAATCTCATTTAGTCTCACTGGTCAGCAAGGTAAGGCTTTGATTCCCACGTTATAAGGCACTATAACACGAGACAAGGAAACGGAGGCGCAGTGAAGGTAAAGGCTAATAATTTCTCCAGGAGCACATGCTGGACGGTGGAGCCCAAGCTGGAATCTAATCCAGTCCAATCTCTCTTGCATGTTGGCCACTACCTCACACAGCTTTTTCCACTTGCTTGCCGTATGATCAGGGCATATTGCGGAGCCTCAGTTTCTTTATCCTTTGGAAAAACACCCATATCATAAGGTTACTGTGAAAATTTGGTTCACTTGGCGATCTGACTCTGCCTGGCACACATTTGTGCACTGCTCTTGTTTGATATTCTGTCAGCCATTTTGAAATAAAAGGAATAGAGTAAGCTTTCCCAATGGATAAACCTCCTATTTCTTGAAAGCCTTGGGAAACCTGATCCGTGTGGACTGCGGAGAAGTGGGGCTTGGGTGACACGTAAACAAATGCGCCCCTGTGGGTGGACTTATAAACTGCCTCCTCTGTCCCTTAGGAGGGGTTGTGTAAGAGGCAGCATTTTGGGGGTGTGCCCAGGAGCCTCAGGCACCTCTGCAGCACCCCTGTTTGTTCTTCCCAGCCCCACTGTACAGGGTCCTGCATGACCCAGCCCCTGTCTCTCAAATATTTGCTGAACAAATGAATGGTTGGATGAAGGCTGGTCGAGGGTGGATTGGAGGTTACAGAGACGGGGCACGGAGACTAGTGGGGAGTCCGAGCAACTGTTTAGGTGAAAGGAAAGGGGCCCAGCTTTTCAGGGACCACAGGAATAGAGCCATGAAACAGAGAGGAGGTGAACCCTGCAGGGTCCAGTGACTCAGAGCGCCTGTTGGCACATCTCTCAAAATTCCGCTCTGCTCTACCTCCCTGCATCCCTCACCTGGCACTTTTCCTCTCCCCTCTGCATCTCCACATCTTTCACTGGTTCCCTGATCTCCGCTTCTTTCTGGGAAGTCTTGCTGACTGCTGCAGCTCTCCTTTACCCTGCTGGGTTAATGCCCATCTCCTTACAGACAGCCTTCAACTCTTGAATGCCAGGCCAGTGGGGAGCCATCAGATGCCCTTGAGCAGAGGCTTGATGGACTGAGTGTGGAGCCACATACCCAGCACAGGTGGGATCTCTCTGCCCCATGTTGCCTGCTTGTTAACCCTCTGTGGGCAGAATCTGGTAGAAATCAGGGCTCAGAATTTGGTTGATTGGAAACAGGAATGGTACCTCTGGGGACAGTTCTAAATTCTAATGGAGAAGATGACACTATTCTTCACGGAAGGGCTTGCGAAGCCCTTAATTATAGTTACCATCAGAACAGCAAGAATGTGGCTCTCATTGGAGCCCCGAGTGCAGAGAACCATGCCTGCCCAGGTGTGCAGCACAAAGCCAGATGAGCCCACGTGGCAGAGGCTCAGTCCCCAGCACGCAGCCCTTGAGTGCAGAAGTGGATTTGTATCTGTCAGCTCTATTGGTTGCAGAAAATTGGCTCACACAAGAGGGATTTACTGGGCTGGAAAGTCCAGGCTGGAGCTGCAGGTACGGCAGGATCCCAGGGCTGGAATGATATCACTGAGGTGGGATGTCTCTCCGCTTTTCTGCAGGGCATCCTTCAGAGTTGGCTTCATTCTTTGGAGGCAAGATGGCCACATCCGGGGGTCTGTTGGACCAATATGATCATACACCTACCCTGAACACAGGAGTGTGTCACATGTTTGGCTGAGGCCTGGAGGTGCAGATTACACTGAGCAAAGAGTAGGAAGGGGTGCCCCAAACAGAAACTGGCGAGGAGAATGGATTCTGGGGAGATAAGTGATCAACATTTCCCACATGGCTTACTGTGTGCTGTTTGCTCTGCCAATTTACAGATGAGGAAACAGCCTCTGAGAGGTGAAGTCACTCTCACCATTAGGAAGGACCAAAGGCAGACTTTGAACCCAGCTCCATCTGGTACCAGCACCTGCACTCTGAGGTGCTCCATCATCCTGCTGTCCAGGCAACATCTGCTAGAACTTGGGGCTTGGTGCAGGCAGGCTATGTAGAAGGATGACTTTCTCAGGGGCCTTCCCTGACACCCTGACAGATAGCCTGACACTGGGCAGCAGCAGCTTCAATTAAAGCCACACTCAGAACAAACGCATCTGGGACTCTCTGGGAAGGCAGAAGGGCTGGTTGGTGCCACCTGCAGCCTTTGTGAAGGGCTTCAGACCAAACCAGCCTGGAGGAAGAGAAGATTCCATCCTCCCACAGCTTCACAGGGTGATTCCAAAATAATAATAATGACAAATGACATTTATTGGGCACTTTCCTCATGACAGACACCATTTTAAGTCCTTTGCGTGTTTTAACTTCTTCAATCTTTTCAGCAGCCCGGTGCTATTGTTCGGGCTGGGACGCCATGTGGCCTCAGCACAGAGGAAGAGCTTAAGTGCTGCTCTTCATATCACCACCAGAGGACCGCTAAGATTCCCTTGAGCCTTGGATCCTGTGGGTCTTTCCAGGACGCAGTTTCCCCATCCACAGCTCTTGCCATTTCTCACAGACTTAGTTTCCACTACCTCATAGAACCAGCCCCTTCTATTCCCTTTTTCTTTCCTCACCTCACTTTACCTAAAGAAACAAAGGACAGGGTCTGAATGAGGATCACCCTGAACTTAGACTTATGAGATCACCTTTCAGCAATCAAGTGAAGATCCGCTTAGATGCAAGGGATGGCAGTGTTCTAGAAAGATTGCTGACTTTGGAGCCAGCCAGATTTCAGTTCCAACTCTGATATTGCTACCATAAGCCTATGATGGAAAAGATGTCCCAAGAGTTGTGCAGTGTGCAACCTTCACAACCCTATGCAGTGGCCAGCCAAGTGTCTGAATCCATAAAATGGTAAGTATGGGAGCCATGCAAAGACTTGCTGAAAGAAAAGAGTGAGCTATTGTTGGCAGTGTTTAGAGTGAGGCCTGCACATAGTAAGTGCTCAAAAATAAAGATGTTTTCACAAGATTATCTAAGGTCACAAAGTTAATAAAGGCAGATCTCAGGTTCAAATCCAAGTCTGACAGCCAGCCCAACAATTTCCCTATATACTCTTCATCGTACGACATAATGTAAAGGCTGAAGGGAATGGGATGGATGATTTGCCCATCTCTGTTTTAGACCAAAGCACAAAGTTGGTGTCAGATTGATAGATTTTGAATAACCCTGTTTTGGAAGGACAGATAGCTGGGTGTGTGTGTGTGGATGGATAGGTGGCAGGTTGGATGAATGGATTATTGGCTGGGTGGTTTACTGTCTAGCAGGATGGATAAATTGGCAGATGGTTAGGTGGGAGGACAAGTGTGTGGATAGATAGGTGGATTCTTAGGTAGGGAAATGAGTGAGCAAGTGGAAGGATAGGTAGAGGGATGAGTGGGTAGCCAGATGGAAGGAAGAGTGTAACAATGCCGACGTTAGCATAGGTGAATGGGTCTGGCCTCTTGGCCACCTCTTTCCAATTGCCTTTGTCAGTGGAAAAATTGAAAATCATGGGCCCTGGGAAAACATTCCCCTGTGTGGTCTGTTAATAGAGGCCCAGAAAGGCCAGCAGAGGCTGTCAGCTCACCCCCCGCCACCAGGACCCTGTCATTAGCCATGTTCCCCCCTGCTCCAGAGTGGAAGTATCAGCTGGTGGCCACTGGGGGGATTGGCCTACCCAGGCCCCTTATTAAGCCTTATTAAACCCACAGAGAGGGAAAGAATAAGGAGAGGGGACCTTTCTCCCAAAGGTCTGCAGTAAAAAAAAGAAGGCACAGATGTGCTCTGGGGTGGTCGTCTACTCTTGGGCCACAGGAATATGAAAGTTTGCCTGGCCCAACCTGCCTCACCCCCATCTTGCAGGCTGAGAAACCAAGACCCATACAGGACAGAGGAGGGGTGCACACAAAAATGAGGACAGACCCAGGCCGGGGTCACACACAGCTTAGATTTCTCCCCAAACCCTGCAGCCTCGAGACCAAGAATGAAGAGGGAAAGAAATAAATTAGCATGAATGAGGCTCCTACTGTGTGCCAAGCGCAAAGCATTTTCTGTTCCTGAAGCTACTGGTCTCTTCTATGTCCCCACTAGTAATTGGGGATTGTTTGTCCTTTGATTCAACAAGCATTTGTTAAACATGTAATTGGTCCAAGCACTGATTTTAGGTGCTAGGAATATGGCATTAAGTAACCAAACAAGGTTTCTGACCCCACAGGCCTTACTTCTAGAAGGGGATAGAGACAGATAAATGAAGAAAACCGAGTAGAGATATGAGGTATACAGTGATGGAAGGGTTTTTCTTTGGATGAGATAGTTTGGGAGGGCCTTTTGGAGGAGGTGACCATGGTCAAGGTAGTTAATTATCCATCAAGATCCATTCTCCCCTTTGCTAGTATAGGTTGGAGCTGACAAATGACTGGGACTTCAGGCAGGGTCAACATTTCTCAGCCCTCTCTGTGTCCAGCTGTGGCCGCGTGACCTGCTCTTGCCAATGGGATTGGAGCCGAAATGCCAAGTGCCACTTCCGGATCTAGGTTCCTCATGTTCTCTTTCCTTTTCCCTGGGCTGAATACTAAGGACAACAATGCCTGGGGAGGGAGGGGCCACAGATTAGAGACGCCTGAGTCCCTGCATCACCACATGGAGGAGAACTACTCGTCACCCTGGCACATCCGTTACAGGAGTGAGAAGTAAACTTCTATGTGCTTGAGCCTTCACACATTTTGGAGTCATTTTGTTATGTCACTTAAATCTGATAAGTCACACCATGATGTTTGAACCAAGATGCAAAAAACACGTGATAAACTGGATTAGAGCCTGGCAGGCAGAGGGAACAGCAAACACAAAAGCTTAGGGCAGGATTGAGCTTGGCATGTTGGAGGAACAGAAAGGACACCAAGGTGGCCAGAATGAACGGCATAAGTGGAGGGGATGAAGGAGCACGGGAATCCAGATGTTGGGGCAGGGGGAGAAATACTATATAGTTCATACTTTGAAAAGATCCTCAGGCTCCCAGGGAGGGAGCAGCCGGTTACTCTTCTGTGGCCTAGGCTGGGAAGCATGACCATTAGCTTCTGTCCACGTGTGAGCCCAGATAAGTCACTCCCCTGGAAATGAGGGAGGAGCTTCTCCTTCCCCATCTGTCATCTGTCAAGTGGATGAGTGTGACAGATTGTATTTTCCAAAAATAGATACAACCATGTTTCTGTTCGAACATGCTCTTCATGAACCCTGCCCATCTCCAACAGGAGAAGTCTTTTTTTTCCCCCCATGCCCCAGAGACTGGGCAGGACTCTGACTGTCCTGATAAATAGAATGCAGCAGAGGTGACTGTGTGACTTCCCAGGCTGGGTAGAAAAGATGTTGCAGCTTCTCCTTGGCTCTTTGTCTTGGGACACTCACTGTGGGAATGCTCAGTTGCCATATTGTGAGGAATCTCAGGCCCCACAGAGAAGCCAGATATGGATGTTTCAGCAAACAACCCAGCTGAGGTCCCAGCCAGTGGTCAGCATCAACCAGCAGACCTGTGGGAGGATGAGCCAGCAGATCAGTCCAGTCCCAGCTGCCAAGTCTTCCAGCTGAGGTCCCAAACACCATGGAGCAGAGACAAATCTACCCACTGATTTTAGATTCCTGTCCCATGTAGTACCCTAGCAAATGGTCATTTGACACCCCTGGGTTCTGGAGCTGATTTGTGATACAGCAATAGTCACCCAAGACACTGAGTCAGACTCTGCCTCTGTGACTTGCTTCAAGGGCTGAACATCTGCTGCATTTCCCCACAGCCTTCAAATTTCCAGATAATTCTCTTTGACAATATGGGCTTAGCCATGAGGTGGGGCCTCTTTCAGAGATCTTCCAAAGACAGGGATGCAGCAGGCCCTCTGGAGAACTCACTCCCCGGCTCAAGAACCTTTGTGACTTGCATGTTTCCCCTCATATCCAATCTCAGCTCCACTATGGGGCTTCCCAGACCCTTCATAATTTGCTCCATCCTTATGTCTCCCCTACATGGGTGGTAATTTCTCCCTCTGCAATGTATCAAGAATAAGTGTGCAGGGTTGGATGGGGTAAGGAGGATCCAGGCTTCAACAGATCTTTGAGAGCTGGGCCTGAAGTCTTAGCCGTCTGTCTTCATTCATTTAGCAAGTATTACTTGTGTCCCAGTGTGTCACAGGTGCTGTTTGCAGTGCTTGGGATACAAGGGTGAACCTAATAGGTACAATCCCTGCCCTGAATTCACAAAGATTATATGCTCCTCCACCCCAGGGCCTTTGCACTTATTTTTCCTCATCTGAAAGTACTCTTTCCTAAGATGTGTGTACATCTCAGCCTTTATCTTTCTCCCCTTAGTGGGCCCCTCTTGGCCACCCTGTCTAATTGCCCCACTCCCCAGATAACCTTACCTCCCTGTTCATTTCTTCCCTAAGTCTTGCACAAAAAGTATATAATCTTGTTTTTGTGTTTATTTACTTAATTTTTGAGTGGCTTCTCTTGCTAGAAATAGGCAAGGCCTATGTCTGTCTTGTTCATTGCTGTGTCCCCAGGGTGTGGCACAGACCCTGGTCCCTGTGGGTGATTAGTGACTCTATTAAAATGTGTGCAGTGCCATCCTGAATGCCCAGCACCTGACCCACAGTGAGAGGAGGTTCCCCTCTCCTTCTTGCCCCTTCGATCATGTGTCCATTGAGCACTCCACAGACTGTTCCATGGCACCTTCCATGAGGGTGCCAGGAGCATGTGATGGCTCAAACACAGCCCCTGGTACCCAAGCAGCCTCCAGACCGGGGGGCAGGAGAGAGCTATCCAGCTTGCACTAGCTGGGATAATAAGTGTTGTCAAAGGGGTTAGGGCAGAGGACAGGTGGTGGGGAGAGAGTCGACAAAAGATCAGAGTGCCAGAAGTTGGCAGTACAATATTTAAAGGAAGTAGGCGGTGGCTGAGGAAGGAAGCAGGATCAGGCAAGGGATGGGAGTTCTTTGAGGGTGAAAAGGAGCATGATGGAGGCACCTGGAAGGGTCAAAGCTAGTAGTAGCAAGAGGGGCATGACCCTCAACCTCTCTGAATCTGCTTCCAAGTCAGTTTGGCCTTCTTTGAAGCATGCAGGTCCTGGAGGCTGCCTGGTTCAGATCCCACTCTCTGATTTCTCACAGCCCTCAGTGACTTCTTTCACCTGGGGTTCTTAGAATCGCCACCCATCACGTGATTATTGTACTTTTCTTCCACCAGGTGTGAGCTCCAGGAGGGCAAGGGTTCTGTCTATTTTGTTCCTCTACCTTTATCCCCAGAGCCCAGAACAGTTTTTTTGGCACATAGTAGGTGCTCAATAAATATTTGTTGAATTAATGCATTTCTATTCCAATTTTTAGCTCCATGCTGGCACATAGAAGGTGCTCAATAAATGCTGGTTCTTCTCACCCCTACCATCCTCTCCATCCTGCCAGCCCCATTTCCACCTGCCTTATGGCATTCATTGCTGGCCCTTTGTCCCATGGGCCATGGCCAGCCCAGGCCAAGTTTCCCGTTGACCTACTTGGCCCACCTCTCACCCTCACCCTTCCTGTAGAGCAAAGTTCCCCCAGCCTCCTGCAGTGTGAGAAAGTGTCATGCCAAGACCCGGAGAACAGAAGCAGCTCAGAGGGGAACCCCTGCTTTTCTGCCCAAGTCCAACTCCAGGCCAGACATGCTCTTGCCCCAAGACAGACCTTGGGAGCTTCCCAAGTTGCTGAGGGCTACAGGATCGGATACCACCAGATCCTGCCATCCCCCACACATCCTGGCTGCAGTACCATGGGGCCAGAGCCATCTCCCGTACGTGATTCCAACATCTGTAATACTTTCCCCTCTCCTCATAGATCACCCCCTCCAAATTCCTCCTGCTTCATTATTAGTATATATAAAAAATAAAAAAATTAAGCTGTCTTAATCATTTTCCATATTAGCTGACAGCCGGCTCCCAGATGCCTGGGAGTGAGACCATACCTCCTGCCCGTCCCCCCCCCCCAACCCCCACCGCTGTTCCAAAGTAACTAGCTCCAAACAAGGCCCAGTTGTTGGAAGCACTTGGTATTGGAGCTTACACAGCCCTGTCTCTTTGGGTTCCTGTCTGGCTGGTGTGGTGGAGTCAAAAGCAAAAGATAGGGATTCTCTTATGTCCCCAAGAAGCACAGACCTCGGGACTAGACTGTCCACCCAGGAGCTGAAAGTCTCCATTTTTGCTTTGTCCATCTCAGGAAAGGGCATGAATTCTGGAGCAGAAGGATCTCCAACTCCAGCTCTGTATCCTCGGGCGAGATACTTAACCTCTCTGAGCCTCAGTTTCCTTGTCTGTAAAATGGCAGAAACAAAAGCACCAGCCTGTCAGTGTTGCAATGAGGAATCAGGAAGACTCTGAGAACAAGGTTACCATGCAGAGAGCTCATTCACTGTGTGCCAGGCACTGAGCCAGGTGCCTACTTGCACCCCTTTTGTTTGACCTGCGCAACAACCTACTTTACAGATTAGAAATCTTTCCCAGGACAAGGAGCAGGGAGGTGGAAGAGCTGGGGTTTAGCACATCCTTAGCACAGCCCAGCAGGTTCAGGCCTATCCCAGAGTCTGGACCCCTGGAGAAGCTCTATAAGGGCTGACTTGCTTGCACTCCACATCACCCTGGTCTTCTTTCCTCTCTTGTCCTTGAATGTGGGCATCAGAGATTGCTGCATTCCCTCCTCACTGCTCTCCCCACTGCCAGGGCTGTGTGCACAGGAGCCAGGCAGGTGCCCATGACACACACATGGCTGACCCATGTGTGCCCAGTTCCACGCCACTATTTATCACAAGTGCTACCTAAAAGTACCTACCTAAAAGTACCTACACCCATGTTGAAGAGATAGCAGTTCTGGATTGAATGTAAACCTATCAAGAAGTCAAGGCCAGAAGGAAATATACTTGGCCAGACCACAAACTTGAAGACTATTTTTCATTTCACTTAACTATGAACTAAACTGATATTTTTTCTTTGCAAAAAAAAAAAAAAAAGAAAGTATGAGTCGGTTCATTATATGTAGAAGCCCTCAATACATCTCTTTGATTTTAACCAAAATATCCAAACAAGAATTGGGCTAAAATAGCCATGCCATCTTGGAATATTTATATTGATAGTAACATGTCATCAAAGACATTCTAGTGTTCTCTCCACAGCCTTGACCCAACCCTAGTGGTCTTTATATCAGGTTTTCTTTCTAAGCCTATATGTGTTTTGAATATATAATTTTTCATCCTTTCTATGGCCTTTGAGGGAAGTATTATTCATCTTCATCCTACAGATGAGGAAATTGAGGGTTGAAGGAGTTACATGATCTTTAAGAACCAGGATCTGGACTTGAACTCAGTCCTTGGCTTGAGACTCTTGTATTTATTAAAACAGCCTCTGTGCAATTCTCCCCCGACTCATCAAGAAGTCACCCCATCCCACAGTCCCCACGAACTCACGATCCGTGAATCCCCCCTCCCTGGGCTAGACTGGCTTCTGCCCCAAGCAGCAGTGTCCTGTCCAGCTACCTGGGCTCACATCCCAGTTCGGACGTTCGCTAAGCATGACAACGTGGACATGTCCTTCTTCAGCCCATTTCCTCCCATGCTGAGTGGGAATAATATTCCCCACCTCTCAGGGCTGCTCTGTGGAGTGAAGCAATCATCTACCTAAACGGCTAGCACAGAATGGCCAGAATTCTTATTTTACCCCAAGTCCTCCATCCCCAACCCAGGGTAGGTGAAGTAGAAAGAGTAAATGCTGAAGAATTATTCCCCGATGGTAAAAGAAAGCCTTGAACAACAACAAGAGACTGGAAAGAAATATTACAAAACATTGGCAGTAGATCCCTCTAGGGGTGGGATTATGGGTGGTTTTATTGTCTTCTTTGTAATTTTCTTTTTTTTTCTTTTTTGGTATTTTCCAAACTCTTAGCCTGGAAGCACGTTATTCCATGTTTCCATGTTTCCCTAATTACATGACGGTATGGACTGTGAGCCGCACTGCCAACTTAATGGCCGTTTTTGAGGAGAAAGGAAACCCTACCTCATGGAATTATAAGACTCGTTCTAATTTTAGAAAAGTTAGACTCTGTGGGATAGGAGGTGGGGCGGTATCTTAGAATCAAGGAAATATATTTGTAATCAAATGAGCAAGGTGGTGGTCTGGGGCGGGGGAGGCTAATAAAATGTATTTTTAAAAGGAGGAAAAGGGTAAAGGCGACATTTCATTACTCCCAGGACATTGGAACTTAATCTTGCTGGCACATCTGACTCACCTGAGGTACAGAAAAATAAAAGCAGATGCCAGGTTCTGTCCCAGTCTGAATGACCCCGCATCTCTAGGTTGGGACTTGGGAATCTGGGTTGTAAGCTGACATGGCAGATCCCAGGTACTGTGCTAGAAACGGACCTCCTCGTCTTCTTTCTGCCTCTCTCTGATCCTGCCTGCTGTGAGCACCTGATCTACGCCTTCACCCCAAGGCCTTCCTTACCCAGTCTCCATCTTACCCTCCCGGCCCCAGGTCCTTGCTCTGGCCTTGCTTGTCAGCCTGGGGCTGTTTCTTTCTTTCTCCCTAAGGGAGTGTCCCTGTTCTTCATTAATAGACACTGGGTATTTTTGTCTGAGTACTGCATTCTAGTGCCAGCAAATAACTTTAAATAGAAAAAATATGCCCAAAATTAAACTGGAAAATAGAAAATAAATAGGAAGAGGGTGGGCCGGGTGTAGCCTGCTCTCTCAGAGGAGAGGGTGGGCCCTGAGCCCCCTTTCCGGCATCTGACACAATCACAGCACCCACCTCCTGGGGTGCTGCAAGGTTTGGATGAGAAAACACAGGCCACGCACTTTGCACAGGGTGGTCATTATTGTCCGAAGTTACTGGGCATACTTGCTGCTTGGATTTTGAGATAATTGTGCAGAGGAAGTGTCAGGGACTCAAAGTTTCCCAGTTGACATTTCCCAACCAAGAGCTACTTTACAACATGATGGCAGGTGCCATTTTTCAATAGGTACAATTTTTTTTTTTTTTTTGGTTTTTGGCCAAGGCTGGGTTTGAACCCGCCACCTCTGGCATATGGGACCGGCGCCCTACTCCTTGAGCCACAGGCGCTGCCCCAATAGGTACAATTTTAAGAGCAACTGTCCACCTCCCTTTCCATGCCATCCAGCTATTCACAGCCGAAAGAGTGACCTTCCAAAAGCCTAACTTACATCATATGGTTGTCTGGCTCCAAACTTCCCAAAGTTCCCCATTGTCTATAAAACATAGCTCAACACCTCGGGCTTCAGAGCCCTCCAGAACAGGGCCCATGAAGGGTCTCAAATTTTGAATTCTATCTTTCTATACCTTTCTCCCACTCTTTGTTCCTTGGTCCCCAAATGGGACATCCACTTCCTTTTTTCCCTAATTGGAAGCCAAGTAGAGAGAGGTTAATCACGTGCCTTAGCTCCTGCCACATTTTTGTCACCAGAATTGAGAACTTTCCTTCTTTTATTATATGTCCCTTATCCTTCCCCCACCTGGCACCCCCCTTAACCTGTTATTGGTATATGTCTTTAAACATGTGCATGTCCTTGGAAAATATGCAAAGTTCTTTATTGAGTGAAGATTTATTTTTAGGCTCAGTGCCCGTAGCTCAGTGGTTAGGGCACTGGCCACATACCCTGGGGCTGGAGGGTTCAAACCCAGCCCCGGCTAGCTAAACAACAGTGATCACTATGACAAAAAAATAGCTGGACATTGTGGTGGGTGCCTGTAGTCCAGCTACTTGGGAGGCTGAGGCAAGAGAATCACATAAGCCCAAGAGTTTGAAGTTGCTGTGAGCTGTGATGCCACAGCAATCTACCTGGGGTGACATAGTGAGACTCTGTCTCAAAAAAAAAAAAAGGTTTTATTTTTATTTATTTATTTATTTATTATTTAAGACAGAGTCTCACTATGTTCCCCTCTGGAGAGTGCTGTGGTGTCACAGCTCACAGCAACCTCAAACTCTTGGGCTTATGTGATTCTCTTGCCTCAACCTCCCAGGTAGCTAGACTACAGGCACCCGCCACAAAGCCTGGTTATTTTATTTTATTTTATTTTGGTAGTTGTCATTGTTTGGCAGGCCCGGGCCTGGTTCGAACCTGCCAGCCCTGGTGCATGTGGCTGGCGCCCTAGCCACTGAACTGCTGGTGCCGAGCCTGTGTGAAGATTTTAATTTACATAAATGATATTATTAATTCTTACCCTTTTATAGCTCATTTAATTTGCATACATGCTATTGATATTATTGATTATTATCCTTTCATAATTCAACACTATTGTCTTGAGATCTAGCCTGCACCTGTGTGGAACCACTACTTGTGACTGCTGAAGGTTCAGCCGAGGTGGGCATCCTTCATGATCACCTGCCCTGGTGCTGGCAGCTGAGATCACCTCTCAGTCCCCACCATGAACCTCTGGACCACTTGTAACACGGGGGAACATACCAACAGCTTCCACTTACTGCATATGCCAGCCATTGTTTAGTGACAAGTGGCAGATGCCTAAATCAAGCTGATTCAGACCAAAGACAAAGGAAGTGTGGATTTAGGTGTTCACTAGTTCCCCAGGCAGTCATCTCTCTCCATCTTGACAAATCCAAGATCACAGCCTCCCACCTTGGCAACTCCTGGGGAAGAGAAGTTCCTGCAGCAGCCACAGGTGATCCCCTAACCCCCAACCTCTGTGCTCTTCCTGGATGGTGGGCCCTGGTTTTGCCCTGCATTCAGATTGCTCTTCAGATCTATGTGTTTCAGATGAGGGAGACTTAGTCTCAGGGAGTGTTAAAGACTGAATTCTGCACAGCGCTTCTCTCATTCATAGGTTGAAGCCCTAACTCTCCACGTGGCTGTATTAGAAGACAGGGTCTCGGGGCGGCACCTATGGCTCAATGAGTAGGGCGCTAGCCCCATATACCGGAGGTAGCGGGTTCAAACCTGGCCCCAGCAAAGAAAAAAAAAGAAGACAGGGTCTCGGCTGAGTACAGTGGCTTATACCTGTTACGCTAACGAGAGGCCAAGGTGGGTGGATCGTCTGAGCTCAAGAGTTTAAGACCAGCCTGGGTAAAAGCAAAACCCCTCCATCTTTACTAAAAACAGAAAAACTAGCTGGATATTGTGGTGGGCGCCTATAGTCCCAGCTACTTGAGAGGCCGAGGCAAGAGGGTTGCTTGAGCCCGGGAATTTGAGGTTGTTGTGAGCTATGACACTATGGCACTCTACCCAGAGAAAGAAAAGGAAGGACGAAAGACCACATATGTGGACAACCTCCACATATATGCACAGAGAAAAGACTGTGTGAGGACGCACAGAGAAGGCGATTGTCTACAGGCTGGGAAGAGAGACCTCACAGGCAACCAAACCTGATGACCCCTTGACTGTGAACTCCTGACCTCCAGAACTGTGAGAAGACAAATTTTTATTGTTCAAGCTTCCTAATCTGTGGTACCCTGTTTTCCTGAAAATAAGGGGACATCTTATCTTTCCTGTAAGTGGGTCTTATTTTCGGAGGATGTCTTATTTTCGAGGAAACAGGGTATTTTGTTATGGCAGTGCAGGCAAGCTAACACAGGGGGTGAGCCATGATTGGCCTAAGCCAATGTTCCTTAATCTTTTTGCCCCTCATTGTTAACCCTCTAAGGCAGTGTTTTTCAATCTCTTTTAATCTCATGGCGCACTTGAACCTATAGTTAAACTTACTTGGGACACTAAAATTATGTTGATCAAAAAGAAAAGAGAGAGAGAGATACTCACTGTGCTTTGAATTTCTTTCGAAAACAATTTAATTAATGATTTTTTTTTTTTTTTTTTTAGACAGAGTCTCAAGCTGTTGCCCTGGGTAGAGTGCAGTGGCATCACAGCTCACAGCAATCTCAAACTCTTGGGCTTAAGCGATTCTCTTGCCTCAGCCTCCCAGTAGCTGGGACTACAGGTGCCCACCACAATGCCTGGCTATTTTTTGGTTGTAGTTGTCATTATTGTTTAGCAAGCCCGAAACTGCACCCTTGGTGTATGTGGCCAGCACCCTGCCGACTGAGCTATTGGTGCTGCCATAATTAATGATCTTTAAAAATGTTTGTAGCACACCTAACATCCTCTCATGGCACACTGGTTGAGAATCATTGCTCTAAGGAGTTGCTTTAGAAGTTCTTTGTCCTAAGAGTGCCTCCCATGAAATTTTAATATCACAGATATATCTATTTATGTGTTGTGGTTCTTTGCAGGTGCACAAACCATTGTCATATCTAGGATTTTGTTACACCCTGCTCTGAAGCAAGATTGCCCCCATTGAGAATGAGCTGCCTAAAGCAATTTTCTTGGCCTGTAACTGGTTAGAACATGGCATGTGAGGGCACTGTAGTCCATAGATATGAGAGCCACAGAGGAGAAAACAGTCCCATTTTCGCCTTTGGTCTTTCTCATGGCTAGGTGTGATGCCTGGATCTACAGCACCATTTTCGTGACTGTGAGGACAAGGCTGGTAGGCTTCAGATGGCCAAATAGGAAAGAAAACCTAGGCCATTGATCATGTTGTGAGCAATCAGAGTAAACAGCCCTAACACTGCCCTGTCCTTCACAAACTCTCTATATGAAATGAAGCATTTTTATGCTTAAGTCTGTTTGGTTGTGTTTTTGTAATTGCAGCTAGAGACATCCTAATAGATTCTGCTCTCTTTCCCATAAGTTCTAGCAAATGTCCTGAGGCAGACTGGCATTGATGGGTCAGGTTAGGCCAAGAGCCCATCCCCAAACCCATCTGTGGCCAGGCTTGAGTCCTGTGCTTATGTACCTTTCCAGCTCAGGGGTGGAAGGAGTTAACCCCACCTAGACTGAGAGTGGGGCTATTCCTTGGATCCAAAGGGATCGTGAATGTAGGGAGGGCAGGAAAGACAGTGGGTTCCACCTTCACACTGTCCCTCCATGTCCCCTGACAAGGAGCACCTCACCCCCACTCCACAATCTTCCTAGTGCAGCTCAGCAACTTCCTTCTCTGGCAAGTCTCCCCGAGGCCAAGTTGAAGTTATTCCTTCTTTCCCAAGTGGTACTCACTGGGGGCATTTTGTAGCCTACTTCTCTGCTCTTAAGTGGCCAATCTTCATGGCATGAAATCATTCATCCATCCACCCACCCAACAACCTTTATTAGCACCTTCTGTGGCCATTGCCAGGCCTTGGGGTGCCAAGCAAGAAAAAGGCACAATTTCCATCCTCAAAGATCTCACAGTGCAGGGGAGGAAGCAGAACTTATAGGCATTCACTCAACATACATTTATTAGAGCCTTCTCCGTGCAAAGATGAGTAAAATATTCCATATCCTCAGGGACAGGGAGAACTCCCAAGCTAGTGGGACAAGCAGACTAAGAACAAATAAGTGCAACGTATAATGAGACGACAGAAACCACCACCCATTGCTCTGACTCGGAAGGAACAACAAGATGCCTTAGTCTCTTGGCCAAGGAGGACACACCGGCTGTGTAAATGCCAGGCAAGCTGGCACCATTTGCTGGAATGACGTGCGGTGGAGGCCTTCGGGGCCTGACAGAGGCTGCGCTTCGCCTTCCTCCCTGGTTTGCCGAGCTCACGCCTGGGGACTGCATGCATGTTCTTATGAGAGGAAGAGGCGGAAGAGCCAATGCATGGCCTCCAGGAAGCAGAATGGGTGCAGCAGGCTGGGCTGCCTGCAAGCAGACGCTGAGACAGAGTTTGTGTGGGAGGTGTTTATTAGGCTTCAACATCTACAAAAGGAAGGGGGAGCCATCAGTAGGAGTAGGAGCAGACTTGGAACTAGAACTGGAACTCAACCCAACAGAGCCTTGGCCAAGCCGGTGAGGAACGTGGAAACAAGAATTACCCTTCAGAGTTTCCTCAGAGAGGCCAAAATTTCTGGACCTTCACCCCATTCCCACTTTGAAAGCTTGCTCCCTCACCAGGCAGACTGCCCCACAATGCATGTGGCCCGGAATAAAATGGCCCTCTAGAGCTGAGGCTGATGCTGACGGGGTGACCACAGTCTCCTGAGCCTGCAGCTGTCAGGTCTTCCAGGGTCACAGCCTCAGCTCTGAGCGACACTCTACTCCGGGTCACTTCTTTGAAAGGGATTCTGGGCAGCTTGCTACAGAGGCAACCACAATTAGGGAGACGTGTTCTGTTGAACTGGGGTGGCCCAAGCTAAGGTCTAGAACACTGATTTTCAACTGGAGTGCCATAGTACATGGATGTGCCGTGAGAGTATCTTAGGTGTGCTGCAAAAATTTTTAAAGATCATTAAATTATTTCCAAAAGAAATGCAAAGCACAGTAAATATATCCTTTTTTTTAACTTTTTTTTTTTTTTTTGTAGAGACAGAATCTCACTTTATCACCCTTGGTAGAGTGCTGTGGCGTCACACAGCTCACAGCAACCTCCAACTCCTGGGCCTAGGAGATTCTCTTGCCTCAGCCTCCCGAGTAGCTGGAGCGCCCGCCACAACACCCGGCTATTTTTTTGTTGCAGTTTGGCTGGGGCTGGGTTTGAACCCGCCACCCTCAGTATATGGGGCCGGCACCCTACCCACTGAGCCACAGGCACCGCCCTAAACTTTTTTTTGATCAACATAATTTAAGTGTGCCATGGAAATTCAACTATAGGTTCAAGTGTGCTGTGAGATTAAAAGAAAAAAAAAAGGTTGAAAAACACTGGTCTAGAAGAAAGAAGCCCCTTAAGAAAAGGAGAAATCTGCCTCTCCATCCACTCATTCACTGTGGGGTCTTGGAGAGGGTCTGGGATAGGCACATTATGGGGATGAGGTTAAAGCCCCCTTGGCACCAGCTTACGCTTGCACTGAGGTGTGCTGTGTGAACTAGCACAAACAAGAAGCATTTATTGAACATCTAATATACGCCAGGCACTGTTCCAAATTCTTTGCCTGAATTAATCATTTAATGTTTTCATTACTCTATTAGAGGCATGTAAACCAGAAAGAGCTGACACCTTGGAACAGAAGCAGGCTGCCCCTTTTCCCACACGGCTGGTACTCAGCAGAGGCACCATGTGGCAGCAACAGGCAGTGATGGTTGCAGACTGTGCTTAATGTTTGAAAAAAGCCACCCAGGATCTCCATGCTGCCAAATCCAGTTTTCATTTTCCTGGTCTTATTTTATGTGAATTCCCCTGAACATTCAACCCAGTTGGCCACCCCTCCTTGATACATGATCCCGTCTGGGCTTCTCCCAGTTCTGGCTGTTCCTTCTCCGTCTTCTCTGCTGGCTTCTCCTCTTCCACTTGGTCTCTAAATGCAGACTGACTCAAGACTCAATCTGAGCACCTTGCCTCTCTTCCCACGCCTGTCCCCCATCTATCTCAGGGCTTCTTAAACCTATCACCATCACCTGGAGGGTTCACACACAGATTGCTGGGTCTCCTACAGGGTCTGATGCCAGAGGTCTAGGGTGAAACCTGGACATTTGCATTTCTCACAAGTTCCAGGTGAAAGCGATGCTGCTGGTCCTGAACCACACCCTGAGAACCTCTCACTGCTGTATCTTAACTGGTGTTTAAAGCCTTGATCCACAAGCTTGGAATCACCTGGAGAGCTTTAAAATCCTGATTCCTGGGTCCTATCCTCCAGACACCCTGGGTCCTATCCACCCAAGAGGTGGTTCAGATTGAAGATAAGATTCCAAGTCTCCATCTTACTATATCATAACTGCTTCTACTAGGGACAGACTATTCAGGAAGTAGAATCAACATGTGAACTGCTTTTATGTTCCTTGACAGCAGCAATCATGGCTTGTTTACTCATTTATCCCTGGTATTTGCACAGATCCTGGCTCCAAGCAGGGGCTCAGTAAATGGTTTATGAATAATTTGATTGACACTTGCAGGAAGGAAGTCTAAGAAATTTTTGTCTCAGTTTCCCTATTTAATGAGGCAAGAAATTCTAATCTCCCCTTCCAGAGAAGTGATGCCAACATAGGGAATCCATCCTAGAAGAAAAGACTGGTGCCCCCCTCCACCTGATGGGCAGGTGTAAGCTTCTGTCACTACATATGGAGCCCTAAGCTTCCCAGGTGACCCCCATGGACCAGTCAGCCCCCTGTGGCTGGAGCACATCCTTGGGAGCACCCTGCAGGAGGATGTCAACTGCCTTTGCTGGCTCACAGCGAATACCCCAGGGGACTTCCTCTAATTAAAACCCAAACTGCAATTATAGTTGTGCCAAAGCACATGCACATGGTGCCATTTAAGGGGGACAGGTTTACAGGGTGTTAACTCCAGAGGCAGCTCTGCTGCAGCACCAGGTGCTACAAATCATCAAAATTAGAACCAAATGAGTCACTGGGGCTCAAGAGTCAGGAGTCCTGATGGGTGATTCCAAGAAACTTAGGAGGATCATTTAAAACATGTTAATATGCTCCTGCACAGGGCCTTTGCACTTACTATTGCTGCTACTTCTTCTCTGACTCCATTCTGATCTCTACTCAGATGTCACCTCTTCAAAGATGCCTTCCTTGATCACTTGAGTCTGTACCTGCTTTATTTTTCTTCACAGTGTTTGTTATCATCTGGTATCATATATTTGTTTTGAGATCTATAACCCAATATCCTTTGCATACATTTAAAACTCATACACACACATACACAAAATTTATTATTTTTAGCGATACGTATATATCAAAGAAGACACCAAGTATACACTAACATGGGTGCCTTCTTAGGGTGGAGGATCGTAAGGCAAGGGAAATAGGAAGGTTGATTCAGAAAGGAGAAAAAGAAAAGAGAACAAATGAAAATGTTTATATATCCTGAGGACAATAATGTGTTATAATTTGAGGACTGTGATAAACTCAAAATTTTCTTCCTACCACTTTATTCATCTCTGAAATTATGTGCTTTGGGATAATTTTCTTTTGGCTTGTGAAACTCACTTTATTGAATATTTATTTTAGTACAAGTATTCTGGTGATAAATTATTTCAGCTTCCATTTTATTGTGATTTTTATTTTCAAAAGACACCTTCACTGGCTTAGGATTCTAGGTTGGCAGTTATATTTTCTTCAGCACTTTATAAATGTATCTCGTCATCTTCCAGCTTTCATCATCTCTGTTGAAAAGTCTGATTGTTGCTCTTCTGTAGGTCATGTGTCATTTACCTTTGACTACTTCTAAGATTTTCTCTTTGTCTTTGTTTTTCAGCAGTCTTACTATGATATTCTTGTCTTAGTATTTATCCTGCTTGGGATTTACAGAGCTTCTTGAGTCTGTGGATTGATGTCTTTCAACCCTTTTGAAAAAAATTCTCAGCCCTTATTTCTACAAATATTGTTTTTTCCTATTCTCCCTCTCTTCTCCATCTAGGATTCATGTCTATCTTTTTACTTGGTCCTATATATCTACCCATGTATTTTCTATCATTTTTAATTCATGGAATATCTTCCAGTTTGGACATTTTTTACTTTTTAAAAGTTTACTAATCCTGTCTTCTGCTGTGTCAAATCTGCTGCTAACTCTATCTATGGAGTCCCCATTTCAGATCTATTTTTTCATTCTAAAGCTACCATTTGATGGTTTTTTAAATAGATTCCAGTTTTCAGGAGAAATTATCTATATATACCTATTTTGTGCATCATATTAGTATTTTAGAGTTATTAGTGTGCATCTGTTTCTAGCATCTATTTTATTCTCTTCATTTTCAGATGTGTGGTCCTAGTTTTGGTATAACTAATAATTTTAATCAAATGCCACTCATTACGAATAATGTAGAGACTCCAGATAATATGTATCTCTAGAAATCTATCCTCTTCTAGACACAGAGTGGGGTTTATAACCTTAATCCAGTCAGAGACTGAGCTGAGTCAAGACTTTATGGTAACCCTGGGAAGGTCAGTCTCCTGTGAATCTGACAGTCACACACTGAGTACATCTTCTCAGAGGTTTTATACCAGGTGTTGTAGCTTCCTATATGAGCACCAGAATCCAGTAAGTGTCTTGAGAGACTACTGGCTGTGTACTGGCACCTCTTAGTCTACCAAAGACTCTGCTGGTTTCTCCCACAGTGGTATTCTCTGCCATATATACCTGGATTTTCAGCATCCTGCTTTCACCTAGAATTGGCAAATGATCCAGGGTGAAAGTGGCTACACAATTCAGCTCAGTCCCCTGCTGTTTCTTCCTTCCCAATTTTAGCACTTTATGTATTTTTTTTCCTAGTTATATGCTGCCTGACAACACTACCATGTTTCTCTAGTCAGTTTACCTTTCTGTTCTCCTGGTAACCATTTTCTTTTACTTCAAATCTTTGAGCTCTCCTTCTCCTCATTTCTAACTGATGACTCAACAATTAGAAGCAAGTGGAATAGTAGTAGTAATTTTCAAAAAATGTCCATATTCTCCCATTACCACAGTTAATACTCTCTCTCTCTCTCTCTGAATCTCCCCCTCTCCCTTTCTTTCTCTCCCTGCCTGGATCCCATCATCTCTCACCTAATCAAGGACTTTGCTCCTATAATCATCATCTTTCTATCTCTGTGGAATCATTTCCATCAGCAGACAAATATACCATTAGTCTCTCATATTTGAAAAAAAAAAACCTCCCTCTGAGATAGGAAATCAGAAGGCCCTGCTTAATAAGGAGTCATAAGCTCTGAACCAAGGTCTCTTCTAAACAGGCACTGATGGAGAAATTGGCCCAAATCACCTAGAACTGTAGGATAGAGCATAGCGTTAAAAAGAGCTAGGCACTAGGAACAGAGTACTCTGGGAAAAATCCAAGCATCACGCTGTCCCTGAGTACTAAAAACAATACTCCCTAGATGCAGAATACTGTCTCAGCCCTAAGTCATATTTAGCAGTGATAAGAAAAAGTCAAGACAGAAGTAAACAGAAGGTGTTAAGAGTTTAATCATGCAGCTAAAGATAAACTCCTTGTTTTGTAAGCTTTACCCTCTCTTTGAAGATTTCTTCTGTGCTGTATTTTCTCATGCCTGACTTCAATAAAAGCCTGTGAGGATCGCTGGGAGGGGCTGCACCCTTATCTCTCCACAGAGGGCTTGGCTGGTGTTGGCCTCTTGGGGTCCCTCAGTTCAATGCAAAATGGACTGAGAGTTACACCACATAGAACCAAAATGCCCCCCTCCACACTACCTAGAGTTACCCTCACTCCTCATTATGTGCTAATTATAATTCTTCAGCATACTTAAAGAAACTCTCACCAGCACCATGACAGCTTACACATACCATGGCAACTCCTGGAAGTTACCCTGTATAGTTTAGAAAGAGGAGGAATCCTCAGTTCTAGGAATTCCCCACCCCTTCCCAGAAATCTTACGAATAATATTTCCTCTAATGAACATACAATTTAATAGAAGGTATAAAACAAGACCATGGAAACTCACAGAGTGCTGCTCTCTGTTGCTCTGACAGCTGCTGCTCTGCCTCTGGAGCAAGACATACTTCAGCTTCTTTCATACTTCAGTAAATTTGCTTTTGCTCTACACTGTCAGGTCTTGAATTCTTTTCTGTGTGAAGCCAGGAACTCACTTGGCCTTCAGGGAAGAAACCAAACTCTAATTTTTGGGTCCACTTTCCTGTATCACCATAATCCAGCTACCTCCATATTTTATTTCTCCCCATTTGTAGTGAAACTCCTCAAAAACTGTATGTACTCACTATCTTCATTTCCTTTCTTTCCACACCAGTTAGGTTTTCTTCCTTCATTCCACAAAAGCCACCCTCATCGGGGTTACCAATGACTTTTACATTACCAAATCCAGAGGTAAGTTCATAGCTCTTGCCTTACCTGATTGCCCAGGAGCATTTGAAACAGTTATCTCTGTAGGTTTGTCCTCATGTTCTTGACTGTTGGAGGCGCCATAACTCAGTTCTAGGACTCCTTCTCTTCTTTCTATATACCCCCACGAGATGCAGTCCATTTGTGCTGCTATAACAAAATACCACAGATTGGGTAATTTATAAAGAACAGAAATTTGTTTTCCACAGTTCTGGAGCCTGGTAAGTCCAAGATCAAGGTGCTGACAAGTTCAGTGTTCAGTGATGCCTGGTAAGTCCAAGATCAAGGTGCTGACAAGTTCAGTGTCCAGTGATGCCTGGTAAGTCCAAGATCAAGGTGCTGACAAGTTCAGTGTCCAGTGATGCCTGCTCTCTGCTTCCAAGATGGCACCTTGAGCTGCATACTCTGGAGGGGAGGAATAGTATTGAACATGGCAGAAGGGACAGAATGACAAAAAAGGGCCAAACCCCCTCCATCAGGGCATTAATCCATTTTTTCCTCAGGATCTAAACCCCTCCCAAAAGACCCCACTCCCAACACTGTTGCATTCATGATTTTCCAGCACATGAAATTTGGGGGATGCACTCAAATCATAGCAATGCTTTTATTTGGTCTCATGATTTTAAATATTTATATATTTATAACTCCCAATGATTCTATCTAGAAGCTCTCTTAATGAGTGCCAAACTCTCACTAGACACCTAGGTTGATTTTCACTTCCTGTCACTATAGCAACTACAACAAATGTACATTTTAACCTAGTGAAGAAATATGATTAGCTTGGGTAATACAGACTCGGAGACCCTGTCCAGGATCACATGGATAGTATGTGACAGATCCTAAAGAGAAGTCCAAATTTTTGCAGCTGCCATCCCCTTCAGTAGGAACTGGAGTTACTTTTTTGTGATTTCCCAGGGAGTTGAGAAGATCTCTTACAGAACTCCCAAATTCCTCTTTAATCTGCTCAAGTTTTCTGATATTTTGTTTTCACTAGGTCATAGCATACGAATATACTTAATTTGACTAAGTTCAGTCACATTGTTCAACAGAATGGCTGCTCCAGTCTGTGCTCTTTCCAGCCATGTCTGCAGCCTCTTATCTCCACATCCCTGCCAACACCTGGCATTACCAGCCCTCTAATTTTTGCCAGGATAATAGAGGTAAAATGATAATTCATTAATGTTTTATTTTAACAGACAACTAATTAATCTGAGCATTTTTCATTCACTTGTTAGCTTGTTTCTTTTTCCATAAATAGGGATCCATCTCCCTTGCCAGTTTTCTGTTACGGATTACATATTTTTATCACTTATTTAAAGGACCTTTTTGAATATTCTAGTCATTCATTCCTCTCAGCTTTAGAAATTGCAAATAACTTCTTATCTGTCATCAATCTCTTACCTTTGTGTCCATGACTGCCATTTAAGAGAAATTTTTATTTTGTAAATGTTTTAAACATTCTTAAAGTGAAACAGATATAGAAAATCACATAAAGCAAATGTTTAACTTACTAAATCATTGTAAACTGAATCCTTGTAACTATTACTCAAGTCAAGAAATATAACTTTGCTGGCCACTCAGAAGTGCCTCTGTATGTTCTATCCCAATTGCACCCACCTCCTTCCCACCAAAAGCAACATTATCCTGACTTTTATAGCAAACACAACACTGTAATGTTTGTTTTGTCTCCCAAGTGTGCATCCCCAGACACTGGTTCAGATTTGCCCATTTAAGAAATATCAATATGTCTTTTGAGTCTCTTTTAATCTATAGGCTTTCCTTACATCTCTTCCCTTGCCTTAAAATTTATCTGTTGAAGAATCCAGGCCATTAGACCTGTACGGAGTCTCACAGTCTGGATTTTGTTAACTGCATACTCCTGGTGATGCTCAGCATGTTCCTCTGTCCACCGTATTTAGTATAAACAGAAAGCTGATCCAGAGGCTTGCTCAGGCTCAAATGCTGTATTCTTTCAGCATGTGGCACATCATGTCTGGCTGTCTCTCTTTGAGAAACTGAAGACACTCCATGCTTACATCCATTAGTTCACTGGGGATTGGAAAATGGGGATGTTCTAATTCTATTTTACCTTTTTCATTGTTTTTACTGAAATAATTTTATAAACAGACATTTTTCTCTCTGACTATTGGCTACTGTTATGAACTGATTGTGCCCTTTTCTCTCCACCAAAACATTCATGTGTTGGAATTCTAACCCCTAACATGACTATTCTTGGAGAGAGGACTTTTAGGGAGGTAATTAAGGTTAAATGATGTCATAAGGGTGGCACCCTAGTCCAATAGGACTTGGTGTACTTATAAAACAAACTTTCTCTCCTGCTCAGAAAAAAGTCCATGTGAGGATATGGAGAAAATGCAGCTACCTTCAAGTCAGCAACAGAAACTCACTTGAAATCAAATTTTCAAGCACCTTGATTTTGGACTTTTCAACATCCTCAGAACAATGAGAAAACAGGTTTCTATTATTTATGGTATTTATTGCTGCATCACAATTTACTTTGAAAATTAATGGCTTAAAACAGCAACTTACCATTTCTCATGATAAGTGAGTCGGCAATTTGGGCAGGGCTGGGCTGGATGGTTCTTCCGTTCTGTGTGGCATTAGCTAGCATCACTCACTCAGCTGCATTCATCTGGTGGCTGGACTGGGAGGGAAGGATTATTTAAGGCCACAGTTCAGGGAGCTCTTCTAAATACCTAGAGCTCCCTGTTTTGTAGTTTTATATAATGTTCAAAAATATGGTGGCTTTGCTTTCTGAGATACTCTATTCCCCTCCCCACTTTAGGCAGGATCTTCTTTTTACTTCACTTCCATCAACTGTATCCGGCTCAATTTTAAATATGTGTTAGCTATTTGTGGTTTATACTACTTTAAGTCTGTCAGACATAGGTTGTTTACATTGGCTTCTTCTGGCACAGACTTGGTATCATACACATTTGTGACTGTTGATGGGAGTTAAAAGGAATAAAGGAATACGTTGTCATTTGGTCTCACAATAAATGTTGTCCATGAGTTTTTGATTTGCTGTCCATTTGCTTTGCCTGCTTTTGTGTGCAGGTTTAAGAAGATCCCAAGATTAGCTTCCATTGTTTCTAATCTCTTCCCAGAATTTTCCAAGAAATTTCAAATTTAGATCGAATCAAATTCGAACTTGAGTCCTTGACACTAGGCTATAAAGTAGATATAAGAAATAGGCAGTAGTTGTTATTGCTGCTGCTGTTCTTATTTTTGAATGATGGAGAGAATTTTAAATCTTTTCAATTGGCTGTCAACATTTAATCCCAGAAAGATTTCCAGTACAAGTTAAGATTTTTGGCTTCTCTGGAAAAACTGCAAGTTTTGGACATATAGGGCCTGTGTTTCAAGATGATGACAGTGGGTTTTGAGTTTGCAACCCCTACTTTACAGGGACACTGAATATATTAATTTCCTATGACTGAGGTAACAAAGTACCACAAACTAAGTGCCTTAGAACAACATTCTGGAGGCTACACAATTGAAATCAAGGTGTCAGCAGAGCCATGCTCTCTCTGAGTGTCTTAGGGAAGCATCCATTCCAGGCCCTTGTGCTAGATTCTGATAGTTCCTTGATTTATGGCCACAAACTCCAATCTTCTAATGGTGTTCCAGCTGTGGGCATATTTGTGTCCAAATTGCCCCTTTTAATAAGAACACCAGGCATGTGGGATTAGATTACCCTACTTCAGTATGACTTTATCCTAACTTAACCAATTACATCTAAATGACTCTATTTCCAAATAAGGTCATATCTGGAGGTACTTGGAGTTAGGACTCCAACACATGAATTTTAGAAAGGCACAATTCAACCCATAATGCTGGGTGTCTCTTTTCTCTATGCATAAGAATTCCTGGGCCCTACAATCCTATGAAGCCCCAGAAGAAATTCAAACCCGAGCCCATATCTCCCAAAGTGTTTCTAGGAGATATATTTTCCCAGTGAGAGTGGTGACGTATTTGTGTTTCTCTCAGACAGTTCTGAGGGCTCCTAATCAGCCTGTTCTAAACCAAATGGGGAGAAATCTCCAAGTAGAACTGGAGAACTGTAAGGGAAGGACAGCAGGAACAGATAGATACCTTTCCTTTTCAAAGGAGTCTAGTGCACACCAAATCCACCTGCAAATTAATCTCACTTTACTTATATATACTTCGACACAGAGAATGGTAGCACTGCGTCAAACCCAGAAAGGGCTCAAGAGGTCCGGCCAAGGTCACATGAAGATATATGGGGAGTGGGTCCCTCCTAGATCCAAATCACAGTCCAGAGTCATCACATAATATGAATCAACCTGTAAGTATGAATTCTAGCAATTTTGAAAGCAAAAAACTGTTAACTCAGAATTCTGTATCTAGCAAAAATACCCTTCTGGAATGAAGGTGAAATGAAGATATTCTCAAGTAAAGGAAAACTAAGAGAATTCCTAATGAGCAAACTTGTTCTAAGATAATTATTAAGGGAAGTTCTTCAAGCAAGAGAAAAGAATAGAACTTGGAATATGAGGAATAAAGGAAAAGCAACATAAATGGTAATAATAGGTCATAAAATGGTAAATACTGGGGTATATAAAATGGCTTATCTTTTTTTTTTATTTGAGACAGAGTCTCACTGTGTTGCCCTTGGCAGAATGCCATGGTGTCACAGCTCATAGCAACCTCAAACTCTTCTGCTTAAGCAATTTTCTTGCCTCAGCCTCCCGAAGAGTCAGGACTACAGGTGCCTGCCACGATGCCTGGCTATTTTTTTGTTGCAGTTGTCATTGTTGTTTAGTTGGCCTGGGCCGGGTTTGAACCTGCCACCTTTGGTGTATGCGGCTGGCGCCATAACTACTGTGCTACAGGCACGGAACCTAAAATGACTTATTCTTTTTTTGTTGTTTTTTTTAAGACACAGTTTCACTTTGTTGCCCTCATCAGAGTGCCATGGTGTCACAGGTCACAACTTCAAACTCTTGGGCACAAGTGATCCTCTTGCTTCAGTCTCCGAGTAGATGGGACTAAGGGCTTCCACCAACCACCTGGCTATTTTTTAGAAATGGGGGTCTTGCTTTTGCTCAGGCTGGTCTTGAACTCCTGAGCTCAGGCAATCCACCTGCCTTGGCTTCCCAGAGTGCTAGGATTACAAGCATGAGCCACAGCACCTGACCCCAAAATGTCTTGTTCTTCTCCTGTTGAGTTCTTTAAAATATGTTTGACAGCTAAAAGTGAAAGTTTGTCAGGTGGGAATTTCCATGTATGTAGATGTAAAACAAAAGACAAATGTAATATTTGAAAGAAGGACAAATGGTCATATAGCACTTTAAATGTGCTGTTTTGCTTCCTTCTTTCTTAATCTACATGGTTTCTGATATAAAATCTGCAGCAAAAAATGTAGGGTAAAAGTGCTATAGAGATGCCAGATAGTTAATAAAAATAGTATGTTATTTCTCTAGATTTTTCTTCTCACTTTGGGGTTTTGTCAGGTTTTTTTAAAAGACTGTAACCTGTTTTCATTTTCTTTTCTCATTCTAAATAAATATTCACATCCACACCTAAATGTATATTCATAATTTTCTTTCCTTTAATTTTTGTTTTTAAGAAAGTCACCCAAAATGATATAAGTTTCAGGTCTCATGAAAACTAGATCCAATACTATTTTCACCCTCTAACTTCTCTCTGCCATCCCTTCAAGGAGATGTCAGAGGCAAGGAAGGCAGGCAGAGGCTGAGTCCCAGTCGGATCATCCTTCTTGGCATAGGACGGGAGCTGAAGAAATCTGCAGGTGGTGTCTGAGGCCCAGGCAGACAGCCTTGAGCAGCCTCAGGCAGGCTCACAGAAACAAAGGGAGCTTTCCTGAAGGTGGCATAAGTGAGGTACCACAAGCCAGTAGTCCTGGCTGAAAATCAGGATGGGGAAGGCATTGGAGCTGCCAGCGGGAAGGGATGACTTATTTAGGACTAGAGGCTCCTTCCTATCCTGGGATTACGTGATCCCTCAGGACTTAGACAACCTGAGGGGTGGGGAGAAGAATCTTTAACTGACTGAGATTTCAACCTCAATGTCCACTCTTCTTCTCTTTCCCCCCTCATTCAGCCACAGAAGTCCTCCCACCATTTCTCCCATCACAGGCTAAGTAAGCTTCAGCCCCAGGGCCTTACACTTCCTGTTTCCTCCCCCAGATGGACTCTTCTTCCCTGGGACATCCTGGGCCTCACTCTTTCACAAATTCCAGGTGTCTATATAGAAGGTCACCTCATTGGGACACTTTCTCTGGCTGCCCTGCATGAAATAATAATCCCTCTCCCTTCCCCTTGCTTGATTTTTCCTCCGAACACTTACCACCTACTTAGGACATTTCATCACACATTTGTTTTTCAACGTCTCTACCAATGGATTGCAAAGTAAACGCCATAGTGACTGAGATTTTTATCCAACCTGTCTGTGGTTATATTCCCATTCCCCCCTCAAAAAATTCCTGGTGCATAGAGGCCCTTGATAAACATTTGTTAAATTGTTTAATTAGTTGAGTCTCTGCTACCTATATGAATGAAAGTTTACAAATCAATTAAGTTTTGTATAGGAAAAATAAAGTTATGTTTACTAGAATTTGTACCTGGCCCATCTATGTTTAGTGTTAAGATAGACTGATCTTTAAGACCAGTCTGTGATTTAGTAGAACTGTGCTGTGTTTGTTTCTAAGTTTCTATAATACTGTGATGTATGTCAGGGATCCTGGAAATCTTGGCCTTGGTGGCTCTGGACAGCTCACCCTAAAATAAAAGCCAGATCTTAATGACTCCAAGATGTATAGAATAAGCCAAGGGCACCCAGCTTGATTTCACACAGCAGTTCAAGTTTGAGAGGATAATTGAAAAGATTATCACCAGGAAATTGTTTACAGTGACAAGCAAGTTCCAGACATGGCCATCACCACCCCCAGCCCCTGCCTGGTTTTTATTTCACGTAAGTGGTTTTATAAGCAGAGCATAGGTTAGACCTCTGCAGGATTTCATAGATTTATATAGTTTGATGAGTAAAAGGAGGGTCACTCACAGAGGTCAGGGATGTCATCAAGGAGAGGAAAAGGTTCTGAGAATTTGGGTACCCCATGAGGTGACCGGATGGTCCTGGCCCCAGGCCAGCATAGCCACACGCCCATGGGGTATGGTAGGTGACTTATACAAGCAAAGATGGTCAGAAGAGGGCTAAGGAAGACAGGCTATCTATAACCCTTCTCGAAGGGGTAGCTCTGATCAATTTTTGCCAATCAGGGATAGAGGCCCATTGTAGCCAGATTTTTTGATTTTTCATTAAAAGCCAGAAATTCAAGTTTGTACGTGAAACCTCCCAATTTTAAATGTTGGCAACAGAATCAAAATTTTTAGAAGCACAATTTTCCAGTTCATATTTCCATGTAACAAACCACCCCAGATTTAGTGACGTAAACCAGCCATTTAATGATGTCCATGGATTCTTTATGTCAGATGTTTGGACAGGGCAGGTGCGCATGTCTTGACTAAGCTCCATGGTGTCTGGGGTTTCAGCTGGGAAGACTCAAATTGGCTGTGGCTGGACTCATCTGGAGGCTTCTTCACTTACATATCTGGTGCCTGGGCTGGGATGACTCAGAAGCTGTGCTCAGCTGGGTGGGCACCACAAACCCACTTGATTCAAGGGAAGGGAGAGATGGACTACATCTCTTGATGGAAGGGCATTGGTGAAAAGCATCACGCACTGTGTGGGTCATGCCAAATGGCAGGCTGGACTACTCCAGAATGTGGCTGGCAGCATCTTTGAAGGGCAGATGTGGGTAAAGATCCAGCTCACACAGTGTAGTGAAGCAGTGACATCCCTGGAGGACATATATAAGTTAGGAACCAAGAGCAGAGGTGCTCCTGGAGCACACAGCCATGTGGGACTGCTGGTCCAGACTCCACGCCAGGCACCGGCATGCTGCCTGCTCACACCCATCCTCTCTTCTGACCACAGATTCAGGCTGGTCCCAAGCCACAGCCTAACTTCAGATGCATCTTAAGCATGGCTGAGCCGCCTTCTTCCCCATGGACCCAGCAACCCAATCATTTTCTCTTCCTCTTCCTCTCCAGGAATATGTTTCTTTATAGTCCTTGGACGTAAAATTCTGATCGCACCCATTTTTAATGTGATGGTGCGTGGAGGTGTGGCCTTTGGGAGGTAGAGACCTCATGAATGTGCTCTGGAGAGGTCACTTGCCCCTTACACCATGTGAGGACACAACTATAAGGCTATGAACCAGGAATAAGGCCCTCATCAGACACCAAATATGCCGGTGCCTTTGTCTTGGGCTCCCAGTCCCCAGAACTGTGAGATGTACATTTCTGTTATTTACAAGACACCCCGTTGATGGTAGTTTGCTCAAGCAGGATGTACAGACTAAGACACTGGGCAATCTGTCACAAGTGCCTCTGGTGGGCCCAAGTATTCCCAAGTAGGAAATACCTTCTTTGCTGATTACCCCCTTAGAGGGGATCTCCAGAAGAGTGCACAGGACACAGTGCTGGCCAATTTACATCCATTCTTTCATGTAACACTGTGACCCTGTGAGGTATAATTAACTCTTACTATTCAAGAGATGAGCAAACTGAGTTTCACAGAAAGCACAAAACTTGTCCAGAGTCACTCAGGCAAGTGAGTGAGTTCACACCAAGTGTAACTAGGAATTGACTCTGAACCACATGTAGGCAGGTCAAGAGAAGACCAGCCATTAGGGTGTGGAGAGAAGGAAACACTTTTACACTATTGGTGGGATTGCAAACCAATACAGATGCTATGGAAAGAAGTATGGAGAATCTTCAAAGAACTAAAAGTAGACCTCCCAATTAAAATAATAAATAAATAAAAGTAGACCTCCCATTTGATCCTGCAACCCCATTACTAAGCATCTACCCGGGAAAAAATTATTTTTTTACCATAATAATATTTGCACTAGAATGTTCATAGCAGCTCGATTCACAATCACCAGGATGTGGAATCAACCCAAGTGTCCATCACCCATGAATAGATTAATAAATTGTGGTATATGTATACCATGGAATACTATTCAGCCATTAAAGAGATGGAGACTCTACATATTTTGTATAAACCTTGTTGGAGGTGGAGAACATTCTACTTAGTAAAGTATCACAAAAATGGAAAAGCAAGTATCAAATGTACTCAATACTAATATGAAACCAGTAGATGAACAAATACTCGTACAAGAGAAAAACACAATAAAACTCAAGTGGGGGGAGAGGGGAGGGAGATTGATAAGGGTTTATGGCATACCTCCTAGGGGAGGGGCACAACTACAACTTGGATCTACCTAAAAAATGCAAGCAATGTAACTTAAGCATCTGTACCCTCATATTAATTTGAAATAAATAAATAAATAAATAAATAAATGACCAGCCAGCTTACAGTGGAGGAAGTGGGTTAGGGAGAAGTGAGGTGGGCCAGCTGGAGCCAAACTATAGAGACTTATAGGCCCACTAGGGTTATGAACTTAATGAGTCAGGTAGTAGGGAGCCATTTAAGGTTCTTAAACTACAGAGGTGACTTCACTAATTAAGTACAGTGATGATGCAGGCAATCCCTGACAAAGAACTTTATTTTGCAGATCTTCTTTACCATGTACTTCCTTATTTAATCCCCACCTGCACAGTTAGACTCTCCATTTGCCATATAAGCAAAGTAAAAGTCCCAGAAGTTACAATATGCCAAAAGTACTAGTGGCAAAGCCAACATGGCATGCAAGCCTCCTGACTTCACTCCCCAGTCAGATACAGTGGTCATCTGCCATTCATTCTGGCCACCTAGCATCACTCTCCATCTGCTCTTTTCCTTTTGGGAACTCTCCCTACCACCTCTAACTCCAAGCAATTCTACTGGGTAGTGGGACTGTCAATCATGTGGTCCAGTGGGGGAGGTGAGTACAAGACCAGGCTGTCAATCAGAGTTCTTCTCAGGGATTGACATGGATGCTGAGGTAGAAAGATTCTTAGGTTTTCTCTAGCATTGCCAGGGGTAAGGTAAGGAGCCTCTGGCAACCATCTTTAATGCAATATGGGGAATAACTGCTTGAAAATGAAGCCAGCAGACAAGATAGCTGAGATGAGAGATAGAGAGAGAGGGGAGAGTGACCCAGTGACACCAGTAAGATTCCTCAGATCAGCCATGCCTAAATTTCTCAATTTCGAGAGCCATTTTGATTTGATTTTTTGGTCAAATAAAATCAAAGCAGATGAAGCAGCTCTTGCACCTAAGTCTTACTTAGGAGTAAGAGCTGCTTACTTACTTAGGAGTAAGACAGACTTGGGTTCTCTCCAAACCTCAATTTCTTCATCTATAAAATGAGAATAATCAAAATACCAAACTTACTGAGCTTCTGGAGGATTAAATATACATCATAAACTACAAAGTAGTAAGAAAAGAAAAAGAGAAAAGTGTATAAGGGAGCAGTATAATGGGAAGGGATAGAAATTACTGCCATTTGAAAATGACATCATTATCTTCATAGAAATTTCATACTACAGACAAACTATCAATGTAGCAGCCCGTATAGCCTATGGCTAGGAGGAGTGAGACTTATAAGAAATACCTGTATAGCTCAATAATGGAACACCCCTTGGTGGAAAGGGCATGGAGAGGGATTTAGATCTCCTAACAAGCATAAGAGCTCGTGAGATGAGAGCAGTGATGAATTGGCAGTCTCTACACCTGTGGTGTTGAGAGGCACGAGATCAGCCTTATATTAGGCTGGAAGAGCAAGCAGTCAGGAGCACGTGCATTCTATCACAGACTCACTTACTGTGAATCTGTCTCCTCTTCTGCCTGCAGATCACTAAGCTCTGTTAAAGACTAAGATCTATCTTTCTAAGAAGACTGCTTTACTCTCTATAAGACACTCTCTCTCTCTTTCCAGCTAAAGTGGATAGCCCTGAGGCACCTAAGACAAATTTTCCTGAGCAAGGTAGCTTAGTGATCTGCATTCAGAACCTAGTTAAGCTGGCTTGAGACCTGGCCAGTCCAGGGCCCTGACAAGTGGTGTCAGAAGTGGGATGTGACCTATCAGAATTTTTAAGAGTCTTAATTCATCAGAGTTGCTGAATAAAGATGATCAACATTCCAAAATCAATAGTGTTTATATGTGGCAGCAATTACAAATGAGAAAATATAGTTTTAAAAAAGAGACCTTATCTCTCTAGCCACAAAATCTATGAGATTCCCAGAGACAAATTTAATAGATGTGCAAAATCTCTATGGAGGAATCTGTAAATCTGTATTAAGGGACATAAAAGAAAGCCTAAGTAAATGATGAACTGTAGCAAATTCATGGGTGGCAGTTTTCCTCCCATTTAATTTATCATATAATGTGATTTTAGGCAAAATCCCATCAGAGTTTTTCACTGAACTTTACAACGTTCATGTTGGAGTATAAAAGACTAGAAATATCAAGCCTATAAAAGGAGGAGTCATCCTACAAAAGACATCAACATTCACTCACTCTAAAGCTATAATGAATATAGTCTTATGAATGAATAATGAATAATGAATGAATATGAAACTATGAAATGCTAAATACAAATTCATTGTTTTGCCCCACTGTAAAGAAATACCTTTCTGGATTACTGAATAATCCAAAGTAGGCAGTATTTTAAAACAGGGTAGCTGGGCGGCGCTTATGGCTCCGACGGTAAGGCGCCGGCCCCATATACCGAGGGTGGCAGGTTCAAACTCGGCCCCGGCCAAACTGCAACCAAAAAATAGCCGGGCGTTGTGGCGGGCGCCTGTAGTCCCAGCTACTTGGGAGGCTGAGGCAAGAGAATCCTTAAGCCCAGGAGTTGGAGGTTGCTGTGAGCTGTGTGAGGCCATGGCACTCTACTGAGGGCCATAAAGTGAGACTCTGTCTCTACAAAAAAAAAAAAAAAAAAAAAGGGCGGCGCCTGTGGCTCAGCAGGTAGGGCACCGGTCCCATATGCCAGAGGTGGCAGGTTCAAACCCAGCCCTGGCCAAATTAAAAAAAAAACCAGGGTAGCTACTTTCAAGATGACAGTGTTAAAAATTTTTTTAATTGTAGGGCCACTAGGGTGAAATGGTGCCCATGATTTAGGTTCCCATGTCAGCAAACCTAAGTCCAGTGTAAACTTTAAAACTAAACCAGACACTTAACCAATTAGGAACTTCCAACTAACCTCTAATAAGAGACTTTCTACCAGGTCATGCTCAGATAAGGCAAATAGCCTAACTTCTATAGCCAATCATGTAATTTCTATATTTTGCTTCTACATTCAGCCTATAAAAATGCACTGCTCACACTGCTAAAGCAGAGATTTCTGAACCTCTTCTAGTTCTGAGTGCTGCCCGATTCATGAATCATTCTTTGCCCCCAATAAACTCTGCTAAATGTAATTTGTCTAATGTTTTTCTTTTAACAACATAGTGGATTTATTTTTTAATTCCCTAAGCTCCTTCCCTCTCCTTGAGAGAGGGTTATATTCCTGTGCCACTGACATCAGGCCTGGCCATGTGACTTACTTTGGCCAATGATATATGAATGTGAGTGATGTAATGCCACTTCTGAGCAGAAGCCTTAAGAATCACCACATGTTTCCACTGTGGCTTTTCCCCACTTCCACCAGAGTACCAGATTCCAAATAAAGTTGCTTCATCAGATGGGGCGCAGGAGGAAGAGAGTTGGTTACAGCTTCAGTCAGTCCTGGATGTAAGAAGAGCAAGAAATAAACATTTTTTGTTTTAAGCCAGGGAGATTTGATGATTTTTTGTTATCACAGCATAACGTAAGAAAGTTATAATACAGGGATACAATCTAATGAACTGAGAAAATGCTGTCATTTTTATGCTTCATTAGGGTTTAAATTACAACTTTTGGTAGTATAGTACATTGATGCTTTACATCAGTTTCAATGTACTATACTACATTGAATTTGGGGAATTTATTTACAAAAATTGTATTTCCCAAAATGTTTATGAAGATTTATATTTTTTTAAAAAGCATTTTGTGAGCAAGACAAGTTTGAGGAAAACTACAGCCACTGTCTTTCTCACGAGATCCAGCACTCATATTAGCATACTAAAGACTACAAAGTCTTACAATAAAGAAAAGTTTAACTCAATATTTCCTGAAATCATCAGGTGGTAGACCTTTAGCCTGCCTATTAACAAATCATGAAAGTTTGAGATGTAGGATTTTCTCAAAGTGAGTTTTTTCTTTTTGCTATCATGTATTTAGCATGAGGTATTTTACATGCATTATATTATGCGGATCTTATAACAGCCCCTGTGAGAAAGGCATCAGTAGTTGCATTTAAAGCTGAGAGAAAAATAAATGCTAAGAGAGATAAATTGACTTTCTCAGGAAAAAAACAGCAAAAACATAAATGAATTAGAGCCTGGGTTAGAATCCAAGTCTGGCAAAAAAAAAAAAAAGTATATATATATATATACACACATATATATTTATCTTAACCTACCTTCCTCTTACCTCCAAAATCAACTGGCTTCCTGAAGCCAATAATGAATATCCTTTATAAGTGGATGTCTACCCAATCCAATCCTTTCCATTTTGCTCTGTACCACACCTTTTTGTGCTCTTCCTGGTCATTTTCTTACTCAAGGCCTTCCTTCCTGCTTCTATTCTTACACTTCCCTGAACTTAAGCTTTCTTTAAAACTTATCTCATGGCCTCTCCTTCAAGAAGCCTTCCTTGACTACTCCCCACAATGAACTTTCTCTGATTTTACTTGTAAAAATAGTAGAGCAGAACATTTCCCTGGGATGCAAATTCTCATATACCTTCTTATACCAATTGAGTCAGAACTCTGGAGATAGGAATCAGTAATCTGGGTTTTACAAGCCCTCCGGGTAAGATACTGATGCAATTCAAATTTAAGAACCATGTTGATCTAAGCCACCACGTTGGTTCCTTGCCCCTGACTAGCAATTAGTGTTTGTTCAGTGTTTGTAAGAAACAAAATTCTAGACAGAGATATTGATATAGGACAGGTGGCACCCCAGCCAGCTCGGTTGAGCTGATGGGAGGACCTGCCACCTCTGCCCTGGTGGTGGTGGCGCAGTGGCAACTGGCAGGGGAACCAGCCGGCTAGAAGTGGGGGGCGGGGGGCTGCAGGGGGCTCCAGTAGCCAGAGGGGCCAGACAACTGCTGGGGAAACACCAGCACCTTGGTGTCTCCCTCCCCTTGCACTTGCAGCTGAGCGGGGAACTTCCATTTCCCAGCCCTGGTCAATTTCGTGTAGGTTTCCTAGGCCTGGGAGGCAAAGGGATTGTATCCATTCATTATGTCCACCCTAAAGGTAACTACAGTGGACCCATGCAAGCTACATGTAACTACAGAGTCCCCGCTGTGTAACTACAGAGGACCCATGCAGCTATATATATATATATATATATATATATATATATATACCCCTGGACAAAGAGCCCAGAAAGATAGAGAGAGAGAAAGCACTTTTCCCCCTGGCTTGGGGTGTTTCTCTCTGCCAGGAGCTCTGGTGTTTTTGTATTATTTTCTGTAAAAGTAAATCCTGTCTTACCACTGATCTATGGTCCGTGGATTCATTCTTCGAATTACTGAGACCAAGAACCGACTGAAGACGAAATTCTGGCATCAATATGAGGGGAATGGGTAGGCAGGAACCTTATGGAGGAATTTCCTTACTCTTAAGAAAGACATAGTAAGATGGCTTCATCCATTAAAGTGCTTTTGGTTTCAAGCAATAGAAAATCCAGCTAACAGAGACTTAAATAGGAGTTTTATTCTTTTAATTCTCAAAAAATCTAGAAATAGTGACTAGCATTAGTTTGATGACTCAGAAATGTCTGTGATTCTCTTGACCTTTCCCTCTAAACACTGGATGGTTGCCATAGTTCAAATATCACATCACATTCCAGGCAGGAGAAGAGGTAGAGAAGGCTGCTACAAGCAATGATTGTTTCTCTAATCGGCAAAGTACAGGCTTCTCCAAAGCCCCTAAAAGTCTTCCATTTATGTCTCATTGGCTGGAATTGGCCACGTAGGCCCTTCTGGAAGCAAAGGGGGGCTGATAAAGTGTGTATTTAGCTTTTCCAACCTCTGTAATGGAGACAGGCACAGAAGGGTAGGGCTGATATGTCACAACCAAATCCACAGTGTCTTCCTCACTGAATTGAGTTTCAGGTACTCACTGCTGAAAGGCTTCCCAATAGGAGGTGTTACCAGTTTCTTTCTCAGTAGTTGGAGGGATTAATAAAAACTAAATGAGGATCCACCAGTGGGTACAGACTTCTGCAGTGTATCTTTCTCCTCCTGTTATCTTGCTGTCTTTTTGTTTTCTGCAGAATCTTTCATCCTGGACTATCAGGGGGATGAGCCTTCAGAATTCACTGAAAGAGTGAACAATGTAGAATAGTTCAGATTCCTAAATGGGAGTCCCACGGCTAACGCTGGTCTGTCACTTCCTCCTCTCAGAGCCTCAGTTTCCCCGTCTGTGCAACAGGGCTAAATGAGAGTCCCTGTGTCCTCCCTAGGGAGTTATATAAGGCTGAAATGAGATTAACCACATAAAGTAATAAGCTCAGTGCCTAGTACTAAGATAGGTGCTCAGTGAACTGGTACTTACTATTGTCATTATTTTAGTGCAAGCTTGTTTTTGTGGAGTTGAGGAGTCTGCTGTTCAGATGTCAGGCCATGGAAAATTAGTGGATAGGTTTCTTACTATACCTCCTTAAAGGGCTGCTTTAACAAAAGGCAAGACCACGTTCTCACTAGCATAACAGTCATGTTCATGTACATGAATGTCATCATAAACATGAACCTGGTACCCTTGCGTTGGGGGGAGACACCCTCCCCTTCAGCGCCTTTATCAGACCGTCCAACCAAGTGGGAGGAGGGGAGGTCAGTGACTGTTCCCCCACTCCAGGACGGAGGTGGCCAGCATTCCTCACTGCCCTCTGCACTTCCTGACTTTTGTGGTTTAATCAAGCCCCATTAATCCCTCCCTGTTTCAAAGCCGGCACAGGAACCGCAAACTCCCACAGCCTCTGACTGGAACGTGTGGCTAAAGCCAAGGGGAACTCTTTGAAAGGTAATTAGTGTCCTTTGAATCTAGGGCCCTTTGATTTTGCTTCCTGGCTTTAAATGGTCACAGGAGATTTTGCTGAAAGGGGGAAAAACAACAACAAAAAAACAGCAGCATGAGTCCCATACACCCAGCCTTCTGTTGCCTTCCAAATTGAGCTGTGGCCTTCGAGAGGACGCTTCCAAGTGTGATGAAGGATGGGTGAGTTGTTGGGTTGTTCCAGGGACCAGTCATTCACTCAGGCTCACATCCTATGGGCGGGGCACCATGCTAAGCACTGAATGTACAGTTTTCATTGCTCACTCATTCAATCATTCCTGTATTAACATCCCAGTGTCAGACTCGGAGCTAGGCCCCAGGGCTATAAGCTTATTGTTTAGCAGGACAGGAAGACAATAAGTAAATAAATAAAAATAATTGCTGTTGAGAGCTAAATAAGCTGAGTATTCATCCAGAGAAGACGAAGGGAACATCTGCAGGGGACACATTCCAAGACCCCCAGTGGATACCGGAAACAGCAAATAGTACCAATCCTGACCACCAACAATCAAAACAGGTTTCTGTACATGTCTCCCACTCACAAATTTAATGCCTTTCTCATATGAATTAAGCAAGTGTCATATACTGTGGCTGCAACTTTTGCAGTTTGAGGTATGGCAGCAGAACTACACGGATTTCTTCTTCTTTCTTCACAATTTCACTAATAGAAGATTTATTCTTACCAGAGATCTTAGCAACTTTAGCATACGATTTTTTTTCTTTAGTAAGTTGAAAACTTTCACTTTTCCACTTAAAGGAAGTACTTTAGGGCTTCTCTTTGGCACATACAAATTGCCAGTGTCTCTACTCTTGAGCTTTGGCATCACTGTTAAGTAAAATAAGGATTACTTGAACACAAGCACTATGATACACAAGAGTTGATGTGATAACCTAGCTGGCTACCACATGACTAACAGGCAGGTGGTTCTCAGTGTGGATATGCTGGACAAGGGGATGACTCATGTCCAGAGTGGGACGGTGCTAGATGGCCTGAGATTTCATCACACTACTCAGAACAGCACACAATTTAAAACTTCTTACTTATTACTGAAATCTGCCATTTAGTATCTGTGGACCGTGACTGCTGATACCTAAAACTGTCAGCAATCACAGTCCATAGATAGTAGTGTAAGCAGGGAGTAGTTTATATGTATATATGTGTGTTTACCTGTATATGTGGTATATGTGTGGTTACTTATGGATACACACATGTGCATATATATGTATATACATACTATATATAAAGATCTAGAAGGATACCTAGCAGGAATTTCAAACCGGTGGCCCCTGGAGCCCAAATCAATATTTTAAATCTCTTTGACTTGTGAATGCCTTTACACTTGGCCATATATTCTCTATTACTTCACAGATTCAGACATTCTTGTTATTGCGTAATGTCACTGTTCACATATTAATATTTATATTAATATTAATTCACCCTAGCCACAAATTTGTATTGATTTTACTACCATTTGATTCATATATTTATGCTAATTTTAATAGTACCCTATTCACATTTACATTACCTGCCTGGCCTTGTGGGCATTTAGTTCGTAACTCTGAATATACCCAGGCATTAACATTGGCTCTCTTTGGGTCATGAGTCGTTTTTAATGTTTTCTTTTTCCTGGTCTTTCCTGTCTAATTTTGCTAAAATAAACAGACATGGCTTTGTAATAAGCAGCAAAGACGCCATTTTAATTAAAAAGTAATAACAATGTGGCTTGTGATCCTGTGGGCTGTTTGGGCCGCACTCCACGGCCCCCACTGAGCTCGGCTCTCCTGGGCCGCTGCCCTTCCTGCCTTGCCAGCCTGCCTTGAATGTGTCGCCATCTGAGTGGCTGGGGTCCTTGCCGCGCCCTGTCAGTGAGGTGTGAGTGGGAGCTGGGGGCTGGACACTCTCTGAAGAATGTGCCCTTCCTGGAAGAGTTGGGAAACACAGTTGGGTCCGAGGTCCTTTAAAATGCTGAACTCAAGGGTGGGGACATAGTCCCTGCAAATGCCAACTGCTTTACTCCCACTGGGGCTGTTGATAGATATATTGCTTCATGCTACTGTGATATTATCACAACACGTTCCACTCTGAGCTACTGCAAGTCACCAGAACAACATCTGGTTTGAATTCATTCTCATTATGACCTAAAAAACTAAAAGCTGGAATCCAAACCACCACTTTAACACTGTCACTCTTTATTCTTTCTTCTCCCTTTCTTTTTCTCCTGTTTTTCTCTTTCTCTCTTGTACTCCAGAAACTTCAAACCAGGTGGAGGAGTATAAAAATTATCTGACCTGGGCAGCACTTGTGGCTCAAGGAGTAGGGTGCCAGTCCCATATGCTGGAGGTGGCGGGTTCAAACCCAGCCCCGGCCAAAAAACCACAAAAAAAAATTATCTGACCTAAGTGCTCTTTTCCCCATTTTTATGGATGGGGACACTGAGGCCCAGGGAGGATCAATGACTCACTACATCACAAACCTTCTTATTCACCTGCTAGGTCACCTGCTGTAAGCAGCTCGACTCTATCAGGTCCCTATCTGCAAGACAGGAGGTTGCTGACCTCCCCAGGAGGAGACAGAATAGTGGATGGGAGAGGGCTTGGTGATCAGTAAGGAACCCAGGCATGCTTAAGCCATTGTCACTGTCATTCAAGGGTTTTTAGTTAATTGTTAGCAAAATTAGGCCTTTCTACCCTGGTGTAGTGGCTCACGCCTGTAATCCCAGCACTCTGGGAGGCCAAGGCAAGTGATTGCTTGAGCTCAGGAGTTCCAGATCAGCCTGAGCAAGAGTGAGACCCCATCTTTACTAAAAATGGAAAAACTAGCCGGGTGTGGCAGCGGGTGCCCATAGTCCCAGCTACCGGGGAGGCTGAGGCAAGAGGATCACTTGAATCTAAGAGTTTGGGGTTGCTGAAAGCTATGACTCCAGGGCACTCAATCTAGGGTGACAGAGTGAGACTGTCTCATAAATGAAATGAAATGACGGCTCGGTGCCATAGCTCAGTGGCTAGGGTGCCATCCATATACACTGGGGCTGGTGGATTCGAACCTAGCTCAGGCCTACCAAACAACAACAACAACAAAATGGCCAGGGGTTGTGGCGGGCACCTGTAGTCCCAGCTACTTGGGAGGCTAAGGCAAAAGAATCACTTAAGCCCAAGAGTTTGAGGTTGCTGTGAGCTGTGATGCCAACAGCACTCAACTGAGGGGGACATAGTGAGACTCTGTCTCCAAAAAAAAAAAAAAAAGAAAGAAAGAAAGAAATGGAATGAAATGAAATAAAGAAAAAAGAAAAAAGGAAGAAAGTTTATACCCATTAGCAGTCCCCCCTATACCACACCAACCAATAATCTACTTCATGTTTCTAAAGATTTGCCTATCCTGGACTCACATAAATAGAATCATACAACATATGGCCTTTTGGGTCTGGTTTCTTTTCTCTTAGCGTGACGTTTCAAGACTCATCCATGTTGTAACATGTATCAAGACTCCTTTCTTTTTGACAGTTGACTAATACTCCATTTTATGAATAGTTCACATTTTGTTTAGCCAATTATCAGTTGATGGACATGTGGATAATTTCTGCTTTCAGTTAACATGAATAATGCTGCAATTCTCTTGAGTATATATCTAGAATTGGAATTCATGAGTTACATGGTAGTGCTATGTTTAGCTCTTTGAAGCACTGCCAAATTGTATTTCAAAGCTGCATAATTTTACATTCCTACCAGCAACATAGGAGCGTTCCAATTTCTCCACATTCTTGCCAGTGTTTGATACTGTCCCTCTGTTTTTATTATATTAATTTTATTGTCAAGTGGTATCTCTTTGTGATTTTGATTTGCATTTCCTTAATGACTAATGATATTGAATATCTTTTCATATGTATATTGGCCATTTGTATATCTTCTTTGAAAAATGTTCAACTCCTTTGCCTATTTTTAAACTGGATTATTAGATTTATTTGTGGAGTTGTAAGAGTTCTGTGTATATAGACTGGATACTAGGCCCTTATCAAATAAGTGTTTGAAGATATTTTCTCCCATTCTGTGGGTTATCTTTTATTTTCTGGATAGTGTCCTTTGATTTATGAAAGTTTTCAGTTTTTTTCTTTGGTTATTTGGTTCTTTGATAGATGTCATATCAAAGAAATGAAGACTTAGTCTTACACTTTAGTCAAAGAGTTTTATGGTGTTAGCTCTTAGATTTAAGACTTTGATCCATTTTCAGTTAATTTATATATATGTATTGAGAAAGGGGTCCTCCTTCAACCTTTTGTATCCTGTTATTTCTGTATTATTTGTTAAAAAGACTATTCCTCCCATCCTTTCATTGAGTTATCTTGGTATCTTTATCAAAAACCAATTGCACATAAATGTGTGCATTTATTTCTGGACTTTAATTCTATTCCAGTGATCCATATGTGTGTCCTTATGTCAGTATCACCCTCTCTTGATTGTTATAGCTTTGCAGTATCTTTTGAAATAGGGACATATGAGTCCTTTAACTTTGTTCTTTTAAAGATTATTTTGACATTCTAGTCCCTTTCATTTCCATGTGAATTTTAAGATCAGCTTATCAATGTCTGAAAAGTTGTCAGTTGCAATTTTGATAGGAATTGCAATGATCTATATATCAATTTGGGGAATATTGTCAATATTATCTTTTCCAATCCACAAACATCATGTCTTTCTATTTATTTAAATTTTACACTGCTGGTGGGAATGCAAGCTAATACATTCCCTTTGGAAAGAATTTTGGAGAACACTTAGGAAACTAAAAGCAGACCTGCTGTTAGATCCTGCAATTCCTCTACTAGGTATATATCCAGAAGACCAAAAATCATATTTGCACCAGAATGTTTATTGTAGCCCAATTCATAATTCCCAAGGCATGGGAATGAGCCCAAGTGCCCATCAACCCATGAATGGATTAATAAACTGTGGTATATGTATACCATGGAATATTATGCAGCCTTAAAAAAGATGGAGACTTTACCTCTTATATTTACATAGATGGATCTGGAGCATATTCTTCTTAGTAAAGTATCTCAAGAATGGAAGAAAAAGTATCCAATGTACTCAGTACTATTGTGAAACCAATATATAATCACCCACACTTTCATATGAAGGATAAAACTCAACCATAGTCTAGGATGAAGGAGGGAAAAGGGGGATGAGGGGAGGGGAGAGGGAGGCCAGGTACAGGGAGGGTAATCTGGGGACCTCACCTCTGGTGCATATTGCAAGGGTACTTGTCAAATCTATTAAGAGTAGAGTATAAATAGCACAATAATTAAGTAAGTGAGGTGAAGACTATGTTAACCAGTTTGATGTAAGCATTCCAAATTGTATATAAAATCAGCACATTTACCCCATAAATGCATTAATGTACACAGTTATGATTTAATAAAAATTGGTTAAGAGAAAAAGAAGTTTTAATTTCTTTTAATGATCTCTGGCAGTTTTCAGTGTACATGTCTTATAATTCTTTTGTTAAATTTATTCTAAGCATTTTATTCTTTTGATGCTATAATATAAGGAATTATTTTCCTTATTACATTTTAGATTGCACATCGCTGATGCATAGAAATATAATTGATTTTTTCATATTGATCTTATATCTTACAACCTTGCTGACCCACTTTATCAGCTCTACTAGCTTATTTTGTGAAGTTCTCAGGATTTTCTATGAGCTCATGAGCATGTCAACTACAAACAGCAATAGGTTTACTTCTTCCTTTCCAGCCAGGATGGCTTTTATTTCCTTTGTGTTATTGTCATACAAATTACATCTTATAGACTATATGGCTATCAACACAGATTTGTAATCATTTCCTTACAGAGAAATCTTTTAAATCAGATAAGAGGAAAATATTTATAAACAAAAATATATTTATACTATATATATTTACACTGTGTACCTTTACTAGGATATTATTTTTTCTTATGGATTCAAGTTATTGTCCATAGTCCTTTCATTTCAGGTTAAAGATTTCCCTTTAGTGGCTTGGCACCTGTATCTCAGTGGCTAGGGCGCCAACCACATACAACAGAGCTGGTGGGTTCGGGCCTGCCAAACAATGACAGCTACAACCAAAAAATAGCCAAGCATTGTGGCGGGAGCCTGTAGACCCAGCTACTTGCGAGGCTGAGGCAAGAGAATCACTTAAGCCCAAGAGTTTGAGGTTGCTGTGAGCTGAGATGTCATAGCACTCTACCAAGGGCAACATAGTGAGAATGTCTCAAAAAAAAAAAAAAGAATTCTCTTTAGTATTTTTTTAAAGGTAGGTTTGTTAAAATAATAAATTTTCTTCTTTTTTGGGGGGAATGGCTTCTTTTTCTATTTTTTTACTGAGACAGAGTCTCATTTTTTTTGCGCTTGGTAGAGTGCTGTGGCATCATAGTTCACAGCAACCATAGTCTCTTGAGCTGAAGCGATCTTCTTGCCTCAGTCTCCCAAGTAGCTGAAACTACAGAAACCCACCACAACTTTCAGGTATTTTTATTTATTTTTGTTTTTTAGAGACAGGGTCTCGCTCTTGCTCAGGCTGGGCTCCAACTCCTGAGCTCATCCAATCCACCTGCCTCGGCCTCCCAGAGTGCTGGGATTACAGGCGTAAGCACCTTGCCCAGCTTTATTTTCCATTTTTTAAGGATAGCTTCACTAGACACAGAATTTTTGTTGGTGGTGGTGGGTTTTGTTTTGTTTTGTTTCTTGAGATGGAGTTTCACCCTTTCACCCAAGCTGGAGTACAGTGGCATGATCATAGTTTATAGCAACCTTGAACTCTTGGCTCAAGTGATCCTCTTGCCTCAGCTTTCCAAGTAGCTGAGACTAAAGGCATGTGCCACCATGCCCAGCTAGTTTTTTTTTTCATTTTTTAAGAGATGGGGTTTCTCGACATTGCCCAGGCTGGTCTTGAATTTCTGCTTTCAAGAGATCCCCTTATGTCAGCCTCCCAAGTAGCTGGGATTACAAGTGTGAGCCACTGTGCCTACAAGGATAGAATTCCTGACAGCCTTTTTCTTTCAGTGCTTTGAATATATCATTCCACTCAGCTGTTAATATTACTGAGAATCCCTTGAACCTGCTGAGTGATTTTTTTTCTTTTTAGCTGCCTTCAAGATTCTCTCCTTGTCTTTGACTTTCAATAGTTTAATTATCATGTGTCCAGGTGTGGATCTCTGAGTTTATCCTAGATTTTGTTGAGCTGCTTGGATGTGTAGATTAGCATTTTTCATCACATTATTTCTATAAATATTTCCTTTCTCTCTCTTCTTTCCTTCTGGAATTCCTGTTAGATGTATGATGTTACATTTGCTGATGTCTCACAGGCCTTTGATGGTCTGTTTATGTTTTGTTTTGTTTTTTCCTATTCTTTAGAGCAGTGGTTCTCAACCTGTGGGTTGTGACCCACAGGAACTGTATTAAAGGCTCACGGCATTATGAAGGTTGAGAATTACTGCTTTAGAGCGTAATCTCAACTGATGTAACTTCAAGTTTGCTTTTTTTTTGTTTGCCTGCTTCAATTTGGTATTATGCCACTCTATTAAATTTTTTATTTTAGTTATTGTGCTTTCAACTCCAAAATATCCATTTGATTCATATATATGTGTGTGTGTAAATACATATATATGTATATGTGTATATATATGTATATGGGTATATACATATATCTACACACACACACACACACACACACACACATATATATATATAGGGCCTGGAAACAAATTTTAAAGAACACCTTTGTCTGATTATGGTGGCTCATGCCTGTAATCCCAGTACTTTGGGAGACCAAAGCAGGAGGATCGCTTGAGACCAGGAGTTTGAGATAAGCCTGAGCATAATAGCAAGACTATGTCTCTATGAAAGATTAAAAAATTAGCTGGGCATCATGGTATATACCTGTAGTCCCAGTTACTTGGGAAACTAAGGCAGGTGGCTGGCTTGACCCCAAGAGTTTGAGGTTGTAGTAAGCTATGATGATGCCACTGCTCTTTAGCCTAGATGATAGAGTGAGATCCTATTTCAAAAATTTTTTCTTTAATTTTTTTCCCAATTATTTTCCTTGACCTACAAGTACTTACCTACATTTAGTTATCCCTCTGACCTCATCTCTCACCCCTCACCTCCCTTCCTGGGTTCTCGAAACACACTCCAGGATCAGTCCTACCTCAGGGCCTTTGCACTTGCTGTTCCAGCTGCCTGAGCTATCACCCTGCTCACTGTCTCACATCCTTTAAGCCTTTGTTCAAACATTCCTTTTCAGTGAGGCTGTCCCTGGCCTCCCTAGGACAATGTCTCACTCTTAATCCCACTTTTCTCTCCCCACTTTACCTTTTTTCTTAGGACAATTTTGTTCCATAAGCCAATAAATTGCTTTTTTGCCCAAACCAGTTTGAGTTTGCTTCCTTTGCAAACCAAGCATCCGTATACACTACAGCCCTTGTGAAGACTTGACAGTTGAACCTCTGAAGACAAGGTTCCCCCTTTGACCTCACTGAGGACTTGGCATTGACCCAAAGCAAGACAACCTGCCTGCTTCTGCAGCTGTCACAGGATACTCTCAGGTGACAGCTGTGTGCAGGATGAAAGCTGGGCCACAGACAAGGTAGATGAAGCTGGCTTCTACCCCGTCTTTCCCATCCTTGCCAACTTGGGTTTGGTCCCCAAATTGAAAAATACCTTTTCCTTTTATCTTGTTAAAGTCCATCTGGAGCCCGCCCTTTCCACTAGGCTGTGTGAGCAAGGTGGAAACTATGGAGGTTCTAGATGTGCTATGGTTTGTGTGCCGGAGCTGGACCTCATCTTTGCCAGGTCCCTGCCTGCCAGTTGTCATGACCTACCACGCCTCTGCCACCAGCCTGCCAGGCTGGTCCCAGAGGTTCCCAGCGAGGCAGCTGTGAAGAGCCCCACCAAGTGGAGGGAATGGAGAAGATGTCACTCAGGAGGCCAGCTGACCTGATCCTCAGATGGGCAGACCCAGACCTAGCCAGGAAAGTAAACCTACCAGGGTCACGTAGGCCTTCAACAAAATAACATGGTTCGTGAGACTAAACAGACCTGGGTTTTAAACTAGTTTGTGCTGACTTTCAAGGTGGCCTTGGTCAGGTGCCACCTCTTTTGTAAGCTTCAGTTCCCTAACCAAAGGTTATGATTGTTTCTCTTCTATTCTGCTGTGAAGAGGAGGAAATGGGCATAAGCAAGGCCAACAAGGTGGCTGACGCACACTGTCACTTGGCCGGTGGTGTTCCTAGTAGGAATAGTTCTGGAGATAATTTGCTATCTGCGAGCCCCATTCTATGCACTCTACCAGCCTGTTTCATCTTCACAGCAACCAGGAGGTAATTTCTCATTTTACAGATGAGGAAACTGAAAGCCAGAGAAATTGAAAAGTGCTGGTTAAGAAGGCTGGAATCTCCAGGCCAAACTAGGATATAGAGAAAAGTACACCTCCCACTTCCTGGGCCTGTGTGATTCTAGCCTTGTTCACTGTGAGCTACTTCACACCTCTTTGCAAGTTGGAGTTGCTGGGACTCAGAAAAGAATACCCCAACATGAAGACCTCAGAAGCAGAAGTTTTTGGTTTTGGTTTTTTGACCTTATCCTACCCTCCTCTCGGTCCCATTCTCCCCAGAAGCGAACCTTAAAAACTGGAGTCCCTCTTTCCCAAGGCAAGTCATAGAAACCAAAACCCTTTTCCCTCAAAGCCAATCACAAAACCTAACCCTAAAAATATTACCTTAACTTTCCCTCTATATTTCTGTGTGAAAAAACTGACCATAAAGAAATTTATCAGACCTACTATTTGTAGGTTATAAGCGCCCCATTCCAGAGAGAGTCCTGCCTCATCCAGAAGGAGGGGGTGCACGTTCAGAGAGGCCAAGAAGAATCTAGAGAAACTCAGGCCACTAGCATTAGATTATACCCTCTTTGCCCATTTATATTTCCACACAGCTGTCCACACTTTGTTGAACCTAAGCGTAACAATGGACAATTTCTCCCATAACTTTGGCTTTGGATATTCATTCTGAAGGCTCTTATGTACTTGTCAGTAATAACTTTTTTTTTCTTTTGAGACACAGTCTCACTTTGTCACCCTGGGTAGAGTGCTGGGGCATTATCTTAGCTCACAGCAACCTCAAACTCCTGGATTTAAGTGATCCTCTTGCCTCAGCCTCCTGAGTAGCTGGGACTACAGGCACCTGCCACAAGGCTTGGCTGGTTTTTCTATTTTTGTAGAGACAAGGTCTTGCTCTTGATCAGGCTGGTCTTAAACTCCTGAGCTCAGGTGATCCACCTGCCTCGGCCTCCCAAAGTGTTGAGATTACAGGCATGAGCCGCCACACCTGGCCAGTAATAACTTTGTATGCCTTCTCTCTCATTAATCTGCCTTTTGTGAGTTGATTTTTCAGTGAAACTTTAGAGGGCCCAGGGGAAGTTTTCCCTTCACCTCAACATAGTCTACTGATTAATACACAAATGCTGTCTTGTTTCATAGAACTGACTTCCCTCCCCTTTGTGGAAAAACTAGCTCTGCCTCCATTTATAATTCAGCTCCCCTATGCCATATAAAGGTACATTTCTTGACTTTTCCTTGAACTAGCAGTTGTCTTGTTCTGTCATTGTTTAACAAGTAAAACACAATCTTTATTTTATTTGTTCATTTTTCATAGCTATATCAGAACCATGATTTTAACCTTTTTTGGAAAATTATCTTTTAGCAGAGCCTCAGAAATCCATGCCTGATTCTTATTGTAGTAGTCCTGGAAACCGGTCTTCTTCCTTGCTCATCTCCAGTGCTCAGGATTCAGCCTTTCCATGTGGATTCTCTATATAATCTGCATACATGGTGTTACCACCTTTTGGCTTACAAGTGAGCAAACTAAGACTTGGAGAGGCAAATCAACTTGCCCAAAGTTATGCAGCTAAAGCATGTGCGTGTGTGTGCGTGTGTGTGCGTGCGTGCGTGTGTGTGTGTGTCCTGCCTACCTAGATTGTGAACTCATCACAGGTGGAGTACCAAGAACACATTTGGAAAAAGTCTGGTGCTTGATGACAGCCAGGTGACTCTGTGATGAAGCAGTAGGTTCTCGAGGCCTTGGCAGGTCGCTCAGTCTCCAAGGAGTCAGACTGCAACAGTACAGTTGGTGGAGTCCTTGACGTTTAAAACCCCAAAGAACAGTCCAGACTGAGGTGGTGACCCCCTTCTGTCCCTTCCTAGACCTCTCCCTTGAAAAATGTGCCCAGGGTCATACTGTTTGCAAGTGAAGGAGCCGGGACTGACACCCAGGAAGTCTGAGACCTTGCATGTTGCAGGCTTTAAGACCTGGACTTAAACCTGAGTTTGTTCTTCTCGGTGGTGTGACCCTGGGGAAGTTACTTAATTTCTCAGAACTACTTAACCTCTCATAAAAGTCGTTAAGAAAATTGAATTAGCTAATGTGAGCCAAGCGCCAGATACATGATAAATCCTCAATAAATAAATAGTGCTTTCCAAGGCTTCATCATCTCAAAATAGTGACCTAGCACTTAGGAGCCCTTGCCATAAGCCAGCATTGTGGGATACACGTTATGACATCATCTCCAGGAATCCTCCCAACAGCCCTGGGGAAGTGGTCATCATAATCCCTACTTGACAATTTGGTAAGTTGTTTGCCCAAAGTTGCACAGTGAGTAAGCAATGAGCCTGAGAGGTGAACCCAGCTTTCATGGCTCTAAGACCTCAACACTTGCCCACACTGTACATCCGTTAATTTATTCATTCATTCAACAAATATTTATTGAGCACCTACCGTGTACGCCAGGCACTGTTGTAGGTTCCAGAGGTACAGCAGTGAACGAGACAGACACAAATCCCTGTGCTCAAGAAGCTGATGTTCTAGTCTGAGGAGCATTAGGCAAAGCTTTTGTCCTTTCGAGGTGAGGCTGGTCACCCACTCCACCTGCCTGACCAATGTAGGCAAGTGTCTGATGAGACTTGGGGGCTGATGCTGGATGTGGGTGGGGTGGGGGCAGGGGAAAGGATTAGGACCAAGTCTGTGAAGGGATGGAGACAAGGATGTTTGTTGAGGGAAGCCAGGGATGCAGAAGGAGAGTGGCCTTGGCCTTTGTCTCGTGGGACTTGGGTTCTCTGAGGACTAACTCTTCCTGAAGTCAGTGACGCTCAGAGCTAAAAGCAGGTATTTCCAGGCGTGAATACTGAGTGCAGTATGGACAGAGCCTGCTGGGGGCGGGGGGCTCCAGTCTACGGCTCCCCTGAATCTCCTGGTGAAGAGTCAGGTTAAAGGAGATGTGTACCTTGCCCTGAGTGGCTATCCTCTGGGCGTTTGGGTGGGCCCAGGCGCCCCCTTGTGGCTTCTCTTGTCTCCGTGTGGACCCTCCATCTGTCCCTGCAGTTGGAAGGACTTCCTTTGCCTAGACCATTTCTTTGTCCCAGCCCCCAGTGAAGGGGGGCGGGCTATTCCCAAGGGCAAGGCTTTCTTTCTTCCAGCCAAGGCCTGCAAAATGGTCCTTAGTCATAACTCAAGGTTTTCCTGTGTAGAGCTCAGAACTCAGTGCTTAGCATTCTGCAAGCTCTGGGTGAAGCTGTGGGAGCCCCCACACTGTTGGGATATGGTGTGTAGGCTTCAGACCCTAACTCTGCTGCTTAGGGACAGTTGTGCAACATCTCTGTACCTTACCTTACTTTTCTCATTTTTAAAATAAACAGTCATAATGGTTTCTACCTTAAAGAGTTGTTGTAGTAATTAAATGAGTTAATACACATCGGGCAACTGGCCTATTAAAGCCGCAGCGCACACACACCTTTTGTGCCTCTCCCCGGTATTTCAGGGGCCTGGAGCCTAAAAACGGCATTTTTCAGAATGACTTTCCAGCAGGGTTCTCAGTTAGATCCAGCTGCTGGGAGGCAGATGCAGAGGCACATTATCGCTTCTCCAACAATAGAGGCAGAATTTGGAGTTTCAGGATGTAGTTTGGCAGCAGCCTCTGCCAGGAGGCATTGCTGGTGGTGTCCTGCAGCTGCTGCACCTTCCAGAATCTCCGAAAGCTGGTGGTAGCATTCCCTAATCTTTGCATTATAATACATCCACTCGTGTAATCAGCACATTTTTCATTTTCAATCCTTTTCTGCTGGATGTGAGAAATTAGGGCTCTCATTCATTGCTGGTGGGAGTACAAAATGGCACTTTGGTAATACATTTGGCAGTTTCCTACAAACGAACGTTTTACCCTATGATCCAGCAATTCCACTCCTATAAATTTATCCAAGACTAATAAAAACATATGGTCACACCAAGACCTATACATGTATGTTTATAGTAGCGTAATTCATAATCGCCCCAAACTAGAAACAGCCCAAATGCACAACAATAAGGGAATGGATGAAGTGGGGCATATCCATTACTCGGAAATAAAAAGGAAGAGACTGATACAACATGGACATGAAGATGAGTGAAAAAAGCCAGGCATGAAGGAAGTCATATTTTATGTCAGCCAAGGAGGGGAGCTGATCTCCTGTCAAGAAAATAAGTTGCCAACCAGCTGTGAGGCGTGCAGTTTGTTAACAGCCTTCAGCTGTAGCACCACTGGGACATCACCGAAGCTACGCTCTTCATGGGCAGCCAACTGGGCATGCAATGAGTACCAAGGGCTGGCCATTTCAGCCCAACACAGGACTCTGGGAAATCTTGGTGCTGGAATTCCCAGTCCAGCTGGCTGAGACCCTCCCAGGACTCCCTGAAGCCTGAGGCTCTTCCTGTCCAGTCCTAGTTCTTTCCCTCTTTTCTATCATAGGTGCCAGACCTGCGTACAGGATTCAAGGTTCTCCTTACATACTCCTGTTCCCATTCTCCTTTGTCTTTTGTGAGCTTTATCCGCAGATAAATTTCTAACTCCATCTTAACATATGCTTTCCAGAGCCTGAACGAACATATACATTTCACTTAAATGAAATTTTAAGAGAGGCAAAATTAATCTATGAAGACAAAGAACAACTCAGTGATCGCCTGGGTGAGAGTTTTGAAAGATTTATTGCAAAAAGGCGTGAGGAAATTTTTTGGAGTAATGTAAATGAGTTGTATCTTGGTCATGGTGATTACGTGGACTTATGCATTTGTCAAAACTTCTAAAGTATAATTGAAATGAATTATTTTGTTGTATGTAAGTAAAACTTCTATAAAGATGATTTTTTAAAATTCTCTTAGTTCTAGAAATACCCAGAGGTCATGGTGGTTATAGGACTATGTGCATTCATCACAACTCACAGAATTATACATTAAGAAGGGAGTTATAAACTGTATATGTTACACTTTCATGAGCAAAGAATTAATCGGGAAAATGATATCTTTTACTGATCATATGTGCTTATTACTAAAAATAAATTTGTTACACAGATGGGAGGGCGGTGCTAAAAAGTTATCTGTTCCATTGTGGATTCACATTTTCTGATTTCAAAACTCACTATAAGGCTATAATAATCAAAATATGTGATCCTGGCTTAAAGACAGACATATAGACCAATGGAGGAGAATAAAGAGCCAGAAATAGGGCGGCGCCTGTGGCTCAGTGGGTAGGGCACCGGCCCCATATACTGAGGGTGGTGGGTTCAATCCCGTCCCAGCCAAACTGCAAAAAGAAAAAAAAAAAAATAGCCAGGCATTGTGGTGGGCACCTGTAGTCCCTGCTACTTAGGCAAGAGAATCGCCTAAGCCCAGGAGTTGGAGGTTGCTGTGAGCTGTGACGCCACAGTACTCTACCAAGGGCAATAAAGTGAGACTTTGTCTCTCAAAAAAAAAAAAAAAGCCAGAAATAAACCTTACATGTATGACCAAATGATTATTGACAATGATGCCAAGAATATTCATTTGGGAAAGAATAGTCTTTTTAACAAACAGTGCTGGGAAAACTGGATATCCACCTGCAAAAGAATGAAGTTATATCTTTACCTCACACCATACATAAAAATTAACTCAAAATGGATCAAAGCCCTAAATGTAAGACCTAAAACTATAAAACTTTTAGAAGAAAACACAGGTAAATGCTTCACAATGCTGGATTTGGCAGTGATTTCTTACATATAACATCAAGGCATAGGCAACAAAGCACAGGCAAATTGGACACTATAAAAGTTAAAAGCTTTTATATATTAAAACATACTATCAACAGAGTTCAAAGGCAATCCACAGAAAGGGAGAAACTATTTGCAAATAATATATCTGATAAATAAATAACAAATAAATAATATACAGAATATACAAGTTGTGATATAGATAATTTTTAACATTCAACAATCAAAAAATCAAACCAACAAATTAAAAAATGGGCAAAGACCTTGAATAGACATTTATTAAAAAAGATGCACAAGTGGCCAATAAGTACATGACGAGATGCTTAACCGCAGTAATTATTAGGAAAAGCCAGTCAAAACTACAATGAGATACCACCTCACACCCATTAGGATGGCCGCTATAAAAAAAGAAATCCAGAAAATAACAAGCGCTCCTGAGAATGTAAAGAAACTGAAAAACTTGTACATTGTTGATGGGAATGTAAAATTGTGCAGCTCTTGTGGAAAACAGAATGGTGGTTCTTAAAAAAATTAAAAATAGAATTACCACATGATTCAGCAATTCTATTTTGAAGTATATACCCCCAAAGAATTGAAAGCAGGGTCTTAAAGAGGTATTTGTACACCCATGCTCATAGCAGCATAATTCACAATAGCCGGAAGGTGGAAGCAACTCAAGTGTCAATGAACGGATGAATAAATAACCAAAATTTCAGTGGATACACGCAATGGAATACTATTCAGTGTTAAGAAGTAGGGGGATTCTGTCATATGCTACAACATGGATGAAACTGCAGAAAATTATGCCAAGACAGCAGTTCTCAACCTGTGGGTCGCGACCCACAGGAACTATATTAAAGGGCCGCGGCATTAGGAAGGTTGAGAACCACTATGCTAAGAGAAATAAGCTAGTCACAAAAGACACATAGTACATTGTATGATCCCACTTATACGAAATACCCAGAGTAGTCAAATTCATAGACACCGAAGTAGAATGGTGGTTACCAGAGGCTAAAGGGAGGAAAAAATGGGGAGTTGGTGTTTGATGGGTAGTTTCACTTTTGGAAGATGAAAAGAGTTCTGGAGATGCTTGTTGGTGATGGTTGCATAAGAGCATGAATGTACTTAATATCACTGAACTATACATTTAAAATTATTAAAATAATAAATTTTCTGTGTATTTTACCACAATAAAAACTAATAAAACATTAAAACAATAATGCATTTCAGAAAAAATATATCTGCTCTGGGTATCAAGTATATCGGGTACCCCACTGACAGAGAGAATGAGAAGTGTTGGGTACCAGTTAGCTACTTAGTAGAAGCAAAGAGATACAGTAACCACGGAGGGCTTGTGGAGAAGGTGGTATGGTTGAACTGATGCTAGGCCAAAGGAGAAGAATTACAGTGGTGAATGGTTCCACCTCAAGGCTGATCTAAGCACTGCCCTCAGCTCACTTCGTCATTGTTTCCAGGGAGACAGGGAGTTTGGAATGGCCACATTCCTGTCACTTGGCAACCAGAAACTGGTGGCTGCAGCCACCTGCCAAGTTCTTTCTAACATCATGGGCTCTGGCATGGGCTCTGTTCTCCCCAGGTAGTGGGGGCCAAATCAGGGAGGCACCTGCCACCTGCTTCCCTTCTCAGCCACTTACAGGCCTCACAGGGCAGACTGGGACTCTTGCTGATGTAGGTAAGTCCACAGAAACTGCTGGATGGACCAGGGGCAAGACATGTACAAACTCTAGCCCCATGGGATGCTCCTATTTCCCCCCATGCCTGGAGGACCCTGGCGATCAGGGCAGATGAAACACAGTTCTGGTCATGAGGCAAGAGACAGAGCTTGCTTCATTCTTTCAATACATAGATACTAATGCCTATTCCATGCTGGCTGCTGGGTCACACACTTTCTAAGACATGGCTCACCCTTAGTTAGGGGTTTGAGGGACATAACAGACTCAACTACAATGCCTCCTCCCCCTGCTCAGCAGTCACCTCAAAGCACCAAAGACTGCTTTCTCTAAATTCTGCAACTCTCTGCCTGAGGGCCTTTCATGACCTCAGAAGAAGCTCTCGATCTGTGACAGACACCTTTAGCTTGGACAACTCTAAGACATGTCTTACACTGCCTCCCTGAGCTCCCTAACAAGATAGAGCTCCAGTTGCCCACAGAGGTAAATAGCTTGATCACACTCCCTCTACTGGCTGTCTCCTCTTGTCTTAGTTCTCCACTCCCTGACTCCTATCTCCTGGAATCAGCTCCCAAATAAACCATTCAAATCCTGTCTCGCCCTTGTCTTCTGAGGGAATCCACGCTAAGACAGGGATGATGGTGTAGAACTGGGAAGGAGAATTTTGACACACAAGCTACAACCAATTGTATGCAAAGCTATGTTGATCCAACGGGTGTGGGTGAGGGTGCTGGTGGACACAAAGAGGGGCTGCACTGTCTATAAAACCGAAGCCCATAACTCTCACTGTCCAGTGCCCACCTTTGGAACCCTACTGATGCCAGGTGCACTGAGGAAGAGTAATTAATTATAGGCAAAAGACATGAGGGAAAGCCTCACTTTGGAGGCAACACTGACCATCTGATCACACAGAATCAGCTGCATTTCACACCTCCATGCCTTTGTACATGTTGTCCCCTTTCACTGGAACATCTTTGTTCCTTAATCCAGGCCCAATCTTCCTTTAATGTTCTGTGAAATCAGTCATATTGTCCTCCAAGAAGCCATTCTTGACCTCCAGTCTGAGTCAGATGCTTTCTCTGGGCTTGCACAGACCTCTGAGTACGCCTCTATCATGGGAGTTCTTATACTATGTTATTTCTCTCTCTCTTCATATATACTTTTTTTTTTAACCACCAGACAGTGAACTCCAGAGGAATAGGATCTAGCTCAAAGTAGGCACTTAGGAATGGGGCTGCCACCAGGTAGGCAGCTTTGTGCAACGAACAACCTGCACTACTGTCCATGTCAGTCCTGCCTATGGAGATTGGTGGAATGAATGAACTTGTGGAAAACTTTCCACGACTGGGTAGGATATTACAAGCAGAAAAGAAAGAGCAAGTAAAAGCAGGGAAGCCTGAAAGTGAAGTGCTTCTCGGTGGAAAGGGCAAATAGTTTTGTGCCATAGGCAGTACACCTCAGAAGGGTTCTGCAACCACCACTGTTAGCATCACCCAGAATGTGGTCAACATGCTAGCAACTCTACCTCAGACCTGCTCATCCAGAATCTCTCTAGAAGAGGTTCAAGAATCTGGGTACCCCAGGGAAGTCCTAGGAATAAAGAATTTGAGGCCTGGTATGGTACCTCATTCTTGTAATCCTAGCACTCTGGGAGTCCAAGGTGGCTGGGGTGGATTGCTTGAGTGCAGGAGTTTGAGACCAGCCCGAGCAAAAGTTAGACCACGTCTCTAAAACTACCTGGGCGGCTCGGCACCCATATCACAGTGGTTACGGTGCCAGGCACATACACTGAGGGAATCGGGTTTGAACCCAGCCCAGGCCAGCTAACCAACAATGAAAACAGAAAATAGTCAGGCATTGTGGCGGGTACCTGTAGTCCCAGCTAGGGAGGCTGAGGCAAGAGAATAGCTTAAGCCCAAGAGTTTGAGGTTGCTATAAGCTGTGACGCCACGGCACTCTACCAATGGTGACATAGTGGGACTCTGTCTCAAAAAATAAAAATAAAATAAAAATAAATAAAACTAGCTGGGCGTTGTGGCAGGTGCCTGTCGTCACAGCTTCTTGGGAGGCTGATGTAAGAGGATCAAGTGGAGTCCAAGAGTTTGAGGTTTCTGCGAGCTATGATGCCAGTGCACTCTGCCAATGGTGACAAAATGAGACTGTTTAAAAAAAAAAAAACGAAAAGAAAAGAATTTGGGGAGGCACAGGGCCAGCTAACAAAGTGAGCAGTGGACTGTAAAGGAGTGAGACCTGGTCCAGCTGGGTGGTCCTGAAGCCAGAAATTCATTCATTCAGTCTCATTCATCCTTTCTTTCAATAACTGTGTATTAAGCCCAGAAAACAATCAGCTACCTCTGTGTTTAAGATACGTATGAGCCTTACTCCTTGGTCACAGTCTTGTGGGAAGACAGCCATTAGATAAACAGCCATTATATTAAATACTTAATATAGTTATGATTAATGGTTTGCACTAAAATAATCAGGGTAAGAGGTTGAAGGGTGGAGGTTATTTTGGATGAGGTGGTCAGGGAAGCTCTCTGTTGGGGCTTCTAGGAAGTGAGGAAAGGAGCAGAAGTAAACCATGCAAATACATGGGAAAAGAGCATTCCAGAAATAGGCATGCATACGCCTGGAGAACAGAACATGTGATGACAGAGACTGGTTAGGAAGCTAATGCAACACTGTAAGTGTGAGATGCTGGAAGATCAGACCAGAGTGGAGGCAGAGCAGGTGGTGGGAAGTGGTCAGATTCAGAATACCTTTTGAGAGTAGAGCCAACTAGATCTGCTGTTGAATCAGATGTGGATGTGAGAGAAAAGGGGAGCCACGTTTCCTACAGCCAGGGGATGCAGGGGGCAGTTGACAAAGACGTTGTCAAGTGAGAACAATGTAACCTAAAAATTGTAGCCTCAGATTAATTTGAAAGACGTTGTCAGCCAGGTACTGGACTGGTGGGGGTGCTGGGGTAAGGGTTTCCTGCAGACCACAGGGAGGACTGTACTTTTCCATTGAGCATGATGGGAACCCTACTAGGTTTTGAGCAGAGGGACACAGTCTGACTAGTGTCCTACAGAATCTCTCTGGTTCTGTAGGGAGACTATGGAGTGGAACAGTTCAGATGCTGTCAGACATCCAAGGGAGAGATGCCAGTGTCTGACTGGGACAGAAAAACTAAATTTATTTGAGTTAAAAACAACAATAATTGGATTTCAAGAAACGTGGTGAAGAAATTATATGTGGTAAAGATCATAAAGTGGGTAGACAAATAAATGGTTGAAATTTGGTAGTGCATCAGCAATTGTGTCTTCTTGGAGAAGTGGCTTCGACTCTGTAAGCCGTTTTGTCATCTGTAAAATGAGGATGAAAACAGAACATGCTTCGTGGAGTTATTGACAGGGTGATATAAAGGTTTCGGCAATCAGCACTTAATGAATGTTATCCTAGGAGACAATCTGCCAACTTCCCATACCCTCTCCACCACTCTCCGGCTGTCATCTTGGCCAAATTATCCCTCTGTACCTGGGTTTCCTCATCTGTAAAACGAGGCACATAAATCGTGAATACTACGTGCATATTTCCTGGCCTCTTCCCCTGTCTACCACATCCCATTTTTCTGTGGGAACTCTGCGGCTCGCAACAAGGTGGCCTCTCTGGGAACCAGCAGCAGCCGGGAAGACGCGGAGTCCGGCTTTGAAAGGCCGCGCTCCCCGCGAGCGCTCCCTAGCGGAACCTTTAAGTGTCGCGCTCGCGTTTCCAGCCCGGCGTGCCTCGCACAGATACGCCGGCGCTCAGAGCTACTTCCGGAGGCCGTCCCTCTCCACCCCCCCGTCCCGCCCCCCAGCCCCCGGGAATCTCCATTTTGGCTGCAGGTGTAGGCCAGGCCAGAGCCTACGGAAGAGCGGAACGGAGTTACCGCCATTCGGAGAGCTGAGCCGGCTCACTGCACTCACCCCGCCTTCCTTCGCACGCAGGAGCCTCAGGCACTACTCATGGCGGGCCTGGAAGTACTGTTCGCATCGGCAGCGCCGGCCATCACCTGCACGCAGGACGCGCTCGTCTGCTTCTTGCACTGGGAAGTGGTGACACACGGCTACTACAGCTTGGGTGCCAGTGACCAGGTACGCCACGGAGCCAGCCAGTGGGAAGGGGGGATGCTGTCTTCTGCCCAAACTGGAGGACCGAAAGCCTGGTCCAGAGAGTGTGCCTTTACCCCCTCCCCAAGTACGGGGCTCGGGACAACATTGGTATACTTTGCAGATCTGGGATGCTCAACTGCCCCAGCACAGCACAGCCCAGAGCTCCTCACAGCACAGCTGACACAACATGGTTTGTAAACCCGTGGACAGAAACTTGCTTCTGTTTTTAACAGACTCTTTCCTGCTGGTGTATTTAAAACCTGGTAGTTTTCTTAGGCCAGGATTATGAGGACTTGGCACTGAGACAGGGGTTTAGCTCTCCAGAGCATTCTTCACTCACCTGACCCCTTCTAAACCCTTACCACACCGCTTGGGTTGAGGTTGAAGGGGCTAACAAATTCACCACACATCTGAATCCAAGCATGGGTATGGAGGTGAGTGTTGACCTATCCTGCCCCAGTTTAGGACCCTTTCCTCACCCCTTAGCATGGGCCCAGCGAACTCACACATCCTTCACCCTTTGCTGAAGGGCCCAATGTAGCCAGCCTACTCACCACTGTCATCCCCAGTTCCGACTCAGGGAAACAATCACTCCCTACACATATATGCCCCGAGTGTAAATGTCAAAAAAGATTTTCTCCCCATAGCTGTCCCTACAGGGTCAGCTCTTCCTGCACCCACATCGCCAGGTTCTGCTTCTTACAACTGGGGACCTTGTCATCCCCAGAGGACCGCAGAACTGCTCAGTCCAACCCACCCTATTAATTCTTTTCTCTAATTCCCCCATCTTCCCTGTACCCTTCCTATAACCTTCCCCACCCCTCCTCCAATCATTATACATCAGCCTCCTGAGAGAATTGGGTTTCACCCACTTATTGCCCCTTCATTTCCCATATACACCATTAGACAAAATGTCCTCTCAACCATGCTCTCCACATACACACACTTGGGCACTCTGTACTTCATGCTTGCCCCTCAGTGTCACTGGTCCTCCCACTCTCAGAACCAAGACCAGCTCTGGGAAGCAAACCACCCATCTCTTGCATCTTGCAGAAGATTTTAACCTTCTGCTCATTTCTAACTGCTTCAGTTCTCAATACCCCACCCAATCCTTTAATCCTTTTTTAGCTTCTCAGATGTACATCAGAGTCTTATTAATATTCTTCTCTGGCTTAGCTTTGGGGACATCTCCTCAAACACTTTGTATATTCCAAGCACTTGGGTCGGTATCCCCCCATCCATGCTGTCCCATTCTTCTCTGCTCTTAGAATTAAGGACGAAGACCACTGTGCCCCTCTCACACTTCACCCTTGTCATCAGGAATCAGAATACAAGAACTGTCATGGATTTCTGGTTCTTTTTATTCAGACCTCAAATATTTCACTGGGACCCCAGGTACACATTCAGCACCCCCATTCTCACCTCCAGACACACATACACTTTATCCTTCACATAGGCTCTAGGATTAGAGACAAGGCTGGAAAAGAAGGGTTAGTGTTTCTCACAGCGCCCCCACCCCCCAGCAGAAACCGTTTCTTCCTCCCAAATGTATCTGTCTCTGGCCCTTCTGTTGACACTGCACTTTATTCCACTTACCTTGCCTTTCAGAATTTTAGATGTTGGGACAAGGTAGAGACAACCCCCCCTTCCCCCACTCACAAGTATCAGGCCCCTATCTCAGTGCATAGACCTCCCAAAAGAAATCTTGTGTCTCTCCACTTGCCCCACTCTGGCTTTCTAATCTCGAACAGCCCTTCATCTGCCCCAGTCATTTTATTTGAACTCTTCCTAGAAAGTTCTCCCAGAAGGCTGATGTGTAAGATGATGCTGGGAACAGTGGGTTGGAAAGAGGAGTGAGGCTTAGTTCCCCCTGCCTTTTGCTCTTTCCTTCAGATGAAACAGGCCCGCCCTGCTCTCTGCCCCTCTCTGTACTTCACTTGCCTTGTATACTCCCAGCTAGCTGCTTCTGCCCTGCCGTGCTGTCAGAATCCCTTTACCCTTTGTCCCGAGTCCCAGGAACCTGTTCCAGAGGACCTGCCTGACACACTTCTCCTTTTGTGATTCCACAAACACATATCAACACTGCAGAGCTGCTCCCACTGCTTGTCCCATCATTCATCCTGACAGTTTAAGAACATCAGTTCACATAGGTTGGTGCCTCCTTCCAGCTGGGTTCATCCCCTTGCCATATACTTGAGGCCCCAAGTTTTCAGGTGATGTGTAAAAAGAATATGATCTCCTTAATGCGGGTTTTTCAAAACACAAAGGTTCTCGACCAGTTCCTAAGGGTCCATCTAATTCTATACTATTGAGCACCTGTGTTGAGCCCCTGCAGACCAAAAACAGGTGCTAGTTCCAGACATCTTTGGGGAGGCCAAGGAGCCGTGGAAATGGGAGTTTTGGAAAGCATTGTGTACGTCTCTGTCCATCTCAGGACAAAATCTTGCACGCCTCTTGAGGGGATGAGTATTTGGATTGCAAACCGGAGTGTAGTGTATTTTTTTCTCTCTGCCTTTTCTCCTTTAGCCCTTGGGACTCAGGTTACACTTGTCCTTCTCTCACTTCTGCTGAGTCTACTTTTATTCAGAGTAGAAGCTGTTTGGAGAGGCATCTTTCCTGCTGGTGTATTTAAGAGAAGGTTTAATTTTCTAGTCTGGAGCCAGCAGACTCAGCTGAGACAGTAGTGTTTGCCAAGCTTAGAGGTGTTTGTGTTGCCTTCTATCTCCTGTATACCCTCACACCCTTCTGGGAGTGATAAGAAGGTGAGGAAGGTCCAAAGAGTGTGTACTTGACTATATAATACAAAAGTTAAATAGAAAGGTAGATTGTCTGCTTTATATTTGGTTTTGTCCTCTTTGTCTTCTGGTAAAGGGGAATTGTGTACGTAAAACTTGATTAGAAGAACAACATGGCCATTTGTTTCAATGAAACCCCAGGATTCGAATTTGTATTTCTTTTTTAGCACCAGCACCACTCCTCATAAGAGCTTTACCACTGTGTGGAGTGGTATAGGTGGCAAGAGAATAGAGATGACCATAGACATAAGTTAGAAAATTTTGAGTTTTGTTATAGGAAATCTAGGGATTGTGATAAAAGAGAGAAAATGTCTGAAATGATCAGTTTGTGTTTCTGTGGGTGCATTTTAACCCAGAAGCCTTGGAGTGAACTCATCGCCATTAATGTTTCTGGCCCCAGGATTTTGCCTAAGAAGACAATTATATTTAATGTCTTGATGTCAGTCTGGTGGACCTGGGGGGAAAATCTTCACTAGCCATAGCCTGAGCATCCGTGAGTTTTGAATTGCAAACCCAGACATGCTGTGACCTTGGGGCAGTTCTCAGTCCCTCTTAGGCCTTGGATTTTTCATCAGAAGGAGTTAAACTACACAGCCATGTTCTTTGGCTACTTTCCAACTGTAGCTTTCTGGGAGGCGTGATAATTTGGTGTCAGGGTCCAAAGTGCTGTTGAATGCCATGTTTGGCCCTGATACCACTGGGCCTTGTCAGTGGGCCTCTCAGTCCCACCTCTGCTTTTTGGGAACATCAGTTCCACTGCAGTGAGAGATAGCAGCCTCATCTGACCTCAGGGATTTTCCCTTACTTTGGGAGCCAAAGGCAATGGGGTGGTGAGCAGATCACATTATCTGTATTCCAAGAGAGAACTCTGGTAGATTGAATGCTGTACATAGAAGCTATAATATAAATTAAAAGGCCTTTGAGAGAACGAGGATAAGGCATATCCTCAAATTCCTAGCTTCCAAGGTAAAGCTGAATCTGTAACACTAAACATATTTACAGGAAATTTACCCAGTTTAGAGTGAGGGAATAGTTTCTCTTTCCCATTTCAACAATGGTTCCATTAGTTTCACTTTTGTTTTTTTAGCACTCACATTTCTCTGCTTCAGGCCTGTGAATTTTACTGTCATCCAGCCAGGTTTTTTAAGCCATGCCAGTTGTGACATCATGGATTTTATTTGGGACTGCCTTCCCCAGTGAATTCCTGAGCACCAGGGATCACCATAGAGCAGAGACCAACAATTCTCAATTCATAGTCTCCCGTAGTTCTTGGTGTGTGTGAAGTCCTGCTTTGCTGGACCTGCGTTTTTCACCATTGTTCTTCATCTCTGGTCACCTTCCACCATATTCTCATGAATACAGATCATCCCAGTCATCTGCCCCATGTTGAATGATGCAAATAGACATCTATGAAAAAATACGTAGTATTTCTGTGGGCTTTTTAAAATTTTACATAAATGGTGCTGGGCTGTAAAGCCTCATTTTTTTCCTGATCTTTTCTTTAAATCATACTTTTTATTTCATATATATTGTTACATTTAGACCAAGTCTGTTCTTTCTGACTACCATATAGGATTCCACTGTAAGCATCTTTTGTGTTTTACTTAACCTATTTTGGCTGCCCTAGCCAAGGTGATGATGAAGAACCCTTTCGACATCCCCACTATATCTGTGCTCAGGGTTTTTTCCAAGAGTAAGGGATTTGGGGTCATAGGGTATTAGCTAACTTAATTGTACTAAACACTACCAGATTGCTCTCCAGCAGGGCTTTATGAGTTTAAATGCTCACCAGCAGTGCCTGGGAGGTTCCATTCTCCCCACACCCATACAGACATAGGGCAAAAAATAGAAAAATGGCTAATACCAGTCAAATGGGTGTAATCTGGTGTCTCATCATTTCAACCTGTGCATCTCTGATTGCTAGTGAAATTGAATAACCTTTTATTTACTGCCACTCTTTTCATTGTGTGTATCTTTTACCAGTTTTGAGTGTCCTCAATTTTTATTGTTCATTTTCCAGGTCTTTGTGTACAAGTTATTCTTTTCATTTGTAGCCATGGCAAATATTACTAGTCTGTGGCTGCCTGTTAACTTTGTTCAGTAAAAGCTTTAAATTATGAACAGTCTCACCATCAGGCACAGTGGCTCACAACCATAGTCCCAGCTATGTGAGAGGCTGAAGTGGGAGGATTGCTTGAGGCCAGGATTCGAGACCGGCTTGGGCAATATAACAAGACCCCATCTCTAAAAAAATAAAAATAAAGTCTAAAGACTGGCAGAAATTATGAACAGTTTCAAAGGCAGCATTTTTTTTCTTTTGTGGGTCTTGTTTAAGAGCTCTTTCCCACCTAAAAATCACCATATTCATTTTTATTATAAGAACTGTTTATAATAATATTAAATAATATATTATTTAATATTAATTAATATTATAAATAATAAATCTTAAAATAAGAACTATGTCTCAAACTTTAGTGTGTAAAGGAAAGTCTTGAGATTATTAAAAAAGAAAAGAAGACATCACAAGTCACAGTAAGATTCATTTTATGCCCACTAGGTTGGCAAGCATTAAGAAGTTGGGCAATAACAACCTTGCTGACTGTGAGGAACAACAACAGGAGCTCTGTTGAACAACAGGAGGAACAATGGGAACATAAATTGGTACTTCTTTGGAAAACACGTTGACCTTGACCTTGACCAGTTGACCCTCAGTAGAGTGCCATGGTGTCATACCGTGGTGTTATAGCTCACAGCAACCTCAAACTCTTGGGTTCAAGCGATTCTTTGCCTCAGCTTCCGCCACAACACCCAGCTATTTTTAGAGACGAGGTCTCGCTCTGGCTTAGGCTGGTCTGGAACTTGTGTGTATAATCCTCCCAGAGTGTTAGGATTATAGGTGTGAGCCACCTTGCCCACCCTATAATTTTTGTTAAACTACTGCAGAGTCAACACTTTGCTGATCTTATTGCAGATGGCCCAAGGTCTAAACTTGGAAAAACACGGATTTAGAATTTTATAATGTCCTTTGAGATGATTTGCCTTATTCTCAGTGGTGGGATAAAGAGGAGATGATTTTTAAACAAAGGCTACAGGTTCTTCACAAGTTTCAGTGCAGTGTCACAAAGGCACCAGACAGGAGGAAGAGAGCAGGAGAACACATACCCAGAGATCTTGGTTCCAGACCTCTAGCTTGCTGTATGATCTTAGACAAGTCACTTCTCTTGACGTCTGTGTCCTCATCTGTGAAGTGAGATGGTGGGATTAGATTATCGTTAGGGTGCTTACAGCTCTGTGTTCTGAGGATATGATCTTTCTCCTCTCATCTCTGGTGTCTTCTTAGCCACGTCCCGATGATAAGAAATCAGAACTGCTGCCAGCTGGATGGAACAACAATAAAGACCTCTATGTCCTCCGGTATGAGTCTAAGGATGGGTCCAGAAAGCTCCTTGTGAAAGCTGTCACCGTGGAGAGCAGCATGATCATCAACGTGCTGGTGAGTCTCTGAGACACGCAGGACTCTGCTGCTGAGAGTAGGGATTAGGATGGCCCTTTTTGGAATCCATTTAATAGTATGGATCCAGACTCATCAATGTTTGTGAAGGCTTTACCCAATGATTCCACTTCTGGAACTTTATTCTGAGTTGAGAACCCTAAATATAAAACATTTAAAAATATAGAAAAGTGAACAAAGGTGTTTACTACCTGGTAATAAGGAAGGACTTTCTGTCAACAGGGGAATGGTTAAGTAAATTAAGATGAACCCATAAGGTGACAATAGGAGAAAATAGTATAGATCCAGTGGGTTACTTTGATTCCTTGAGTAAGCCAAGTTCTTTGCTGCTTTGGAGCCTTTGCATTTTATGTTTACTGTGCTGGAAGGCTTCTTCCCTCCACTGCCTGCCACCACACATACACTCTGCCATTCCTTCAACCTGGCTAACACCCTCTCATTTTTACATCTTCAAAAAGTTCAGTTCTGTCTACCCACCCCCAGCTGCCAGAAAAATCTAAATTATGCCTCTCTAGTCCATCGTTTTATTTTCCTTACTGGTACTTACCACAGCTTGTGATTATTTGTGCTTTGCTTTAATATCTGTATTCTGCCAGTGGACTATAAGTGCGAGGAGGGCAGGGACTTTGTTTTGGTTAAGTTTTGACTTGGTTGAAGAGCAGCTTGCTGCATGTATTCTACTGCATCTCACTTCCTTTCACTTTTTACTGTGTCTTGGAGGTCTTGAAATGGGAATATACAAAGATATATTTGTATGACATATATTATTTATTTTAACTACTATGTAGTATTCCATAATACTATAATTTATCCATTTCCCTTTTGATGAACATTTAGATCTTAAGTCAGAGAGTGCTTGGTTGCAAACAACAGAATCCCTTCAGGTAGGTTAAGCAGAAAGTGTTTATTAAAGGAACCAGGATAGGCTGGTTTGAAGATCGTTATCTCACTTGATTGTTCACACTCAGTTGCAGATTGAACTCCTTGTTTTCGGCTCCTTTTCACTTCTGTACTTGACTAGCCTTAAAAAAAAAAAAAAAAAAGAACCAAGTTAGCTCACTGAAAGAAGTTCAAAGCTGGGCTTCCAGGAGTAGTGTCTTAAATCATGATGTAGAAACCACTGCTGCTGCCACCTCTGCCAGATATTAGGTACTGGCTGATACTGTCCAACACTGGCCGCTCTGGTGCCCCTTTCTCTTCAGCCATTGATACTGTGACCCCTGTGGCCTCGCTGTAGACCTCATTAGCAAGATGGCTGGCTCTTGCTGGCCTGCTTCTCAGTGTCAAAGCTGATGCATCCATTTAACACCTTAATTACTCCTATGCCTGAGCTGTGAGGGATCCTGGGAAGTAAGTTTTTTGGTCTCTGCTTTGGAAAGGCAATATTCCTAAATCAGAGAATTCCCCAAGCGTTAAAAGGGTCTTTCATATATTATAAATAGTGTGTATACACACACACACACACATATATATATATCTTTGTGGATATATGTACTTCTTTTTCTTTTTTTTTTAAATGTATTTCTTTAGGTTCGATATTCAATTGTTGCTTTCACCCAGGCCACCTACTGATTAACCCAGAAATATCCCAGTCCCTCATTTTCTATTTTTATTTTTCTAGGAATATGGCACACAGCAAGTGGCAGACTTGACCCTGAACTTAGATGATTATATCGATGCAGAACACTTGGGTGACTTCCACAGGTACTTTTAAATGATGTCTTTTCCCTGGGAAAAAGAAAGAACCAGTGGCAAGATATAATGAATCCAGTGGAAGCGTCCAGAAAATTGGGAAAGATGAACAAAAGAACTTTTCACATTTGGGCACAGTCACTCCTCAATTCTCTTTTCTGCTTTTAATTTATCTGAAGAGAAGACGTACATAGGAAGTACCTATGAAAGAAGATGATGCAATAGAGTAGATGGCCCTTTTTGGAATCCATTTAATAGTATGGATCCAGACTCATCAATGTTTGTGAAGGCTTTACCCAATGATTCCACTTCTGGAACTTTATCCTGAGTTGAGAACCCTAAATATAAAACATTTAAAAATATAGAAAAGTGAACAAAGGTGTTTACTACCTGGTATTAATAAGGAAGGACTTTCTGTCAACAGGGGAATGGTTAAGTAAATTAAGATGAACCCATAAGGTGACAATAGGAGAAAATAGTATAGATCCAGTGGGCTACTTTGGTCCAGGCCAGCTTGTTCAGTCAGAGTAGGGTCCTGGGAGGAAGTGTGCCTAATCAGGTCCCCACTCTACCCTCAAAAAAAATTTTTTAATAGTCACTGTTTTTAAGAGCAGTTTTAGGTTCAAGCAGAATTGAGCAGAACCTGCCCAAAAGGGCAGAGTTCCCATGTACCTCGTGCCCCTGCATACCCACAGCCTCCCCCATCAACATCCCACACTAGAATCGTACATTTGTTACAGTGGATGAACCTGCACTGACACATCATCATCACCCAAGTCCATAGTCTGCATTAGGGTTCACTCTTGGACAGGTGTCTACCATTATAGTATCCTATAGAATAGTCTGTTCTAAAAATCCTCTGTGCCTCCTAGTCATCACTTCCTTCCCCTTAACTGCTGGCAACCACTGATATTTTTTTACTGTTTGCATAGTTTTGCCTTTTCCCAAATGTCATGTAGTTGGTATCATATAGTAGTTTGACTCTAGGCACTTTCAGTGGAAAAGCTTAAACTGACACCTCTGTTTTCAATATAAGTTTAAAATGACACATCTGTTTTCAATATAACATCACAGGAATCTTACTCTCTTATTCCAAACTTATATCTCCCTTCTCCTGTGGCAAGAATCCTGATTTCCAATAGCATCAAAATATTTACCCTTGCTTAGTCCTAAAATACATACAAATAGTTTCTGAACTTCTATATCAGTACCTACCAAGACAAACCTGCTAAGTAAAGTTCCACATGATTTCCAGTTCTTTTGGTCCTTTGATTATCTCACTGATGACATGGATAATGAGTGTATTGTGTTCAAAGGTACTTAGATTAATGCTTATTTTCTTACCAGTGTAATGAAGTTATCTGTTGGATATATAGTTAAGCTGATTTCTGCCTTATTCACTTCAGGGACTTTCCCCATCCTCATTGATCTGCTCAGGGTTTTAGAGGAAGCTTGGCATCTCTGTAAATTCATAGTTATCAAACCTTAACTGAATCTCAGAATTGCCCAGAAACTCTGTTGCATTTAACTGCACCTAACCAGCAATAACTGCTTTGAACCCATTCCAGTCCTTTCAGACTTTTGTCATTCTGGTCACTCCTCTTTGTCTCCTCCCCTCGTCCTTGCAGCTTCTGTGTGAGGAGATCCTTTATATGTTCTGTTCCTGCTGACCACCCTCCTGGAGATTTCCTACATAGCAGTGGGACCAATCATTTTAAAACGTAGATCAGATCATGGTTATAGCTTTTGCTTGAAAATCCTTCAGTAATACTATCTCACACCCATTAGGATGGCTACTATCCAAAAAATCAGAAAATAAACAAGTGTTGTCTAGGATGTGGAGAAATTAGAATACTGTGGCACCATTGGTGGGAATGTAACATGTTATAGCCACCATGAAAAACAATGTGGCAACTTCTCAAAAAATTATATTACTATGTCATCCTTTTTTTTTTTTATTGTTGGGGATTCATTGAGGGTACAATAAACCAGGTTACACTGATTGCAATTGTTAGGTAAAGTCCCTCATACTATGTCATCCTTAATTTCCACTCTGGACATATACTCAAAAGTATTGAAAGCAGGATCTTGAAGTCATATTTGTACACCCATTGTTCATAGACGCGTTATTCACAATAGCTAAAAGGTGAAAGCAAACTAGATGTCCATTGACAGATGAATGGATAAACACAATGTGGTATATACATACAATAGAATATTACTCAGCTTTATAAAGGAAGTAAATCCTATCACATGCTACAACATGGATGGCCCTTGAGGACATTATACCAAGTAAAATAAGCCAGTAACAAAAGGAAAAATACTATGTGATTCTGTTTGTATGAGGTACCCCAAGGAGTCAAATTTATAAAGACAGAAAGCAGATGGTGGCCACCAGGGAATAGAAGGGGAAGAATGAGGAATTACTGTTTAATTGGGTACAGAGTTTGTTTTGCAAGATGAAAATAGGAGATGGATAGTAGTACTGATTGCACAAAAGTGTGAATGCACTTAATATTGCCGAACTGCACACTTAAAAATGGTTGGGATAATAAATTTTATGTGTATCTTACCACAGTTCTAAAAACAACCTTCAGTGAACGTTTATTGCTTTTAGGATAAAGAAAAAAACCTTAAAGCCCTCGCACCCATCCCTCTAACCATGTTCTGCACCTCTTGCCCTCAGCTGTGGTGTCACTCTCCTTCTCTTCACATCTTTTCCTGCTCCCTGGAGTGCTCACCCCAACCCACACAACCATCTTCTGTTCTTCCCAGTTTAAATGTCTGTTCCTCAGAGAAGTCCTCCGGCCCCATGTTTAATGTTTCAAAACATCCTTTGTTAAGCATTTAACAAGGGGGTATTTTATAATTAAATTCTTCAAGTTTGTCTTCCCCATTTGCCATAATCTTGAGAGCAAGACTTGTGGGTATTTTGCATGTAGTGGACAAAAGAATGAAGAGGAGAAGTGAGGCCAGGCCTCATCATGGCAGAGAGCTGCCCTTCTGGGTATTGCAACCACCATGACACCTCCAGTCTCCTTAAAGGGGTAAGGGAAGGACATTTGGACTTCATTCTAGAGTTTCATTGGGAGAGAAATTGACAAAACCCGTGGAGGAACCCAGGCACCGTATTGTCCATTTATCCTCATTAGAGCATCCTCAGCAATACTGAAGAGAGAATTGTGATGGTGTCTCCATTTTTAAAAAATGCATTTGTTTGGGGGCTTTGGGTGTGGGGGGGAATGTATGTTTTGTTTTCTTTTGGTTTTTGATTACTGTGAAATGAGGGACACAATGGTACTATGTCAGAGTGTTTTCTGAGAATAAAATGAGAGGTCAGCACATAAAGTGCTTAGTGCTAATATTCTAATCCAGCTCTTGCAAATACACAAAGGAAAAAATCTGACCCCTGATCAGAAATCCTCCCTCACCCCCCGCATTCCTGCCAGCAGCACTGAACTCCCTGTATCTGGCCCTCCTTTTTAGATCATTATGTGATGTGTCTGACCTCTTTTAGGAATTTGTGCCCCTCAGTGAGCAAACTGATTTGCTAAGGAGCATAAACCTATTGTGTTCCATTCTGCCATGCTCTTTCTGTGTCAGACAAGAGGATGAGCTGTCTTTTGCCAGCACCAAAATGGCAGTTGTTTTACCCAGGCTTAGAAATTGTGTGAGAACTCCTTCAGGACTTTGATGGTCCTTGAATCAGGCCTGAGTTTTACCCCCACCTGGGGAGATCACAGGCCTTCCTTTGATCACACACCTCATCAGATTGAAACGCAAATCCCCCACCCAGCTTGGTCTGGCAAGTCACAGAGTCCCCAAGCTTCTGTGTTCTAAGTAGAAATGAGAACTGTGTAAGATTTAGGCCAAGGTCCTTTTTTTAAACCTATGGAAATCCAATGGCTCCAACTCTATTTGTTATTCCTTTTTTGATTACTTTTGAAACTTTGTCTAGAATCAGTTGTCTCTACTTCTATGAATCTGTCTCTGGATTCTCTATTCTTTTCTATTGATTTATATATCTATTCTTCCAGATTATTAATCTGCCAGTATTGAGTATTGTAGTGATAGGGTGGGTCTTAATAGTGAGTGGAATGATCTCTCTCACTTTTTTCTCTGTCAGTATAGTTTTAGCTATTCTAAGGTCTGTGCCTGTCCATATAATCTTTAGAATAAATGTCAATGTCTATGAAAAACTTTGTTGAATTTTTCATCAGTGTTGCATTAACCCTATAGATCAGTTTAGAATTGACATTTTTGCTATCAACATGCTATGTCTCTCCATTTATTTAGGTCTTACTGGATTTCTGTCACCATTTTGTAATTTTTGGTATATAGATCGTGTACATGTTTTGTTATTTTTTTAAAGCAGGGAAGGCGATAATTATTAGATGCTATTCTATTCTTAGTTTTGGTTTTCAAATGTTCATTGTTAGTATATAGAAACGCAGTTGATTTTTGTATTTTGATCTTGTATTCTGTCACCTTGCTGAATTCAGGTGTTCTAGGAGTTCTTTGGTACATTCCTTGGGAATTTCAGGGTAGACTGTCATGTCATCTGCAAATAGGCACAGTTTTATTTCTTTTTTCCTAATCTGCATACCTTTCCTTTTTCTTGCCTTACTGCAGTAGCTAGAATTTCCAGTAGTACGTTAAATAAGAGTAATGAGTAAGAACATCCTTGTATTGTTCTCAGTCTTAGGGGCAAATATCCACTTGGACCATTAAGCACATTAATCTATTGTGCTGTAGATTTTTTGGAAATGTTCTTTATCAAGTTAAGGGAGTTCCCCTTTATCATTAGTTTGTTGAGAGTCTTATCATGAATGGTTTTATTATGTTGGATTTTGTCAAATGCTTTTTTCTGTATCAATTGGTATAATCATATGATTTTTTTTCTTCAGCTTATTATGATAGTTTACATTGATTTGTGACTTGAACTAGGCCTGTATACCTAGAATAAATCCTACTTGGTTATGGTGTATAATTCTTTACATATATATTTTTTAATTCAATTTTTAATTCAATATTTTGTTGAGAATTTCTCCATTAGGTTTTCTAGGAGATACTGTTTTGTAGTTTTCTCTTTTCTTGTGTCTTTGTTTGATTTTGATACCAAAGTAATGTTGGCCTCCTGAAGTCAATTTTTAAGTGTTCCCTCCTCTTATATTTCTAGAAGTAACTGTAAAATTGGTATAAGTTGTTCTTTAAAAGTTTGGTAGACTTCTGCACTGAAATTGTCTGAGTCTAGAGATTTCTTTTGGGGGATGCTTAAGTGTGAGTTTTTATTTAATATAACTATTCAGATTATCTGTTTTATTTTGGCTGTTGTGTTTCGTGGTGTTTAAGAATTGATCTATTTGGAGTTGTTGAATTAAGTTGTCCTTTAGTATTTTTTTTTTTTTGAGATAGTTTCACTTTGTCGTCCTTGGTATGGTGTCATAGCTCACAGCGAGCTCAGACTCTTGGGCTCAAGAGATTCTCTTGCCTCAGCCTCCTGAGTAGCTGAGACTACAGGCGCCCACCAGAACACCCAGCTATTTTCTAGACATGGGGTCTAGCTCTTGCTCAGGCTGGTCTCGAACCCGTGAGCTCAGGCAATCCACCACCTCAGCCTCCCAGAGTGCTAGGATTACAGTTGTGAGCCACCTCACCCAGCCTAGTATTGTCTTTTTATCCTGTCAGTGGCTATAGATCTGTTGTTAATACCTCCTGTTTCTTGATATCGGTGATTTATGTCTTCTCTCTTTTTGTATTTGGCAATCTTTGTGGAATTTTGTGGATTTTATTCTTTTTTTTTAAGAGCCAACTTTTTATTCGTTCATTTTCTCTGTTCTTTTCATATTTTCTATCTTATTGGATTTCTGCTCTTATCTTTATGACTTCCTTCTATTTCCTTTGTGTTTAATTTGCTCTTTTTCTAGGTTCTTTTTTTTTTTGTCTGCAAGCCAGTTTAATGAGATTAACATTGCTTGCAATATATTCCAATTATTTGGTGTTTGTTTTTAAATATGTTCAGAATGAAGTCAGAATTCCACAATTTTTCTAGGTTCTTTAGATTAGAATTTTTTTTTTTTTTTTTTTTTTTTTTCAAATAGAGACAGAGTCTCTTTTTATCACCCTCGGTAGACTGCTGTGGTGTCACACAGGTCACAGCAACCTCCAGTACCTGGGCTTGGGCGATTCTCTTGCCTCAGCCTCCCGAGTAGCTGGGACTACAGACGCCCGCCATAACGCCTGGCTATTTTTTTGTTGCAGTTTGGCCAGGGCCAGGTTTGAACCCACCACATTCGGTATATGGGGCCAGTGCCCTACTCACTGAGCCACAGGCGCCGCCCCAAGATTAGAATTTTGATTATGGATTTGAATTCCTTTCTTTTTTCTAATGTAAGCATCTAGTGCTATAAAGTTTCCTCTCAACAATGTTTTAGTTATATCCTACATATGTTAATATGCTGTAATTTTTAGTACTTCCTCTTTGATCCCTGAATTATCTAGAAGTGTGTTGCTTAATTTCCATGTATTTAGAGACTTTCTGTTTTGATTTCTAGTATGATTTCCGTATGATCAGAGAACATACTCTGTTTGATTTTAGTTCTTTTAAATTTGTGAGGTTTGCTTTATGGGCCAGAATGTGGCTTAATTTAAAACACGAGTTTTTTAAGGAACACTAGAGTCCTGCCCATTCTCTGCTACCTCAGCCTGCCTCAACACCTCAGCTGTCGCTCACATTGCTTGTCTCTGACAGGTAGAGAAAAGAGGTCCAGGCAGGATGGGTGTTAGGACAGCCTTCTGAAGACCCCTGAGTTAGTGACAGAAGTAGACCTTGAATTCCCAGAGTCCTGCCCACCCAGCCCTGGAACCTGGTTCATCCTCCCCGTGGAGACTTTGCCTTCCCTGACCCTTGCCATGACACGTGATGAACACATAATGAAGCTGAGGGAGGTGGGTGGGGTAGGACAGAAGAGTAGTCAGTCCCGGCCTTGTGCCCCTTGCAGCCATACCTCTTTCTAATGGGGTGGTAAAGGAGGAGGGGCAACTCAGATGCCTAAGAAGCTTAGGGCTAAATCTCGGAGACAGCGCCGGCCTGTTGCCCCTCTCACCCAGGTTGGCCAGACGACCGACCTTTCTTCACCTTGCAGAAGGGCCAAGTGCAACTCCAAGAGCTCTCAGAGCCATCACTGTGAACGCCAGGATACTGTTTGCAGGGTTGCCAGCCAACTGCAAGCAGTTGACTCCTCATCTACTTCCCACAGGACGTACAAGAACAGTGAGGAGCTTCGGTCTCATATTTTTTCTGAAATCATCACACCTATCCAAGAGCAGTGGGAGAAGGCTAATGTAAACAGTCCCCCTCGGGAGTTCCCCCCTGCTACCGCCAGTGAGGTGGACCCACTCCGGATTCCTTCACACCACCCTCACAGCAGCCGGCAGCCTCCCTGGTGAGTACAGATCCCCCAGTGGGCAGACACCCATGCTTCAGAGGGGTTCCACCCAGCCATCCCCATCCTGCCACTGATACCCTCCCTGGTGCTAATGTTTTTTCAACACAGTTGTCAAAGTCTTAGTATATAGAGGTAGAAAATGAAAATATAAATGGAGCAGTGAATTCTTGATACCCTAACTACTCAGCGTCTTAAGGCTGTCTGCTTCCTTTCTAGAGGCTACACAGAGTTAAGTCTGTCCAAGGGTCATTGTCTCCGGGCTTATGTACAATAGTCCAGGGTTGCTGGCCAGGTGATTCACAGTTACTTCATTCCAGAGCTCTTTGTTTAGGCCCCAGGCCAGGCTTTTTGAGAAAATGCAGAGATGCAAAAGTACTTTCCCAGAGGGTGCAGTTTCGATGTCTTACCCATTTCATTTCAAGGTAGTTCCCTGATCTCACTACCAACTTTAGAAGTTCTCCAAAACAGCGTGGGGTAAAAGCAAGTCACATCAAAGGTCTTTGCAAATGAGGATGGCAGTATTAGGGACTGGAGACTTCTGCTCTGAGAAAGGAGACAAGGAGCAGGGGAGTCCTTAGTCGCTAGCTGAGATAGCACTTCCCACTTTGGAGCCCACATTGTGATAGTCGGGGTGAGGTTGTTGGCATTGATGGAGTTAGGGAGGAAGGTTGACTGTGGTTTACATTTATTAAATGCACATAATAAGCACTTAATGAATATAAACGACCATTATTTTATTCTGGTTTGTAATTTTATACCTTTGGTTAGCTAAAAATGGAAAATCAAGTTATTTTATACAAGTAATAATTTGCAAGTCTCTTTGGCAAAAATCTTAAAAAATATTGAGTCCTATGGAGAGTAGAGAATGATAAAAAGTTGAAAAGGTTGGGAACAGCTTCTCTAATCTAACCTTCTTATTTTAAGATGACTTGCCTAAGGTTACCAGCCACTAATAGAGGTATAGCCAGGGCTGGGCTCCTAACTCATTCTTAGCACTATGAACTAACCAGCATATGGTGGCAAGATTTAAGATTAAGCCCAGGACAATAGTCAAGTTGAAGAAGGTTGAAGAAGATTTTTAGACCTGAAGTAACTAGTAATTTTCAGCTATCTTAGAGCCACTGTCCATTTCCAAACAAATATGCTTTGAAATGTCCTTTACTGTATTGAGTTGGAATTTATAATCTAATTTACCTAATGCACATTTCAAAAGAAATTATTACACAGTTATAACTATAAGAGAGGAAAAGAATAAGATGACACACATATTTTAATGTATAGGTGCCTGATCATGAGTATACTAGAAAATATTAATGTTTACACCTGTATATGGAATTATTTTGAATTGCACAGTGACAAATGCTGGCTTATACAGATATATTATATCAGCCACTCATATACCACAAAATTATATTGCTGTTATTATAACCTGACTGTTCTGAAATAGTGAATAGCTCTTAGGAGAATTGCAAACAAAATAGTGGTTGGATGGTATTTCTTCAATTATAACATAGTTATTATATTCCTGGAAAAATGTGCTTATGTTAAAACAGTACAAGAAGTACTTTGTGTACATATAGAAAAATGACCTTATACTCGAGTAACTTATGTAGGCTTTTACACATTGTGTCTAACAACACATTCAAAAGTTGTGTGGGATGCAGCTCATTCTTGGTCATGTAGATCTCTGACATCTCTGCTTTTAGCCTATGAATAGCAGGGGGGTCCTCTAACTACTATGGCAAGCAAAACTCCCCCAAGGCTTCCACAATGGCACCTAGGCCCTGTGCCACCCTAATTGGGAATCGTAACCTGGATTCTAAAATTTTGGAGGTAAAAATTTTAGGCTTGGAAGAACTGAAAGAATTAGGAAATTACTATGTTGCAACTTGTGCTGAAACAAAGTTTTTTTGCCTTTAGAATTTTGGAGTCCAGGCCTATGATTCCCAATTAGGGTGGCACAGGCTCTAGTTAGAAATTATCAATGGTTGCTAAATCTGTTGGTTAAATGTTAATAGGGGACTTCATAACAGATGAATCAAGCTAATAGCACCTGAACCCATTGATCAATCTTAACAGAAAAAGTGGGACAGCCAGACATTAAGTGTCTTCTAATATTATACAGTAGTAAGTTCACAGCGACCTCAATCTAGATCTAACTCCCACTTTAAAAGTATAAAGGATAGAAGAATGAGTTAAACAGACTCATGAGGATATAATGGCCAAAATTAGAACATGGAAAATTTTTATAGGATAAATTGACCTTGATTTTTCATCAAATAAATGAACAGCATGGGGAGAAAAGGGAAAAGGAGACTGTTATTAAAAGAGTCATATCAATTTAATACAATGTTGGCCCTTGTTTAGATTTTGATTTAAATCAATTCAAAAAATCATTGTTTAAACATTTGGAGGAATTTGAGCGTGGATCAGGTATTAAATAACATTAGGAACTACTGCTAATTTTGCTAGGTAAAATAATTAAATTCTTTTTATGTTAAAAGAAAAAAAAGTCCTTATCTGTTACAGATAGATACGTGGGTGAAATGATATGTCTAGGACTTGCTTTAAAATTATTTCAGACTTGGTGCCCGTAGTCCAGTGGTTAGAGCACCAGCCACATACGTGGGGCTGGCGGGTTCTAACCCGGCCCAGGCCTGCTAAACAACAATGGCAACTGCAACAACAACAAAAACAAAAAATACCCGGGTGTTGCGGCGGGTGCCTATAGTCCCACCTACTTGGGAGGCTGAGGCAAGAGAATTACTTAAGCCCAAGAGTTTGAGGTTGCTGTGAGCTATGACGCTGTGGCACTCTACCGAGGGTGACACAATGAAATCTGTCTCAAAAATGAAATAAATAAATAAATAAAATAATTTCAGCCCAATGAAAGTATAAGATACTGAGAGAGGATGGTGTAAGTGAAATAAAAATGGCTGGCTATTGATAATTGTTGAAGTTGAGTGGGAGGATACACAGTAATTCATGATGCTATTGTTACTATTTTTTGGTGTGTTTAAAAGTGTTCTTAATAATGAGTTTTTTATGAATAGCAGTTCTTCACAAAGTCTTCTCCCAAAATAGAAGAGGAGGCTATACTTCCCAGCTTCTATGAGGCTAGTACAACCCTGGTATCAAAACCAAAGCCATCACAAGAAAACTGCAAACCAGTATTCTTTATGAATATAGATCTAAAAATCCTGAACAAAAACCAATAATCCCAGGTTTAGACAAAAATAACTGAGTGGTGGTATTGTAAAGGATGGGGTGAACTCCTGGGGTAGAGAGCCAGGGGCTTTTGCAAGCTGAAAGAACCTGAAGGGCAGGTTGGGCAGGGCTTGCTGTGCCTACAGCAGGCAGCTGCTCGGCTGGCACCATGTCCAGCCTCCCTGCCCATCTTCTGGGCCTAGTACAATATCTGTATCTTCCCCAAAGCCTTCCTCAGCCCAAAGACTCACAGCCTTCACTTAGCAAATGTTCCCTAAACTGAGGCCCACACCATTTGGTAATTTTTTACCTTGATACGTATTGTATCCTTCTACTTCCCCCTAATTGGGTAAGTTCATCTTGGACTGAGCAACCCACTTAACCACTAAGTTGATACCCTAACTACCTAGCCCCCAGCTCTACCTGCACTGCCTGTCCTTCCAGGGCTGTGCGTGGGACAGGACTTCAGGCTGCGATGCTCTTTCTGTTCTGCTCTCTGCCTCTCTCCTCATTCTTCAGCAGCCTGCTTAGTTAGCGGTCATTCCTTTTCTTGGGAAGCCTTCCCTGAATACCAGGTGTGGTTCAGGCTCCTTTTCCTATGTAGTTTCCCAAGTACATTGTTCATCCCTGATGAGATAAGATTAGCAGGAGGGCAGATAACTTTTTTCAGGCACATATTTTCTTTGCTCCTCTTTTTCACCTCTTTGTAGCTCTGTCTAAACCTGTGCCTGTGGGTCCTGTGTTCAGCTAATGATTGTTTTCCTGTGGGTTCAGGAGTTCCTAGGGCTGGGGCTGCTCTCATGTGGGAGACAGGTGAGTGAAATAGAGAAGTGCTATTACAGAGGGTAGCACAGAGCTTGTGCAGGGATAGCCTGGGAGAGGCCTCCTGGAGGAGGTGCTGCCTGAGCTGGGTCTTCATGGGGAAGAAACATACTCCTTAAGTTCTTTCTTTTTACCTTTTCATGTGTCTCAGTTATTACATAACACATTTCCTTTAGAGGGAAGGTTGTTCCAGGCTAAAGGAACAGTAGAGCAGAGGCACCAAGGTCCAAGAGTGTGAGACTGTCCCTGAAGTTTGACTTGAGAAAGACTGTGTGTCTGGAATCCTGGGAGATAATAGCTATTGAGGATTGGACCAGATTTTGGAAGGCCCATTATGGAAATGAAGTACATGAATCTCCCCATGGATACTTGGAAACCACTGAAGGATTCTTATGTGGTCAGCAGTACATTTGGCTGAAAAGCCTGGTGGGTTGGAGGGGGTAAGGCAAAAGAGCAAGCCTTGTCGCACTCTTTTATACCACTCTAAGCAGGCTGGACTTGGCCCCCTTCTTTCTACCACTGCACCCAAACCACCATGTCAAGGAGAGAGTATTTTATGGCAGTTAAGAGCACAGGCTCTGGAAGTTCCTCCCCTGGGTTCAAACCCTGAGCTTACAGCTTTCCTTGTCTCTCAGTGGGCACAGTCAGCCCCTCAGAGCCTTGTTTTCCTGATCTGCACCTTGGGTATAATTATGCCTGTCTCAGGTTTGATAGGACTGAATGTGAAGACGGATGTCACATGTTGAGCTCATTCCTTAGAACATGGTAAATATAGTCAAGAGTGGTGGTACGTACCTACAGTCCCAGCTACTTAGGGGGCTGAGGCAGGAGGATTACTGGAGCCCAGGAATTCAAGGCTGCAGTGAGCTACAGTAGAGTCACTGCACTCCAGCCTGCGTTACAGAGCAAGATTCTGTCTGAAAAATATAAGTAAATAAATAAAATACAATTTTATTTGTGTGTGTGTGTATATATATTACATAGAGAGAGAGAATGTTCAGTGAATAGTGGATCCCATCCAAGTAGCTGACAAAGATGAGAGTAAGACTAAGGGTGTAATGAGTAGAAGGTCCCCCAAAGACAACTTTGTTTCACTCTTTTAAATACATCGCATCTTTCCTCTGAGAAAGGATTTGATGCAGTGGAGCCACTTAGGTGTAAGAGTGAACCCAGACGGAATGTTGGGCAACTGCATTTGGGCTCAGGTCCAGCCCTTTATGAACTTTGTTTTGTTTCCTTTATCATCAGCATGGGCACTGTGCGTCAGGGGTAGAAATAACTTCCATTTCGTGGCTGTCCACTGTGCATTAACTGATGACCCAAATGCATTCGTTTATCACTATGAGATTGGTGGACTGCTACCTTGCTGCGACTAACAGTGGATGAGGGAGGAGGCATAACTTCCCAGTGAAGACTGGGACTTTCCCATAAGTCGGACTGGCTCAGCAGCTTATGCTTTCCCCCCTGCACCTGATCAGCTTCAGGTCATGTAGTAAGCAGTATGTACAAATTCAGTCCCCTTTTCTCTCCTCAATTAAGTCTTTCTCAAGCAGGCTTATCTCACAGGTCTAAGATGCTGAACTGGAAGAGATGGTTGGAAGAGCAGGCAGAATGGTTAGGAAGCTTTTCATCAGCCTTTAGTGAGTTGACAACCTATCAGATCTTTCCCATGTAGTTACCTCACTACACCCACCCCCACACCCTGCTCACTACCTGGCCAGTCCCCTTTGTCAGCTCAGATGGCTGTGATGACACCAGATACTTTTCCTATAGCTGCTCAACTACCACCTCCTTGCTCCACAACCAGCACTCGATAATTCTGCTTTTTGTTTCTCCCTTACGTGCCCAATTTTGGGGTAGAGCCACAGGTTGGGAAGGAGGGACTAAGAGCACGCAGCAGCTGGCCCGACTCTTGCTGCAGGGTGCTAATCACCCCATCACTGAACAGCCTCGCTGGAGCTGAGCAGAAATAGTCACCTCTGCTCCTTCCCATAGGACACAGTTATGTACCTCACCACTTACTTTCACACCCCCATTTTGCTTCTCTTTTACCTAAAAATTTCCAAACAAAAATTGAAGTTGGGATGTCTGCCCTAGCGCGTAAAGTCTTGTTTCCTTCAGTGTCCAGAGACATGTGTCCAGAGCCTATCAAAGGATATTGGGTCTGCTGTGATACTGGGTAGTTTTAAGCTAGGGCTATAGCTAGAGAGGACTGGGGGCGGACAGTAGGTTGTTCCTACTACTGAGGTATCAAAGAAAGAATTATTGAAAACAACCGATCTATAAGGGAAAGTTATTTTTCATCCCAGCCTGAACTTTTTATTGTTGTCATTATAGGGCTAACCCATTTCCCTTTGCTCATTCTGTCCTGAGATAGGAAACTATGCCACTAATCCTGTTTTCTGTTTAGAAAAAGCAATTTTTCCTATGCTTAACCAGCTTTACTAAAACTAAATCTTTAGATATAAAGCTTTTATTATGTCATTCTGAATTCATTTTTAATCCTGGTCTATATCTTTGTGTATTTTTAAATGTTCGAAATATTTTGTGTGGGGTTCCACATTTTATTTTTAAAATTTTACAATCCATTTATTAAAGCGCAAAACGTAGCTCTTTAAGTATCTGATACTTTATTTTACTAGCATGCTCTGATTCGCCTAGTCTCCATGCAGGTATTCAAGTACTTCTAATGTTTCATGGTACATAACACAGCTATAAACATCTGTATATATTAGGGTTTTTTTTTTTCTTTTACTTTCTTGAGTTATATTCCTTGTGCTGGAGGCTCTAAAACTTTATGGTTTTGGGAACTGGTTGCTCTGGCCCTCTTAAAAATTACTGAGGATCCCAAACAGCTCTTGTTTGGGTTATATCTGTCAGTATTTACCACATTAGAAATTACAAATGAAAATTTTTAAATATACATACACTTTAAAATAATAAACCCATTATGTGTTAACATAAATAATCAACTTTTATGAAAATATTGTCTCAAAACAAAAAATTAATGAGAAGAGTGACATTGTTTTATTATACTTTTATAAATCTTTAAGATCTGCCTTAATAGAAGACAGCTAGATTCTTGTTTCTGCTTCTGCATTTAGTCCATGATGGATATCTTGCTTTTGTTGAAGGCTTTCATAGATAGATTGTTGGAAAAGAGAACAGTTTAATAGTCTTTTCAAATAATTGTGGGTATTCTTCTTTGCTATTGCAGTAAAACTTGGCAAGTAGTAGTTTAAGGGTAAGTTACAAGGTGGAGCCCGAATTCCTATCAAATGTGATCTTTGTCCATTTGTTATATTATATCCACTAGTCTATCATGCCCTTCGAATGGATCTTTTACTCATATGTGATATCAGGAGAGCATGTATTTGGTCATTTGGAAAATGCTTATTCACTGAAATAAGATCTGTTCAAAGTTCACATCTTTTGTTATACAATATCAAAAAATCATATTCATTACTATGCTGATCTTACCAGAAAAGTCCTGGGAAGCTGTCAAGATAATGGTAAACACTAATTTTCAAATTGCTAATTTTTGCTTACAATCTTGACTTTTATCATTGGTAACAAACACCATGCATTGTTTCCACTAGGCATTGTTTTCTTTGAAGTAACAGGCTGACTTCCTTTTTGAAAAAAATGTCTGCTATGTAGTCTAGTCTGAGTAACCTTAGTTTGCGTATTGTTTTCAGTTAAAAATGGTCTTTCTTGAAAAAATGGTCAGTTTGGCTAGCAACTTAAGCAACTGCACAGGCACTTTTTAAATCATGACAGCCATTGTACTTGTGTACGTAATAGAAGTACTTTATGCATATTTCCCAATTGATGCAGAATATTAAAAAGACATATGCTCAAAGATTGAGATTTTATAAAACTTGATTATTTTTACTCCTTCATCAAGAATATTTTAAAAGAGAATTGTGTTCGCGGCCGCCGCCGCGCCGCCATCACTAACGCCAGCGCCGCCTCTAGCTCGCCGAGCTCCAGCCCAAGGAGAAGCGGGTAAGTGAGGAGGTCTTTATACCATGGCTGATACAAAGCAGACTGCCCGCAAATCCACTGGAGGTAAAGCACCCAGGAAGCAACTGGCTACAAAAGCCGCTCGCACGAGTGCGCCCTCTACGGGAGGGGTGAAGAAACCTCATCGCTACAGGTCTGGTACTGTGGCACTACGTGAAACAAGACGTTATCAGAAGTCCCTTGAACTTCTGATTCGCAAACTTCCTTTCCAGCGTCTGGTGCGAGAAATTGCTCAGGACTTTAAGACAGATCTGCGCTTCCAGAGCACAGCTGTTGGTGCTTTGCAGGAGGCAAGTGAGGCCTATCTGGTTGGCCTTTTTGAAGACACCAACCTGTGTGCTATCCATGCCAAACGTGTAACAATTATGCCAAAAGACATCCAGCTAGCACGCCGCATACGTGGAGAATGTGCTTAAGAGTCCACTATGATGGGAAAACATTTCATTATCAAAAAAAATTCTCTTCTCCCTGTTGTTGGTAGTTCTGAACGTTAGATTTTTTTTTCCCCATGAGGTCAAAAGATACTTAAGTATATGATTGCGACTGGAAAAATAGGGGACAGAAATCAGGTAGTGGCAGTTTTTCCATTTTCATTTGTGTGTGAATTTTTAATGTAAAATGCGGGAATGTGCAGCATTAATGCAAGTCAAAATGTTTCAGTGAACAAGTTTCAGCAGTTCAACTTTATAACAATTATAAATAAACCTGTTAAATTTTTCTGGACAATGCCAGCATTTGGATTTTTTTAAAACAAGTAAATTTCTTATTGACGGCAACAAAATGGTGTTTGTAGCATTTTTATCATACACTAGATTCCATCCATTCACTATACTTTTCTAACTGAGTTGTCCTACATGCAAGTACATGTTTTTAATGTTGTCTGTCTTCTGTGCTGTTCCTGTAAGTTTGCTATTAAAATATATTAAACTGTAAAAAAAAAGAATATTTTAAAAGAAACTGGATATGGGTGGGTGATGGGGGAGGCAGGACACAGTGAATACTAGGTTAGTGCCACGGTTTTCATTCACACTAAGGCATCAGCACTTCCACCCATTGTTGCTTTTGTACCATCAGTGCAAATATCTACACAGTAAAAAAAGCACAGAGCTTCTAAGATAAAATAGTTCTGACTGCATGAACCAAACATTTTAAATCTTTTTTTATTTTTTAAGTTTACTAGCCATTTAGATTTCCTGTTTTGTGAAGAGTCAATTCAAATTTCCTGTCCACTTTTTTATTGGGTTGCCTTTTTGTAAAGTGCAGGCATTGTTTATATACAGGGTGTCCGTAAAGTTTGTGTGCTGTTTACACTGTAAAACTATTTTAAATTACACATGAGCTTTATAGACACCCTGTATTCTAGATGTAAGTTCTTCATTAAATATATACATTACAAGTAGCTTGCCTTTTTACTCTGTTAATGGTGGTTTTTTATTAAAACATTCTTAATATTTATTTAATCTAGTTTATCAATGTTTTGCCTTTATGTTTGGAGCTTTTTATATTTGAGAAATCTTTCTACCCCAAAGTCATGGAGAAATTATCATATATTTTCTTGTAGAAGCTTTAATATTTTAACCTTTTATATTTAGATCTATAATCCATTTAAAGTAATTTTTACATGTGGTGTGATACAGATTTGTACTTTTTCGTATTGATATCCAGGTGGTCGGTCCAGCACTATATTTTGAAAAGAATATGCTCCATCTATGTCATCTTAATAATTTAAATTTAATTTCCATTTGTCATTACTTATGAAACTGTTCTTCCCTGTTCTTAAAATTTGCCCTCATTCTTATTCTCTGGGGGCCAAATAATACTGATCCCTTTCATTTTCCTCTATGGATAGTAAAGTTAGTTTAATGGTATTTAAACTGTTGGCTGAGTACCAGCTATTTCAGACAGCATGGTAAGTGTTTCATTCACATGCTCTTATTTAATCTCCTCAGCAACTTCATGAGATCAGTAAGGGCTATACCCATTTTATAGGTAGGGAAAGTGAAGTTTATATTTTTGTTTTGTTTTTGAGACATAATCTCACTCAGTCACCCTGGGGTTGGGTGCTGTAGTGCCATAGCTCACAGCAGCCTCAAACTTTCGGGCTCACGTAATCCTCTTGCCTCAGCCTCCCAAGGAGCTGGGACTGCAGGCACTTACCATAATGCCCAGCTAGTTTTTCTGCTTTTAGTAGAGACAGAGTCTCACTAGAACTTGTGAATTCAGGTGATCCACCTTCCTCAGCCTCCCAGAGTGCTAGCATTACAGGTGTAAGCCACCACACCTGGTGGGAAAAGTGAAGTTTATGTATAGTAAGTAACTTCATCTCAACCAGTAAGAAACAGAAGTTGTGTTATAAAAATGTTGAATTCTGCTTATCGAACCCTTCGTTATGTACCAGGCACTATGCTTTTGTAAACATTCTCATTTAATCTGTATGACAACTCTGTGAAATAGATACTTTTGTCGGTATTTTACTGAAGAAAAGGCTAGGACTTTCAGATTTTGTGACTTGCCCTAGGTCATGTTAAATGCTGAAGCCAGAATCTGAATCCAACTCTAAAGGCTTTGCTTTTTCTTATCCCCAAATCAATCTGTTTAAGGGTCCACAAGTCAGACATTGCACTAGCCACTGAGAATACATGATGAGGTGTAGCCTCAACCATCAGGAAATTCACAGTTGATTAGGGCTAATTGTGCTTAGCACAATTATTCACAATAGGGAATAACAGTTTCATAAGTAATGACAAATGGAAATTAAATTATTAAGATGACATAGATAGAGCATATTCTTTTCAAAATATAGTGCTGGACCACCTGGATATCAATATGGAAAAGTACAAATCTGTATCACACCACATGCAAAGAATCAGTTCTTTGCACATTAAGTGCAAAATATATGTAAAACAGTATCTTTTAATCATAATAGAATGAGGTAGATGTTGTTATCCGAGCTTTATAGAAAAGAAAACTGAGTCACTGAGAGGTTAATTAACTTGCTCAAAGCAACGTAGCTCATGAACATTAAAGAGGATTTAGTTCTTAGGGTTTCCTCCTTTTGAAGTGTATGTTGACAGTTGGTTCAAGAAAGATAATGTTGCTCAGACATCCTTCTCACAAGATGGACTGAAGGCTCGGAGGGAAGCTCCTCCCCATCCCAAAGCGGAAGCCAAAGCAAAGGCATTGAAGGCTAAGAGGCATCCAAGCCATACAAAAAGAGATCACTCACCTTCTGGCAGCCAAAGACAAGCTCTGGAGACAGCCCAGATATCCTCAGAAGAGCACCCCCAGGAGAAACAAGCTTGACCACTATGCCATCCTCAAGTTGCCCTGACCACTGAGTATGCCATGAAGAAGATAGAAGACAACAGCACACTTATGTTCATGTGGCTGTCAAAGCCAACAAGCACCAGACAAACAGGCTGTGAAGAAGCTCTGTGACATTGATGCAGCCAAGGTCAACACCCAGTTAGGCCTGATGGAGAGAAGGCGGTATGTGTTTGGCTCCTGATTATGATGCTTTGGATGTTGCCAACAAAATTGAGATAGTCTAAACCAAGTCCAGCTGGCTAATTCTAAATATATAACTTTAAACCATTAAAAAAAAAGGACAGTCTTATCTTGGCTTGAATTATTCCAAGAAGAAAGAGAAAATTGGTGTGGCTGAATCACAGTACACCAGTGGGGCAGAGAGATGGGAGGTGACACTGTGGGGTAAGCATAGGCCGGTACATGTAGAGCCTTGGGGCCAAGATCAGGAGCAGCAGGAAGTCACCGGATGGATTTAATAAGGGAGGGACTTCATATTGTTTACATTGAAAAAAAAAACAAAAAACTCTCTAGTTCCTTTGTGGAGATGGACAAGAGTAAAAATAGGAAGACCAGGAAGAGGCTGACATAGGCATCCCAGCAAGAAATAGTGGTGGTAGGTGGTAAAAGGTAGTAGGTAGGTAGGTGGATTCTGGGTATATTTGGAAGTATACCTGACAGGACTTGCTGATGGGTTGGCTTAATGACGGGAAGAAAAATCAAGGACGATGCAAGTTTTTTTTAGCTTAAGTCATTTCTAATTTGGGGCTACCATAACTAACGCTTCAGTGGACATACTTTTCATGCAACTTGGAGCACATCTCTGAATACTTCCTTGACATGCATTCTTATAAAATTGGTACATTAGGGAATAAGCCTGTTTTTAAAGATTTTGATACATACTGCCCGTTACCCTGGTAAACAGTTGAATTAACTGGCATTCTCACTCTTTCAATGTCATTTTACTATCCTTATGAATGCTGGGGTTTGTCTCATTTTTTCTTCTCAGTTACTTAGAAAAGCATTATCCCCATGACATTTGTTAGCTAACTGAATCCAAATTACAAGGATTTGGATAGACTGGTAGACTGAGGAAACAATTTGCAGCATATGTGTATTAAATTTCTATTGTTACAGAACAAATTGCCACAAACTTAATGGCATGAAACTACACATATTTATTAACTCATAGTTTTCTAGGTCAGGAGTATGGACAGGCTCAGCTCATTCAGGTCATTGGCAGAACCAGTTCTTTGTGGTTGTAAGACAGGTCCCATCCCTCCCCATCAGTTCTGTAAGAGCTCCAGATTTTTCCTCATGTGGCTGTCTCCATCTTCAAAAACAGCAATAATGTGTTGTTTCCTTTCTTCCCTCTCCTCTTCTTTCACCAGCCAGAGAAGTTCTCTGCTTTTAAGAGCTCCTGCTGTTAGATTAGCCTATCCAGATAATCTCCCCCTTTTTGAGACCAACAGTGTCATATAGCAAAACAAGCACAGGAGTGTTTCTTATCACATCATTCATAGATTCCAGGGATTAGGGCTTGTGGAGAGTTGAGAGGAGGCCAGATTCAACTACCAGAGTCTGCCCTCTGGCTTCCTAAATATGATATACATCTTTCTAATACCAGGCTCCCCAGAGTCTTACCTCATTATTATATCAGCTTATTCTAAAATGTCATCTAAATCTTATCATCTAGATCTGTTCACGCTTCACAGTAGTAGCACAAATCCTTTCTATCTGTCAACTAAAGAAATAAGTTATCTGCTCCCAGTGTTCCCATCATACTCTGGTGGGACAGACAGAGGGTAAGTTACCAGTTTCTAACATAGAAAAACCATGTGCTTGAAAGTTATTATATGCAGCTTTTAGTTACACTTCTCAGAAGCCATATCAACAACTGCAGAGGAAGATTAAGTTTTTAAAATTTGTTTCATTTGAGTAAATATTTTTGGCCATTAAAGATGTTAATAGCAAAGACAGCTTGGGAAAGGCAGGACTTATGTGGAGGAAAACACCGAAATTCAAAATTATATTTATAATAATAGAATTACATAAAAACATGTATGTAAAAGAAGCTCAGAGAAGAATAGCAAGAATAATCATTATGTTAGAGTCATATTAGAAGTGACATTTTTCTTTTCTGAATTCTTTATAATTTTTTAGTGTAATTTTTGTATAGCTTTTATTTCTCTTTTTCTTTCTCTTAAAAATCTTCAATTGCTTAGCCTAAGTGTAGTATTTCTCAACCCTTCTCAATCCCTGGTTCACCCTTGAACTCATATCCTCAGAGCAGGGAGAAGGGAAGGTTTATTGCTCTGTTTGATCAGGGCACTGTGACCGGTGCTATTCTTGTATATGTACACATGCTTCTCTGTAATTAATTAGCATCTCCACTTACCAATCCTAAGTATCCACACTTGGCAAAACAAGATGAATAAACCCAGACCATCAGAAATCCACAGCCAGACTTGTACCTTGACTTGGAAATAGCCTAGCCATTTGCAGTCCTCCAGCAATGTCAGATATGATCCCTGGGTAACTTATGAAAAATGTGGAAACTTAGGCCCCACCCTTGATCTTCTGATTTAGGACCTACATTTTAGCAAGCTCTCCCACTGGTTTGTCTGCACATTACAGTTTGAACAGCACAGGCTTAGGTGGTTCAAACAATGTTGTGGAATTAGGGATTAGGGTCTGAAAATATTCAGGTTGTTGATGCTGGGTGTTCCATGAAACCATAACTGGCACTCCTAGACAAGCCTGGTGTGCAGGTCGAGCGTTCATACTCAGCAATCAACTTTCGGTAGGCCAGCAACTACATTGAAGGCAGCCATGTTGGTGTTCTGTACTGGGTAAAAAGGTTCTGTAAAGTCCTTTAAGTGGCCTTTTGAAACAAAAATAAGGAAGTTCTGGTTTTGGAATAAGTACATTCCATCCTTTCTTGCCCAGTACAGTCTTCAGATTGGGAAAGCAGATTGGAGAAGACGAGAGTTTAAAGTACCGCCAAATAGGCAGTGAATTCACCATTTTTGCCCTCTAGTACCATCCAGTCTGAACTCAGAGAAACCCAAAATGAGGAAGTGGACATGGGTGTAGACAGAGAGTGCTCCAGAGAAGCCCTGCACTTCTGACTAGGGGAGCAGCAAAGGGGTCTACTAATGCTCAGAGAGGGTGGGGAAGGTCACCTGTTTTTATTTTTTCTTTTCACCATTCATTTGTACCCAAGCCTGCAGCAGTTTACAAACACCTAAACGGAAGGGTGAAAAACCTTTCTTTATAATAAGGGGACTTATAGTCTCAAGAGCATGAGGCAAACCACAGTTGCCGTGTTTCCTCCCTTTGTCTTCCTTCCACTTGATTCTGGACACAGGCACAGTGTGCCAGAGCAGGGTAAATAAAGCCCCAGCTTTCTGGCAAGAAGACCCAAAATGGAGCCCTCTAGGGAAATGAAAGTATCAAGGACACCACAGAGAGGAAAGGTCTCAGAAAGCACCCCACACAATTTTATGGCCCACACAAGAGCTGCATATAAGTGGATCTGATTATAAATAGCATGTCAGAGGCTCTGATTACAGACTATAGGATGACCCACTGTTAGGTCCCAGACTGGCCACTGCACAGCACTTATGTGGTATAGATCTGGGTAGTGTTGCCAAACCTCTAGAGACAGAACTGACATTGAAACTAGAACCTGAAGCCCAACAGCTGGTTGATTGCCTGTTATAAAATACTAGGATTTCCCCAAATTCTCATAACAAAATGTTGAAAATGTCTGGGATAAAGTCCAAAATTACTAGGCCTAAGAACTAAGAAAATTTCAACTCACAAAAGGACAATCAACAGATGCTAGTACTGTGATAACACAGATATTGGGATTATCTCACAGCATTTAAAGCAGCTATTATAGAAATGCTCTAAGAAGTAAGGGCAGACAGTCTTGAAATGAATGAAATATGAAGTCTCAACAAATAAAAGGAGAACCAAATAGAAATTTTGGAACTGAAAAATCCAATAACCAAACACCTCACTGGATGAATCAGTAACAGAATGGATTTGACTGAGGAAAGAATCAGTGAACTTGAAGATGGATCTGTATAAATTGTCCTATCTGAAAAACAGAGGTTAAAAAAAATGGAAAATAAAGGCTTAGGGGCCTATGAACAATTATAAAAGGTCTAACATTGGGGCTATTGGAGTCCTAGAAGGAGAGGGAAATGAGTGCAGTGCAGAGAAATATTTAAAGAAAATAATGGCTGAAAACTTCATACTTGGCAAAAAGACATAAATCTATAGATTCAGAAAGCTCAGCAAACCATAAATAGGATAAGCCCAAAGAAATCCTTGCCCAAACTTATCATAATCAAACTACTGAAAAGTCTTACAGACAAGAAAAATCTTAAAAGCAGCTAGAGAAAAACAACATATTGCTCCTAGAGGAACAAGAATTTGAATGGGAATCATTCAGTCATTCTCATTAGAAACCAGGAAGGCCAGAAAGAAGTAGAGCAACATTCTTAAAGTTTAGAGCAAAAAGAATTGTTAGCCCAGAATTCTATATCTAGTGCATATTTCACCTTCATTTCTGAAGAATATTCAGATATTCCTACTGAAAAGGAACAAAAATAATTCATAGTTAACAGACTTCTCAAAAGGAATAATGAAATGGAAGAAGGGAAATGATAACAGATGGAAACTTGGAACATCAGGAGTAAGGGAGAAGCAATAGAAATAGTAAATATATGGGTAAATATAATACTGTTTTCTTGAATTATCTAAAGTATGTTTTATAGTTGAAAGCAAAACTTATGAGATTGTTTAATGGGGCTTTCAGTGTATGTAGATGTACTATATAACAACTGTAACATAAAGAGGGGGGAGAATAAAGGGACCTAAGTATGCTAGTAAGGTTTCTACTTTCCATTCAAAATGGTAAAATACTGCTTCTAAGTAGACTGTGAAAACTTAAGTATATATATTGTAATCTCTTGAGTAACCACTTAAAAAACTATATAAAGAGATATAGTCAAAAACATAAGTTAAAATTGAAATATAAAAAGAGTAAACAACAAAAATGAAGGAACAATTGGAAAACCAATTAATAAAATAGTAGGTCTAGAAATCTAAACACAACAATAATCACATTAAAAATAAATGGTCTCAACACACCAATTAAAAGAGCATGGATTTTGAAGGAGGGCAGGCATGGTGTGAATCCTATCTTTGCCATTGGTCTTGTGTAAGAAACTAACTTCTCTGGGCCTCAGTTTCTTCATCTGTAAAATAACAATAATAATCATAACCAAAAGAACTTCTACAAAGATGAAATAAGGTAATGTAGTAAGGGGCTCAGCACATTGATCTATTAAAAATGTAAGAGAGATGGCTTGGCACCTGTAGCTCAAGTGGCTAAGGTGCCAGCCACCAGAGCTGGCGGGTTCAAATCCAGCCCAGGCCTGCCAAACAACAATGACAACTACGACCAAAAAACAGCCAGGCATTGTGGCGGGCACCTGTAGTCCCAGCTACTTTGGAGGCTGAGGCAAGAGAATCGCTTAAGCCGAGGAGTTGGAGGTTGCTGTGAGCTGTGATGCCGCCGCACTCTATCCAGGGCAACAGCTTGAGGCTCTTTCTCAAAAAAAAAAAAAAAAAGTAAGAGAGATACATATTTGCTCATAAATGCAGAATATCTTTGGAACAACATGTAAGAAAAACTGGTGTTATTATTTGTCTTTGGGAATACCTGGTGGGCTGGGAAGCAGGGATAAAAGGAAGATTTTTGACTATTACAAGTCCACAATCTTTACAATTCTGAAATCACAAGAGCTCTTCAGGTGTTTGCTTTGTAAGCTTCATGGTAAAACCTAACCTGAAATGGCACAAAGTTCCTTATATATTTCATTTATCCCACTTAAGTGTTAATATCTATTCATTTTTCAGAAATTTTAGAGCATTGGTTACAGAGTGCTTCTTGGGTGTATTACACAAAATATATTCCACCTAACTTTTCTAAAATATGAAAAATACTAAATTCCAAAACAGATATAGCCTGAGATTATGAACCTGTATACCTTTTTTATTCATGAATTTGCAAACTGTGACTGCATTACTTGAGAAAGTTAAATTTTAAAAATTAATCTTTTAAAAACGAAATTAAAAAACGCCTAAATTTGGCACAGCATCTGACACACAGCAAGCTCTCAGTAAATAGCAGCGGCTGCTGTTAATTCAGTTCTTCCAGGCCTTCCCTGTCAACAAACCTGTTTGTGTCCAAAACTGCATTTTACCGTCATGGCAGCCCCTGTGAATGTTACTTCTTAAATTTTATCTTTTAAAAGACTGAAGTACAGAAGTTTTGTGTCAGACGCCCGCCAACTAGCTAGATAATCCCAAACCCAAAGTCCAGAGCACATCTGCTGACTGCCATCCTGAGGCCTTTCTATCAATAGTTTAGGAGGCCACCTCAGCCATTAGAAAGATGTCAGCTAAATTTGTGTGCCTAAGAGAAGTGTGGTTTGTTTTTTGTTTGTTTGTTTGAGACAGAGCCTCAAGTTGTCGCCCTGGGTAGGGTGCTGTGGCATCACAGCTCACAGCAACCTCCAACTCCTGGGCTCAAATGATTCTCTTGCCCCCACCTCCCAAGTAGCTGGGACTACAGGCGCCCACTACAATGCCCGGCTATTTGGGGGTTGCAGCCATCATTGTTGTTTGACGGGCCCGGGCTGGATTCGAACCTGCCAGCTCAGGTGTATGTGGCTGGCACCTTAGCCGCTTGAGCCACAGGCGCCAAGCCAGAAGTGTGTTGTTTTTATGTAACAGAAAGGAGGAGCAGAGCATATAAGGAGGAAATCGTACATGTTCAAGATTGCCCTCCAGTCCTCTAAAGGGGCCACTTTGCCCCCAGGACATACTGCTCCAGTGGGCCCAGCCATGCGGTTTTTCTTGTAGGGTAGCATGGCTTACTCTTTCCTTCAGTTGATTACCAAATGAAGTAGTAGGTGCTTGAGTATAGAAGCTATGTACAAAAATGACTTTTAAAAAATCCCTACAGCTTTATTCAGTACATCCAAGGCTGAGACTCAGCCAAGGGCCCTTTGGAGAGAAAGACAAGACGGACCCCTGTGCTATTTTCAGTGGATGCTAAGTGTGTACATGATGAGTCATAGAAGTGTGCATGTGTTGCAGTGAGCCTGCTGAATATGCTGTGACAGTTTTGAGTGCACTAATTATTGGGGTGGGCCTTCCAGCTGCCTTTCTAGTCTTCTTTGTTCTCTGCTTTTTTCCCTCCTCCCACCCTCTGGTCCAGAGAGGAAAATAGAGATGGCTGCAAATTTTAGGAATAATCAAAGCTCGTTGTACCTGACATTCTAACAGCCTCTAAGCCCTCTCTGTTTTCTGCTTTGAAGGGAGGGGGCTAAGCTCATGGAAGTAGGTGAGATGCCTGCTGGCACCTCCTCGTCTCCCTCTAGTTCTCAGACCTCCTCCGAGAACACCAGGAACTTTGACTACTGGCTCCAGGAACCATGACTTGGAAATAGTAACCTAGGTCAGGAAAAATTCCTTCCCTTGGGAACCTGGCCTTGTCTACTTACCTCATACTATCCTTTCTAGCCCATTAGGTAGAACTGACTGAAGTTTTTGGATTTTTTTTCACAGTTCTCTAATGGCCTCTTACCTATAAGCTTAGATTAGCTGCTTTTTATAAGGCTTTCCTGATGTCTGACAAGACCTACCAGTACCCCAGAACCGTCAGGTTTGTGTTACTACCCCAAGTATTGCTTCCAAAGCACATTTTTTTTTCTTTTGTACAGAGTCTTGTTCTGTTGCCTGGGCTAGAGTGCAGTGGCGTCATCGTATTATAGTTTACTATAGGCTCAAACTCCTGGGCTCCAGTGATCCTCCTGCCTTGCCTCCCAAGTAGCTGAGACTATAGATGTGCACTACCATACCCAGCTAATTTTTCTTTTTTTTTTAATTGTAGAGATGGGGTCTCGCTCTCAAGTCAGGTCTCACTCTTTCCACTGGTCTCGTAACTCCTAGCCTCAAGCAATCCTCCCTACTCACCCTGCCAACCAGAGTGACTAGGGTGACAGGCATGAGCCACCACACTTGGCCACAAAGCACAATTTTAAAAATGCCTGTTTATTTCATTGTACATATGCCAATATCCTTTACCAAAAAAAAATGAAGTATAAGAAGAAAAGAAGAAACTCAGCACTCAGAAGTAACTGTCTATGTTTACACTTTAGGCATGCTTCATTTTAGTTTTATTTATACACATCCACACATTTTTCACAGTTGCTTTCCCTAAGCTATTGATAATCTTCCTTGCCCCCATGCTAGAGCATGAGCATTTTTCCACATCATTTTCAAAATAGTCTAAGAATATTGTTTCCTGTTTCCAATGTTGCACTACAGATATACCCTGATGTACCTAAGTGGTGCCCATTTAGGCTGATTCCAGTTTCCTTGATTAAAGTTTTTGTGGGCAATTTTTTTTTTTTTTTTTTGGAGACAGTCTAACTTTGTCACCCTTGGTAGTGTGTCGTGGCATCATAGTTCACAGCAACCTCGAATTCCTGGGCTTAAGCGTTTCTCTTGCCTCAGCCTTACTGGTAGCTGGGACTACAGGCACCAGCCACAATGTTTCTATTTTTAGAGAGGAGGTCTGGCTCTGGCTCAAGCTGGTTTCGAACCTGTAAGCTCAGGCGATCCACCTGCCTTAGCTTCCCAAGTGCTGGGATTACAGGCATGAGTCACTGTGCCTGGCTTGTGGGCATATTTTAATTTGAATTCTATATTCTTTCTTTAAGATGGACAGCTAAACATAAACTTACTAGATCAAAGAATATAGGGTATATGACTTTGGAGTGGTAGGGTAGTTTTGTATGTGTGTGTACGGGTATTAGAGAATGTAGAATTGTTCTCTGGCATGCATGCTCTCATTTATGCTCCTTCTAGTTCATGCATTCTCAGTGATCATAAAAACTGGTTGTTGACAAGGCAAGGGGGGTTTTCCTATAGGTTACAATGGTTTGTCCCCCTCCAGCCGGGTATAGTGTGTGAACAGATACATAGTATATCTACATAGTGGGGCCATATGACAAAAGGTTGGGAAGCACTGTTGCAGCTGGATGTGCCTTCATGCATCGATGTCACTCTACCCTGGCACCTTTTAAATCTTAACCCTGGGGTCTTGGTTTTTGGTCTTCGGATGATATTTTCCTGATACAAAATTTCTCAGTTACTTACACAGAGTTGAGAAATTTAACAAAGTGTGAATAAAATAAAATCCATCTGGAGTTTACCTCTGTTAATATTTTTATCTTTATACATATTAGGATCCTCCATGATTTTGGCTTAGTGTTTCACCCTTTTCACATAATTACCAATGTTAATTGCACGTAATTATCAGTGTCAAACTAGGCCACAGACCACTCTGAAATATCCCTTGTGTTATGATCTCACGCAGGGGTTTCCCCTGTCCTCCATGCCTAGGAGTGCATTTGTGACCCCATAGGCATCAGGTTCAGGCTCCTGGGAGCTCAGCTGCTGACTGCTCTGTGACTGGTAGTAATTGTCCCTTGTTTGTTTCAGGTGTGATCCCCTGGGCCCATTTGCTGTCGGGGGAGAAGACCTAGACCCCTTTGGGTGAGTACTGCTGGGTAGGTGATAGCAACACAACTTGCTTTTGTGACTTTTGAGGCCCAGTCATCTTCTAATTTTAGAGTTTTTCATCAGTCTCTTCCTTTGGGGTGAGGAGGCAGTCATTGCTGAGTGGCTGAGAAATCATTGCCACTTACTGTGCTCTGCCATAGTAAGAGCAGTGCAGGAGAGCTATGCAGAGTTGTAGGGAAGCTGAGCAAGCCAGCAGGCAGCTGTCATTATCTGTCATTTCCCAGACGCCTCACCCACCTAGTGGAGGACAGCAGCCCTCCCTTGGATAGAGGGTACCACAAGGATTTATCAGATCTGGTGGGCCACAGACCTTAGGGAGCTCAGGGCTATTCAGAGCTTACTTAATAAAGACAGGACTCTCGGGTTCTTCTCCTGCATCTAAAGACCGTAGAGCCTCAGCTGTGCACCATCTTCCCTTAATGATTCAGACTGGGTTGTAACCTCTCCTGCAGTGACCCCATCTTCAGCTTATTTTTAGACAGTGGGGAAATTACCTAAGTCCACAAGGCAGCTTGAGAAATGACCTCAAAATTTAGGGAACACCAGCTCATTCATCTTAGTTTGAACACATGAGGTCAGGTCCATGGAACTCAGTGAGGGACAGATGCTGTCAGGAACAGTACTTAGGCAACCCACAGGTAATCAGAAATTACCCTGAGGCCCTTAAGGGAAAGAGAGCAAAAAAAAACTAGCATCATGAATTGTCTCAATGCTATTATTATTAGACTAGAATATTGCCTAGAATCTTGTGAAGATTCTGCATTGACCCAGGCAAGTTCTGGCTCCTATTCCTGATCAAATTGGCCCCTTTGGTGTGTAGGACAGGGCAGGAGTCCCAGTTTTGTGGGCTCAGGGAACCCTATGTAACCAAGCGCTACAGAACCAGAAGTACTCAGCACTGAGGTGTGTTTATTGTTCAGGCTTGTTTCTTTCTCTTGCCCACTTCCTGATGGCACACAGGCAGCCATCCCTGTGTCTGCGTGGACCATCCAGAGTAGACATCCAGTCGTTCTTAGTCCATCCTCACCTCCTGTGCCTCTTCTCTAGTGGCAGTCCCTGCTACACCAGCTTACCTATATTTCTTTCTCGCTTCAGGTGTCGGAGAGGTGGCATGATTGTGGATCCTCTGAGGTCTGGCTTCCCAAGAGCACTTATTGACCCATCGTCAGGCCTCCCAAATCGGCTTCCTCCAGGTGCTGTGCCCCCAGGAGCTCGCTTTGACCCCTTTGGACCCATTGGGACCAGCCCATCTGGGTAGGTAGTCACCGAGGTATGCTGGGGAGTAGGACCTGCCTTCAGCAGTTAAGTTCTCTGAGCCCAGGCACAGACCTGCCTCTCCCTTACCTGTTGCTGCCAAGAGAGTCGTCTCCTCCAGGGCCCTGGCTGATATCTCCTGGAGCCTTCTAGGAGATCCCTATCCCTAATCCCTCCCTTCCCCCAACTTTCCTCTAGGGAGGAGGACTCAGGAGGAGGAGAAACTAACAGTTCTTGAAAGTTAAGTATGTGAAAGAAACTCATTGAATGCTTATATCAACTGTCTTGGGTAGATAGTACTGTCCAGATTTCACAGATCCAGAAATGGAGGCCCTAAAAAATTAGGTAACTTATCTCAAAGACACTTGGGGGAGCCAGGTTGTCTGGCTCTCAAGTGCATATGCTTAAATTCCCCACATCACCGCAGCATTCTGGAGGGCAGACTCCCTCAAACAGGGTCACATCTGCCTGTATGCTCCTGGCCCGTCCATCACTGCAACTCATCAGCCCCTTTTTCCATTCCAGACCTAACCCCGACCATCTTCCCCCGCCGGGCTACGATGACATGTACCTGTGAAAGCCTCGAGAATGTAACATCCCAGCTTTCCCTCCACTCTCCTGGAGCTGCCGCCGCTGGCCCCACCAACAGCCGTGTTCTTGCAGGCTGGGGGCGAGAGACTCTGCCCATGTGTTTGCAGCCTGGCTGGGATTGCTTCCCTACCCCTTACCAGAGCCAAGGCACCTGCTGCAGCTTTCCACTTGGCTGCATATAGGTCCCAAAGAGAAATCAGTGTGTCTCTCTCACCACCAGCTCCTCTCCAGTTCCCGAGGGAGACCCCGGCAACATACACCCTTGACCTGAAGCAGTCCCAGCTGCAGCACTATAAGAACAGAATGCATTTTGGATGTTATTATTAAGAACCAAATGTCAATACAAAATTCATGTTGCCGTTCTCCCACTTTTCTTTTTACTTAACTGCAAAGCCCCTTCCAGTTGTAGACTTCAGAGTTTGAGTCTTTTTAGGGCTAAATGACTTTTCTTGCCCAAGGGCCCATTCTTGCTAATCAGGCACTTTTCTTTGATAAATTGCTGTTGCTCTTGACATCACATAGACGGGTCCCAGTCTAGCTGCGTGGATGTAAATGAATGACTGGGAAATCCCATAGGCCACAGGATGACTTTCACAAGGGCAGACAAATTGTGGCAAGATGGCGTCACTCTGACGAGGCCTCTAGTTGTTCCTGTCTGGGCTAGTCCTCTGGATCCATCTGTGCCGGGGCAGAAGCAGCCTATAAGCAGAGGAATAAACCAAACAGACCTGAACACTAATCTCATTTTGCCATTAACTTACTGATTGACCCTGAGCAAGTCCCTTTTCTTAGGTCCTTGTGCCCGCCTACAAAACGAGTGGCGCCTTTCCTTCTCTGAAACATTCCGATGTCTCTTTCTGTGTATGGCAACCGCTAGAGACTGGAGCAAAAGGAAAAGAATGAAGGTTCCAGGAATTATGTGATACTTAACCTGCGGAGTCTGTAACTCTGTTTCTTGGCCCTCCGGGGACCCAGACAAGAGCACAGGAACATGGGCTTCATCTGAGTGTGGTGCTGAACTTTGGGAGGAGCAGGGACCCCCAGCCTCTGGAAGCCTATGCCCTGTGTCCAGGCCCACCTGACCTTTGGTGTTCTCTGGATCTTTTCAGCCGGAGGCCTGACAGACGTGGGCAGTGATGAGCCCTTGTGCTGGAGTGGAAAGAGCATCATAGAGCACCAGGCTAAGAGGCACGGAATCAAGGCGCTAGTTACTTCCACTCCACAGCTAGCCTTTCATCCATGGCGGGTCCATTTATTTCTCCACTCTTTGGATTCTCTTCCTCAATTAGGATGTATGACTTATCCATAGGCAGCAGACTTTTCTGAGGTGTCTGCTAGGCGATTTTCTATAGCCTAAGATTGATTGCTCAGGTGAGAGTGAGTAGTAAACTAACCTGACACTTAAGCCTAGGGTCTCAGATAGAGGCTACGCCTAGGTGGACAGGCTGGCATGAGAAGCTCCCTAGGGATTTCTGGCAGACCCATGCCTATCACTGATTTAGTAAAAGACCGCAGAGACAGGGGAGCTGACCACTTTGAAGCCTTTAGAACATCTTTGTTCTAGAGAAAGACCCAGAGATCAGACCAAGGTGCAAATGCAGTCACTGATCATCACCTTCATCCTTGAAGGCTGGCAGATGAATGGAATGTTTTGTTTCAGAATTGGACCATACCTTCAACCAAAAGGACTTAGAACATGTTCTCATAAAAACATCCTTTATTATAAAAGGAAGTATTTAAAGGGATATCAGACTAGAGACCACCAGACAGAGTGGGGAAAGTATATAACTTCTAAGACTTTGAGATTTGAGGAAAAGGCAAAGCTTAATCAATTTTCCACTGAGATTTTCTAGTGGCAAAGGTCAAAAAAATAGTCATACATAATTCTGTTCTCTGGAAACAAAATGTAGTGATTCGTCTGTAGAATCAGCCATTTTTTGTGGGGGTCTTCTTGCATCAAGGACATGGAGGAGTGTAGATGATGTGTTAGACATTATCTGGTAGGAAGTAAGTGGGGCCTCTAGGAACTTCCAGGCCAACCTGTTGGTGCTTGTTTTGGTTTGGGCCACTTCTCTCCTTTAAGATATGAGTAATCACCAAGCAGCAAGTGGAAATATTTCAGGTGCATGTGTTGTAGAACCAAAAAGATTGGAGCCTTAACAATAAACATCAGCATTTAATAACTGATTCTTTTTTTAAATAACAGCTTTACTGAGATATAATTCATATACCCTTAAAAGTTCACCCTCTTAAGGTATACAATTTGGTATATTCACAGTGTTGTACATCCATCACCATATATAATTCCTGAACATTTTCACCACCTCCAAAAGAAACTTCATATCTATTATCAGTGACACCCCCATTCCCCTTCCTCCCTGCCCCAGGCAACCACTAACATCTATCTCTAAGAGCTGTCTATTCTGGACAGTTCTCATAAATGGAATCACTTGATACCTGGCCTTTGGTGTCTGGCTTCTTTCACTTAGCATAGTATTTTCACAATTCATTCACGAGCATGTAGCAGTATTTCATTCCTTTTTATAGCTGAATAATACATTGTGTGGACATATTACATTTGTTTATCCATTTATCGGTTGATGGGCAGTTGCATTGTTTCTGCTTTTCAGCTGTATTATAAATAATGTTGCTATGAACATTCATGTACAAGTTTTTGTGTTTTCATTTCACTTGAGTCTGTACCAAGGATTGTGATTGCTGGATCACATGATAACTTTAAGTTTTACTTTTTGAGGAACTGCCAGGCTGTTTTACACGGTAGCTACATCATTTTCCATTCCCACCAGTAATGTGTGAGGTTCTAGTTTCTCCACATCCTCACCAACACTTGTTATTCTTCATGCTTACAGCTATTCTAGTGAGTGTGAAGTGGCATCTCACTGTGGTTTTGTTCTCCATTTTTTTTTTTTTTTGGCCAGGATCAGGTTTGAACCCGCCACCTCCAGTATATGGGGCCAGCACCCTACTTCTTTGAGCCACAGGCACCACCCATTGTCCTCCATTTTTTTAAGCGGGAGAACTTTGACCTAGACCAAGCGAGGCAGAGACCAGAGCCAGTCCCCCTTGGGGAGCAGACTATGGTTTTGTTAATATCCACTGTCAGATGACCATCACTGATGAGCTACAAAGGAGTTGGGTTTGACTTTTGGAGGTGGTTCTGGGTTGTGTGTGATATGGAGCACATCATCTCTAGGGAAGTTCTATGACCTTTCTAGGTCTAGAGCCGTGTTTTTCAACCTTTTTTATCTTACAGCACACTTGAACCTATAGTTAAATTTCCAAGGCACACTTAAATGATATTGATAAAAAAAAAAAAAGTGAAAAAAATACTGTGCTTTGAACTTCTTTTGAAAATAAATTAATGGTCTTTAAAATTTTTCATGGCACACCTATCCTCTTACAGCACACCAGTGTGCCATAACACACCAGTTGAAAATCACTGGTCTAGAGAGATTCACAGCATCACTTTGGTCATTGTTTATCCAGTGACTTTAAAAGTAGAGCAAAAGTCTGTTTCTAAATCATTGTCTTTTGATGCTGAAATGCTGTAGTTCACTTGAACTGTTCCAGCCCCTACACCCCACCTTCTGCTCCTCGGCTTACCTCCTTCCCAGTTCTTAAAGGCCAGCTGTGTTTCTCCCTCATTTACTGATTAATAAGCTCTTATCATGAGTCTTTTACGCTTACAATGGAAACTACATTCATTTGCTGCATGGTCAGTACCTATTGACATATAGTTAGAAAATGGCTAGTAAGTCCCACACACCCTCACTCTTTGGAACCCAGCTTCCCTCATGGCCTGTCTTTCTAACATCATCTGTTACTACCATGCCTCTTCCCAGGAAGAAAATTGGAATCTGTAGAGAATTTCACATTTTCTATTACCTGTTCACCTAATCTCGGCTGCTTTGATACAATTCTGATAAGACAGGTCTCCCTGCTAAGGAGAGGAAAGATTCCCTACATGCATTTCCCCAGTTTTCTGTCATAACACTTGGATGCGTATAGGTCACTATCAACTTTCTGCACCAAAGTAGAGACTCCAAGGCAGGTTTCTAAAGCCCCAGCTCTTGATTGCCTTTAGGATAACACAAGGCACAACCTTAGTCACTCCAGCCGTGCTTGGCCCTGACTCTACCCTGAACCGTGGATCAGAGGCAAGGGTGGCAGGCAGGATGGTGGGCAGTGGGAGGTGGTGAGACCCAGGTGACTGAGGAGAGACCTTAGAATTCACAAAGCAAGTGAGAAGAGGTTTGAGCAGCCCACTGGTGGGAAGCGTAAAGGGGAAGACCTACCCTGTTTCCCCGAAAATAAGACAGTGTCTTATTTTAAGGTGTGCTCCCAAAGATGCGCTAGGTCTTATTTTCAGGGGACGTCTTATCTTTTCTGTAAGTAGGTCTTATTTTCGGAGGATGTCTTATTTTCGGGGAAACAGGGTAGTTCCTACTTAGAGGAACATGAAGCTGATGGTGTAAAAAACACTGGTTGACCATGTGAATGGCTGTATTCTAGATGAGCCACATAAGGTGAGTGTTATAAGAGTCGGTATGACAGACTCAGAGGGGTGAGGGAGTGGGAGGGTGTTGCTGTAGTGTTAGTCCTGGGGTTCAGCTGCAGTAAATAAACAATTTAGTTTTTTAACCGAAAAGATAGGGGTCCAGAGAGCAGCAGGATCACATCATCATTGCCATGATCTGAGGAATAGGAACTCTAGAGCCACACAGAAACTGCTGGCTGAGATCTGTGCCAGAAGGTGGATGCCTTTCTTACTGCCATCTTGATCCCACTCAGTTCAGTCCCAAATTTAGGTTCAATTGAACATATCTGATTGTTGGAACCTGCATTGTCTCTCAAACCATAGTGGCAAGGAATCTTGGGGCAATATTGTTATTCCTTCTTCCCACCTCTACATTCAGGGAGGTGCCTTGGGGCAAAGGTATGATGAGCCAATCTCCCGTGTCTGTGTCTGGGCCCGGGACCATGGTATAGACAGTGCCACAGCCTTGCATGCCTGAGGTCCTTGCCATGAGTACCTGTTAATGCATGCCCCAGTTCAAGGCCTTTAAAGCCATTTTTACAGGTTCCTCTTCTGGTTCATATGATCACAAGTTCGGGAACTGAGAAAGGAGGGAAAAACCTTCCACATCCTTGCTACTCAAACCACCAGCAGCAGCAGCATCACCTGGGAACCTGTTAGAAATGCAGAATCTCAAGCCTTACTCCAGACTTACTGAGAATCTGCATTTTAACAAGTTCTCCTTGTGGTTTGTGTGTACATTAAGGTTTGAGAAGTTCAAGTGTACAAAGTGTATGTCTTTTTCCTTCACCTGGATATCAGGTACAAAGAATTGAGTCAGTCTTCTTGGTTGGTGGCACATTATGATGAATACATGTAAGAACCCTTTCAAGTTTTCTTTGATTTTTACCTCCAGTGTCCTTCCACTCCTTTGCCCCTGTGGGTCACTCAAATGTATTTCATCTGTCTTTAGAAAAGCAGTGCCTTTATAAGATAGCTTCGAATCATAGCCATAATGAGGTATTATTCACATTTTCTAGACTAGAAAAAGAGGGTTTGGAAAAATCCTGTAGCTTGCTCAAGGTCAGGTAGGGGCCTCAGAATCAGTCGGGCATGAGTACGGTTCCTAGCCCTCCCCTCACCACTGTGTGAACTTGCTCATGACCACCCTGAACTGCAGGATTGTGCAGGATTGTGACCCCAGAACTGTTGCAAGGTCCAACCAAAAACGTGTCTTTCTAACAGATAGTTGAGGCCTATGGGTGTGGCTAGCCACTATTATTACTGCAGCTATACGTGAATGTTTGGGTAGGGTTCAAGGACAAGAGGAGAGGAACCGCTCTCCCCAATATGGGAAATAAAAATTTATCTGGCGTCCACTATGTGCTAGACCTCATCTCATGTAGTATCCTAACAATGCCGAGGTAAACTCTTAGTGGCATTAGGCAAGGTGCTGGAGGTAACCCCTAGCGGTGGCCAAACTGTGATTGGACGGCAGATCAGCCTAGTTCTGCACTTTTAAGTAGAATTGCTATACACAGGTAAGGAGTATGGATCCCTGGGCGAAACCCCTTCTGGAAACTGGAGAACCAAGTGAGGACCATGTGAGAAGCAAACAATGCTGGTCTTTGTTCAGCACTGATCTATCTTCAGGATGGTCTAAGACTCCTAAATCAGTGCTGCTTGCAAAGTGTGCCTCACGTCTCCAAGCACTTCCACCTACAGTCACAATGCCTGGAGTACCATGGCTAGAAGAGCATCTGAAAACACACCTAGCACAACCTCCCTTCCACAGGGGAAGAAACAGGCCCACGAAGGCCCTCTGTGTGGGTGAGATCCCAAGAGCCTTCTCTGAGCCACAGGGATGGGCTTGGGCTCTGTGCAGGGCTGTCACCTGGCCTCAAGTGATGCTCACCTCAGCCATCTGAGTTGAGTAGGACAGGGACTACTCTTCTCCACCTCTCAGGTGAAAAGCAGGTCGAGGGGCACTGAGTAAGTGACTTTCCCAATCCTCTGGCTCCAATTTATTTTTCTTTCTTTTTTTTTGAGACAGTTTCACTTTGTCTCACTTTGGGCTCAAGTGGGCCTCCCGAGTAGCTGGGATTATGGATGCCAGCCACAACGCCCACCTATTTTTAGAGACAGGATCTTGCTCTTGCTCAGGCTGGTCTCGAACTCCTGAGCTCAAGCAATCCACCCACCTTGGCCTCCCAGATTGCTAGGATTATAGGCATGAGCTATTACACCAGCAATTTCAAAGAGTTTCCACTCAACACTGCTCCTGACGGTTATGGAGGTCTAAGAGGAGGGCGCTGCCATATAGGTTCAGCACCCTGGTCAGCGCCACATTCCCGAGAGCGGCTGGAGGGAGGTCTTTGGTCTAGATTAGGTCAGTGTCTTCTCCTCAGTCCAGCATGGCCCGACCTGGAGACATCCAGGCATCCTGAGAGGAGGGGGCCTAAACTTAAGTGTCCTACCTCCACTACAGAGTCTTCCTCTCCCTCTCCTTCAGATTCGAACCATGGGAGCTGTTTCATCCTTTAGGCTTCTTGGTTCCCAGAACATAGATTCAAGTGAGGAGCCTATAGAAATGGGTGGGCCAGGGGCCTGAGCCGTGGTGACCCTGGGAAAAGCCTCTTCCCTTTGGCTTTCCTCATCTATAAAATGGAGAGAAGGGTGGATGTGATGCTCTCAAGACCCTGCCAATCTGTGCGATTCCTGCCCATCTGTGACTCTTAAGTGGGCCAAGGTTCAGTACCCTGCCTCCTGCCTGCCTCCTCTTCCCCAGAACTTCCCGATTCACACATAAACCACAGGCTTCAAAATGGCTGCCACAGCCCAGATCCATCCACATGCTCTTGGCCTGCATGTTATTAAATTTGATTAGATCCATGATGGCATGTTATTGAGTCTGAACTCTGCTCTTTTCCAACTATGTGGCCTTTGGAAAGTCGTATAACCTATCTGTGCCTAAGCTTCCTCATCTGTAAAATGGAGGTAGTGATAGGCCCCCTGCAAGGGTTGTGAAGTTTACATGGGCTAGTAGATGTAAGGACGTAGAAGAGGGCCTGGCACGAAGAGAAAACTGAAGGAGGATTCATAGTATGTAATGAGTAACTTGTTCACTGGAGTATACAGACATGAAGTGTTTTCACCCAACTGACTTCTGTCAAATCCCCTTCTAATCTCAGTGTCTAGGGCCCAACCAATAAGTAACTGGGCCCTTTGGTTTTGAAATTCAGTCCAGTCCTGTTTAAGCCTTTCCAACTCACATCCAGTTCCCAGAGGGCTCTGGCCTCTTCTGTGCTCCTGCTGCTCCAGCACAGTGGATGGGGAGGAGGAAGGGAGAAAAGTGAAGTGTCTGTCTGCACTGGCTGTGATGATGAGGGTGGTCAGGGGAGGTGGTCTTACTCATACCACATTTTGTAGGTTTTGTGGGGGGTTTTAATTTGATGCTGAGGTCTTCAGTAAACCACATGCATAACTTTTAGGGGGTGGCGAAAGCTTTACTCTGTCTCTCAGGAAAGGGGTGGGATCTCTGCCCAGTCCTCCAGAGACTTCATAGCCCATCTCCCGATGGAGTGTGCTGTGCCATTCCTCAGTTCCCAGGCTTCTTTCACCTACCTTCAAGGACCTCAGAACACTGGGAGGGGCACAGGACTGCCCCTGTCCCCTGATCCCCAGCACTACCATCCTCTCTTGAGTCCAGACTCAATAACATACCACCCTCTCTGGCCACCTTGGGCTATTCCCATGGGCCTCCAGGTCAGAAAAAGACTTTGTCTCCATGTTCACAAATACCCTATCATAAGATACATGCCAAGCCCTCTCAATAATACTTCCCTTACATTTTTCATCTGTTTAGTGCCATTTCTCAGAATAGGTGCTCAAATCTTTGTTGAAAGAGTAAAGGATGCCTAGATGGGCAATACTCAAGTGGTCTGCAAGTCCTGCAGCTCAGCTGGGAGGCAAAGTCCAGCCCCCTTTGTGAACTAGCTCCCCTCTCTATTAGTGATTTAATAAGCTCTAGGTCAGGGTCAAAGGGGTGGATGCCAGCAGGTGGCATCTCATTGCACACTTGCTTTCCTCAGCTGTGGCCTCAGCCACAATTCTCAGGCAGTAGGATAATCCCTCTCAGCATCCTTTTACACACACAAAAGTCCAGGTGTTTAGCTGCTCTTGAAAAATCAGGAGTTCTGTCAAGCCCCAGCCCATCTGGGCAGGCGCCCCCTTTAATCCTGCTGCTGCCCATAGCCACCTGCTTTGTTCCTTAATGTCATCTGCTGAGTCCTGCAGGCATTTGCACTTGGGCCCCTGCTCTAATCTGATAGGGGAGGATGAGGACTTTCAGGAGGAGAGTCAGGTGCCTGACAGGCAAGTCAGCAGTAGTAACAGCTCTCCTGAGGGTGCCTAACCTCCATGAGTGACTTCAATAAAATGACATGCAGACATAGAGAGGAATCAAAAAGAGGAGGAAGACGGAGAGATTAGAGGAAGGAAAGAAAGATGAGAAGGGAGATGGCTTTTGCTGAATGCCATTGGCCTTAAGTCAGTACTAACCCAAACACTCTGCCACCCAGGAAGAGGCTGGCATGCAAGCCACCTTCTTCCCCTGCCTTCCCTGATCCTTTGGGGCCAGCTTTTCTGCCAGAAACTCCTTCCACTCTCTAACTTTCCCATAGGCCTAGAAGAACAGGAGCTGCCACTTTGACCTTGGTGGTTCAGAGGCCAAGTAGGGATTGAGCTGTTGATAGGCTGCTGAGATGGAGACCATGGAGTTTGAGGTCATGTCTTCTGGCTGCAGTAAGGAGTCCTGAGTAAAGGGCATGGGATGCTAGAGTCTGGAATTCTACGGGCTTGCCGCCCCAGTGCCAATGTCACTCCTACAGTACATCTGACATCAGAAGATTCTTCCTGCCACACACATCTGCAGGCAATTATAGCTGCTGACAGTGACCTCTCAGCATGTGCAGTGCACTGTACCTGTATGAACTCAGAGTTTTCATAATGACTCTAAGGCAAGCACTGTGGTTGTCCTCATCCTACGGATCAGATGATGAAACCCAAGCCCCAGGAGGCCCCTGCCTCTCACAGTGCCTTGACACTCCTGCATACAACCTACAGCACCCCTCCCAACTACTCCTTACCAGTATATCCTGGGCTGTTTTCAGCCTCTGAGCCTCTGCTCTTGCTATTGGTCTCTGCCCAGAGTGCCTTCCCTCTTCCACTCTCACCTCATACTGGCTATGGCCTCTGTTTAAGATTCCCATTAGACACTCCCCTCCCAGGAAAGCCTGGTCTGAGCCCAGCTCAATCAGATACCTCCCCTGCACACACAGCCCACTGTGCCTCCTCATCACAGCAGGAATTGTACTGCCGTCTCCCCAGGCAGCCTGTGGCCTGTGATACTCAGGACAGAGTCTGTGCCACCATGCCTAGCTCAAGAAAGAACTCAGATTCTGTGGGGCTGCTTCATATGAGTATATGTCCTCAGCTTCTGAGCTAGGTCAGATAAGAGAACACTGTGTGTGTGTGTGCACATGTGCATACATGTACATCTGTGCCCCCACTCGTGTACATGTGTGTTTATAGATGTGTACTTGAAGGGAGGGACATTTTGAAGAGAATCCCAGGGAAGATCATGCTTATTCACAAGGAAGGGAGCAATATGACGGACTCTCAGGTGGCAGGCATCTTTAGCTGGAAGATGGATACCTGAGGTAAGGAGCAGATGTGATAACAGACAATTAAATTTCAAAGTCCAGGCTGGGCCTGGTGGCTCATGCCTGTAATCCTAGCACTTGGGAGGGTGAAGCAGGTGGATTGCCAGAGCTCACAGGCTTGAGACTAGCCTGAGCCAGAGCAAGACCTGATCTCTAAAAATAGCCAGGCGTTGTGGCAGGCACCTGTAGTACCAGCTACTTGGGAGGCTGAGGCAAAAGACTCAAGCGATTGAGCCCAAGACTTTGAGGTTGCTGTGAGCTATGACGCCATGGCTCTCTATCGAGGGTGACAAACTGAGACTCTGTCTCGAAAAAATAAATATATAAAAATAAAATAAAATAAAAAATTTCAAAGGTTTAGGCCTGGGCACTTAAGGTTCTTAGATGAGGGAGGATCAAGTTCCTAAGCACCCAGCAAATGTCTCCCAGGTCTAGCTGGAACCTGGCTATGCCCAAACAAGGCTGGGGCAGAGGGGTCTTCCTCTATCAAGGAGGCTCCTAACTCTTCCATATAAAAGCTGTACCAAGTTCCAGAGATAGATTCCCCAGCTCCAACTGCAGGGCCCAGTGACAAAATAACCTCCTTCAATGCTTCTGCACAACTGATTCTCACCCTTGACGAGGGTTTCAGCGGCTGGGAGGAGACTGTGGGGACCTGCAGAGGGCCCTGCTACACTGGCAGGCATAGCAAACTTTTGTCACATTTACTTATTTATTCAAAAATGAACACTTACTATACATCAATCATGTTTCTAGCACTGAGAGTACAGCCTGAACCAGTCAGACTAAAATGCCAGCCCTCATGGAGCTTGCAATCCAGTGGGCAGGATACACAGAAAGTGTAGGACACAGCCTACTAAGTGGTGAGTAGGGCTCCAGAGCAAAGTAAGACAGGTAAGAAAAGGGAATGAGGTTTTAAAGAGTGGTTATCAAAGGCTTTACTGAGAAGCATCTGAATAAAGCCACTAAGGACGGGAGAGTGTGGGTCTTGTAGACACCGAGGGAAAATGCGTTCCTGAAACAGCTTGTGCAAAGGCCCTCAGGTAGAAGTGAACTTGGCAAGGTCGAGGAATGACAAAGAGGCAAGTGTGGCTGGAGAGACTGAGCGAGGGGTCAAGGTGAGACCAGAGTGGCATAGGGACTCAGAGGCCACTGTGAGGGATGGACCTGGTTTTGGGGGGACTTGAAGCTTACAGTTTAAGGAGCTGTCCTTAGGAAAGATAAATCAAAATTACAAATACAAAATCCAATTCAGGGTGTGGGAAAGGGCCTGTGCAAATGAGAGGTCTGCAGTAAATCCACCTCTGGCTGTGATGAGAATTTTGGCTTTAACCTGGAGTAAGAGGAAACTGTAGGAGAGTTCTGAGCAGAGGAATGACATGACCTGAGCACCCTCTTAACAGGCTTCCTCTGGCTGTCAAGTGGAGGAAGAACTGGGGGCTGGAGAGGGGAGTAGGAGAGAAAGCCACAACACCAGTGTGTACTCTGCACTGGACAGCAGCAGGCTAGGATGGACAGTGATCAGATTCTGGAAGTGGTACTAACAAGCTCCACTGATGGGTAGGGCGTGAGGGGTGAGTGGGGAAAGGCAAAAGGGTTGACCCTGAGAGTTCAGGCCTCATTGTGTGTTTACGCCCTCCCCAACTGAGGTAGGGAAGGAGAGCGTCATTGTTCCTAGATCTCTTACCTTGCAGGTCTCTATTTTATCTCTAATCTGTACCATGCCCAGACTCAGAGAGGTTGAGTAACTTGCCCAAGGTCACACAGCAGTCAGTGGCAGAAACTGAATTCAAACCTAGGTCCTCATGTAACAACTCCAAAATTGATATCTGTTTTGATGCACCAGGAAAAGCAAGGTTTGAGGGTCCTGGGGGAAATACTGGGTGGGAGAGGCAATTCTGGAGGTGAGGCACATTCCAGCAACCACAGGGGCCCCAGGAAGACTCCACACTTACCACCCAAAAATCCTGTGAAGAAAGTCCCCAACTTCTTAAACCTGTTTCTAATTCACCAGCTGGAGATCTCAGCTGCAATCTTGGGGAAATGTTTTTGGCATCTCTCAAGTTTTCTTAATTCACTGACAAGGTAATGACTGCCTCGATCCATTATACACATTTTCTAAAGGAATTTCTACATTAGAATGCAAAGCAGGCTTCTCTGTCTTAGAAAACCTGAGATTCCTGGGTTTTAATCTTCAAACAGATTTAGGCCCTAAATATAATTCATTGCCTATAAACTGATAGGAATCGATGTTCCTAAATGCATCCACTCAACAGGTTTAAGTATCCAAATGAGTTCCCCACCATCACAGTAATCCACATGGCTCTGATTATTATTATTACTAATGTGGATTTGAAAGACTTAGCCCATTATTTGGCATGTCCAATTCTACTATAGTTTACCTAGAATGGCTCATATCACTTTCTACTCCTGGGCCTTGGAGCTGGGGAGAAATTGATAGCAGTGGAAGCTCAGGACTTGTGAATCTTTATCTCAGTGCTTTCTCTATCTCGTGCTTTGTTCTTTTAAACCACACCCCTTCAACAACACCAGGGAACCCAGTAGGCCAAGCTACATAACATACATCCCCTCCAGTCCTCCCCCAGCCCTCTGTTCCTGACAAAATCTGCCAGCAGGAGCAGATATTTGATCTGTCATAGAAGCTGTGATATTACACTGCCCAGATGTTCAATTCACAGGACTGATGGTTCATATTACAGCTGATCTACCCTACAGACCCCATCCCCTCACTTCCTACCCCCAAGAGGCAGAGAGGTTGGCCATGGTGCACATGGCCAGTGGATATGGAATAAGCAGGACCTGCACGTGGCAAGGGCTCACTGAAAGGGCCCTGTTAGAATCTTCATACAAGCAACCTAGAAGGCATACTGCTCTCGAAGCCCTCTAGGACCATTCCATCTGGAGGATGCCTCCCACAGTCCTCACACATCTGTATCTCCTTGCCCCCTAGGGCCTACTTCCTCACCTGCTCAGGAGTTTAAAGAGAGACTGGAGGAGCCTGGAAAGCTTCCACAAGAGAAAGAGAAGGATCGGCAATCAACATAGGCTAGCATGTCCAAGCCACCCGAAAGTGCCTGATTTCTCCCTAAACTGGGGCTGCTCTTTACTCCTAAGTGTGTGGGGGAGGGAGAGTAAAGTTACAAATACAGCATTAAATTTTTTTTGCCTCCTACTGGAATAAGGTAAGGACCAAGAGACACACTACTGAGAATGAGAAGGTGATGAAGGCCTGCATCGTGCTTAGGGAAATACAACAAAGCCCGTATCTTTCTTGTATAAAAGATCCCTCCTGCCCAGCGAACCAGGGGAAATTGTGCACTTGGCCCTGTAAAATTTGTCACTGCAGAACAACAGTCGCTGCAGGAAATTAGAACCCCAAACCAAATCCAGCCTATAGCAAACTTTGGGTTTAACCTAGCCCGACCATGAAGCTCTTTAGCTAGCTGACAGATCACTGAGCTCAGGCCAGAAAATGGCAGGGAGAATGGTTAGTGCCAGGGGGACACTTTCCTCTCCTCAAGGGATGGCCAGACAGAAGCTGGACAGAACTAGAGAGGCCCTTGGGTCATCCAATCCAACCTCTTCACTTTGCAGATAGGGCAACTGAGGCCTGGTAAGGGGAGGATCACAGTTCAGTCAGTGGGGATACTGAGAGGTCACCCCAGTGCTGACTTTGCCCCTCATTATGAAGCCACCTCCCCACTTGGGGCTAAAAGAGGCTGTCCGAAGGTCATCTAACATCCTCACTCAGCTGATAAGGACAGGCAGGTCCTGGAATTCACCAAGGCATGAGGAATGGGAAAGGCCATCTTTTAAGCAGTTCCCAATTTTTGGAAATGCCAAGAAACCTCATTTTCCAAGAGCAGCAGTTTCCAAATGTTTTGTATTTTTAGCAGCAGAAGCCATCTTCCAAACAAAACCTTATGCAAAACCTCAGCTACAAAACAGATCAATGGGCCACTTGCCCATGTGGGGCCAGGGCTGAGCCCTAGGCTCTCCCTCTAGCACCCATACTCCTTCCAGGGGGCCCTATATGGAGCTCAGTCCGAAACCTGTGGCCTTTGGGGTCACATGGCCCTGGAGCTAAAGCAGCCACATAAGGTAGGCTCTTACTTAAGAGCCCTGGAGGGTGTGGCCAGTTTCTGAGACCTGGACAACTTCATTCTCCACCAGGACATGGCCCCCATCCCCATTGAGCTGTCTCATGCGCAGGTTGATGGAGCCATACGTCTTCCTGCAGCTCCTGCCAGGGATGAAGGTCCGCCGGCGGTAGAGCTCGCCCTTGCACAGGGAGACCATCAGCAGCACCGACAGGAGCATGCCGCCCACCGTGAGCAGCCCCAGGCCCACGATGATGCACTTGTCCAGGTGGGAGCCCAGGCGGGCATAGTACATCTCCAGTCGTTCCATCTCCCGCGCTGTCACTGTGTCCGGGTTGACACGGGCCTCCCGGGGGATGGCGTATGCTGTCACCACTAGAAGGATCCCACTCACCAGGAAAACCAGGGCAGAAATGAAGCCATAATCCACCGGACGGCTCACGGGCTCCAGGCCTGGCCCCTCCTCTGAATGTAGAGACACATCGTCCCTCTGGGATCGGGGCAGTGAGGGGATGCCCCCTGGAGGGCTGGGGGAGCTGCCCAGTCTGGTGTTCCCAGGGTTCTGGAACTGAGTTTCATTCTCCTCCAAGGAGAAGCAGGCATTCTCCACACCCTCTCTGGTTGGGGCTACTGGGCCCAGGGGAGCTAGTCTCCTTGGGGTGTGGGGACCATTGCTCAGTGTCTTCAGTTCCAGACCAGGGGGAGATGCCATTGGGAAGGAGGGCCCCAGCTCATCCCTTGGCCCCTTGGCAGCTAGAAGAGAAAACAGAGAGTCGAATTTAGCAAAACTCAATCAAGTACCTTCTGGTGGCAGGGCATCACATTTGTCCTGGAGCATGTGAAGGTACGTCAGGCAGTCTGTGTCTGTGAATGGCCTTGGGCAATTCACTTATCCTCTCTGGGCTCCAGTTTCCCCATCTATAAAATGACAATAATACTACAACCCCTTGCTTCAGAGTGCTGGTACAGGGAATGAGATAACCCATATAAAGTACCCAGAACAGCAAGTGCTCAGTTAGTATGAGCAATGAGCTACTATTATGATGGAGGGGATTTAGATAGAGTGCACATCAGGCTCGAATCTCAGCTTCACCAAACTTGATGAAGTGATGTGATTTTTCCAGGCTCAGTCTTCTCATCTGTCAAGTGGGAATGAAGAAAATGCCTTCCTCATAAGGTTGTTATGAGGATTTTATAAGATAGTATATATGTGGTGGAGATGACAAAGATGTAGGAACAAAGAGGAGAAAGCCAAAGAATCTTCTGGGGATTGGTGACATTTGAGCCAGACCTCAGAGGATGAGTTGGAAATTCTCTAACAGTGAGACAGGATGAGGACATTCTGGAAAGTGGAACAGGATGCCTCAGAGGTCAGCTGGGGCCAGCTCACAAAGGACTCTGAGCCAGGCCAAGAAGCCAAAGAGTGACAGGGAGCTGAGGTATTGGAGCAGGAAGTGCTGAGATTGCCTAGCTTTCAGAAGATAGAAGAACTACTGGGATGTGAGGGAAGAGAGTGGAGGATAGGGGTCCAGCAAGGGAGCCAGCAGGTTCGAATGACAGGGCTAAGAGGACAAAGAGGAAGGAGCAGAGTTGAGAGCCATGACTAAGGTCAAAGTCAAATGCTCTTAATGTAAACAGAAGCAGGGGGAGGATGTGGAATAGGAACACAGGAAGGGAAGGGAAGCAGGGGGCACATTCTGTGCTGCAAAGAGGTAATGCCTGGCCAAAGTCCCTGAGCACACACCTGCATAGACATTCCATCAAAGGACACCAACTTACAGCCCACGGGCCATATATGGCTCAAAGAAGTTTTGCTTTGCTTTGTTCCTGATCTTTTTATTTGTTTTTGGTGAATTAGTTGCCAATATATAAAAAGAAAGTATTTTACATTTTAAAATTTGAATATCTGGCTTCTCTTACAAAATGAAGAATTTGGCCACCCTAGGCCCCTAGTCCCTCACAACACTCAGCTGGAGTTGGCAATTGAGTCCTCCTGTAGGTAGGTTTAGCCTATCCCGACCAGTTCCCACCTCAACCCCCTTCCCAACCTGGCCCGTATAATTCCTGATCCCACAGCAGAACTATTCCATTCCACATACATACTGATTTCTGATGGTACATACATCCAGGGCCCAAGGCACACAAGACCCTACACAGCACAGAAACCCCCCAAGTGCAGAGTGGTTCGCCCACTGTACATACATACACATGCACAAATGATTCTCTGCATTCTTGTGCTTGATTTTATTCTGTGGTGTTCTGTGGCTGTGTGGAGGGGGCGGATAAGCAAATGAATGAAGTGATAATGAATGAATGAATGAAACTCAAAGAGCCTCAGTGTAGAAAGGCATATTTTCAATCTTTCTGACCTTCCTTCTAATAGGAACTTGCATCAGACACTTCTTAGCACACATAGGGCCTTTCATCTGAGTACAAAGCCTATTTCCACTTACAAACCATTTCTATCACTACATCCCTCTTTCCAAATCCCACTTTAGTAAATGTTTACTAAGCACCTACTACCTGTTGGGCCCTGTACCCTGCACCTCCCTCAGTATCTTGTACACGTATAAACCTCACCAGCCCCTCAATTAGGAATTATCTTGATTTTATAAACATGGCCAAGATCGCACTGGTGTGTATGTGGGAGAGAGGACAGGTTGAATGCAGATTCTGTAATTACTATCCGCTACAACTTTGCAAACCCATACCCTGGTGTCATCATTCTGCCCTCATTCCCTGGTTCTTCCATCCCTCACTTGTAGACCCTCTACTTCATCCAACTGTTTAATAGCAACAGTGAACATTTCAAGGGCAGGGATATGCCCAAATACTATCTGGGTTACCAGCTCTGGCCCAGATGGTTCTCACTTTCCAGTGAATAGACAGAAAGGAAAGGTATGTTAGTGCTTTTTACTCTGAACACCTGTCTTCTGAAATGAAGACATTTCCTGAGTGCTCAGTCACAAACAGGCCCCAGCAGTGGGTGCTATATGGGTGCTCAGATGTGGCCCCACACCCTCTCCCTCAGCACCTTCCCCAGAACTACAAGTCACCAACGTGGTCCAGGAATCACTTCCCCAGACTGACACACTGATGCCTGCATGTCTCTGAGAAAACTGCGGGCACACAAGTTCTGGGAGCAGGGATCTCCTTCACCCTGCAAAATCTCAAAACTTTTTCAAGAGCATGCCAGAGTGAGGGGGCAGAGGCTCCTTCTCCCCCCAAGTTAGGATGTGTCTCTGATTCTCTCAGGCACAGGTTCGGAGATACCCACAAGGCCAGCCTATCACCCAAACTAAGCAAAAACATAAATTGACACATGTGCTGTGCCCACTGCCCACACCCCACAACCCTACTAGTTACCCTCCAATTTCATCTGCAGTCAGATCCCAAAGAAAACCCTTCAGTTCCACACTCAGCCCCCTGGGGCTGTCTGTCCCTCAGGATCCACAGACACCTGGAAACCACATGTGTGACCCACAGATCTGCAGTCACACTAGTACCCACACCCCAGGAGGAGTCGGGATTGGTTACACACACACACACATACACACTCATACTCACACAACTCTCACACCTTACTGCCAGGGCTGCTGAGATCCAAGCCAGATCCATCATGACCCGCAGGGCCCAACATCCCACCCACCTCCGGTACTGACTTCCGAGGAGACGGACTCACAGCGGGTGTGGATGAAGCTTCACGAAACCCAATCGACAGACACACGCAGGAGTTGTACACAAAGCCTTGGGGCGGGCAGATACGCACAGGCAGGTCCAAGCTGCTATACGCAAAGTTGCGCGCAGAAAGCCCCAGCACACCGGCCGCCCACCGCACCCGCGCGCCCGCCGGCCCGCCGTTCACACCCCCCTGCTCCTGCTTTGACCACAGATGCGACGGACCGGCCCAGGCCTGATTGGACCGGGCGGCGCCCGCAGCAGGGAGGACAGGCGGCCCAGGGAGGCCAGGCTCCGCTGGGGCCGGCACGCACCGGGCGCCTTGGCCGCTTGTCCTTCGGCGAGCCGCGAGGTCAGACTAGCTGTCCTGCGCCTCCAGCCCCCGCTTCGGGCCCTCAGCCTCAGCCGCCCCTGTAGCACCCTCCCCGCGTGAGTACCTGTGCGGGCCTCCCTCCCTGCCTCCCCACGCGGGAGGCGAAGGACGCCGGGCGGCCGGCGGGCAAGGGTGCGTCCTACCCCAGCGACCGCCCGCCTAGCCGGAGCCGGCGTCCGCCCGCCGGGGTCTGTCCTGCGGCGCAGCCCGGAGGGCGCGGGCCTGGCCGCCACAGCCTCGCCCTCCCTGGCTCCCGCCCCCTTCCCGGCCGGGCTCCGAGCCGCTGCGGAGGCGCACGTACCTGCTCGCGCGGCGCGGAGCCGTACGGCGGCGGCGGCCTCTTGGGGGCTCCGGGGACAGAGGGACAGGGAAAGGGGCGGGGGCCGGGGATCGCGGAGCGCCGCGGATGGAGCTCCGCCCGCGGCCGGCGAGGGCGTCCGGAGAGTTAGCACGGGGAGGGACAGGGAAGCGAGTGACGGGCTGGGGTAAGGGTGCGGGGGTACCAATCCATCCTCCTTCCCCTCGGCTTAGGGCTGATCTGTACCGCCAGCGACCCGGTTTAGGGAACTGAAGCTTTGAGTCCGTGGTCCCCGGGCACAGGGGATGGAGGAGCGGGGCGCGGGGGGAGGGATGGGGCGCTGCTGGAGAAGACCCCTCCCCCTCCGCCTGCCTCCCCCCACCGCCGGGGATCCCCCTATTGCGCCAAGCCCAGATGCCCTCCTCCCTGTTCAACCCTCCTCCTCCCCTCCTCGTTCACACAAACGGCCCCCAGGTAGGGGCCAGGGTCCTCTCTGAGGTCCTTAGGTCGGGACAGTCTCAGGCGCGCGCGGCTCCATGGCTCAAGGGCGCCACCTGAAGTTTGAAAGGAAGCATCTGACGAGACCCCCCTTCCCCCCTTCCCCCCTTTCCCCCTTCCTCTGCTCTTTTTTTGCCTCCGTGGGACAGTGGAGCGCATGGCGCAAGAGGGGTGCTCTGTTGGGGGCATTGACAATGATCACACGCACCCTCGTCCTCCAAGGCCCAGCTGTGGCGCCTCCGGCCCTGGTATGCCTGCCTGGCTTTCTCGCACACGCGCTCCTTCCCCTGGGAGCCCCTCAGCCTGGGCTTGCCCTTTCCCACATTATTGCCCTTAACTCTGACAATTGTGCCGTTCTGTTTAAATGCCTAGCTTCCTCCATCAGACTGGCGACCCCTGAAGGACAGGCGCCATGTCTGAGCCCCTGCAGATGGTTGAGAGTGAAGGTGCTGAGTGGAATGACTTTCCTTTCTAGAGCAGAGATTAAAGTGAGTTGAGTGAAATGCCCAGAGCACTATATTGGAGGAGACATTTCCGTTTTGGAAGCTCAGACCAAGTCCAGAGAAAGGTTTGGTCTAAAGATTGTAGAGTTTCCAGGAGGACTCAGTGGCCAGCTGACTGCAGTAGCCTCAGGCAGTTCCTCCAACCTCTCTGAGCCTCACTGCCCACCTCTGTCTATAGGGATCATAAAAATGCAGGCTTTGGGGCTCTGGAGATCTGGGACGGCCTGCAGAGGTAGGCCACCTGGAAGAACAGGCAAGTGAGATGGCCCTGTCCGGGCTTCTCAGCCACCTCCTGGGCAGAGCTTGACTGATCCTCCTCCAAAGGCCTGTGCAGTCCTCACCAGCCAGGAGACTGGAGGTCACTGTGGAAACTGGGTGCCTTTACCTTTGAGACCAGCATAGCACCAAGGCTGGAAAGGCTTTCTTCTCCTCACCTTCCAGAGGCCCTGACCAGTTGTTAGGGGCATCAAAAGGAAGTTAACTCTGGCATCACGCTCCTGTTCAAATCCCAGCTGCACCCCCACATTTATGTGCCCTTGTACAAAGGGCTCCCCTCTTGGAGTTCAGTTTCCTCAGCTGTGAAATGCACTTAGAAAGGGTGATGGGGATTAGATGAGAACCTTCTCTGAAAGTATTCACCATTCCTTCTCTCAGTGTGCACGGTCCTGCCTCACCGCCTTTGCCTTGGCTGTTCCTTCTGCCCGGAACATTTTTTGTTCTGATATCCCCATCACTCACTCTATTCCTTCACTTCCTCCATCTTTGCTTCAATGTCACTCTTCCTGGACCATCCTTTTAAAAAATAGCAGCAGCACCCTTTACTTCTGACATTAGTTGCTTTGTTTAGTGCCACCTGCACTAAAAAGTAAGTGCCAAGAAAGTAAGGGCTTTGTCTGTTTCCCTCCCTGCTGTGTCCCCAGATACTAGAAAAGGGGCTGACACCTAGGAGTTCCTTGATGAGTACTCATTGAACAGAGAACAGAGAAAGTAAACAAATATTTATGGAACACCTATTATATATTGGCTAACTAGGGAGCTTGACTTGGTAGACTCCATCCCTATCCCCAGGAAGCTCATATTCTAGTGGGAGAAAGAGATAAGTGAATGTAACATTGCAGCTGTCATAAGGGCTACCAAGCTGAGGCCACCTCAGTGTGCAAGCCTCGAATGAGGGCGCTGACCTAGTCTTGAAGATAGGGCTGGATTTCCTACAAAAGTAAGGATTGAGCTGAGATCAGAAGGCTGAGGAGAAGGCAACCAGTTAAAGAAGGCGGGTCAGAGAAGTCCAGCAAAGGGATTAGCATGGACAAAGGCCCCAGGGGGTAGAAGAGAGTATGGTGAGTATGAGAGTTGAAGGAGACCGTGTGATGGTCATGGAGGGCCCATTAAGGAACGTGCTAGGGGATGAGGCTGGACTTGTCAGCAGGCCAGGTCACCGCAGAACCTTATAGGCCACAGAGCTTGTTCTTTATCCATAAAGCAGTGAGCACCCACTGATGAAAATGGGTAAAGGGTTAACAAAACCTTTTCCTCTGCATGAGAATTTGACCTTTGGTTAACTGTCAAGCTTTGTTCCCTGGAAACAGATAAACATATGTCTGCTATGTTACTAAGCAACGTTCCTTATGATAGAAAATGACCTCCTGAGGAGGAGGCTAGAATTATCCATGTGGCGATGGTTTAGAATTGGAGATATCAGAATGAATTTGTGTTTAGCTTAATATAGATGTAGATGATAACATATAGAAATAGTAATAGATATGTATATACATGGGTTAGCATACACATATATATTTCTGTGCTCTGTCAGCTGAGAGGGTCTAGAAGCAATGATCTTCCATAGCAACAAGTGCACGTAGTACAGAGTTCTTGGTTTCTAAGACCATTCTCCAATAAAAGGATCCAAGCCTCCTTGGAGAAATGGCTGTTTCTAGGACTTGGGCAAGAAATATATTAGAGCATAATCTTACAGTGCCAGAGAGTAACAAAATACTAAACACACACAGAGACAACAATGGACATATGTCCAAGAACACAGGAGCCAAGTAAAAGAGCTCCCAATGGGCTCAGTGCCCGTAGCATAGTGGTTACAGCACCAGCCACCTGCACCGAGGCAGGTGGGTTCAAGCCCCGCCCTGGCCAGCTAAACAACAATGACAACTGCAACAAAAAAATAGCCGGGCGTTGTGATGGGTACCTGTAGTCCTAGCTACTCAGGAGGCTGAGGCAAGAGATTTGCTGAAGCCCAAGAGTTGGAGGTTGCTGTGAGCTGTGACGCTACAGCACTCTATCGAGGGCAACAGGGTGAGACTCTGTCTCAAAACAAACAAACAAAAAAGAAAAGAAAGACCTCCCAATGGCTGGGCTCAGTAGCTCACACCTGTAATCCTGTCACTCTGGGAGGCTGAGGTGGGTGGGTTGCTTGAGCTCAGGAATTCAAGACCAGCCTCAGCAAGAGCAAGACCCTATCTCTACTGAAAAAAGAAAAAAAGCCAGGTGTTATAGTGGACACCTGTAGTCCCAACTACTCAGGAGGCTGAGGCAAGAGGATCGCTTGTGCCCAAGAGTTTGTGATTGTTGTGAGCTATGACACTACTCTACCCAGGGTGATAGAGTGAGACTCTGCCAAAAGAAAGAAAAGAAGGAAGGAAGGAAGGGAAGGAGGGAGGGAGGGGAGCTTCCAATGATGAAAGATGGAAAATTTTGAGCAACAAAATTAAGTAATGTTAGATTGTAACAGACAGTATGAAATAAATACCCTATGAATAAATACCCTTGAATCCATACTAATAGAAATAACTGAACAAATAAACCTGACACACCTCATTCATATGATCAAAGTCAACATCAACAGGTCAACATAATAATTAATAGTATATACCTTCGATATGATGTGAAAATGGCAACTCACCTCTGTGGTCTTCCTCCTAAAAACCCATAACCTTCATCTAAGTATGAGATAAACATCAGACACATGCCAATTAAAGGACAGTCTACAAAATGCCTGATCAGTTCTCAAAACTGTCAAGGTCATCAAAAACAAGGAAAGTCTGAGAAATTTTCACAAACAAGAGGAACCTAAGGAGACAAGGTAACTAAATGTATGGTATTTAGTTAACTAAAAGTGTGGTGTCCTCAATGGGGTCCAGGGACATTATGTAAAAACTAAGGAAATATGAATAAAATATGGGCTTTAGCTAATAATAGTAAGTAAATATTGGTTCATGAAGTGTAACAAATGTGCCATACTAATGAAATAAGTTAATAGTAGGGAAAAGTGGGTGTGGAGCATATGGAAACCCTCTGTACCAAGTCCCGATATTTCTGTAAATCTGAAACTGTTCTAAAAAAAATAAAGTTGTTGTTTTTTTTTTTTTTTTTTTTTTTTTTGTAGAGACAGAGTCTCACTTTATGGCCCTTGGTAGAGTGCCGTGGCCTCACACAGCTCACAGCAACCTCCAACTCCTGGGCTTAAGCGATTCTCTTGCCTCAGCCTCCCGAGTAGCTGGGACTACAGGCGCCCGCCATAAAGTTGTTGTTTTTAAACACCCCTGGTAGGTTAATTGCCTCTGGACTGGGAGGAATTAATAAATACCTAGTGGAAAATTCATACGTTGGGCTTCCTGAGCATGGTTACTTGTGAAACTAGGTAGGGCCAAAGATTTTGGCTCCCATAGGACATGGAATTTTCCCACAGCACTTGATGGGGATTTCCTCTTGCACCTGAGTGATACTGCATTGCTGGATAAAGTAAGGACTCTACCCAGGAGGAGCACCTGACAGCTGAGTGCTGTGCCTGTAAGCCGAAGTTCCTGTCCTATATCCTTTGAGTAGGTCAAGACCAAGTGTGGCTTATGGCCATCTGTTAAATCTGAGTGTGTAGTTGAACCTAAGAAGATCCCCTTGTGGGTACTGCAGTGGGTGAGTGACAAGTAGAGGAAGGATGTGATCAGAATTGCGTTGTGAAAAACCTTGGCCCTCTGCTCAGGTGCAAGGGAACTCCCAGGTGCAGTTATTGTGGTCATGTTGCCATAAAGCAAGCCCTCCGTTGGGAAGCTGCGATTCTGTGTCTGTGGAGACCTAGATACAGAGGGAGCATCTGTGATCTGTGAGAGAGAGAATGGGGACCTCTTGTAGAACGTTACAGTATCATAATTCAGAATTTCCCAAAGGGCAGGGGCTTATAACATGAGAAACCACCCCAAAATGTAGCAGCTTAAAGAAAATCAGCACTTATTTGCTCACAATTTGAGCTGGTCTCAGCTGGAGCAGCTCAACTCTTTTCTATGTGGTGTCAGCTGGGGTGGCACAAGGAGCTGGGAACTGGCTAGAAAAGCTCAGTCTTCACCATGTATGTGTGGGCTTGGTTCTCACTGTTAGTCAGTTTTTTCCGTTTTCTTTCACAGGGTCTGTCCACGTGACTAGCTGGGCTTTTTTGCACAATAGTGGTCTCAAGGTAGTCAGAGTTTTTACATAGCACTCAACTTTCTCCAGAGCACAAAAGAAGAAACTGTTGTACCTTCTTAAAGCTGAGGCCTGGAGCTGGCACCACCTTGTTTCTGCTGTGTTCTGCTGCTTCGTGCAGGTCAAAGGCCAGTCCAGATTCAAGGAGAAGGTATAAATGCAGGGAGGCATGGATCACTGGGGGTCATGAAAGTAAGTCTCCCACCATCTACACTCTATCTGCACACATACATTTCAATGGCTAAGTATTGATTTTAAATCATTTTAGAAAAATACACCACTATTTTGTGAAACCAGAGATATCATGGATAATATTGCTTAGAGTAAGGGCAGAAAAGAAATGAATCATATGAAGTGAGTGCAATAAAGTCTGCTGATTTCCTCAGTATTCATTCACCTTTTATCCCACTGGAATAGAATCCTTGATCAGTACATAGTAGCTGGCATGTTGCAACCAAAACAAGGATTCTGTTTCTTACCCTCCTTTGCAGTTAGGAATGGCCAAGTAGGGGATAAGCCATTAGGATATCAGAGGAGGTGATGTGGACAAAATGCATTAAGGGGCCTGAAAGGAAGGGAATAGGCCCTCCTTCTCTCCTTTTGTCCTTCCTGCTGCCTGGATGCAGACCTGAAGCTTGAGCAGCCCTCTTCAAATCATGAAGTGGAAGTCCATTAGAATGGGAGAGCAATCAAATTTAAGGAACCTGGATTCTAGATGACCAGATGGAAACATCAGCCTGGGATACTTTTATGTATGATAGAAGCAAACCCCTCTTTTCCCATAAGTTACTATTACTTGGGATTTTATGTCACTCAGAAGAAGTAGCCCTAGTTCATAGAGTCAGTTTAAAGACAAATATAAGTAAATCAAAGTGGAAATGGCAGCCAAAAAATTAGGAGGTATATGAGTAGCTGAACCAGTGTTCTAGGTGAGAGAACTGTGAAACCGCCTTGCAGAGCATCCAAAAGGGTGATTTAAAAGCAATGAGTCTCACTCAACCCAAGTGACACTGAGGTGTTGCTAGGTCAAGGGAGTAGAGGAATGAGGAAAGTGTTCTTGGAAGAGGAAACAACACTTAAAAGGCTCAGAGATGACATAATACTAATAAATTATTTGTGCATTTATTTTATTTGACAAACACCTATAACTCTGCCCATGTGCCAGGCATATGTCTTACAAATGTTAATTCATTTAATTGTCTTAACCACCTTATCATGTAAGTGCAACTATTATCCTTATTTTAAGGGAAGGAAATTGAGGCATAGAATGATCAATAACTCTGGTTATTAAAACATGCATTTGGTATCTCACAGACCTGGGATTCAAAACCAAACCAGCTCAGTGCTTGTAGCCACTATGCTAGGTTTCACTGTAGTTTTCAAAGCACTCACAGAATTCTTGAGCTGTTTTTAATGTCACTTTCATTTTCATGTTTGGGAAAGTTGAGTGCCAAGGAGAGAAGAAATTGACCTATGGCCACACTGAAGTAGCAGAAGTCCCAATCAGACCCATGGTATCTTGCAGAATGGTGACTTCCAGATTGATTAGGGGAACGGAGATAGACCTTAAATCCCAGGGCTTAGTAGCCACATGCCTGCCCTCCCACACTTCACTCACTTTCCCCCTGTTTCTCAGAATCTAGCTGAGTTAAAGTGTTTGGGTTTATTTACTTGTTTCATACCCACCAGGCTCCAGCCTGCTCACTGGTTTTGCTGGAGCTCTAATGTTTCATGGAGCAGCCGTGATAGCATGGTGATGGGACATGGTTCAAGGATTTGAGGAAATTAACCAACATGCACACTCCAGGTCCTGAAAGGAGCATCCACAGACACACCCACGTGTGTCTGGCAAACCTTCAGGCCACCTAGCTGGCATTCCTTCCCTTGCCACCTGGTCTGACTGGAGCTCCCAGCCTTGGGGAATAATGAGCTTGAGTTTTACATTCTGTCCCTGCTGTGGAAAGAGAAAGGAGAGGAACAGAGGAAGCAGGGAAATTGAGACCCACACTCCCATCTTCTGCAAGAGTAAGTGTCCCCTGCCCCCCACCCTGGCAGCTTGCACTGTCATCTCTTACCCATGTGCCAGGATGGGGCCTGGCACACCAGCACCGCTTAGGTAGCTAGGTTTCAAGCCATTCCCTTGGGAGAGGTTATGCCCAAAAAGAGAGGAGAAGGAGGAAGCTGGATGGAAGTTGTTGATGGAGCAACACCAGTGTGGCAGTCCCTTTTTGTGTGTTATCTCACTGGCCCCGCTACCAGGGGTGTCCAACCTATTTTCTTCTCAGGGGCACATTGGGAGAAAAAGAGTTGTCTTGGGCCACACATTAAATATACAATCGCTAATGAAAGCTAATGAGTGAAAAAAGAAAAAGGGGGCGGCGCCTGTGGCTCAGTCGGTAAGGCGCCGGCCCCATATACCGAGGGTGGCGGGTTCAAACCCGGCCCCAGCTGAACTGCAACCAAAAAATAGCTGGGCATTGTGGCGGGCCCCTGTAGTCCCAGCTACTCAGAAGGCTGAGGCAAGAGAATCGCTTAAGCCCAGGAGTTGGAGGTTGCTGTGAGCTGTGTGATGCCATGGCACTCTACCGAGGGCCATAAACGGCTCTGTCTCTACAAAAAAAAAAGAAAAAGAAAAAGGGTCCATGCATAATTTTCATGACATCCAATACCACAAATAAGCAAAATGGGCCTCACATAACTTCCATGTGGCCCAGGGGCTGCAGCTTGGCTAACCCTGAAGTGTAATCCAGAGCTCATTCACAAGGAAAGGAAATTAGAGCTCAGATCATTCAGGCTACTTGCCTCAGAGTCACACCCAAGGCTAGTAGAGGCCAAGGGATGCTGCTTCCATTAGCCCACTCTGCTTCACCAGAGTCTCCATCACCTCACCAGGGTCAGGGGCTGCCCTTTATTCCCAACAGAAGGGGAAGGATGGAGTCCTAGATACATGGGCTTGGGACAGGTATTGAAGACACAGGTACACAGGAAGCCATAGGCACACATGGCGTGTCAAGGAGACATGAATGGGGTTCAGAAGCATTTGCTACAGAGGTACGGGTAAGTATGTTCAGGACCCACAAGGACACACAGAGGACAGATGATTACACACAGAGCAGAAGAGCTAGTACCCATGTACAGCTCAGGAGTGTGCAGAAAGAGGTGCAGGGAGTCGTGCACACAGGACACATGTGGATAAGGCATTGTCATTGTCCCTTTGTGGGGCTATATCAAAACACTCGAGACTGGGGAACTTGTAAAGAACAGAATTATGCTTCTTACTGTTCTGGAAGCTGAGAATTCTAAGATCAAGATTCCAACACTGGTGTCTGGTAAGGGCTTCTTTCTGCTAGGATGGGGCCTTGTTGCTGTATCCTCACATTGCAGAAGGCGGAAGAGCAAGAAAGCACCCCCTTCAACCTTGAGCCCCTGGATGGCTGCTAATCCCCTTGATGAGGTTAGAGCTTTCGTGACTTAATCACCTTCCAGTGGCCACACCTCTTAATACTGTTGCACTGGGGATTAATTTTCAACAATTTTGGAGAGGACACCATCATTCAAACCATTGCAGACATGTTGTAGATTGAGTTCCTCTGGAAGTAGTGCCAAGACAGGCTTTGGAGTGGCAGTGGTAGGATTTAGAAGGTCGTCCCAGGAAGCACAGTAGAGGGATGGAGAAGTGAGATGGGAAGGAAGGGCAGCCCATACCCTGTGGAGACATCAATAGCAAGTCATTACTGTGGGCAATGGCGCTCAGTCCTGCTGGATCCTCCCACTTGACAGCTGAGGGAACGGAGATGCTTAGCCACTAGTATTGGTTTGTCATTGCTGAGGGCTATTCCCAACACTTCTGGCCCGTCCTATGCACAGGCTGAGCTAGTACAGATTCCTTGCACTAGGAAGCCATAGGCACCCATGGAGAAGATATGTCAAGGAGAGATATGGATGGGGTTCAGAAACATTTGCTATAGGATACAGAAGTACATGGCATGTATGTTCAGAACCCACAAAGACACACAGAAGGCAAATGAATAAATTCTGTCCTTTCTTGTCTGGGCCAAAGAGAGCTATAGGAGATAAGGAGCTGCAGAAAGAGATGATGGGTCCTCCAAAACAACTGCATTCTCTCTCCATGCTCCTCTGGTTATTGTGATGGCATGTGTTTGTCTGGTAGGAAAGGAAGGTGGGAGGACTTGAGGGCTCTCACAGTGCAAAAGCTTCTCTTTGCTAGACTTTCATCTCATTTATATTTTACAAAGGGATGAGGGCTAAGGTGCCCAGAATAGAGAGAAGGCAGCCTTCAAGGGTAGGAAGAGCCCTGGACTAGGCACAAGGGCAGAGCTAAAGGACATCTCTGAGCCCCTAATAACTCTGCCCTCATGACTCAGAGAAGATCACCTACTGCTCTTGTATCTTGATTTCTTCGTCTACCTAGTGAGGGTCACAGAAGTCCTCTCTCTGCTATGGAAGGAGCAGATATGATCATGAACAAGATAACACTTGGAAAAGAATAAGACACTTAAATACATAGGTTGTGGTGGTGGGGTGTGTGGGAAAGGCTTGGATGAGGAAATTAGGGAACTTGGCTCTGTTCTAGCTCTGCTGCTATATTGTTAGGATATTGACTTGACTTCTGTAATAAAGAGATTCCAAATAATTGTGCCTTCAACAAAACAAAACTTACTTCTCTCTCATGTAAAAATCTTATTGGCAGTTGAGGCCGATATGGTAGTTCCCCAATCACAAGAAACCTGGGTTTCTTCCAGCTTCTTGTTCTGCCATCCTCTGTCCTTTGGTCCAAGATAGCTGCTCCAGATTCAGCCCTTGTCACTCACTGCCTTGCAGTCAGCAGGAGGACATGGGGGAAAGGGAGGCACCCTCCTTCTGCTTTTTAAGGGTAAAACCCAGATATTGAAATCATCACCTCTGTTTGTATCCTATTGGCCAGAATTTTATCACATGGCATGCTAACCTGCAAGGGACTCTGGGAAGTGTAGTCTTTTGCCATCGAAGGATAACCTGCTATTTTTGTCACAGCCCCTGACTTGCCGGGCACCCGCATCTCCAATGAGCCATAGTGTCTTCATTTACAAATTTATCCATTCATTTGTGTAATATACGAAGAGGAGTGCGTGCTTGTGTGTATGAGAAAGATATGTGATATAAAGAAAGATTGTTGAACCAGTTAGTTGCTAATGGGCCCTCTTACTCGCTGGGCCATAAGCCTTGAGAGGTCAGGTGTGAGGTCTTTCTTGCTCATCACTATATCCCTAGCACACAAGTCAGGGTCTGGTTCACGGGAGCTCTGTTACTGGCTGCCCGTGGGTGATGAATGGATGCTCATTCTGGCTTTTATATTGGGTAGTGACATTTCTCCTCACTCAGGGGCTTAAGTTCTTTTCTTTTCCAGGCTCCTCCCTTCACCTCTGCGCCAAGCCTTTCTGAGTCTGTAAAGTAAAATGTGCTCTGAACCAAAATCTTAAGAGTGGGGAAAAAATTAAATGAAAGTGCATCAAAACAAGTCAACCACAAGAAATGACTTTTCAAGGATAATTAGGTGTCGGCGTGGGACACCAACTCCAGAGCACAAGATTCTAACTGCCACATTCTCCTCTCAGTGCCACCACTATGTAGGGCAGAGGGCAGGCTGGACCTGGCTTGAGCCCCTGCTGGGCCCTTCACCATCTCAACAGGCAAGACCCTCCCCACGCAGGTCAGGGAGAACAGGTTCTAATTTGAGCTCTGTCACTGACCTGCGAGAGCAGTGGTTCTCAACCTTCCTAATGCCACAATGTATTTTCATTGTTAAAAAGGGGTCGCAACCCACAGGTTGAGAACTGCTGTGCTAGAGTAATCCTAGGGAAAGCCATGACTCTCTGAGCCCCAGTTTCCTCATCTGTAAAAAAGTTGTTCATAATGGGATTTACCTCAAATCGTCTGTGAAATGCATATAATCATGGTACCTGTCTCACAGGCAGAGGATCCTGAACTTTCTCAGTTCACAGCACCCTTAGCATCTTAGTAATTTTTTCACAGTGTGCCAGGGTTACCAGCCACTGCTAACCCAAACAGCCATTTCATGCAGAGCACTGCTGGTTAGGCCCTAACAAGGCGGGATGAGCCTACGTGCCAACATCTGGAGATTGTTTATTCACTTCCAGGGCCTACTGTCCAGGTAAGTTGGGGAACTGGACTCCATAGTACCAGTCAAGGACCCAGGGCACTCTGTGCACCCAGTGAAGTGTTAACTAACTATAAATTTAGTCTAGAATAAAAATGCTTTGAAGATATAACCACTTTAAGATAGGAAGGTACTGTGTGACTTTGTAACCTATGAGGGGGAACCTGTTTGACATGTACTGTGATGAGCAATCACATTGCTGATGTTTTACTGTGAATAAAATGTAACAAATGGAAAAAGGGGGTAGAGAAGTTATTTGGGGAGGTATCCCCACTGCTCTCTGGAATTACTGGTTTTCCTGTAAATAAAAGTGAAACTATTGATCTCTTATCTGCTTCTACATTGATTGACTCAGTTGACAGGCAAATGGACTCCTGGGTCAGGCAACACCAGGTCAAAGAAATACCTAACAATTGTTTATTAAATAGTAGCTTCAAAAAACTTAATGATAGTTGTTGGCATAGCATCCAACAGATTTTGTATTTCGCTCAAATGTTAAATATTTTTATGTGCCTCTGTGAGTTTTCTACAGTGCCAAAGGTGCCTGAGCACACAGTTTGGGAATTGCAATCATAAGGTTTTAAAGGTGAAATGAGGTTATGTATTATCAAGTAACTCACTTTGCCCAATGGCACGGGACAAAAGTGACATTGTGACAGTTCTGAGTCTAAGCCTTAGGAGGCGTTACATGGTTCCGCTTGCTGTCTTATCCTTTGCCACTGCCAAGAGAAGAGCATTCCCCAGAAGCACCATGATTCCAGGAGGAGGACAAGAGATTTGCAGAGCAAACTCAGACCATCAGATCTACAGCTCCAGGCAACAATTCCAGCCAACCCACATACTCATGAGCAAAACTAAATGATCATTGTTGGAAAGTATGGAGTTTGGATGAGGTTTGTCACAGAATTCTTGTGATAATACAACCTCTCTATCTGTGGCAAATACAATCTCTCCAAGAGCAGACCTGTTTGGGTCATTTGGCTACTACCCAGAAGCCAGCCCCATGAATACCAGTCACCCACAAGCCAGGGATCTCCCTCCTGTTTGGTCTGTAGATGGCTGTCTTGGGCGAGGGTGTTAATCTCTGTTCCAGGCAGTTGTCCTATGATTTCAAGGCTATGTGACACAAAGCCTGATGACCTACCTAGAAGGAATAATTTCTGGCTCCTTGTGCTCAGAATGGGTGTGGATGTGACAGGCAGGAATGTCTCAGATCCTCTTTGGTCCTGAAGAGTGACAATTAAACTAGGAGAAATTACACATATAATTGTGCCTGCATGTAGCAGTCAAAATGCATCTCAGGCTGTAAACCCTAGAGTGCAAGAAATGTGGCCTTCCTTGCAACTCACTTTGGTAACTATTTTTTGTTGTTGTTGTTGTTGTTGCAGTTTGGCCGGGGCCGGCTTTGAACCCGCCAACCTTGGCATATGGGGCCAGCACCCTACCCACTGAGCCACAGGCACCCCCCCCACACACACTTTGGTAACTATTTTGAGCTTAATTATGCCTAAGAGGGGGAAGATGAGGCACAAGTTCTCATAGAAAGTTTGGTAGAGCTAGAACCTGCCTACCTATGTAATGTCCCTTTTCCTGCACAGATGGTCTTCCCCTTGGAAAGAGACCCAGGTCCTACCTCCAAGCCAGTGGAGCCCCTTCTCCAGTCTCTCTGATCATATGGGCTGTGCTTCTGTACTTCACTGACTGAATACCCACTGCTCATAAGAAATCCAAGCAACATCTTTCTCCTACTGAGTCTCAACCTGCCTCCTGTACTCACTGTCCTAGCTCTGTCTTCTGGGGCTATAATAAATTTACACTCTTTTCTCTTTAATTTATGAATATTGTAATTTTTACTTCCATAAATTCTATTGAATTCTTATGCCTTTTAAAAGTATCTTTTTTTAAAAGTATCTTTTTTGTATGATTTGATTATTTCTTATATGTCTTTAATTCTTTTCAGAATATTTTTTAATTATCTTTATTTGAAGTTCTTGGGGAAAGAGAGGTCTAGTCCTGCTGTGGATAGTGCCTGTTGATTCTCACTCATGGTGGATAGTTTCCTTGTGTGTTTTGTCTTTTTGGATTATGAATTCATCTTCTGGAGAATTTTGTGGATATTTTGTATAGCCAGAGTTGGGGGCAAGTTCCTCTAAAATGGGTCAAGTTTGTTTTACCAGCCATCTCAGACCTTTTTCTTGAATCACTATGCTAATTCTTAGTTTGCGCTTCCTAGTTTATGTAGATAGAACAGATCTACATTTTTAAAAACTTATGCGAGACGAGGTCCTATTTCTTTTCATCATATCGTTAATTTGATAGTTATTTTCATTCACTACTACTAGGATGTCACCTCCAAGAAAGTAGGGTCTTCATTTCTCTGATTTTGGGTGATACCCCTAGTGCCTGGAGCAGAAGTTGGCAGACAGTAGACTCTCAATAAATGTTTAATGAAAGCAAGCGTTAAGGAATATTCACTTCACATTGTGATGTGAAGAATAAATGTGTAGCAATTAGGATTGAGTTTTCCTGCAAGTAGCACAGTGCCCAATAAAAAATGAGGTCTATTGTCTCACATACCAGGCAGATGCTGTTTCTGTAACTCAATGATTTTTAAATGTCTCTGCAGTTTTTTGTTTTTGGCTTTTGTCCTATGGTTGCAAGATGGCTACTGCAGCTCCAGGTGTGACACCCACATTCAAGGCAGAGGCAGGAAGAGGGAGAAAGAAGGAACAAAGGAGAAGCATCAATGGCATTTTTACTTTTATTTGGAAGATGAAAATTTTCTGGAAGCCTTACAGCTAATTTTTGCTTGGAGATCATTTGCTAGAAACGGGTGACATAGGTATTCCAGAAGTAAGGGAACTTGGAAAATGAACACTTCCCTTTAAGTTTATTATAGATAAGTGAATAAGGAAGAAAGGGAGTTGGGGAGACAGGTGGGGTCTGTGCCCCAAATGAGATATATAAAACACAAAACAAGCTCTCAAAAAGGAGCACCTATTTTCATAATAACATTTTTTTTAACCATTTTAAAGCTTTATGGTCTCTGTGATCCTTTTGGCATCACATCTTTTTGCCTTCTGGAACCATCAGACACCGAGGTAACTAGACCTTTCATGATCTCCCTTCCTTCTACCTTGTTCTGTTCAAGGTGCAAAAGCCCTTAAAAAAAAAAAAAAAAAAAAGCCAAATTACATTTTCCTATGTGAGCTACTTCCTGCTCTCATTAACTCCCTCTTCAATGATTTGGCCAGAACGTGCTGCCACGCTGAAGGAAGTGGAAGACTACACAAGTCAAAGATCCCTTAGGCCCATAACCAGGTCGATGTCAAGGTTGTTTCCAAGGACACTGAGATGAAAACAGCACAAGAGCCAACACTGAATCTTGGACAGACCCTGGAGTGGCTGAGAAAGGAGCTGGTAAGGCTTTGTATTTCTGTTTCTCTGTGTCCGCACTACCTGTTTTCCAAGGTTCTCTGGTCTTCCCTCCCAGGTGTCCCCCAGGCTGGGGCATGGGCCAGTCTCCCCTTTGGGACCAGCCACACAGAGCACAACTGTCATCTCCTGTGTGGGGATAAGTAGGTCATGGCCTATATGGGAGGCACTGGGTGTGGTGCTTGCCAGACTGGTTTCAGAATTACGCTGAGTCCTAGGTGTATGGCCCTTCATGGTGGCATTATCTCTTTGAGCCTCAGTTTTCTTATCACAAGATGGGGATGACAATAGTACCAATGCTGCAGGTGAGAGGATTCAGGGAAGAGATGCTCGAACTCAGTAGTGCTTGGCATGTGATGTTGACTATAATAATCCTGACACGGGGGGACCTGATGTATACCCATTGTCTTAGCCTGAGTCCTCTAGAAAGCAGAGACTCAAACAAGAACTAACGATTTATTTGGAGGTACAAGCCCAGAGTGTTTGGTGGAAGGAAATGGGGAGTTGCAGCAAAGGCCAATGTTACACCAGAGAGTGACGCCAGACATTGTGTCACCCAGCTGGCTACCCCCTCAGAAGGGACTTTAGGAGGTCTCCTGGTAGCTGGTTTACCTGCTGCGGGACGTTTCCGCACAGGTGGAAGGAGGCCTTGCACCTTGGGGGAGAGAGAACAGAGAGAACAGTTACCTGCCCAGCGGGCTGCTGTCTCTCTTCCCCATTGGTAAAAGTTTACCCCATGGGCACTCACTTGCCCAAATACATGTGTTATGTCACTTAGTCCCTTAGTGGCTATTCAGGAAGCTAGACCTTTTGCCTTTCAAGTCCAAAAATAGAGAGGAGCCCCAAAGTGTGTGGGGACAGCAGCCAGGAGAGAGAGGGAAGCAGTTCAGGGAACTCAGGAGAGCTTTATTTCCCAGTATGCCCACTCCTCATTCTGCAGAGAGACAGGATTATCTGGAAATGACCTATCTGGGTTGCCAGGCAACAGGCCAGCTGAGACCCAACCCTGTGTTCACCCCAGAAGGAGGGGCTGACCCAATAGGGTTTCTCAGGGGACCAGAAGATTCCAGCAGCAGGAGCTGCAGCCTTTCACAGTCCGCAGGCAGCCAGAGCTGGACAGCTGGCCTTCCTGAGTCCCCTAAGTGGCCTGCTTGGTGCCTGAACCCAAAGTACCTATTTCCCCACTGAACTTCCTCTCTCTCACCCATGAGGAGGGACAGTGAGGCAGGGGGCCCATCGACAGCACAGCCTCTCAGGGCCAACCACCTCCTTCTCCTTGAGGCCAAGAGGTACGGAGCCTCGAATCTCTTCCAGCTGAGCCTGACTCATAAACTTCCCATTCAAGCTTGTTTTTACCCCAATTTCATGAATTATGACTCCATAAGGGCCCTTCTGGAACCTACCCAAGAAGCCTCACTTGGCCATCCTCAGGGAAGGACCAGCGTTGGACAAATCAAGAAGGCCAGTGACTACCCTGGACAGCAGTCTGATGTCTCCCTCTTTTCCTGGGATTTCATGAGCCCCAAAGTCCTGGTGGGGTCTGTAAGAAGGGAAAGAGCTGTAGCCATCTTGTGACTAAAAAGCAAACCAGTCTGATGCCTGGCACCTGTCCATCAGGCAGGACGGAGCTTCACACTGAAGGGGTTGGGCAAACTGAGCCCAGAGCCTACCTCACTTCAGGGCCTCTTGCTTTGTGAGAAAAGACACTTCCCTACCATCGAAGGGGCTTAGTCAGGGTTTCTCATCCTCAGAACCAAAGGCATTGGGTCCATCCCCCCCTTAACATTGCCTCAGTGCTGGGTACAACTTTGTGGTCTCACAAGCACATCCCTAGAGCTGGTACTGAAGGTTGGACAAAAGTTGTGTGGGAGGAAAACCCTAGAATTGAGAAAACACAGGCTGAACGTTTCCAAGGAATTAGGGAAGGATGGCCCCAGGACCACTCACTTTGCTGCCTGAGGAGTCCTTGTCCTCCAGGAAGCAGGCTACACCTTCACCTTCAAGTTTTCTCTTTCTAGCTACCTACTCTCTGGATAGCGTTACCACTAATGCTTGAGTAGAGGATGCTGACTTGGTTTTCTCATCTGTAAAGTAATTGCTTCATCACAAAAATAAAACACTATTTTTAATGGAAAAATAATGCTAATAAGTGTCTCTTAGAAAGAGAGGGGTTGAGAATCTGTACATATTCTCTGATCATGTGCTGTGCCTTGACCAGCTTTGGAGGGGAAAACTGGGAACCATTCACAGTGGGTTCCTCCAGGAGGTGACCCTTGAGTTGTAGGGTGGAGTGGGGTGGGTCGGGGAGCCTTTTAACTGTATGCCCTTCTGGAGCTTATAAATTTGTGTATTACCTAGTCAGAAAATACATTTTAACATTTTGAAAAAGAAAAACAAAAGAGGGAAAGTGTATGGAAAACAATTTCTAGTGGATAATGGGAGAAAGAATGGAGACAGGTGAGTGGAGATAGTGGAGTTCTAATGCAGCGGTTTTCAAACTTTTTTTATTAAGGATCCAAAAAGCTTTTGTTTATGTGAATTATATCCATCCATATGGACTGAATTAGAAACCAAAGCTGAGAAATTCTTAGTATTTTTTACTGAGGCATTTAAAAATAATGATAAACTCATTACATGTTAATAAAACATTACTTATTTACAATAACTGTATTTTTCAAAGCAAATATTTAGTGAGAAGAGCAGCCCTGTTTTACATTATTACAAATTGCTTTAAAGTCTGACTTAATAGAACACAGCTGGAGTCTCATAGCTACTTCTCCTGCAATCTGTTGTGATACTACATGTCATTAGCTTCTGGAAAACTCCACTGTGTGCTCATAAGAAAATGGAAGTTAACAAAAGAAAACAATATCTTACATAGTAAAGGAAGCAATCTTGACCTTGCTGACGCCCTGAAAGGGTTTTCCAATAGGCTAATTCAACCAGTCATCATAAACTCCTTGAAAGGTAGGCAATTTGCTTTCTACTTTGCAATGAAGAAGGGAAGGCTTTGCTGGATATGCCTTCTGCAAGGCGTGCAACTCTCAAGAGGGCTTGTCTCTGATGAAACAGTGGTGGGAAGGGGCTCTATGGGGGAACATCAGTTCTTTACACAGCCTCCCACGCCTCTTCTCTCCTAGTCTGAGATGCAGATCCAAGACCAGAGGCTCCTGCTCACGCTGAGACATCTTCACAGTGTCCTGGAGGAGCTGCGTGCTGACAGTGCCCAATGGGAGGATGACAGGTCCAGTGGAGGAGCCTCCCCCATCAGGACTCGAGCAGGCTCTGAAGGCAGGCGCTGCCAGCATGTTTCCTCCAGGGGGCTGATTCAGCTCCTCCGAGGGGAAGACTGCAGACGAAGCTCCCTTCCTTAACTGGCCGTAGGTGTCACTGACATTAAACCCTCCTACCACTAGTCTAATCTTTGCGATATTTTGGGGGGACAGCATCAGGCTCTGGGTTCACCTCTGCCTTCATCTGCTGTGTGTCTCTGGCTCCATCACTCAGCTGCTCTGTGGCCCTGGTTCATTTTCTGTCCCTTAGGGTTTCTTTGGGAGGCACAATTAAGGTACTGGATATGAGAACGCAAATGTGTTATATGGCTTTGGCAAGTACCATGATCCTAATCTTGGGAATTTCTTAAAAGGGGATTGTTAAAATGTCTTTAAGAAGGAGCTAAATGTGAAATATTGGTTACCAGGTATTGCCATGGTGAAAAATTGAAACGTATTTTGATGACTTTGTGTCTGTTTTCTTGCCTTTCCAGCAAGGTTTCCCATTCCCCTTCATCTGCTAACAATAGGCCCTGTTGCCACTCAGACTATAGGAATGGACAGATTTCCAGGCCTGGCCAATTATAGAATCTATGGTTGCCCTAAAAACACGATTGCCTTATTTGGGGAGGCACGTGACTCAACAGAGCCAATCACAATCCTTCCCTGTGATTGCTGTCTGGGTGCTCTTTCTTTTTTATTTATTTATTTATTTACTTTTTTGAAAGAAAAAAGTTTTTCTTTTTTTTTCTTTTTGAGACAGAGTCTCACTTTATCCCTTGGTAGAGTGCAGTAGCATCACAGCAACCTCCAATTCCTGGGCTTAGGTGATTCTCTTGCCTCAGCCTCCTGAGTAGACAGGTAGCTGGGACTACAAGGCTCCCACCACATCGCCCGGCTATTTTTTTGTTGCAATTTGGCAGGGGCTGGGTTTGAACCCACCACCCTCGGTATGTGTGGCCGGGGCCCTACTCACTGAGCCACAGGTGCCGCCCTGGATGCTCTTTCTTTTACAAAGCTGAGGCTGCCAGTGACCATGTTTTCTGTCAAGGAAAGACCTGTCCTTAGTAGGAAGGAAAGAAGCTAATCTTCAAAGAGAAGTGGAGAGAGGGCCACACAAGAGATGGACAGAGAGTAAGAGTGCTGGCTTTTTTTAGTCCCTGGTTTTAGGCTCTAGTTTTGTGAGTTACCTCTACATTCTTTCCAGCAACGGAAGCCAGTAAATTCCACAACCACCACACACAGTCACACACACCAATTTGTTTTGTTTAAGCTGATCTGCGTAGCCTTTCCCTCATTTGCAACCAAAGTGGTCCCCAGGAATACAGTCCAGATGTTCAAAGAAGCAGAGGAATCATTAAGAAAATGGCATTTCGTTCACTCAGGGTTTGTGACAACCACCTCGGTAACAGCAGGCAACAAGGCTCATGACACAGCGGAGACATTCAGTTGTACAAGGTGCTACAGACATAACTGAAAAACTACATCTGCCTGTAAGAAAGACTAAAATAAACAAACAAAAAAGGTGAAAATAAAAAGTGATGGTGTTTAGATGGTCTAATTATTGGCAGACCTTTGTTTTTTAATCTGCCTGCACGTTGTTAGAATATCAGTTTGGGCCAGGCACTATGGTTCACCTGTAATCTTAGCATGCTGGGAGGCTGAGGCAGAAGGATTGCTTGAGTCCAGGAGTTAAAAATCAGCCTGAGCAAGAGTAAGACCCTGTCTCTATATAAAAAATAAAATAAAATTAGGCAGGCATGACGGTGCACTTCTGTTGTCCCTGCTACTTGGGAGGTTGAGGCAGCAGGATTGCTTGAGCCCAGGAGTTGGAGGGTTGCAGTGAGCTATGATGATGTCACTGCACTCTAAGACAGGTGACAAAGCAAGACACTGTCTCAAAAAAGGATATTGTTTCTACGGCTTTGAAAAAGTAAATCCATTGTGAAACAGAGTGGAGGGGATGCATTATAAGTACAATGTTTGTAGTCAGACTAACCTGGGATTTTTATATAATATTTGAAAATGTAAAAAATCCCTGGTCTGTGGGGCTGGGGCTGGGGCTGGGTCCCTGTGTTGCCGGTGCCTCCCTGGTTAGACTCTGTCAGATTTTGCAGGGTGGTGTTAGATGACAAGGCTAGATAAGACAGAAGGGACCTGCTCCTTCTCTGTTCACTGTCACATCCTATGGCTTTCCTGCTCCCATGACTATCACCCAGTAGTGCTTCCTCACCGCACCACAGTGACTCCTTCCAAGCTCCAGCCTTCTCCAGGATCTAGGTCCCAACCCGGTGGGACTCCTCTGCTGAGTTCAGAGCCACCAGCTCCAGAGGTAGTACCTCCTCCCCTGGCTCTGGGCCCCTTCCCTACTTACCTGGCCCTTCTCTGAGCTCAGAGATACCGGACCTGATATCTGAATTAAGGGCTCCTCCTCTAAGTTTTTTAAGTTTTAACAATTCCTGCCTCTTTTCTTTGTTCCCTCACCTGGGGTTGGTAGACACTTCCTGCTATTGCTATCTTAGAGTTCTTTTTTTTTTCTTATTCCACTAACTTTTTATTTATTTATTTTTATTAAATCATAGCTGTGTACATTGATATAATCATGGGGCATCATTCACTAGCTTCACAGATAGTTTACTAAGTTTCACATATACCCTTGTAAGATGCACCGCAGGTGTAATCCCCACCAATCCCCCTCCCTCTACCCACCTCCCCCTCCCTCCCCTCCCTTTCCCCCTATTCTTAGGTTGTAACTGGGTTATAGCTTTCATGTGAAAACCCTAAATTAGTTTCATAGTAGGGCTGAGTACATTGGGTACTTTTTCTTCCATTCTTGAGATTTCTTCTTTACTAAGAAGAATATGTTCCAGCTCCATCCATGTAAACATGAAAGAGGTAAAGTCTCCATCTTTCTTTAAGGCTGCATAATATTCCATGGTGTACATATACCACAATTTATTAATCCATTCGTGGATCAATGGGCACTTGGGCTTCTTCCATGACTTAGCAATTATGAATTGGGCTGCAATAAACATTCTGGTACAAATATCTTTGTTATCATGTGATTTTTGGTCTTCTGGGTACATGCCCAGTAGAGGGATTACAGGATTGAATGGCAGATCTATTTTTAGATCTCTAAGTGTTCTCCATATCTCTTTCCAAAAGGAATGTATTAATTTGCATTCCCACCAGCAGTGCAAAAGTGTTCCCTTTTCTCCACATCCGCGCCAACATCTCTGGTCTTGGGATTTTGTGATATAGGCTAGTCTCACTGGAGTTAGATGGTATCTCAAAGTAGTTTTGATTTGCATTTCTCTGATGATTAAAGATGATGACCATTTTTTCACATGTCTGAAGGCTGCGTGCCTGTCTTCTTCAGAGAAGTTTCTCTTCAAATCCTTTGCCCAGCCTGCGATGGGATCCCTTGTTCTATTCTTGCTAATGCGTTTGAGTTCTCTGAGGATTCTGGTTATTAAAACCTTTGTCGGAGACATAACCTGCAAATATCTTCTCCCATTCTGAGGGCTGTTTGCTTGCTTTACTTACTGTGTTCTTGGCTGTGCAGAAGGTTTTTAGTTTGATCAAGTCCCAGTAGTGTATTTTTGAAGCTGCTTCAATTGCCCGGGGGGTCCTCCTCATAAAATACTCGCCCAGACCGATTTCTTCAAGGGTTTTCCCTGCACTCTCCTCTAGTATTTTTATAGTTTCATGTCTTAAGTTAGAGTTCTTTTTTTATCACTTTTCAGTCACCTAGTTAACAACTTTATACTTAGTTAACAATTCTTTATTTATAATAAATTCTCTGTGTTAAAATACTTGGTGTGGTTTCAGTTTCCTACCTGTCCGGGACTGACAGATTTTTGCTATTATTACCAATGCCACCGGAACTATTCTGTTCTTGTTTCTGGTCGGTGCACAAGTAAACGAGTTTTATAAATCTAAGAGTTGCAGTGAAGGGATGTGAATGCTTACATTAGCAAGTAACATGTTTTCCAAAGTGGCCCATCCATTTACACTCCCACAGCAGTATATGAGAGTTCCTGTGAATCCACATCTTCCTAACATTTGGTATTATCTTTCTAATTTTTGTCAATATAATGGTGTAAAGTGGTAATAGACTGTGATCTTAACTTTCATGATCCGGATTACAAACATGGTTGTTAATCTGAACGGTAATTCCAACACTGCCATTTATTTACTTTTTGATCTTAGATAAGTTATTCAGCCACTTTGAGCCTCGGTTACCTCATCTATTAAAGAGAGGATAATAATCCTACTCACAGGATTATTGCACAGATTAAACAGGATAACGCATTTATATCACCTCGTGCAGCACTTGTCACTGAAAAGGCCAATAAATGGCAGCTTATTATTATTGCTTTGTTATTATATAATGAGCTGTGAAACTGTGACTATTAAATTGGACAAGCTGGGCGGCGCCTGTGGCTCAGTCGGTAAGGCGCCGGCCCCATATACCGAGGGTGGAGGGTTCAAACCCGGCCCCGGCCAAACTGCAACCAAAAAATAGCCGGGCATTGTGGCGGGCGCCTGTAGTCCCAGCTACTCGGGAGGCTGAGGCAAGAGAATCGCTTGAGCCCAGGAGTTGGAGGTTGCTGTGAGCCGTGTGAGGCCACGGCACTCTATCGAGGGCCATAAAGTGAGACTCTGTCTCTACAAAAAAAAAAAAAAAAAAAAAAAAGGACAAGCTTGTAAGCTATCATCATCTTGAGAGCTATCTTCCTGGCCATGTAAAGTAAAAATGACACTGGTTTCAAGTGCTCATTGCCAACCACTAGAACCCTCTGCCTCTCCTCACCTCCCCTGGCTAGGCCCAGAGACCAAGAATTCTGACAACCTTCCTACTCCTAATGTAGGAAGATAGATCTAGAATTTCTGAGCCTAGCCCTCTGGTGGGATATTTTATGTTCTCCAAGACCCAACATCTGAAACCCACATTCACTTTCTAATCCCAGGTCAGAGCAAGCTCAGATTGAGCCCAGATGCTGAGGCCTAGGGTGGAAGTGACATCCCCAGCATGGGTACTAGAGGGTTGGCCTGGAAAGCACGGTGATCCAGGACAGCCAGTGAGCACTAAAGGGAGCATGTGGATCAAGGGAGCATGTGAAAATCCAGGATTTTCTCTGCTAAGGCCAAAACAGGACTACAAACCCACACTCAGCATCCAGGACAAGGTGGGGCGGGAACAGAGGTGGGAAAAAAAATTGAGATCAAAAGCTAAAAATGTAGGAGCAAGAAGAACAGTTCAAGGTGTGAAATCTAGAGTGGGTCAGGGCAGGCAGGTCAGGACTTATTCTGTGACTGATGAGAAATTATCAGAAGCTCATCTTTCCACAGAGCCATCCTCCAGTCCTGCCGTGACACCTCATAGGGCCAGTGTGTTGGGGTGTATATTGGTGTGCAAAAACTGCCTCAAACTTAAAACAATAATCACTGTATTATTGCAACAGCCATTCATTATTGTTGTAAATCATGTTTTCCATGCTTCTGGGCTCAGCTGAGAAGTTTTTGCTTTGATTCTCTCAAGACGTTGCAGCCTGATGGTGGCTGCAGTTCCATTCATCTCAAAGGTTTGTTTGCTCACATGTTTGGCACTTGGCATTTGCTGTTGCTTGGGACCTTAGCTGAGGCTGTCAGATGGAACACTTATACAAGACCTCTCCAGGCGGCTGGGTTTCCTCCTACCATTGTGACTGGGTTTGGGCTTTACTTTCTGGTCTTCTTTCAGCATCTTTTCAGTTCCACTCCCACTGCTAAAGATTTTACTCTCCTACTATTTCTGTAAGTCAAATCCATAGAGGTAACCTGATTGATCAGCTCAACTTTTGACACCTAGAAATAGCAGAGGCTGTTGGTATAAGGTACATTTATTTTCCCTTCCTCCTTTTCTTCCTATACCTTCCTCCTCCTCTTCTTTTTCATCATCATCAATTCATAAGTAATACAGTGTAATAAATCTAAGTTAGGACTTTGACACCAGGCTACCTGGGTTTGAATCTCAGGTCTGCTACTAATCAGCTCTGTGTCCTTGGGCAAATAACATAACTTTTCTATGGTTCAATTTGCTCCTCCATAAAGTGGAGAATAATAACAATTTCCTCAAGGACTGTTGAGCAAATACAATGAGACAGCATGTAGCTGCTCATAAGAAGTGCTCAGTAAATCTTAGTGATTATTATTAATAATGACAGCTACCATTTTTAAAGTCAGGATAGTGTAATTATTGTAAATACAGCCTGGAACATCATTGCCTGTGTTCAGATCCCAGCTCTTTACTTGGACAAGTCATTCAACTCTCTGTGCCTCAGTTCCACCATCTGTAAAATAGAGATAATAGTATTACCTATTATCCTAGGGTTGTTGTGAGGAATCAATGAGTTAATACATGTAAAACAAAACACTGTCATCTTTATTATCATTATCAATCATCTGTCCTAACTTCCAGCACCATAAGCATAGTAAAGATTTTACTGAAATGAACCTGTTCAATGCTTCTGCAAGGGTGATATTATATCTCCATTTTATGTATGAAGGAACTGAGATTGAGTAAATGGCAGTGGTACCATTAAAACTCAGGTCTATCTCCTGCCTAAGCGGGGCTCTTGCCATGATATGATGTTGCTCTTCTGATCAGTAACAGTGGGGGAGGGGTGCCATGGGTGAGAGGAGGCAGCCATGTCAGCCGCCTGTGGCCTCTTCTCCCTGCTTCTGGCAGGGTCTGGGACAAGGCAGTTTCAAAGGAACTCTAGGAGAGGATGAATAACCTTTTCATGTCAGAAGGCCACATAATTTAGCTGTAATCAAATAGGTCACATTCAAGACAATTCAATTAGATATAGTAAAAAATGTGTATTATTTTGTAAAAATCTAACTACTTAATATCAAAAAATGAGAATTTTGTTCATTTTAAAGTTAACTAACCTTTTAATTACTTTGTGGTGTCTGCTTTTTGTTGAAGAGCATCTGAATATTTAGTTGCAGCATGGAGGTCCACAGTTTCAGTTGTCCTGTAGGTGAATATCGATTATTTGTGAACTTAAGGGGGTCTCGATTTGGGTTAAGTAGGAGGATGGTTGTAGGTTGGTTAAGTAGGAGCAATAGATGGTTGTAAAGCAAGAAGGTGTGGGTTTTCTGCATTTTTCCATATTTCAATCGGATCTTTCTTAGCATCAAATAATGACTTTAAAATGCCATCTACAGAGGAGTAAGAGATCTACGGAGAATTCAATCAATTCCACTTGTAGCTCTTTAGTGCCTTGCTGATATTAACTAGGTAAGGTGGATATGCAAATTACAGTGTGATGTTCTGACTCTCAAAGTCAGAACCTTTCATTGTATTCTCTGATTATTATAATAGGTCTACAACAGCTGTGTATTCTTCGAGTAATTCATATATAACATCCTGCTCATCAATGGTCATCGATGGTTTTTGCTAACTGGAGAAAATTTTCATCTTTTTGAAAAAGTGTTTTGGAAAGAGATTCTCAAAATGCTTAGATTTTTTTGGTCACATATGATAGGCAGACTTAGTTTTACCATGCAAAGAAATGTTCAAGTCATTTTGATCTGATTTGACTTTTTGCAAAGTGTCACTTAAAATAGTAGCACAGAGACTTTGCCAATGCAAAATAAAAGCATTGAAAAGAAATGAAAGCATCTGGATCTGTCAGTACTTTTTATCTGTGCAATAAAACCTTCATGTTTCCTGTCATGGAAGGTGCATCATCTGTACATACACTCACTAAGTTGACCAAATTCAGTCCAACTTCATGACATTTATCTCGAAAGTTACTGAAGATATATATTCCCCTTGTTCTGTTCACAAGAGTGCCCCAAACAAGTAACTCTTTATAGCAAAGAAAATCTTCTATTATGACCCAAATGAAGTATAATACCTGTACTGAGTCAGTAGTATCAGTTGATTCATTCAAAGCAATTGAATAACATATATTTTCCTTTAGAGTACTACATGAAGTTGATCTGTTAACTTGAAGGCTAATTCATACTGCCAATCAGTTATGGTTCTTGTAGAAAGAGACAGTTGTTTGGACTTTGAAATGTTATCATGGTCTAAACATTCTACAACTTCAAAAAGCATTCTTCCACCATGTCTCCATCACTAAACGGCTTCCCTTTTTTCTCAAGCATATAAGCTACTTTATAGGTTGTTTCAGTGGCATTATTTCCAGGTTTTATTGCTGCTTGGAAGAATTTGCTTTGCTTCTGCTTTTCATCTTTTTTTTTTTTTTTTAATTTTTTTATTAAATCATAAGTGTATACAATGATATGATTATGGGGCATCATACACTCACTTCATAAACCATTTGACACATTTTTATCCCAGTGGTTAACATAGCCTTTCCGGCGTTATCTCAGTTACTGTGCCAAAACATTTATATTCTACATTTACCAAGTTTCGCAAATACCCCTGTAATATGCACCACAGGTGTGATCCCACCGATTCCCCTCCCTCTACCCACCCCCCCCTTTCCCACTTCCCCCTATTGTTAAGTTGTAGTTGGGTTATAGCTTTCATGTGAGAGTCCCAAATTAGTTTCATAGTAGGGCTGTGTACATTGGATATTTTTTCTTCCATTCTTGGGATACTTTACTAAGAAGAATATGTTCCAGCTCCATCCATGTAAACATGAAAGAGGTAAAGTCTCCATCTTTCTTTAAGGCTGCATAGTATTCCATGGTATACATATACCACAATTTATTAATCCATTCGTGGATCGATGGGCACTTCGGCTTTTTCCATGACTTAGCAATTATGAATTGGGCTGCAATAAACATTCTGGTACAAATATCTTTGTTATGTTGTGATTTTTGGTCTTCTGGGTATATGCCCAGCAGAGGAATTACAGGATTGAATGGCAGATCTATTTTTAGATCTCTGAGTGTTCTCCATATATCCCTCCAAAAGGAATGTATTAATTTGCATTCCCACCAGCAGTGCAGAAGTGTTCCCTTTTCTCCGCATCCACGCCAACATCTCTAGTCTTGAGATTTTGTGATATAGGCTAGTCTCATTGGAGTTAGATGATATCTCAAAGTAGTTTTGATTTGCATTTCTCTGATGATTAAAGATGATGAGCATTTTTTCATATGTCTGAAGGCCGTGCGCCTGTCTTCTTCAGAGAAGTTTCTCTTCAAATCCCTTGCCCAGCCTGCGATGGGATCCCTTGTTTTTTTCTTGCTGATGCGTTTGAGTTCTCTGTGGATTCTGGTTATTAAACCTTTGTCAGAGTTATACCCTGCAAATATTTTCTCCCATTCTGAGGGCTGTCTACTTGCTCTGCTTACTGTGTTCTTAGCTGTGCAGAAGCTTTTTAGTTTGATCAAGTCCCAGTAGTGTATTTTTGAAGCTGCTTCAATTGCCCGGGGGGTTCTCCTCATGAAATACTCACCCAGACCAATTTCTTCAAGGGTTTTCCCTGCATTCTCCTCTAGTATTTTTATAGTTTCATGTCTTAAGTTTAAATCTTTAATCCAATGAGAGTCTATCTTAGTTAATGGTGAAAGGTGTGGGTCTAATTTCAGTCTTCTGCAGGTTGCCAGCCAGTTCACCCAGCACCATTTGTTAAATAGGGAATCTTTTCCCCACTGAATGTTTTTAATTGGCTTGTCAAAAATCAAATAGCGGTAAGTAGCTGGATTCATCTCTTGGTTCTCTATTCTATTCCAGATATCTACTTCTCTGTTTTTGTGCCAATACCATGCTGTTTTGATCACTATCGATTTGTAGTAAAGTCTGAGGTCTGGTAGTGTGATTCCTCCTGTTTTGTTTTTATTTCTGAGTAATGTCTTGGCTATTCGAGGTTTTTTCTGATTCCATATAAAACGAAGTAATGTTTTTTCAAGATCTTTAAAATATGACAGTGGAGCTTTAATAGGGAGTGCGTTGAAAGTATATATTGCTTTGGGTAGTATGGACATTTTGATAATGTTGATTCTTCCTAGCCATGAGCATGGTATGTTTTTCCATTTGTTAACATTTTCAGCTATTTCTTTTCTTAGAGTTTCATAGTTCTCTTTATAGAGATCTTTCACGTCTTTTGTTAGGTAAATTCCCAAATATTTCATCTTCTTTGGCACTACTGTGAATGGGATAGAGTCCTTAACTGCTTTTTCAATTTGACTGTTGTTGGTGTATATAAAGGCTACCGATTTATGAATGTTGATTTTGTAACCTGAGACGCTGCTGTATTCCTTGATCACTTCTAGGAGTTTTGTAGTAGAGTCCCTAGTGTTTTCCAGATACACAATCATATCATCTGCGAAGAGCGAGAGTTTGATCTCTTCTGACCCTATATGGATACCCTTGATCGCCTTTTCTTCCCTAATTGCGGTGGCTAAAACTTCCATTACAATGTTGAAAAGCAATGGAGACAATGGGCAGCCTTGTCTGGTTCCTGATCTGAGTGGAAATGATTCCAATTTAACTCCATTCAATATGATATTGGCTGTGGGTTTGCTGTAGATAGCCTCTATCAGTTTAAGAAAAGTCCCTTCTAGACCAATTTTCTTGAGTGTTCTGATCATGAAGGGATGCTGGATATTATCAAAAGCTTTTTCTGCATCAATTGAGAGAATCATATGGTCTTTGTTTTTTAATTTGTTTATGTGCTGAATTACATTTATAGATTTACGTATATTGAACCAGCCTTGAGACCCTGGGATAAAACCAACTTGGTCATGATGTATAATTTGTTTGATGTGTTGCTGGATTCTGTTTGTTAGGATCTTGTTGAATATTTTTGCATCTATATTCATTAGTGATATTGGTCTATAATTTTCTTTTCTTGTTGGGTCTTTTCCTGGTTTGGGGATCAGGGTGATATTTGCTTCATAGAACGTGTTGGGTAGTCTTCCTTCTTTTTCTACATTTTGGAACAGGTTGAGTAATATAGGTACTAATTCCTCTTTAAAGGTTTGGTAGAATTCTGACGTGAAACCATCTGGTCCCGGGCTTTTCTTTTTAGGGAGGTTTTGTATAGTTGATGCTATTTCTGAACTTGTTATGGGTCTGTTCAACATTTCCACTTGATTCTGGTTAAGTCTTGGAAGGTGGCGTGCTTCCAAGTACCGGTCTATTTCCTTCAGATTTTCATATTTCTGAGAATAAAGTTTCTTGTAATATTCATTAAGGATTTTTTGGATTTCTGATGAGTCTGTGGTTATTTTGTCTTTGTTGTTTCTGATTGATGATATTAGAGATTTTACTCTTTTTTTCCTGATTAGGTTGGCCAGAGGTTTATCTATTTTATTGACCTTTTCAAAAAACCAGCTTTTTGATTTATTGATCTGTTGTATTATTCTTTTGTTTTCAATTTCATTTAATTCTGCTCTAATTTTGGTTATTTCTTTTCTTCTACTGGGTTTGGGGTTGGAATGTTCTTCCTTTTCCAGTTGCGTGAGATGTCCCATTAAGTTGTTAACTTCCTCTCTTTCCGTTCTCTTGAGGAAGGCTTGCAGTGCTATAAATTTCCCTCTTAGAACTGCCTTTGCAGTGTCCCAGAGGTTCTGATAGCTTGTGTCTTCATTGTCATTTTGTTCCAAAAAATTGGTGATTTCTTTCTTAATCTCATCTCTGACCCAGCTATCATTCAGCATAAGGTTATTTAACTTCCATGTTTTTGTATGGGTATGCAGATTCCTGTTGTTACTCAATTCAAGTTTTATTCCATGATGGTCCGAGAAGATGCATGGAATAATTTCTATTCCTTTAAATTTACTGAGGTTAGACTTGTGACCTAAAATGTGATCAATTTTGGAGTAAGTTCCGTGGGCTGATGAGAAGTATGTGTATTCAGTTTTGTTGGGATGAAATGTTCTGTAGATGTCTGCTAAATCTAAATACTGGATGGTTAGGTTTAAATCTAAGATTTCTTTGCTCAGCTTCTTTCTGGAGGATCGATCCAACACTGCCAAGGGAGTGTTGAAATCTCCAACGATTATGGAGCTGGAGGAAATCAAGTTACTCATGTCTGTTAGAGTTTCTCTTATAAATTGAGGTGCATTCTGGTTGGGTGCATAGATATTAATAATTGAGATCTCGTCATATTGAGTATTACCCTTAACAAATATGAAGTGACCATTCTTGTCCTTCCTTACTTTTGATGGTTTAAAGCCTACTGTATCTGCAAATAAAATTGCAACACCTGCTTTTTTCTGATTACCATTTGCCTGAAATATGGATGACCATCCTTTCACCCTGAGTCTGTATTTGTCTTTTAAGTTGAGATGTGACTCTTGTATGCAACAAATATCTGGCTTAAGTTTTTGTATCCAGTCAGCTAACCTATGCCTCTTTAGAGGACAGTTTAAGCCATTCACATTGATGGAGAGTAAGGATAAGTCTGGTGGAATTTTGGGTATCGAGTTTTTCAAAGGTCCAGTGGACATTTTTAATCCTTTCGCCAGTGTGGAAGTTGGAGTTTGATCCGAAGTTTCTGAGTGAGTTTACTTTTGTGGTATAGGATTGGGTTGGTCATTGTGGAGGATAGGTCTGAGAACATCCTGAAGAGCTGGTTTACTTATGGCAAATTTTTTCAACATATGAATGTCATTGAAGTATTTAATTTCTCCATCATAGATGAAACTCAGTTTAGCTGGATACAAGATCCTGGGTTGAAAGTTTTTTTGCTTTAGGAGATTAAAAGTTGATGACCAGCCTCTTCTTGCTTGAAAAGTTTCAGCAGAGAGATCTGCAGTTATTCTAATATTCTTACCTTTGTACGTTATAGTTTTCTTTCGCCGGGCTGCTTTGAGAATCTTCTCTTTCATGTTAACTTTAGTGAAGCTAATTATGATATGTCTGGGAGATGGCTTTTTGGGGTTGAATCGTGCTGGGGTTCTGAAGCTGTCTGCTATCTGAATTTCAGATTCTCTAGGCATGTCTGGAAAATTTTCTTTCATAATTTCATGTAGAAGGGCCTCTGTGCCCTTGGCTGCCACATCATCAGCCTCCGAAATTCCTATAACCCTTATGTTATGTTTTTTCGAATTATCTGAGAGCTCTCTGAGTGAGTGATCCGTTTTTGCTCTCCATTTCTCTTCCTCTTTGAGAGATTGGGAGCGTTCGAAGACTTTATCTTCAATGTCAGAAATCCTTTCTTCTGCTTGCTCCATTCTGTTACTGAGGGATTCTACTGTATTTTTCATATCTTTGAGGGCTGTAAGTTCTTGTTTCAGTGTGTCTAAGTCTTTGGTGGTTTTGTCTTTAAATTCGTTAAATTCTTGAGACAACTTTTGAATTTCTCCTCGAATTCCTAATTCCATTTTATTAATCTTGTCTACAAACCAAATTCTGAATTCGACTTCTGACATCTCAGCCAGTTGTTTATGAATGGGATCTTCAATCACATCTGCCGTATCTTTTCTTGGGGGGGTTGATCTATTCTGGTTATTCATGTTACCAGAGTTTTTCCGCTGATTCCGCCCCATGGTTTACTCCCTTTGGTTTTTCCCCTGGGGTTTTATCGAGGGCCCGTACAGTGTTGTGGCCTGAGAAACTGGGGCCCTGTCTGGTGTGGTGGAGCAAAGTGGTTCTGTCTTGTTTTCAGCTGGTTTCTGTTCGATCCTATTGCAACTTCTACTCTGGCTTGAAGTCTCAGCTTTTGTTTGCGTCCTTGTGATCACAACTTGCCTCAGCGGTGTTGATGTGCGTTCTTCAGCCTTCTCTCTTGGTGAGGCTCAAGTCCACCAGGATACTTACTAAATTCCTGTCCCTTAACTCTCCTTCTGGACGGGAGCCTTTGTTGAAAGCTGGCTTCAGTCCGCCATCTTGTCTCCCTCCCTGCTTTTCATCTTTTAATGTCTGCAGTACAACCTTTCATACCTCCCCCTCTAATTTGAAATATTTGTGGTCCTTATGAGTATTATAATGCTGATAAGCATTGAATTTCTTTCTTTTTTGACTCAATTTTTATTAATTATTGTTTTTTCACTAATATTATCAAAAAGTCTTACATAAATGGCTGCCAAGCACTATTATTCCATTTACATGGATATTATCATGAGTTCATATATTTAATCCACATAAATCCTTTGCAAGTTGGTAGCTATTTTTCAAGAAAATAAAATTGCCAGATTCATCATTTTTTTTTTTTTGAGACAGAGCCTCAAGCTGTCACCCTGGGTAGAGTGCTGTGGCATCACAGCTCACAGCAACCTCCAACTCCTGGGCTCAAGTGATTCTCCTGCCTCCGCCTCCCAAGTAGCTGGGATTACAGGTGCCTGCCACAATTTAAACTTAAAATAAAAATATAAAAAATGAACAAAGATGCATTAATGAAAATAAAAAGACGTGCTCTGTAAAAATTGGATTCAGTCAAAAGGCTGCACTGAAGAACATAGAAGGCCACATGTTGCCTTAAGGCTGCAGGTTCCCACCGTTGCTCTAATAATATTTATTATTAACACCTCTAAAAATGCAGGACAACATCTCTGGAATCACCCTGGTTAGTAAGTCAGGCCAGAATCTGGCATTCCCTCCACTGCTCTCAGCATTTCTTGAGCTCCTCTTCATTGGTGAGGCTTCTGTCCTGTCTCTGCCACCCTGCCTTGTGGCCCAAATCCTTCCCAAGTGATATTTCAGCTTATGTTTCACTGGGCAGAAGTCAATTTCATGGGGCCAAATTCAGGGTGTTGGCCAGCTGTACTCCCTGGGGAGACTCTAAGAGAGAATCCCTTTGTGACTCTTCTAGTTTCTGGTGGCTGCTGGCATTCCTTGACTGGAGGTAGTGTCACTCCAATCTCTACCTCTGTCTTCTAAGAGCCTTCTACTGTGTGTGTGTAAAATCCCCCTCTGTCTACTTCTTATAAGAATTCATGTGATTGCATTCCAGGACTCACTCAGATCATCCAGGATAATCCCCACACAAATAATCTTAATTTAATCACATCTGCAGATCCCCTCCTTTTTCCACATTAGATAACTAACATTCACAGGCTCCAGGGATTGGGGTGTGGGGGCCATTTTTCAGTCTACCACAGTAGATGATCATCAAAAGGAAAATTTCCTCTCATTCCTTCTGGAAATCATTCTCTGGCCAATGTGCAGGGCTAAGAAAAATTTCACATAGTTGTAGATTACTGTGGCTCCTCTCAGCAGGTTTGTTGAACACGCACAGGCACCATAGCATACCATCTGACTAGTAAGTATGAGTTAATATGTCCATTTGACAGAAGAGACAACTGAGACACAAATGGCCAAGGAAGCAAAAGCAGGATGGAAGAGAAAAAATAAAGCTGGAGATCCAAAGTGAGGCTTGTGACAAGTGTTTTTGAGTCCTTTACCGTGTACCATTAGAGTAACTACTCTGTACATCGGCGCCACCTAGTGTCTAGGTGGAGGAATTCTTCTAGGAATCTGTTCTCTGGGTTGTAGGACATCATGTGCTTTCCTATTGTAGGGCATCTTTTTGGGAGATGCCCTACAATAGGACAGGCTTTCTGGCCCCACAGATCTGGGTTCAAATTTCAGCTCTGCCACTGACTAGCTGGCCTGGAATGAGTCACTTTGCCTCCTCTGATCCTCCATTTAGCCTTAACTCCAATATGAAAATGACACCTCACAGAGGTATGGAGAGAATGTTAGGAAAGTGCTTTGTAAACTGGGAATAACTGAGGGCAGTGGACAGACCCATTGTTTGCATGTTGCGACCCCTACGGCCCTGGTCTCGGTCACTGCATGAAGGAACCAGGCGTGACACGGATTAGAAGTATAAGCTTACAGGAGGCGGGCTAACCTTAAGTGCAGGGTGTCCCTGAGCCCCCTCCGCAATGGCTATTTATTAAGGTTATACACAACAGGTGTGGAGAGTTAAGGTAATTACATATGAAGGCTGCATGCCTAAGGATTGCCATGCGCTCTTTTCTCGCATGTTGTTTCCCCCAAGCCCCATGAAGAAGTACCAAGCATCAATGTTTAATACATGCTTACTAATGAGTGACCCATCTTATCTCATTCTGGAACACTGAGTTACTTGGGGGATTGCCCCTAAGTCACAAAACACCTCTAGGCTTGCCAGGAGACCATCTTGTTCTCAGCGTTTCCTTTTAATGTGGTAAGAATCAGTAACTGTCCTTGTAAGCATGGTGTCCGTTCCTCTACAATTGCAGTTGAACAGGCCTGGATTCATTCCAAAAACACTTAACGTGCACCTGCTGTGTGCCGGGCACTGTTCTGGATGTAGGAATGTAGCAACAAATAAAACAGACAAAATCATGTTTCTATATAGTTAATCTTCTAGCATTCCAGTTTCAGTCAGTCATCCATTCATTTACAAATATGTTTCTGATACTACTGTTATTCCAGGCCCTTTCCTAAGCCATGGGCCCAGAGGGTATCCAGTGAGGCTAGAGCCCAGGGAGTAAGGGGGAGAGGATTGAGCAGAGGCAGATCCAGGTTTGTGAGACCTAAAACTTAACACTTTAGAGTACATTTAAGAGAAAGAATACAAAACCATATATACAGAATTAGGCTAAATAGAGAATGTTTTTAGAATGAAGAGAAAAAATAATAAATTATAAAATTTTAAAGTCTGGCACATATCACATGTAAAATCTAGAAACATAGCATAATATTTTTATTAATTAACTGCATGGCATAGCTGTATAATTTTTCTCTTTTTTGCTGAATAATCTTTTATCATCTAGTCATAAGATAATCATTTCATTGTATTATTTTCTATAAAGAGACCATGGAAACAATTCCATCTTTCCTCTACAGGATCGGCTTTTTCGTGTGGATACTTAAAATAATTTTCTTTAAGTTGCAAAGCTTGATGTCATGTAAGTTTTTAGGATTATTGTCATATTTGGAGAAACCTCTATGTTTTTTCATGTATGAGCTGTAATTCTTGTATAATTGGTAATTTTAAATATTCCTTAAGTTGACATCACATTAGCCAGTTTATTTTTGATGTCCCTCTTGCGGTGGTATAGTATGAATTCTACATTTTCTTTAAGTCAGTATTTCATGTCAAATAATCAAGAAATTTAAATATTTCTCAATGTATTTATATGATACATTCATTTTATTTAGATTATCAAATGACCTAAGTCTATTTATTATTTTGACTTGAAATGTGTCTATTCCCCTTAAGGAAGCACTACTGTTGTTATGATCTAAAGGCCATTTCATTTGTAAGCACTGGACGCTGCTTAGGTACATAAGCTAAGGAAGACACGAGCCCATATAAAGATCATAGACCATGCAACTTCCCTCACGAATGGTTCTGTTTACAGTACTGTCATGTTTGTGCTCTACAAACACAAGACTGACATCTTCTACTTTACAATTCCTATTAAATAAAAAAAGAAAAAGTAGGTATCTATAATTGTATATGTTGCATTGCCAGATAGATTTCTGACAAAAAAGGACTTTTGCTTTAACTGAGCTTTGATGAGAAGTTAGGTATGTCTAATGATTGGAAGAATTTTTCAAGGATTAGCTTCTGGCTCCGTGGGTTTTAAATCTTATCTCCTATGTACATACTCCGATGCTGAGTACTAACACAATTTATGGCCCTACATCTTCATGGCACAGCACAGGATGTGTCAGCATCTTGGGCCATAGGTGTGTTCCTGGAAGTCTTTCCTACCTGAGATAGACAACAATGACTTAGGTACAGATCAAAGTGACTATGGACCACATAATATTAATAGATCCCTCTGAAGCTACATTAAATGTACTTATCTTTGCCTTAACTGCATCCCTCAGGTACTCCATTGCCACCAACACAATGTGACGGAAGGAGATTTGGGAACAGACATGAATCTTAAAGGATTACAGTTGAATATCTTATTTCTGCAATGTTTACAAAAACACAGCCCCTGTGAACAAATTGCTATTTCTCCTAGGGCCTTAGAGGGGCCCATGCAAGTGAGAACCCTGAAACTGAAGACTCATTATTGTTAAGGTAAATCCACCCATATGAAATGAAGCCAGAAAAATAAGTAAGGGGTAGATCAGACGGGGCTTTGAAGTTTTTAGGAGGGACTGAGTTTATTCTATGAACAACACAAAGACTTAAAAGCCTTTAAAAGGGGAAGTTAGGAGGTGATACAATTTGATCTGTTTTTTCAAAGACCCCCTTTGGCTTCAGGAGAAAGGGCGTTAGAGGAAAGTGACAGAAGGAAGGCTGCAAAAGGGGCTGTTGGAGCTTTCCAGGAGAGAGATAGCTTAGATTGGGGTGGGGTGGGTGAAGATGATGAAAAGAGCTAGATTAAGGTCATAATGAAGCTGGAGTAATGGGATTGCTGATCCATTGGCAGTAGATGGGAGGGTGGCAACGAGAGTGTTTCCCAGACATCTGCATGAGTGGTCTCTGAGATGGGAAATCCTGTTTCTACCATTCCCAACCATGTGTTCCTGGACAGTTTGCTGGTTTTTTTCCCAGCCACCTTCTTATCACAAAAGGGGGAAAACTGACTACTACCTTGTGAGATTATTTGCAGAATAAATGAGACAACCTATGAAAATATCCAACGAGGAGCCTGAACCTTATCAATAACCTTATATTGACTGCTTCTGCTATTCCAAGATTTATTAGTATTTACAATGAAGTTCAAGAGAAGAAACCAGCCTTGGAACCTTATGCTCGGCATGATTTTGCTCAGGTTTTAGCAATTGGTTTTAGCTATTGAAAGCTGTGATACTCCAGTGGAAAACATTTGCTGTCCCCAAAAGGCAGGTCAATGTGAATAATCCTTTCATAAATTTTTTTTTTTTTTTTTTTTTCAGTTTTTGGCCGGAGCTGAGTTTGAACCCACCGCCTCCGGCATATGGGGCCGGTGCTCTACTCCTTTGAGCCACAGGCGCCGCCCGTGAATAATCTTTTTAATAATAGCAATAGTAAGAGTTAATATTTATTGAGCACTTATTATAGCTTTACATGTTTCATCTCTTTATTTATTTTTCCTTTTCCCCCCCAGTGACATCATCACAGCTCACTGCAACCTCAAACCCCTGGGCTCAAACTATTTTCCTGCCTTGGGCTGAGCCACTATACCCAGTTCATTTATTTCTATTTTATTATTTCCATTTTACAGATTAGCAAAACTGAGTTTTAAGGGATTAAATAACTTCTCCAGGGACCCCTAGCTAGTAAACGAAAGACATTGGACTACTTCATCAGGATGTATATAGATTGGACAGAAGGATCACCTTTCACAATGGCACTATAGAGCTCAGGCCCGTACCTGTCATACTTAGTACCCCGGCTCAGGTGATGTAGGAAGTCTGAGCTGTAAGACAACACCAGAGACTGAGCGCTAGCAACGGTGCATCCCGACCCTTCCCCAACCCGCTCCCGCTCTGTCACCTTCCGGTCTCTGGCCAGTCCCAGCCGGGTCCCTTGCCCGTCCCTGTCTGCCCCGCCCCTCGCGTGCTGCCCCGCCTTCCATCTGCCCCGCCCCGCTTACTGCCCCGCCCCTCCTAGAGCGCTTTGCTGCCACCTGGAGGCGCCGCAGAAGAGCGTCTGTGACCCGTGGCGCGGACGTGGCCAATCCTCCTCACGGACCCTGCTCGGGCGCGCCTCGCCTCAGACCCCGCGCTGCAAGTAGGCGCAGCCTCAGAGGCCTGGCGGGCCCCGTGGGCTGTAGGCGGGCTGGGCGATGGGGATCGCGGCAGCTCACATCCCCACTCGCGCCTCAACTGGGAGCCTCACCGCCCCCTCAGCTCGCGGCGCGGAGACCGGAGGGCTCGGCCTGAAGCAGAAACGCCGCCACTCGCCGCCCTTCAGGGGCTGCGGCGCGACCGGGGTCTCCTCATCCGCGCGCGGGAGGAAAGGGGCGCTCGCGGTCCCCTCCCGGCCTCGGTTTCCCCGGGAGCTCGTGGCCCTGGACTCGGAGGAGTCCCTGCCCCTGCTGTCGGCGCCTCCTCGTCCCGCCCCGGTCTCCGCCCCCGCCGGGCGGTGTTAGGCTGCGTCCCTCCACCGCTGTCACCCCGCCTTTCCTGGGCTGGCGTCCACGAATTCTCCGCGTCCCGGATCCCGGTTCCGTGTCGCGTCGTCAGCTATAAAGAAAATTCCGTCCAGAAATAGCCCCCAGGACTCGGGGATTTTTACGGAGGGGAGGGGTAAAGTGCGTAGGTAATGAGTGTTCAGGAAAGTCACCGTCTCAGGAATGGTAAATCACAGGAATTTGTTTTGGGGGGTTTTAAAGTCCCTGACTTAAATGGTGTATATATATATATGTATTTTTTGGCAGTTTTTGCCCGGGGTTGGGTTTGAACCCGCCACCTCCAGCATATGGGGCCGGCGCCCTACTCCTTTGAGCCACAGGCGCCGCCCTTAAAAAGTCTATATTTAAAATACCTCACTCCACTGGGGGCGATTTACAAAGATAAATTGGACTTTTTCCCAAGATACAAAACGCACACAAACTAGAAAGGGAGGACGTGGAGCCGAGGGGATGCACAAAGCGTGAATATTAAACTCTAGCTGTCCGGGGAGGGCCGCAGTCTGGCCCATGGCACAGCCTTTAGTTTGGGCAGAGCAATTTGCTTCTGTGGTGGAGATGGGCATTGATGGAAATTCACCCAAGTTTTTGTTTTTTTTTTGTAGAGACAGAGTCTCACTGTACCGCCCTCGGGTAGAGTGCCGTGGCATCGCACGGCTCACAGCAACCTCTAACTCTTGGGCTTACGCGATTCTCTTGCCTCAGCCTCCCGAGCAGCTGGGACTACAGGCGCCCGCCACAACGCCCGGCTATTTTTTTTTTTTTGCAGTTTGGCCGGGGCTGGGTTTGAACCCGCCACTCTCGGCATATGGGCCAAGTTTTTAATTGTGCGGCCAACTTTGTTTTTATGTTCATTTTGGCTCACTTTTTCTTTTATCAGAACTTTAAGGAGAAAACGAGAAAAGGATTAAGATTACTAAGATGTAAGCAATAATTTGATTCTTTTCTAGAAGTCAACCGACGTGCTGATAGCATCCTTTCTCATTTTGGGCTTAATACAATAATAGAGGCTTATGGTGTTATCAAGAATGGTATAATTGGTAGAAATGTCAATTAATTATTTGTTTTAAGTGAAGATCTTCTACCATTCTTATTTTAAAACACATTTGAGTCTTGTTTCCTTTCTTGCCTCCTTTGGTTCTTTTCCTATGGTTTCTTTGTTTCTTCATTTTTCCATTTTATGGTCCTTTGGGATCCCATTATTTTAACTTCTAAAATTAATGTATTGTTGAATAAGCCAGAGCATTTTAAAGAGAGCAATGAAATTGAGCACCTGGATATAAATAAGTGATCCAACGCTTCTCAGATTCTTGATTTTAGAGAAGAAGTGGCTTATATTAGCTTCTCTTATTTTTGTCCACCTTTTCCCATTGTTTTTTTTTTTCATATTTTCATCTCCTATTTTTTAACCTTCCTCCTTTATTTTGAAGAAAATAACTCAAATCCTTTGTATGATAAAATAAAATGTAAGAAGAGATCATTGATCAGGATGCCTTTAAACCAGGTGTGGTTCACAATCTACTAGAGCTCTGTCATTAATTTATAATTTTGTATTCTAAATTAGCTTCTCTCATTTGCAATAATAGCACTAGAAAGTTTTTGTAATCAGAGTTCAGATGTTTTTTCTTATTCTCTCTAGTTCATTAAACAACTAAGAAATACAGGCAACATGTTCTACACACATGTGCTTATGAGTAAACGAGGGCCACTGGCCAAAATATGGCTTGCAGCTCACTGGGAGAAGAAACTTACAAAGGCCCATGTGTTTGAATGTAATCTAGAGATAACCATTGAAAAAATTCTTTCACCCAAGGTATGTTACTGATTAAAATGATTGTTTTTGCCATGACTTCTGGAGAGAGGAAGTGAATTAAAATACTTATAACATGAAATACATTTCCAAGGAAGTTTTATTTCTTAAATCATCTTTTAATTCCTGCAGCATTTATTGTCTGAACATCAACATACTGGTTTCTGTTGATAATTTAACTGCTTCATAAATTTTAGCATAAGTAGATTGGACCCTGAAGGATAAACGCCATGTTTTATGCATATTTTGTAATCCTTTCTTATTCTGTAAGAAAATACTATATGCATAGTAGTTATAAGTATTTCTTAGAAAATAATGAATGAATAATGAAAGATGGTAGAAAGATTGATCATACAACAAAAAATATGTACAACATGTCATAAATAGTAAAACACTATGTTCATTAGAATTTGCACTAAAATATTATTTTAATGTTTTTATAGGCTGGGTATTTTTCTATTTGGAAAGAATGATGACTTATAATTGAAAGTCTGCTGTGTGTTAGGTACTAGACTAGTCTTTATGCTTAATGGTTTATTTAATCTTCACAATAATCCTATGAGGTTGGCTGTTTTTAGCCTCTGTGAATTGTGTTAGTTAGAACTTTTGAGTTGGTCAAATGTATATTTAGTTCCTGTTTCATTACTTAACAGTTGTATTGAGTATGCTACTTAACAGTTGTATTGAGTATGCTACTATATCTGAACATCAGCTTTTTCTTCTGTAAATAGAGGTTGACAAATTAATGTATGAAAAGCTCTTAGGAAAACACTGGCACAAAATATGTATTAATAAATTGTAGCAAATTTAATAAAACTGAAGTTAGAAGAGTTAGGTACCTCAGCAACTGAGCCAAGGGTTAATTCATGTCTGGCTGACTGCAGAGTTTATGTTCTTCTTAAGCAATAATAGCATATTTCACTCAAATGCCACATTAGATTACTTTCTTGAATAAAAATAAGAAGTTAATTAGTTTTACAAGGCAAAATAAAAGTTAAGTGATTTACTTTGAATAAGAATATGAAATATTTGCTTTTTAAAAAGAAAAGTGACTTCGGTAACTTTCAAAGAATAAGATTTATGAACCTAATTGTTATCATTCTAATACTTTAAAAATTATTGAAAGGTGAAAATTGCACTTCGAACTTCAGGACACCTTCTTTTGGGAGTTGTTCGAATCTATAATAGGAAGGCAAAATATCTTTTGGCAGATTGCAGTGAAGCATTTCTTAAAATGAAGATGACATTTCGCCCAGGTATACATGCAGTGTTGATTTGTGTCACTCTTCTTAATTCCCTTTTGCATTTTTATTTGGGCTGCATTCTTTTAACATACTCTAGGCGAGTATAGTGAATATAAACTTCATTTTGAAGAAATGTAAGTTTACTTGGATTATCATAAATTACATTCTTTTCCTTGCTCTTTTTCCTGTGTCCAAGACTTGTAATGTTCCTATGTATTTATGTAAGACATAATACTTAAAGCCACCACACACACTTGTATAAGAAATTCTGATATTCCCCGGTTTTTTAATGGGTCATATCTGTTTTTGCCCTTATGAGAGAAATTAGAAATAGTGTGATTAACAAAATATAGATATCAATAATTGTCATTGTTTTAAGAATTCTCAAGACTCTTAAGTAGCATGCAGTTTTATAAAATATTATGAAAAATTTCTAGGCATTCCAAAGTGCTAGATATTTACATGTGTCATAAATTCAGGGTAGCCCCAAAGTTCGTGTACACACTATTTTAAATTGCACGTGAACTTTGTGGCCACCTTGCATAATGCTTTCACATTTTCATTTTTTTCTTTTAGCTACACTTTCCAAACCTATCAAATTTTAATTTATATAGCATCTATTTTACTTCTAAGATATTCATCATGTTCTCCTTTGTATTATGGATATTTAGGTATAGGTATTGCCTTTATCGCTAGTCTTTAAGCTCCTTGATGGCAATGTTTTTGTCATAATTATTTTCTGAATTTCTTTTTTTTTTGGCGGGGGAAACAGTCTCACTCTTTGTCTCCTGGCTAGAGTACCATGGCTCACAGCAACCTCAAACTCCTGGGCCTCAAGCAGTCCTCCTGCCTCAGCCTCCTGAGTAGCTGGGACTATAGGTGCATGCCACCACACCTGGCTAATTTTTCTGTTTTTAGTAGAGATGTGATCCACTTTGCTCACGCTGGTTTCAAACTCCTGAGCTCAAGCATTCCTCCCACCTCAGCCTCCCAGAGATCTAGATTTAGAGGCATGAGCCACCATGAGTACTGAATTTCTTATAGTACATGTCTCAGTGCTTTGCACATACTATTCCCTTGATCAATATTTGTTCTATTGGGATTGACAGGTGTTTTATCTTCTTCATTTAAAATATTTGTATAATCTCTAGGTAGCTGTATATTTATGGCAACCATGGTTCATTTATTATTTTACTTATATATTCCACAAATATATATTGATCCTATACTTTGTGCCAAATGCTATGTTAGGCTCTGGGATAGAAGGACAAACAAGGCCAGGTGCAGTGGCTCAAACGTGTAAGCCTAGCACTTTGGGAGGCAGAGCCAGAAGTTTGAGACTAGCCTGAGCAACGTAGTGAAACTCTGTCTCTACAAAAAATTTAAAAATTCACCGCCAGGCGCGGTGGTTCACTCAGTAATCCCAGCATTCTGGGAGGCTGAGGTGGGCGGATTGCCTGAGCTCACAAGTTGGAGACCAGCAAGACTTTGTTTCTAAGAATAGCTGGGCATTGTGGCAGGCACCTGTAGTCCTAGCTACTTGGGAGGCTAAGCAAGAGAATCACTTGAGCCCAAGGGTTTGAGGTGACAAAGTGTGACTCTCTCTCAAAAAAAATTTTAAAAATTAGCTGGGTGTGACGGCACATGCCCATAGTCTCACTCACCAGCTACTGAGAAGGCTGAGGCAGGAGGATTTCTTGAGCTCAGGAGTTGGAGGTTACAGTAAGCTGTGATACCACTGCACTCTAGACTAATCAACAGAGTGAGACCCTATCTCAAAGAAAAAGAAAATAAGAGGCTCGGCGCCTGTGGCTCAAGTGGCTAAGGCGCCAGCCACATACACCTGAGCTGGCGGGTTTGAATCCAACCCGGGCCTGCCAAACAACAATGAGGGCTGCAACCAAAAAATAGCCGGGCGTTGTGGCAGGCGCCTGTAGTCCCAGCTACTTGGGAGGCTGAGGCAGGAGAATCACTTGAGCCCAGGGGTTGGAGGTTGCTGTGAGCTGTGAAGCCACAGCACTCTACCCAGGGCAACAGCTTGAGGCTCTGTTTCAAAAAAAAAAGAAAAAGAAAATAAGGATAAACAAGACATATAATATGCCTTTCAGTCTGGTAAGGAAATTGGATAATGAAAAAAAAAATTTTTTTTTTGGGCCGGGGCTGGGTTTGAACCTGCCACCTCCAGTATATGGGGCCGGCGCCCTACTCCTTTGAGCCACAGGTGCCACCCATGAAAAAGTTTTTTAAACTTAATATAAAATTGTAGATTGTGATTATTCTATAAATTAACAAAATAAACAGAGCACTACCACAGAAAATAATGGGGAAGTTCTCTTTACTTAGGATAGTCAGGAAGAGCCTTTCCTAGAGGATAGAATTTAAGCTTAGACTTGAAAAAGGAGAAGAACCCAGCCATAGGGAATAACATTCTAGGTAGAGGAAGCTGCAAAGGGGAAGAAAGTTGGAGAGACTGGGGATGTAGCAGTTAATGCTTGGAGTATAATGAATGAAGAGTGTGGCTGAATGATGCTTGATAGGCTTGTTAGGGCTACAGAGCCCCTGAAATCTGGATTTGATTTAAATGTTCTGGGGAAGTCACTGAACCAGTTTAAGCATAAGAGTCAGCTGAAAAATATCACTCTGGCTGATTGATAAAAAATGAACTGCAGGAGTGGCTACAGGGGAACTGGCCAACTCTTTAGCAGGAGTCTCGTAAGAGAAAATAGAGTTAGTTGAGGATTTCTAATTTTATATAGCATCATTGTTGATTAAATGTGGTTTTTGATTCTTTTCAGGTCTGGTTGACCTTCCAAAAGAGAATTTTGAAGCAGCTTACAATACAATCACATTGCCAGAAGAATTTCATGATTTTGAAACTCAAAATATGAAGTAAATTATTTATTTTCCTTAAATATGAGTTCTTAAAATTTTATTGTTTTTACCAGGCACGGTGGCTCAGACCTATAATCCTAGCACTCTGGGAGGCCAAGGCAGGTGGATTTCTTGAGCTCACAAGTTTGAGACCAGCCTGAGCAAAAGCAAGACCCTGTCTCTACAAAAATAGAAAAAAACTGAGGCAAGAGGATTGCTTGAGCCCAAGAGTTGGAGGTTGCTGTGAGCTATGACGCCATGGTACTTTACCCAGGGTGATGCCTTGAGAATGTCTAAAAAAAAAAAAAGAAAGAAATTTTATTGTTTTCATATGCAGATTTCATTAAGGCAAATGAAATATAGTTAACAACTCAGCAAGTACACATGCAGTTGTCAAGAACTTACATTTAATGTAAAATTATGAAATGCAGCAATAAAAGTGTATCATGTTTATTGAATATAGTTTGCAATATTGATAGTATATTCATCTGTTCATTCGGTAGATAGTCACTGAGTGCCTTTCATATGCCAGGCACTGTTCTAGAGACTGAGGATGTAGCAGTTAATAAAATATAGTTGCTGGCCTCATGGATCTTACATTTTAGTTGGATAGACAAATAATAAACAAGTAAATGTTCAGTATACCAGGAGATGAAAAGCATTATGAAGAAAAATAGAAAATGAAATAATAAGATGGTCAGGAATGGCTTTTCTGAAAAGGTAAGAAGAGAAACCTGAAGTAATGTGGGGGAAGACTGTTCCAGGTACAGTAAGTGGAAAGGCCCTAAGGCAAAGCACACTGGACATTTTCAAGGCACAGGAAGGAGGCCAGTGAGACTATCGTGGAGTAAACAAGGGACTAAGTGGTAGGAGATGATGTCAGAGAGGTAGCAGAGGTGTAGGGTGATGCAGGGTGGTGTAGGCTACCAAAAAAACATTTAGGAAGCACAGATAGACTTTCAACAGAAGAGTGAGAGTATCTGACTTGCTCTCAGTATGTTCCCTCTGGCTACTTACTGGAGGGGAAAGGAAAGAAGCACAGAGCCTGTGAGAATATTATTGCAGTAAGAAGTCCAGGTGAGAGAATACAGTGATTGGTTTTCAGTCTTCATCTTATTAAGGCAGTAGAAATCAAACTACAGATATGTTTGAAATGCAGAGCCAACAGGATTTTCTGATGAATGGGATATGGCTCTAAGAGAAAGAAGTTAAGGATGACTCTTATGATTTTTGGCATGAGAATGGAATTACCACTTAATGAAGAACAACTAGGATATGGCAGATCTAAAAATTGTTTTAGATTTTTTTCACTATATTACAAATACAATGTTTGCATGGTTTCTTATATTTCTTCACAGTGCTATTGATGTGTCAGAACACTTTGCTCAGAACCAAAGCAGACCAGAAGAAATCACACTTAGAGAAGATTATGAAAATGATTTACTTTTTCAAGCTGGGAGCTTTGGTGAGAATAATTGAGCAATCAAAATTACAAATTGTAATCATTATATTTGCATTTTTGTATGGAAACAATGCCAGTAGAATTATCTATAGAATGTGTCTTTTGATGTATAAATGTAATCTCTAATAAATACTTCCTTTCCTTTTTCTGGTATAGATGCCAATTCTAAGACTCAGTCTTAGGTTATACTTCCATTCTCAGTGTACAACCATTTCTTGAATACTATATGTCAGGTGCTCTTATAGACATAGGTGGTACCAAAATGTAAAGAAGCAGTTCATGCCCTCAAAGAGCTTTAGACTCGAACAGAGACAAATAAATCGTTGCTATAGTTAACATATATACAATATTTTATATGTAAGCTGCGTAAGATACCTTCAAAATATCATATTTCTCCCAGTATATGATGGTATCCATTGTAAAATAACAGATTTTAAATTACAATTTGGATAATGAAGAGGAAATATTATCATACCAAATGTACATATTGATTATGAAACAAATTGATTTTTAAAATGTTAAAATCTGTTTGAGCAAGGTGAGTATACTTTAAAATTGAAGCCATATGTCATAATTCAGCTGTATAATATTTATTCTTTTTTTCTGGCAGCTACCACTCTTATATCATGATGTTTGCTCACCTCCCGAATTAGTCTGCAAATTCCCGTAAGGATAGAATCTGTGTAGTGTTCATCTTTTAATTTCTTACAGTGCCGGAAACAGTGTGTGTAGGATAAGGATGACCTAAATCTGTCTTTGGTCAAGCGGGGGATTAAGAAAGTGATGCCTGATGTCTCCAACCTTGACTTCTCATCCTTACTCTGCTTCTATAACTCTTATTGTCTGTAGCTGTGTTTCTCATACAATTTGTGGTGAAGGACTAGTTTTATAATTTTTGTTAATTTCCAATCTGTCTATTGTATTTTTACAATAGTAAAAAAATGAATTGCTGAAAAATTTAAATATCAAAAATACAAGCCTCAAGATTTTGCATTAGAGTCAACATATATTAAATTACTCTGTAAAATTGCTATAAAACTTTCTAAATATTTACTTCTAATTTCTGTATGTACTTTCTTGTGGACCAACACTAGTCTACTGACCGTATTTTAACTAGCTTAAATGGATCTCTTACTGGCTGTAACTGAAGACTTAGAAATGTAATACATTGGCAAAAAGAAAATCATATTCCCTATTCTCAAGACACTACAAATTTCTCTATAAATGCTATTGTTCTTTGTGCCTGTAACTTTAGGATCCCTTTCAACTATATTTTATGTCAGCTTCATACTAGTGCTGATTAAAAAAAAAATTCTGAAATGTCTCTTAGTTCTTTTTTCTATTTCCTTAGCCACCACTATAGTTCACCAATGGCTTCAAGTACTACAGTACCCTCCTATAAATCATGCTCTGTCTCTTCCCACATTTTAATTCTACAAGATGATTATCTTTGAATTCCTTTGAGATGAAGTCTCACTCTGTTGCCCTGGGGTTGAGTGCCCAGGTGTCATAGCTCACAGCAACCTCAGAATCCTGGGCTCAAGCAATCCGCCTCCCTAATAGCTGGGACTACAGATGCCTGCCACATTGCCTGCTATTTTTAGTAAAGATGAGGTCTTGCTCTTGCTCAGGCTGGTCTTGAACTCTTTGAGCTCAAGGGATTCACTTGTCTTGGCCTCCCAGAGTGCTAGGATTACAGGCATGAGCCACTGTGTCTGACCTGAATTTCTTTTAATACCACATTCTTCTGCTAAAGTAACTTGGATCCCTATTACTTTATTAAACATCTCTGTCTAGCCTCTAGGCCTCTACCAATTTATCACCTTCTTTATTGTCTCAATTTATTTTACTCTTAATATGGACTTTGTTCTAATCAAGCAAATGTCTTACCATCCAACCAGTACAATTTAGTTGTTCACAGTTCTGTGTCATTTTATGCAATTCAAAAAGGTGGAAAGTCTACTTGGTAGACTGACAGACCTGGGTTTGAATCTGGACTTTCAACTTGGGTAGGTTACCGCCTTATCTGTAAAGTTGAGATACAGCTAGTAGCATCGTAGCATTATTTCTCTTATTCTGTCCTTCAGTCTTCTCTACCAATATGTGATTTTTCTTTCCTTCAAAAACTACCTCAAACTTAATGTCTTCTAAGAAATATTTAATATTAATCCATCTTCTGGATTACGATATAAAATTGAAGGCAATGATTTATTTCTTTTGTTTAATCTCTGATTCTTGTGATGTTCAGTGCTCATGATACTGTTCGTAAATGTTATTCTCTAACCAAGCTTGATTTTTCTTTTGAGATCTATCAAGCTGTACCTAAACATAGTCTTAGTTCTTTTGGAAAAGGTACCTTAATCTTTCCTATTGAGCAAATCTTTAAAATCCAGTGTGATGAAGTTTGTTTTTTTTCAACTCTTCCTTTCTAGAAGATGTAACTCTATAGAAGTATAGAGTTTCTTTGAATTATTTCCTCATCTGTGTAAGGAGGATTATAATAGTATCTTCTCCTATATGATATGCATAGAATAAGCACTCAGTTAATGTTAGCTGACTGGATTTGTCTTTTTTAACTGCTATATCCCCACCCCTAGCATATTCAATAAATGTTTATTGAATGAATGTTATAAACCCATTCTTTATATCTTACCTACATTTCCATTTCTCACAAAGGCAGATATGCTCCTTATTTTCCAAACTCTCATTATGCAATTGTCTTTAAAATAATATGAAATATACTTGGCCAAGCAGAACTTAACTTACCTAAAATAAAAGAAATCCACTGCCATAGTATTTCTACCTTAGGAAATTGTTTGACTATATCACAACTATAAACTCTACCTAATGTTTTAGAATTTATTTTCCTATTGTATTTGAAAGAGAGTTAGACTAGTAATCAAGTTTCTAATTATTAAATGATTGACTTTAGTTGAATAATGCAAATACATTTTCCAGCTTTCATTCTTTCTGCAAAATGAGGGGGGATTATATTGGATAATATCTGAATTTCTTCTTAACCCTAAAATTCTGAGTTTCTCTGAATTAGTATTAATATATATTTATTTAGGCGAGGACTCTGAAGTTCTCAGAAGACATAGCTTCTTTGATGACAACACATTACTGAATTCCAGTGGTCCTTTAGTTGAAAACAGTTCTGGAAGCCTCACTGGAGAAAAATCTCTCTTCTATGACAGTGGAGATGGATTTGGAGATGAAGGAGGTGCAGGAGAAATGATTGGTATGCTATCTGGTCATACAGAAATCACATATTTATTTTAATCAGATTACTACAATGTATTAGTAGATTTATTACATCAATCTAAAATTTTAGATATATTTTTTGTGTTATTAGGTCAACATGTTTTTTATACAAGTTTTAAAAGTCTATGGTATATTTAAACATTTAGATTAGATCTAAATAAATAGCCAACTGTTTAAACCCATTTTTGTAGAGGATGTGAACTACTGCTTGTTTTTATTTTTATAAATTCCTAATTTTTTGATGGTAAGGAGTAAAGTTAGTATATACTTCACAATTTATACTAGACTATATACCAGAAAACATTTAATATAAATTGTGGGACAACTCTATCCTAAAGGAGCTTTTCAGAATTTTATATTATTATTTTATACTTATGATATTATTATAAAATAATCATAGAAATAGGGTATACAAAACTGGGAAATCCAAATGCACATATTTTAAAGATTGTTTATTGACTGTTCATATTAAATCTTTCAATAATTCTCTAGTTCACATTAAAAATCTGATTATTCCTTTACAATGCCTCATATAAAGTAATATTAATAAATGTTCAGTGAACGAATGACAGATTCAAGTTATGACAAAAGTGTTCATTGCATTTTTTTAAGACAATTTATTGCAAGATGATGAGAATATCCTATTAGAAGATGTGTATTTCACCCAAGAGATTTCTCTGCCTCCTGAGCCTTCCAATGCTATAATGGGTATGTTTAAATTTTCCTTTGTGTAGATAGTGAACAGATACTAATATTCAAATTAAGCTTTAGAACTTCTGGTTTAAGGAACAGAGTGGTATAGCGAAAGACAGTAAAGAACATTGTCCTTCAAATTCTTTTAGTCTGACTCTAGACAATATAAAATAGGAAGTTGAATTCTGAGAAAGATATATATAATTAAGAGTATTTAGTCAGGATTGGGTTTAATATTAGAGTACTTACAAATATGCTGCCAAATACCGTGCTTTTCAATCATTAAAATAATATATGGTACTTGGTAATAAAAAGTATTAAATAACATAGTTTGATAATCTATATATAATCTGAGAGAAATTAGAAATGTAGGGGTAATTTCTTTATTTGAAATTCATGTGAGAGGACCTCAGATGATTTGAGGACTATTAGTCTGATTTTTCTTAAGAATTAAAGGTTTAATTAAAAAATTAGCCCTATTTAGATCTTTCTCTAATACATTTTTGATGTTACATTTGCTTTCCAAAACAATAGTAGAAATTGAAAATCTGAAAAGATTTAGGCAATAGAAATTTATTTATAGTTATTTATGGGTGAACTAAAAAGTGCTTTAACAGAACACAAATTTTTCAGCAGAATACAGCCAAATTTATGTCAGTCATTTATTGTAGTTGCCACTACTGTTTTCAATTCCACTATGACTATAGCCCTGCTTTAGATGTCTCATGTGCAAAAATAAGTGATGATACTTGATTCACCTGAATACTGTGGGTGCCAGACCATATAATCTCTGAACCTCTTCAAATCTATTAAATAAATAATTCTAGGCATTTAGATGTGGCTTCAGTTAGCAATATAAATCTTCAGTTAATCTTTCACTTTAATTCTCATACAGTCCTGTAGTTTGCAACATAATCTTTTTTAAATAATTACAATGACAATGTTGATCAATAGAAACAGATAATCCAGAGTGTGTATGTCTACCTGAATATGTGAAAATGGATGAAACAACATTATTATCAAATGAAGAGGAAGTGTTTACCCTTGACCCAATTGATGTTTCAGGTTAGTAGCATTTATGTTTTTATTTTTATTTTCGATAACTACTAACTTATTTTGAGATAATTTGAATAAAATACTAAATATAATAGAAAATAATTAACTAGTAATAGCGCTTACAATACAATATGAGAAGAGTATGAAGAAATTTGCGATTATCCTTTCATTTTATTCAGCCCTGTTCAAATCATATATTCAGTTTAGGAAACTGGAAAATTTAAAACTGAGTTCAATTTAAGAAGATATTGAGCCATTACTCTGTGGTGAGCACAGAAATAAAGAACACATGCTTTCTGCATTTAAGAAACTGACAATCCGATGAGGAAGATAAATAAACATGCAAGTGAATATAATATGAGGCAGATTAAAAGGATCAGAAGAGAGGCACTGTGTCCTCCAACATTTAGCCTCAGGCATGTTTTTAGGAGTAAACAATAAATATGAATCTAATATACTGTATAACTAGGTCCTTTAGGAACATCCTAGTTTTACATAGTATAACTGGTATGAATTTCATTTATGAACTCAGGCATTCGGGGGGTAAAGCTTTCAAATTTTGTCTTTACTGAATTTAACTTTATGAGTCTCTATTCCACTGGGCTAGGTAGGAAATTCAATCTGTCTAGCTCCTCTGTCTGCCCTGTGTCATGTAGTACTGAAGTCTGGGGAAGTGGGGGAGAAGGTGGAAGGAAACCCCTGGTCATTAGCCACATCAGTGTGTGGTACCCACTGCCCCAGCCTACATAGCCTCTGGGATCATCATACAGCCAGCCTTTCTGGGATGTTGTCATGTTCCGGGAATTTTTCTGAGGCATATCAACAAGCTCATTTCTGTACCTTCTAGCTCCATCTAATCTTAGATTTTCACCCATTTTGAGAAATCTATTTCCCCGATTGCATCTTTACTAAAGAAAAGCTTGACTTCTGCTTTGTGCCTGGTAAAAATACCTAGAGGAGTAAAATCCCATGAATCTATCTACTTACTTGGCATTTGCATATGAATTTCTTTTTTCTTTTTGTAGAGACAGAGTCTCACTTTACTGCCCTCGGTAGAGTGCCCTGGCGTCACACGGCTCACAGCAACCTCCAGCTCTTGGGCTTATGTGATTCTCTTGCCTCAGCCTCCCGAACAGCTGGGACTACAGGCGCCCGCCACAACACCTGGCTATTTTTTTGTTGTTGCAATTTGGCCGGGGCTGGGTTTGAACCCACCACCCTCGGCATATGGGGCCGGCACCCTACTCACTGAGCCACAGGCGCCGCCCTGCATATGAATTTCAATGGGATAGGAAAAAATACACCAAACACCAATTGCTTCAGAAAGTTATCCTGTTACATAGGCATTTTAAGGAACCTTCATATTGGTTGACTTCCTTCTCAATGTAGCCTCTTCCACACAGACCCTTAGTTGCCCACTTAGCCAGGTCAGCAGTCCCTCCTAAGTACTTTCAAATAATGCCTTAACAAAATATATCAGCTATTGGCTGCTCAGGCACTATGCAGTAGAATCTCATTTTGCAAGCCTGTATAACCAATTACATTTGTGCCTATTTCTTATATTCAGACATTGCTGAGAAAAGGAAAGGCAAAAAGAGGAGATTGCTCATAGATCCAATCAAGGAGATCAGTAGCAAAACCATGCACAAACAGCTTACTTCCTTTATGGACACACTCATGGTTTTGGAGCTTGCACCTCCTACCGAAAGATTGATGATGTGGAAAAAGAAGGGAGGAGCAGATACACTTTTGTCAACTGCTTCCCAGGACATGGTTCATGCTGAACTGAAAATGGTAATAGTTTCCATTCTTTTACATGAGTGCCATGTTTGATTACAAATAAATAAATGAGGTCTGAGGGGCTTCTGTGGGGATAGGGCCAGAGAGGAGAAGGGCAGCACCAGAAAACCTCTTGGTGAACCCTGTCATATGGAGAACAATGTGATATTTTGATGTGTATATATGTATAATGCAGTGATTTTACTCACTAGTCATTTACTGGGCACCCTCCATGCGCTAGACCCTGGTGGTTCTGTGTTGAACAAAGCAGACCCAGGTCTGCGCACTTTAGCTGAACAAGGCCAGCCGCCCAGAGCTCAAGGAGCACAGGCCTGGAACCACGCAGGCTCATATTCAGATCCCAGCTTGGCCACTCCCTATGCTGGGCCTCTGCTGGCCCACCCATAAAATGGGTAAGCAAGCCAGACTCCATGCAATTCCGGGGAAGATGAAAAGAGATACTTTTTAAAAAATAAAGTGTTTATTAAAAATTTAAAAATAAGTAAATAATGATTACTTACATGTACACAAAAGAATTTAAACTTGTGATAAAATATCTGCTCACTTTTGAATTAATGTGCTGGATGTGTGTATATGAATTATAATTTTTTACTTTTTAGCATACTGTCTTGTGTTTTATTGAATGGCTTTATTAGTGCAAAAACAAGAAACAAAAATGTGTATTTTTACAGTTGTTTACAAAATGCTTTCTGCCCTCTGCCTTTAAACTTGGAAGAAAATTGATACAGAAAGAGTCAGTAAGGGAAGAAATGGGAAACCAAAACATAGTAGGTGAGATTTTCTAATTCTGTTTATGTTGAAGGGAAAATTGTGGGAACAAAAATTTCATTTTATTTCAAAATGAAGGTAGGATCCAATTACATATTTTCAATGTAAATGTTCTCTCTAGAAGAGTATTTTGAACTTAAAAGAAATTGTTGCTTCAGTATTGTATTTTTCTGCTTTTCAAATTAATATTTGTCCTAGAGACTTCATTAAAAAGATGAAGTATGTATACTGTGTGAGCCATTCTTATTCTCACTTTTTCCCCCTGCCCTATCTCCAAAGGCAGTACTCACAAATCCTCATAAAGAAACTCTTTATATTTAGTAGTATAATATTTCAACTTAAAACAACTAACATGAAAAAATCATGATAAGGATAAGAACAGCACTTAATACAATTAACCTGAAACATAAATATTTCTATCCACCCAGAGGGGCCATGGGGTATTAATAAATCAATGATTATTATTGTGATAATTATAAAGTAATAATTAAACCAATTTATGTGGTGAGTGAACCTTCACTTCCTGATCACCCTTCCCAAAGGCTTTAAAATCTATTGAACAGTATACCATGATGGGCTTGAGCTGTCCATGTTGTCCTATGAGTAAATGTGAAAGAATATGTGTGGAGGAGATGGGTGGCAGAGAAGGGAAAGTGGAGGTAATAGAGACAGAGGAGGAGAAAGGGAAGATAAATATGTGAGACTTGGGGAGCCATAAGAAAGTTCGTGCACCATTTGCTTAAATTCTTGGATCCTATATTGTCCATCATGTTTTCTTTTATAACAACCGTATCCCAAATCAAGTTTGAAAGGCATTTTGGTGAAATCTTCTTTGTTTTCTTTATAAATCAGAGACTTTCGTGATGGAAGAGCCAAATTCCCAGCAAGGGTCAAGTCAGTCCCATGCTTGGAAAGATGTGATTGATGGATCTTACTGTAGTTCTCCTGAGGATCCCGGTAAAAATATTAACTCTGAGGTAAGTTATCCAGAGAGAATCATAAAAATACTGTTTTCTCCAGTTACAGTGAAGGAATCTTGGAACTCTGGCGTATCTTTTTACGTTTATAATTCATATTTCATCTTAAATTGTCTAAATTTCTTTAGTAAGTGGCAGGATAAAAATGATTTTTGTCTGCAAAAGAGTATTTTCTAGGCCGGGTGCAGTGGCTCATGCCTGTAATTCTAGTACTCTGGGTGGCCGAACCACATGGATTACTTGAGCTCAGGAGTTCAAGACCAGCCTGAGCAAGTGCGAGACTCCATCTCTAAAAAAAACATAGCGGGACATTGTGGTGGGCACCTGTAGTCCCAGCTGCTTAGGAGACTAAGGCGGGAGGATTGCCCGCGCACAAGAGTTTGAAGTTGCTGTAAGCTATGACGCCATGGCACTCTACTGAGGGTGACAAAGTGAGACTATCTCAAAAAAATATATATATGTATATATACTTTTTTTCTAGAAGTTTAGGACTGTAAAGCACAAGATAAAGTAGTTTCATAGTGAAATTTTTTAGTATTTGCATGCTACATTAGAAGAACAATTGTATTTAAATTTGGTCATATGTTGAGACTTCTACTAGACCCCACATTTCATATGTTATGGAATCTTTTAGAATAGTAGCCAATCGCTTCTCAGCCTTTTGGCTAAGATCAAGTGTGGAATAGTAGCCAATATACCTATGTTTTGTTTCTCATCAGAAATTCACCCTTCCTACCTCTAAGAATAATGCTTAGACCTACCTATTACCTTGACCTTGAATGTGAAAAATTGAAAGATCCATAACCAAAACAAAATGTTAAAAAAAAGTTAATTTAAAAAATAGATATTTAAAAATATAGTTAGAAACAATGTGCTTTAAAATATTTTCTCAATTGTCACTTTATTGGTTGTACAAATGTAAATATTGCCACATCAGATGAAAATAAACCAGTGCTTTTCTAGTCTGTTCTGTCATCATGAATTTTGATAACCACTCAGAGAATTCAAAGTCAAACCCACACTGAAACTGAATGCCCCTGGAAGGAAAAACAATTTCACAGTGTATTCATATGGAATGTGTTTGACTAAATATTTGATTATATACTGGGTGTTGAGATACTGGATTGCCAGTACTATTCTCATCTTCATTTGGTTTCAAGCATTTCTTAAAGTTTACTTACTGAAAATTATGATTAGGCAAACTTGTTTATGATCTGGGGGAAGAAAAATACAACTTTCGTTATCATAGACATTAACAAAATAGATTTTTCCACTTGCTTGAAATGGAGAGAAGGAAAGAGATTGATGTACCAGTTCTTTTGAACCTAATGCTTTAACCTTCAATCCTATTCTTACTCTGCCTCCAAAAATGGTGAACAAATGTGAAATATAGTCAAGTATGGGAGAACAATAAATTTGAAAGGATGGGAAAATACTGATTCTGATTAATCATTTTCAGACATTTATAAAACAGAAATTTTATGCATAGTAACGGCTAAACTAAAAGTATCTAAAATGCAGAATTGTTATAGAAATTAAAAGAGAAAAAAGCATAAGACTCCACAAATATGTATATTAAAGTAAAATGCTACTCCTTATATTCACTAAAATTAGAAAAAGCTGAAGTGAAAAATCAAGTAAACTATGTTAGAAGAAGCTCTTAATCAATGTCAGAGATGACAGCTAAGGGATGAAGCTTGGAGACAGGTTAGAGATGAAAGGGGAATGGCAGCTTTTATAGTGATGAGAAAGGGAGGAGGTGATGGGGAATTGGAAATTTCTGGCTTCCTCTTTGTCCTTCTCCCTTTGTCTTCACTGCCCTTATAGCAGATACATTTTCTTCTTCCTTCTTGCCAGTGACAGCTTCAGCAGCAGTGGCAGGAACCCTGTCATGGCCTGAGGAAGGATATTAATATCCCCTCTCTCACTCTCACTCCTTCAGCTTGCCCATTGCAAATATTTTTCCTCTACCACCTGGCATTGGCATGAGAATAGAGGTAGGGAACTGGGATTAGATAAAATGCTTCAAAGCAGAGTGGTCTGGATAGCACAGCAGTAGAGACTTAATGTGAAGCCTGCAGTGGAGTGGGAAATAGGAAGGAAAAGGATAGGCAGCAAGAAGGGAAGAGGCATGCAAGTTTCTTGTTTATGGTTGGTATATGGAAAGTAGGAATATATAAATTAAGTATTGCCTATCTGGGATATTTTAGAAATAATATTTTAAGAATGTGGATAGTATTTTAAATTAGTTTGAGAAATGAGATTTCATGTGATTAAAGCATTTAACAAAATTAGATTGTTCTTGTAATAACCAAACACTAGCTAAATTACCTATCTTTCCCTAATTTGCTTCAGCGGGATATTGTTGAAATGATATCTTCAGCTGCTGAGGAATCATCTTTAATGAATCCCTTCTTGGCACAAGAAATTGAATATTGTCCAGTTGAATTGGTAAATATATGTGTAGTCTTGGGGATAGTCTTAAAAACTTTGTTCCTAAATATTTTACACCTTAAGAATTGATATTTAGTTTGATGTAAGCACATCAAATTGTATAAAAAAACACATTGTAACCCACATATGCATAAATGTATTCATGATCTATGTTATATGACTTAATTAAAATAAAAAAGGGTCCTCTGCACACCAAAGGGGGGGAAAAGAATTGATATTTAGAATTGTCATGTTACTTTCTAAATTAATAATTTAAACTTGTGATCTCAACAGAGATGTTTGTGAATAGTTTGATATTTTTACTCTTTTTTTTATCTTTCTTTAATTTCTATTGAAACTTCAAATAATTTTAAAGGGAAGTATGATTTTTTTATGCTTATTAAAGGTGATCACAAGTTTTTAAATGTTGGGAATCACTGTTTTACTGTTTTAAGTTATTTTTATAACATTTTGAGAGAACAACTATAATTAGGGATGTGGCGTAGGGTCATTTGAATTTTTATTTTATTTACCAAAAAAATGGGCATTTTCCCCTTGATATCGTGTGGCTTATGGCCTATATCTGTGCAAGACTTCTGAAAATTAGAAGAATAAAATGGTCTGCTCAAAAGGCTACATGTGTGAATATTGAAAACAGAAGTAAAATCTGATTGGCCTGATTTCCCTATGTGTTACTGCCTAATTTCTCTGGTCCTTGTCCCAGAGTACTAAAGGCATTTTTTAAATTCTTTTATTTATTTTTTATGTTTTTATTAAATCATAGCTGTGTACATTAATGTGATCATAGGGCACCCCCACCAATCCCCTTCCCTCTGCCTACCTCCCTCCTCCCTCCCCTCCCTTTCCCCCTTCCCCCTATTCTTAGGTTGTAAGTGGGTTATAGCTTTCATGTGAAAGCCATAAATTAGTTTCATAGTAGGGCTGAGTACATTGGATACTTTTTCTTCCATTCTTGAGATACCTTACTAAGAAGAATATGTTCCAGCTCCATCCATGTAAACATGAAAGAGTAAAGTCTCCATCTTTCTTTACGGCTGCATAATATTCCATGGTGTACATATACCACAATTTATTAATCCATTCGTGGATCTATGGGCAATTGGGCTTTTTCCATGACTTAGCAATTATGAATTGCGCTGCAATAAACATTCTGGTACGAATATCTTTGTTATGATGTGATTTTTGGTCTTCTGGGTATATGGCATTTTTTAAATTCTAAGGAATTTTATCAAAAGCTTTCTGGTAAATAATATCAAAACACCTATTAATTCCTAATGTTAATTTGTTTTTAAATAAATTATCTTTATAATGATTTCCAAGACTATTCTATATGTGGAAAATAGATTGAATTCTCTGGATAATTCTAAGTCAGAATAAATAACCTGAACTTTTTACTTGAAAGGTTCAAACAGACGAACCAGAAGTTGGTTGGTTCATTTTTGTCATTCTCTGTGCTTCTATAGTCACAGGTTATTTTCATACGTGGTCAAGCAAATCACAACACAGCACAGTTCAGCTGTTTTAATAATCACCCAGGCTTTCCACACAGTGGATTCAGCTGTACGATGTCCAGATAGATCAAGTGGACAGGCTTTAGCAAAATGCACACACTATTTCTTCTGAGCCTTTCTTTGGTTAATTTAGTTGTATGTTATAGGTAAAGTTAGAGTCTCACGGATCTTTAACAAAGAGGTTTTTACATTTCAAAAATAGCATTTGTGTATTTAACAACAAACATTAGTAAGCAAGTAACTTCCCTTATCCAAGGACAGACTGAAAAGAAATAAACATAAATTGTAGCTGGAGAGATTTAGAAAATGGTAGTCATATTTTCAAATCAATCTCTTTGGGATTTAAGAAAGACAGGTTGAGGATACTGATATAGCAATTTCCTGGACTAAGTCAAAGATTGCCTTTAGCCTCAAATCATTTAAAATGTCATGTAAAATATTCTGGAGCTTTCTGAAATTGTCTTGGAGTCTATGAAATGGTCAGCACATTTAGGAAGTGTCTAGGCTGCAAAGCTAAACATGAAGGCTAGACCAATAGTAGGTATGTGATAAGGGTGACGAAGGTGCTGCTGGGTTGCAAGCTTATAACTAGTCCAGGAAAAATTACAAAATAGGTCATATTTGCGCCACTTCTCTTTCCTCAACCCTTTGTAGGTCTGTTCTTTCCTCAGATTCTTAAGTTTCTATTCTCACCTGTTAAGGTGTTGGTTTGCAAGGGATTGGAGTGAATTCTTGCAAAGGGATTTCAGCTTTACGATTTTTAAGTATTGAGGTATTTCTGAAAGTGGTTAAGCCTTAAATACTGATAAGAATGAATATATTTTGATAACATGACAGGCAAAGGGTCAGTCTTGTTTGGACAAGGCATCTCAAAATCTGAAAGATTTATAGCCCAGTTATACACAAACTACCAAACACCAGTTGTGTTTAGAGCTTCTCTATTACCAGGTAAGTTCAGATAAAGGCCTACACAAGGCAGTACATTTTATAGCTTTATTTTTAATTTTGTCAACTGAGTTCAGATTGAAAAAGTGGTTCTTTGCTAACTTTTCAAAGTAAGGGCATAATGCCCTAGATGCGTTACCAAATAAAGATTGCAAAATCCACTATGTTGGAGCCACATAAGGAGGTGAATATCTTGGAAATATAGGTGAAATCTTGGAAAGATTGATCTATAGTTGTATATTAATCTTATTCTATTATCAGACTATAAGCTCTTTACTTGGCAGAACCCAGTGTTAACAGTTGTGTTTCTTGTAGCAGCTAACACTATACTTGGCAAATATTTAAAAATTCAGTAAAATTTGCTTAAATGAAATATTTTATTTATCAATCGTTCAAACAGGAGTCATCGAGGAATGAACAACATATTGAGGCAGAGAGATGGAATCGAAGAATACATCTGATGTTAAATAGTTTACGGGTGAGATGGTCGGGTTTGTCAACCCTATTTTTATTTTTAAAAATGATTAAAATATTGACTTCAAGCTTCTAGATATTAATAAAAATGAAACAATTTTCCTTATATATTTTCTGAGGCCAAATTGCACTACAGTGAGATGATTTTTAGTGGTATATCCAAAGCTAAATATATGAGTTTGTTTTTGGTGCCTGCATATTCTAATCAACTTCTTACACATATTCCCCTAGACATCTATTCTGTGTCCCACTCTTATTTTTAGCAGGCTATCAACTAATTCTCAGTATAGAACAACTAAGTGTATAATAGTTCAAGAGTGATAACCTGGGTAATTTTTAATTTTAATTTATATTTTTATCAAAATAACGTGTGTAGGTTTGGCGCCTGTAGCTCAGTGGCTAGGGAGCTGGCGGGTTCGAACCCTACCTGGGCTTACCAAACAACAATGACAACTACAACCAAAAAATGGCCAGATGTTGTGGCTGGCACCTGTAGTCCCAGCTACTTGGGAAGCTAAGGCAAGAGAATCACTTGAGCCCAAGAGTTGGAGGTTGCTGTGAGTTGTGATGCCAGAGCAACAGCTTGAAACTCTTATCTCAAAATAAAAATAACATGTGTGTATAATTTTTAAAGTTCAATAGAACTATGTTATAAGACTGAAAAGGGGGCGGCGCCTGTGGCTCAGTGAGTGGGGCGCCAGCCCCATATGCCGAGGGTGGTGGGTTCAAACCCAGCCCCGGCCAAACTGCAACAAAAAAATAGCCGGGCGTTGTGGCGGGCGCCTGTAGTCCCAGCTACTCGGGAGGCTGAGGCAAGAGAATCGCGTAAGCCCAAGAGTTGGAGGTTGCTGTGAGCTGTGTGAGGCCACGGCACTCTACCCGAGGGCGGTACAGTGAGACTCTGTCTCTACAAAAAAAAAAAAAAAAAAAAAAAGATAAAGACTGAAAAGGAAATATGAGGTAGTGAAAAACCCAACAATCAACCATAAAGTTGACAAGCCACTCCTTCCTCATCTCTAAGTCCTGCTCACCAGGAGCAATTATATTAAGCTATTGCTTTTAGTGCGTATATCCCTATTTCTAATTAATATCCTTTTACTGCTCTTTCTTGATATGTCAGCTTTAAATTTTAATAATTGACTTATTTTGATATAAAATGAAAATTTAGCTTAGTTACTTTCCCTACCCTGGTATACTTACAATATAAGTTGTTTAGTGTTTACAGTGTTACGTGTATAATTGTAATAGTTGTATTGCAAGTTTGATTGTGACAAACAGCCAAAATATTGGCGGCTTTAAAAAAGTAGAAATTTATTTCTTTCTCAGGTAAAAGTCCAGTCTGGTATGGCAACTATACTCACAAAATTGTCAGGGACCCAGGTTTCCTTTGTATTGTTTTCCTCATTCTCAAGATTCAAAATGGCAAACTACCCACCATGTCTATATTCTAATCAGCAGCAAAGTTTCCATTAAGGGTACCACCCAGAAATTGGGTGCTTTATTTTTTGCATTTCATTGAATGGCGCTTAGTCACATTGTCACATCTTGGCAGGAAATATAGTCCTTACTTGGTAACCTTAGGCCCAGCTAATAGTCCTAGTACTATAGAAGAGCAGATATTAAAGGACAACCAGTATTCACTGCCACAAAGACTATGTAATTTTCATTCACATTGAAGCTTCATAATGTAATTACATTTCTTTTTTTTTTAAATGTATGAAAAAGAAGTCTTGAGAACTAGTACACTCATATATTGAATTTGATATTAAAATTATCTTATTTTAAATTTCCATTTCCAGTTTTTTTTTTGTTTTTAACTCTCTCATCAATTTCTTTTTTTTTTTTTATTGTTGGGGATTCATTGAGGGTACAATAAGCCAGTTACACTGATTACAATTGTTAGGTAAAGTCCCTCTTGCAATCGTGTCTTGCCCCCATAAAGTGTGACACACACTAAGGCCCCACCCCACTCCCTCCATCCCTCTTTCTGCTTCCCCCCCATAACCTTAATTGTCATTAATTGTCCTCATATCAAGATTGAGTACATAGGATTCATGCTTCTCCATTCTTGTGATGCTTTACTAAGAATAATGTCTTCCACTTCCATCCAGGTTAATACGAAGGATGTAAAGTCTCCATTTTTTTTAATGGCTGAGTAGTATTCCATGGTACACATATACCACAGCTTGTTAATCCATTCCTGGGTTGGTGGGCATTTAGGCTGTTTCCACATTTTGGCGATTGTAAATTGAGCTGCAATAAACAGTCTAGTACAAGTGTCCTTATGATAAAAGGATTTTTTTCCTTCTGGGTAGATGCCCAGTAATGGGATTGCAGGATCGAATGGGAGGTCTAGCTTGAGTGCTTTGAGGTTTCTCCATACTTCCTTCCAGAAGGGTTGTACTAGTTTGCAGTCCCACCAGCAGTGTAAAAGTGTTCCCTTCTCTCCACATCCACGCCAGCATCTGCAGTTTTGAGATTTTGTGATGTGGGCCATTCTCACTGGGGTTAGATGATATCTCAGGGATGTTTTGATTTGCATTTCTCTAATATATAGAGATGATGAACATTTTTTCATGTGTTTGTTAGCCATTCGTCTGTCGTCTTTAGAGAAAGTTCTATTCATGTCTCTTGCCCATTGATATAAGGGATTGTTGGCTTTTTTCATGTGGATTAATTTGAGTTCTCTATAGATCCTGGTTATCAAGCTTTTGTCTGATTGAAAATATGCAAATATCCTTTCCCATTGTGTGGGTTGTCTCTTTGCTTTGGTTATTGTCTCCTTAGCTGTACAGAAGCTTTTCAGTTTAATGAAGTCCCATTTGTTTATTTTTGTTGTCGTTGCCATTGCCATGGCAGTCTTCTTCATGAAGTCTTCCCCCAGGCCAATATCTTCCAGTGTTTTTTCTATGCTTTCTTTGAGGATTTCTATTGTTTCATGCCTTAAATTTAAGTCCTTTATCCATCTTGAGTCAATTTTTGTGAGTGGGGAAAGGTGTGGGTCCAGTTTCAGTCTTTTACATGTAGACATCCAGTTCTCCCAACACCATTTATTGAATAGGGAGTCTTTCCCCCAAGGTAAGTTCTTGTTTGGTTTATCGAAGATTAGGTGGTTGTAAGATGTTAGTTTCATTTCTTGGTGTTCAATTCGATTCCAAGTGTCTATGTCTCTGTTTTTGTGCCAGTACCATGCTGTCTTGAGCACTATGGCTTTGTAGTACAGACTAAAATCTGGTATGCTGATGCCCCCAGCTTTATTTTTATTACTAAGAACTGCCTTAGCTATACGGGGTTTTTTCTGGTTCCATACAAAACGCAGAATCATTTTTTCCAAATCTTGAAAGTACGATGTAGGTACTTTGATAGGAATGGCATTGAATAGGTAGATTGCTTTGGGAAGTATGGACATTTTAACAATGTTGATTCTTCCCATCCATGAGCATGGTATGTTCTTCCATTTGTTAATATCCTCTGCTATTTCCTTTCTGAGGAGTTCATAGTTTTCTTTATAGAGGTCCTTCACCTCCTTCGTTAGGTATATTCCTAGGTATTTCATTTTCTTTGAAACTATGGTGAAGGGAGTTGTGTCCTTAATTAGCTTCTCATCTTGACTGTTATTGGTGTATACAAAGGCTACTGACTTGTGGACATTGATTTTATATCCTGAAACATTACTGTATTTTTTGATGACTTCTAGGAGTCTTGTGGTTGAGTCTTTGGGGTTCTCTAAGTATAAGATCATGTCGTCAGCAAAGAGGGAGAGTTTGACCTCCTCTGCTCCCATTTGGATTCCCTTTATTTCCTTGTCTTGCCTAATTGTATTGGCTAGAACTTCCAGCACTATGTTGAATAGTAAAGGTGACAGAGGACAACCTTGTCTGGTTCCAGTTCTAAGAGGAAAAGCTTTCAGTTTTACTCCATTCAGTAAAATATTGGCTGTGGGTTTGTCATAGATAGCTTCAATCAGTTTTAGAAATGTGCCACCTATGCCTATACTCTTCAGTGTTCTAATTAGAAAAGGATGCTGGATTTTATCAAATGCTTTTTCTGCATCTATTGAGAGGATCATGTGATCTTTATTTTTGCCTCTGTTAATATGGTGGATAACGTTTATGGACTTGCGTATGTTAAACCAGCCTTGCATCCCTTGTAATTACATTTCTTTTCTTGTCAACTTTATGGTTGGTTGTTGGGTTTTTCACTACCTCTATTCGTTTAGTATCTACATACCCATACTTAATTATTTTTCTAAACTCCCTAACAATATAATAAAAATACATTTTAGTATGGTCAGATAATATCGATTGATTCATCAGTTTTGTTTTGTTTTTTTCTTTAAGTTATCTTTCCTGGAGCTCATTATGTCTTGTTTTAATCTAGACTCGTTGCTTTTTAGATCTGTCTTGGTTTTTGTCTTGGAATGTTGCTTTATCATAAATAGGGGAATTTTTTTGCCTCTTGTCTATGTATATTTAGTTCCTCTGTTTTGTGTGTGTGTGCTTTGATCTTCTTTTATCATAAATTTTTTGGTGGTTAGCAATCCCTCATAATTTCTCAGATGAAGAGTAATAAGAGATAGTGATCCTGTGCACAAGCTTGAAATTTTCTTTATTTTACCTTTAATTTGATCAGTTGTTTCTGGAAATATATTTCTTTCAGATTGAAATATATTTCTTTTCAGGTTGAAAATATATTTCTTTCAGATGTTGGAAGCTTTGTAAAAATTCTAGGATTCTTGTGTTGTTATCAAAAACTCAGATGTTGTTGTGGTTCATGATCCTTTGTAAGTGACCTTTATTTTCTCTCTAGAAGCTTTTAGTTCTTTTTTAAATTCCTGGTGCTCTGAAATTTCATAATGATATACTTCGTTGTTGTTGTCTTTTAATTGTGCTGAGCATGAAATGGTTCTTTTAATGAGAAGTTTCATGTCCTTGAGTTCTAGGAATTTTTTTTTCTTGCTTGGACTTTCTTTTTGTTTTTTGTTTGATTTTTTTTTATCATAGCTGTGTACATTAATGCGATCATGGGGCACCATACACTGATTTTATAGACCATTTGACATATTTTCATCACACTATTTAACATAGCCTTCCTGGCATTTTCTTAGTTATTGTGTTAAGACAGTTATAGTCTACATTTACTAAGTTTCACATGTACCCTTGTAAGATGCACCATAGGTGTAATCCCACCAATCACCCTCCCTCCGCCCATCTTCCTCTTTCCCTCCTCTCCCCTCCCCCTTCCGCATATTCTTAGGTTATAACTGGGTTATAGCTTTCATAGCTTATGAAAGCCATAAATTAGTTTCATCGTAGGGCTGATACATTGGATACTTTTTCTTCCATTCTTGAAATACTTTACTAAGAAGAATATGTTCCAGCTCCATCCATGTAAACATGAAAGAGGTAAAGTCTCCATCTTTCTTTAAGGCTGCATAATATTCCATGGTGTACATATACCACAGTTTATTAATCCATTCGATGGGCATTTGGTCTTTTTCCATGACTTAGCAATTATGAATTGGGCTGCAATAAACATTCTGGTACAAATATCTTTGTTATAATGTAATTTTTGGTCTTCCTTACCTAGTAAAGGAATTATAGGATTGAATGGCAGATCTATTTTTAGATCTCTAAATGTTCTCCAAACATCTTTCCAAAAGGAATGTATTAATTTGCATTCCCATCAGCTGTATGTAAGTGTTTCCTTTTTTCCACATCCATGCCAACATCTCTGGTTTTGGGATTTTGTGATAATGGGATAATCTTAGTGGAGTTAGATGATATCTCAAAGAAGTTTTAATTTGCATTTCTCTGATGATTAAGGATGATGAGCATTTTTTTATTTGTCTGTAGGCCATGCACCTGTCTTCTTCAGAGAAGTTTCTCTTCAAGTCTCTTGCCCAGTCTGCAATGGGATCACTTGTTCTTTTCTTGCTTTTACGTTTGAGTTCTCTGTGGATTCTGGTTATTAAACCTTTGTCGGAGACTTAACCTGCAAATATCCTCCACCATTCTGAGGGTTGCATGCTTGCTTTACTTACTGTGTTCTTGGCTTTGCAGAAACTTTTTAGTTTGATCAGGTCCCAGTATTCCATTTTGTGGAAGTTGGAGTTTGATCAAAAGTTTCTGAGTGAGTTTACTTTTGTGGTAGAGGATTGGGCTGGTCATTATGGAGGATAAGTCTGAGAATATCCTGAAGAGCTGGTTTGGTTATGGCAAATTTCTTCACCATGTGAATGTCATTAAAGTATTTCATTTCTCCATCATAAATGAAACTCAGTTTAGCTGGATACAGGATCCGGGGTTGAAAGTTATTTTGTTTTAGGATATTAAAAGTTGATGACCACCCTCTTCTGGCTTGAAAAGTTTCAGCAGAGAGATCTGCAGTCATTCTAATATTCTTCCTTTTGTGGGTAATGGTTTTCTTACATCTGGCTACTTTCAGAATTTTTTCCTTCATATTAACTTTAGTGAAGTTAATTATGATGTGCCTGGGGGATGTCTTATTTGGGTTGAGTCATGCTGAGGTTCTGAAACTGTCTGCTATCTGAATTTCAGAATCTCTTGGCATGTCCTGAAAATTCTCTCATAATTTCATGGAGAAGGTCCTTTGTGCCTTGCGAATCCATTTGATCGCTTTCAGGGATTCCAATGAGGCGGATATTAGCCTTCTTTGAATTATCCCAGAGCTCTCTGAGAGAATGATCCGTTTTTGCTCTCCATTTCTCTTCCTTTTTGAGTGTTTGGGAGCATTCAAAAGCTTTTTCTTCAATGTCAGAAATCCTTTCTTCTGCTTGCTCCACTCTGTTACTGAGGGATTTTACTATATTTTTATATTTTCCAGATTTTGAGGACTGCAAATTCTTGCTTCAGTGTGTCCAAATCTTTGGTGGTTTTGTCTTTAAATTCATTGAATTCTTGAGACAACTTTTGAATTTCTCCTCGAATTTCTAATTCCAACTTTTGAATTGCTCCTCAAATTTCTAATTCCAAATTTTCCTCCATTCGATTAATCTTGTTTGCAATCCAAATTCTGAATTCGATTTCTGACATCTTGGCCAGCTGTTTATGAATGGGATCTTCAGTTACATCTGCCATATCTTTCCTTGAGGGGGTTGATCAACTCTGGTTATTCATGTTACCAGAGTTTTCCCGCTGATTCTGCCCCATGATTATTTTACACCATTTGACTTTTCCCCTGGAGCTTTGCCGAGGACCCGTACAGTGCTACGGCCTGAGAAACTAGGGACCTGTTTGGTGTGGTAGGTCTATGTGGCTCTGTCTTGTTTTCACCTGGTCTCTGTCCAACCCTAGTAAAACAGTTACTCTGAGTTGAAGTCTCAGCTGTAAAGAAATATCAGCAATTAAGTCACCCCGCCCCCCACAGGCAACAATTGGAAAAGGAAAATCAAACCTTCCTACAACCACACACCCAGGGCACCACTTGGATAGTCCTTGGGTGATTGGCTCAGTTCAAAAGGTCCAAATCAATTGTCTCAGTCAGCACCTGTCTCAGGTGGAAGAGTTTAAAAGGTCTCTGGCAACTAGATCACAGGAGTTTGCTGACAACTCAAACATGACTTGCTCCGGTGCTCTGTGAGGTCAGGAGGACCCACCCAGCAAATAGATTAGTCTTGGAAGGTTGATGCCTCCTTCCCCACCTTGCACCTCTGTCACACCCAGTCACTGATAATCCCACAGGGCTGTGACCCAGTTGCCTCCAATGAGCAGATAATCCAGGGGTTTGCAACTGCCTGAATCACAAGGAAATCTATGTCTCCTCAGCCAGGCTGCTGCTCTCTGCCTCTATCCGGCAGTGGGAGGTGAGGCCTGACAACCTCAGGCGCTTGATGGAGGCTGGGGGTATTCTGTTAGTTCCGGCCCTGCCCCTGATTGATGTTACTGACCAAACAGAACAACTTTGCGGAATTTGTTTCTGTCCTGGCTAAATTCCCCTGCAGAAGAGAAGCTGTTTTGAGTTCCCAGAATCTGCGCCTCAGGCCCTGTCTTTGTTGCTGCCTGGTAGTTTGTATTTGCAGCACGGTTAGCTGTCAGTTCTAGCCTCCTGCCCTCCTTTGTCTAGGCTGATGATCCCCTGGGGGCCAGGTGCATCTTAGGCTCAGTAAAGCGGTCCTCTGGGTCAGCCCCGCCCTGGGAGTCTGTGGCACTGCGTGGTGCATTTTCTAGTCCCCGCGCTCCACCCAGGCCAGTACTGCCTCAGGCAAAACCTTTACTCATGGGGTCTGCATTTCCGTCCCAGATCTGTTCCGCTGGTCGTTGCCACCTGAGAAGATGTCCAGCCTCCTGTGGTTGCCCAGAGAGACAGGGGGTATGACTCCAGAATATCCAGGGGTGAGCTCTATTGTTGCCAAAAATGGCTGCTGCTCTGCACCTCGGGGCACCACCGCTCTGGCATGGTGCCCTCTCAGCCGACTGTCCTCTCCTCACTCCTGTGCCACAGAGTCAGCACTGACCAGCAGCAGCAACTCAGGCCCTGTCCACAACCCTCGAGAAATCACCCAAGAATCTGGACTCCTGGGGGACAGGCCTCCAGACCTCAGAGTGAGAATGGAGGGGAGTGCTGGGAGCTCAGAATTTCAGGTAGAGAATATATACAGTTTTACACAGTTTTATGCCTGGCAGGAGAGCTCCATGGCACCCTAGTAGGGGAAGTAGGTCCAGTTTTTAGAGGGTCTCTCCCGTGGAGTATAATGGGAATACTTTTGAACTCTGCTTGTTTGTTTATGGGGTACTCCAAGCCATTCTCATGGGGGAGGGGACTCCCGTCCACTTGGTGATGGATTTTGTACCTTGTGTTTGTATCCCTGGGGTCGCAGCTTGCCTCAGCAGGGTTGATGTGTTTTCTCCAACCTTCTCTCTTGGCGCAGTTCTAATCCGCCAGGTTACTTGCTAAATTTCTGTTCTTTAACTCTCCTTCTGGACAGGAGCCTCTGTGGAAAGCTGGCTTCAGTCAGCCATCTTGTCTCCCCACTGTTTGTTTTTTTTTTTTTTGAGACAGAGTCTCACTTTGTCACCCTCGGTAGAGTGCAGTGACATCACAGCTCACAGCAACCTTAAACTCCTGGGCTCAAGCAGTTCTCTTGCCTCAGCCTCCCAAGTTGCTGGGACTACAGGCTCCTGCCACAACGCCTGGCTATTTTTTTTTTTTCTGCAGTTGCCATTGTTGTTTAGCAGGCGTGGGCTGGGTTCAAACCCACCAGCCTCTGTGCATTTGGCCAGTGCCTTTAACCACTGAGTTACAGGCGCTAAGCCTTTCTTTTAGTTTTTTTATCTATTCTCTCTTCCTGAAGGGCCTGTGAGTAAGATTTGGATCTCTTGAATTGCTCCTTTAATTTTCAAAAAAAATTTTTATTTCCTATATTAATTATCTTTGGGTTTTTTCTGTTCTCTAGATGATTTCCTCAACTTTTCAATCTTTATTGAATTTTTATTTCTGCTTTTACCTTTTTGTTTTCCAGGAATTTTTCTTATTAACTATTCTTTTATCTTGTAGCATGCTAATCTTTTGATTTAATTATTTATTTAGTTTTTTTTTTTGCAGTTTTTTTTTTTTTTTTGGCTGGGGCTGGGCTTGAACCCACCACCTCTGGCATATGGGGCCGGTGCCCTACTCCTGTGAGCCACAGGCGCCGCCCTTATTTAGTTTTTTTTAAGTAGCTTTAATGAGATATGACTAACTTGCAATAAACAGTACCTGTTTAAAGTATACAGTTAGATAAGTTGTAACATATATAGTACCTGTGAAACCATCACCACAGGTACTACGAGAGAGTGAACATAGCTAATAGCCCAAAGCAGTTGGATCTTTGATTTCACAGAACTGGAAAGCTGTTCACACAGGTCTTTAGATTTCTCTCTCTCTCTTCTTCCTTAGTAAATCGTCCACAGAGGTAATCATTTTGAAAGGTTGAAATATTTGGCTTTACCAAAGAGTGTTTCTTTTAAAAAAAAAAAAAATTCCTTCAGAGAAACACTTAAATGGGAGAAGGGTCAAAAAGAATGCATATGTTTCAGTCTTTTACTGTAGCGGGCTGTAAAATGACAGAAGAATTCTGTGAAGGTAATCCTTTGAGATAGAGGATCCTGGGATATTCTCTTAGGTAAAAAAAGCTTACAGCTGACGTGTAATATTATGTCTTATGGGCTATTTGTAAGAAATTTAAGAGAATTGTTTTTGTTTTCCATTATTAAATATTTAAGCTCTTTTTTTTACTTTGCAAAAAAACTCTACAAAAGTTGTATATATATAACTTTAATTCTTTAAACTTTTTGGAAACAACTAGGCATAGCCAAAGTATGTGGTTACGTTTTGCTGTATTAGAACTTGAAAATGCAGTATGTGTGGTAAATCTACTGTTTGAAAGTTATGTCTTTGATTTGGTTAAAATTTTGTTAACTCCTAAAATAGTTATTTTTCCCCTTTAGTCACAAAACCCCTTATGGATTTATGTATTTTGAATGCTTATTTTTCTATCAGGCACCTGAAGTTGACTAGTCTTTTCCTATGTAAAAATTGCAAAACTTGTTAACTCTGTACTTTAATAAAATTTAAAATTGAAAACTAAAATAAATAAATAAATAAAACCCCCAAACATTTCCTTGTGCCCCTTGGGAGAAATGGCCTCCCTCTCCCATTCCCAAGAAACCAGTGATCTGCTTTCTCTCACTGTCATCCTAATCATTTTGCATGGATATAGTGCAAAACGTCTCTTAACTTCAGAGCTTATACTTTTCTTCTGTTCCCTGCATTCTCTTTCCATAATGATTTTCTTGAATGCATCCTTTTTTGCTCTTTAATGTTAGTTTACTTAAATGTCTGGCAGATCCTAGGTTATCTGTTTTTATTTAACAATGCGACACCAAAAAATCAATTGAAAGTTATATGCACGTGGATTGAACTTGTAGACTTGTGATATTCTTTTTTTTGAGACAGAGTGTCATTACGTTGCCCTCAGTAGAGTGTGGTGACATCACAGCTCACAGCAACCTCAAACTCTTGGGCTCAAGCGATTCTCTTGCCTCAGCCTCCCAAGTAGCTGGGACTACAGGTGCCTGCCACAATGCCTGGCTACTTTTTTTTCTGCAGTTGTCATTATTGCTGTAGTTGGGCCAGGCTGGGTTCAAACCCGCCAGTCTCAGTGTATGTGGCCGGCACCCTACCCACTGAGCTGTGGGTGCCACCTAGACTTGTGATCATTATAGTGAGGTAATTGGGAGGCACCTCCTTTCCCCAGATGTCGTTATTTAAAGCTTTTTTTTTTTTTGCCTTAGAATAGTCCGTTTTCTTCACTGCCTAGGAACTACTGTAAGCATGATGCCAGTGGTATGGAACCAAATAGAGGTATGGGAGAGGCTAGTAACCAGTCTCACTGTTCAGAATGTAGAATTTCACTTAATCTCCATTTGTGGTGTGATACTTCTCCATCATCCATAGTTGTAGTATCGGAAGCCCAGAGCCTCAGTATTTGGTAACTTCTGAAGGGCAACTTCCTGCATCCTGCTATGTGAGTAGTGGTTTCTGATTCTGTGAGGTAGTGGAGGGGACAGAGAAGCTAACTGTTCCCAACTAGACCCTCAAGGAATTCTTCTGTTTTTAGTTTCAACTCCCATCCTCAGCTCATAACATACAGATTTCTTCAGTTCCTGAGCTTTCTCAAGGTTCTAAATTGGAAATTGGCTTGCTATTTGCTGGCTTTCCTCCCTACCAGCACTTAGGTTTCACCTTTTTCTACTTTGCTGTGTCAGTCATGTCTTCCACTTTCTTTGTCTTTATCTTCTTCTTTTGTTACTTTTTATTCCTTTCCCTTCCTTTCACTGGGGTTTCCAAAAAGAATAGAAATAAACACATATGTTCAATCCTGCATATTTTTCCCATCCAGTTTTTTTTAAAAGAATTATTGGAATTTAAAAGCTGTCCTTGCTCTCTCCCAGGGGAAAAAGCTACCCTATTCACTTTTTTACTGTCAAGGGGGGGGAATAAATTAAGGCTGAGTATGCAATCACTGAAGGAGTGCTGACCCTAGGCCACATGTTTGGTTGAGATAAAATGTGATAAGGTATTTATCTTATTAGCTTGTTAAGTGTTATGAACTCACAAAAAACTTGGATATGATATTTTTAAAAATGTTTTACATCTGTCCACAGAATATGATACTCATAGGGATACTGGCCAGAATTCACTATGCTACAATATTCTTACTAAAAAACTGTATTTCCGTTCTAGGAATCTGCTTCTAAGTCCTAGTCTTCATGAAAGAACTTATCTTCATTCATAATTAAACACCATAATTAAATATATTATTGTACCTCAGTTATTTCTAGTAGGTACATGGGTGTGACATGGTGAACTCAGTATCTTTTTAATCTAAGCATAGAAACTGGGTAGTCTGCGCATGGTGGCTCACACCTATAATCTTAGCACTCTGGGAGACTGAGGCAGGAGGATTGCTTGAGCTCAGGAGTTTGAGACCAGCCTGAGCAAGTATGAGACCCTGTATCTACTAAAAACAGAAAAAAAAAAATCCTCTCTCTGAGTGCTTCTATAGTCCTAGCTACTTGAGAGGCTGAAGCAAGCCGATCGCTTTGAGCCCAGGAGTTTAAGGTTGCATTGAGCTATGGTGATGCTGCTGCATACACTCTACCCAGGGTGAGAGAGGTAGACTCTGTCTAAAAAAGAAAAGAAAAAAGAACAAAGGAAACTGGGCAATTTTTACATAATCATAATTCCCTGCAGTGGAAACGTATAATGTATTTCTCCATTTACCACTAGAATTTTTATAGTCACTTCCCACCCCAAGTATCTTTCAGGAGAAGAAACCTGACAGACTGATCATTTTCATTGCATTTGAGGCCTTAAATCTTGTGGATTTTTTTCCTTGAAAGTCTAAATTAATTACAATTCTCACAGGAGCCATTTATGTTAACATCATTTTTTAAAAAGATGAAATATTGTATAATACATTAGAAATTTGTATGATACTTTTGAAGTTCTCAGTGAACCAAGCTTATGCTCAGTGGCTTACGAGGTTTTATAAACTTATAGAAGAGTCATCCGAATTTCTCCATTTAAGGATTTTATAGCCTCTTAATCGAAAATGTCAAATTTTTTTTGTTTATTGTGTATCCATAGCCTGCTTTACTTCTAACGATCTTGTTTTCCTATTCTTCTCTCTTTTCTAATTATTTTCCCAGGAATCCAACAAGATGGGAATGCAGTCCTTTAGTCTGATGAAGCTCTGTAGAAATAGTGACCGAAAACAAGCAGCTGCCAAATTTTATAGCTTTCTTGTTCTAAAAAAACACCAGGCTATTGAGCTGAGCCAGAGCACTCCCTATGCAGATATTATAGCTACGATGGGACCAATGTTCTATAAAATGTGAAAGAAATCCAGAACATACAGATTTATATCATCACTGATATTTCTGTAGATTGTTCAATGCAATGCAGAAGCCATCTGGAAGCAGCTGAAGGTCTGAGCCATTTTGTAGATAGGCCGAACTCCTGTTTCCTCTCTGTAAGTTTGGAAAAATCATAGCCAGAATTAAAAACCTATATGCTTCCAGAAATAATAATAGCTAAGTAATGTTTTAACTTAGCTGATGTGAATATCTAACATTTGTCATTTTCCTGACTTGAACGTTTCCTTTAGGGTTCATTTAGGATGCACTTTTAAAACACTACATACATGCTTTCATATATACATTCAAGGATAGCTTTTAAAAGCTATTTTACATTGAATTATTTACTTGAAATTTTGTGGGTTAATCAATGAGTGATACTTTTATATTTCTACACAATTTATTTGCTTGCAATGCCTATCCTTGATTTGATCTAATGCCATGGTTTTTAATCTAATATCTTAATTGAAGAGTTATGAATTTTTTATTTGCATTAAATTACCTGAGTGGCTTTTAGTGTATTTATAGGTCATTTAACCATTTTATTTACTGTTTAATTATTATTATAACCACCATTAATGTGTCAACAAAACTAAATCTTACGTTAAAAAGATTAGAAGACTTTTTTTGGCATATTGTCTATAGCTACTATTTGAGTAAAGGTCACTAAAATAAATGTTCTTTTACTTGGTATTTAATGAGCATTTTTGACATCAAAACCATAGTTTTTCTTTTTTCTTATTTGATTTTTGAGTTAGGAAATTTTCATATTATGCTCTGTGAGCTCTATAATGTACTAGTAAAATGAAGTGTATGATACTCTTAAAATACTATCAGATCTGTAGGCTACAAACAACTAAATTCTAAATAACCTTTCTCAATGTATTAACACAAGATTTAAGTGTCAAAATTGTGTCTTTAAAATTAACAAGCAGAAAGTTGACCTTTTAATTTTAATACACAGTTCTATGAATTTTAACATATAGATTCTTGTAGCAATCTCTACAATCAGAATACAAACAATAACATAACCGTACAAAACTTCCTTGTGCTATCTTTTTGTAGTCACACCCTCCGTCATTATAACATTGGGCAGTCATTCTTCGCCAGGACTATACTTTTGCCTTTTTTGAGAATGTTATACAGACGGAAGCACATGGCATATAACTCTTTGAGAATGGATTCTTTCACTGTGTGTAATGTCTTTGAGATTTTATCCAAGTCATTGCATGTATCAGTGGTTTGTTTCTTTTTATTGCTGAGTAGTATTCTGTAATCTTGATATGTCACAGTATTTATCTTGTTAACCTCTGAAGGACATTTAAGTTGTTTTTCAGTTTTGATATTTATAAATAGAGCTACATACTTTCATGTACTATTTTTGTGTGAATATGAGTTTTTATTTCCTTAGGGTAAATATGTAGGAATGGGATTGCTGGGTCATATGGTAAGTTTATGCTTCACTTTATAAGAAATTACCAAATTATTTTCCAGAGTGGATGTACCATTTTGCATTAGAGTTGATTTTTTTGCTTGCTATTTTGAGATAATTATAGATTCATCTGCAATTGTAAGAAATAATGCTGACAAATCCAGTATACCAGCTTTTCTTAATGGCAACCTCTTGTATAACTTTAGTACAATAGGAAATGGGCACTGATACAATCTACTCACTTTATTTAGATTTCACCACTTTTACATGCACTCATTGTGTGTGTATATGTATTCTGTGCAATTTTATCACATATGTAGTTTTGTGTAATACCATAGTCAAGAAACAGAACAGTTTCATCACAAGGATCATTTGTGCTAAACTTTGTTAGCTACATCCAACTCCCTTTCTTCCTTTCTCCCTAACCACAAAGCTGTTCTCCATTTCTATAATTTTATCATTAACAGTTGACTTATATGGGTTAACCTTGTACCCTGTGACTTTGCTAAACTTACACATTAGTTCCAGGTGATTTTGTTTTGTTTTGTTTTTATAGATTCCTTGGGGTTTTCTGTATGAACAATCACATTGTCTGCAAGTAGGGACAGGTTTATTTTTTCTTTTGCAATCTGTGTACTTTTGTTTATTTTTCTTGCCCTGTTACACTGGCTAGAAGTCCCAATATTATGTTGAATGGAGGGGTCAGAATAGACATTCTTGCATTGTTCCCAATCTTAGATTTACTCTTACACCATTAACTATGATGAGTGCTATACATGGGTTATTTTGTGAGTTTTGGAGTGGGGAGAGTAGAGGTGTAATTTGTGTCAGGTTGAGCACATTGCTTTCTATTTTTAGTTGAAAGTTTCTATTATGACGAATTTTGTCACAGTTTCTTTCTTCAATGCATTGATTGGGTCATGAGAGTTCTTTCTTTAGACAGTTGAGCTGGTGGTATACACCCAATGGATTTAAAAATTTTTGGCCAGTCTTGTGTTTTCAGGATAAACCCCATTTGGTCATGGTATATTCCTTTCATATATTTCTGGGTTCGATTTGCTAATACATTTTAGTAGCTTTATTGAGACATTATTCACATACCTTTTAAAGTGAAATCAGAAATCACTGGTTTCTAGTGTATTCATAATTTAAACAATCATAACCATTATATAATTTTAGAACATTTTCATCACCCCCCAAATAAATCACATTTTTTTTAGCGATCACTGCTCATTCCCTTCCCTGCCCACAACCCTGGCGACCACTAATCTTTCTGTCTCCATAGATTTGTCTATTCTGTATGTTTTGTATAAATGGAATCATATAATATGTTGCCTTTTGTGTCTGGCTTCTTTCACCTATTATATTGTTTTTAAGGTTTATCCATATTGTAGAATGTATCAATACTTCATTCTTTTTTATGGCCAAATAATATTCTGTTATATAGATATACCACATTTGTTTACCATTCAATAGTTGATGAATATGTGGGTTGTTTCTTTAGCTATTATGAATAATGATGCTATAAACATTAGTGCATAATATCTTTGTATATATGTTTCATTTTTCTTGGGTGTATACCTAGGAGTGTAATTGCTGTTTCATTTGATAACTCTGTGTTTAGTTCTTTTGAAAAGCCATAAGCTATTTTCCAAAGTAGCTGTACTATTTTACATTTGCATGAACAATATGAATTCTAATTTCTCAATATCCTCAACAACACTTATTCCCCTTCTTTTTTATTATAGCCATCATAGTGAGTGTTAAATAGTATTTCGTGGTTTTGATTTGGATTTTCCTAATGACTAATGACATTGAGCATCTTTTCATGTGAATCCAGTACAGTTCAAACCTCTATAGTTAAGGGTCAACTGCAGTCTATAGTTATTAGGTAGAATGTTCAGTTGGACCTCATTGGTTGATGGTATTGTTTAGTTCTGTATCCTTGGTTATTTTCTTTCTACTAGTTCTACTGATCACTGAGAAAGAAGTGTGGCTCTGTTAATTTCTTCTTTTGGTTGTCAGTTTTTGCTTCATGTATTTTGAAGCTCTTTTATTAGATGCATATGCATTTAAAACTATTCTATCTTCTTGGCAAAGTGACTCTTTTGTTATTGTGTAATTATTCTCTTTGTTCCTGGTAAATTTCTTTGCTTCAAAATCTACTTTCCTTTTGATTAGTGTTTGCATGCTGTATCTTTCCCTCTCTTTTACATTTAGCCTATGTATACCATTGTATTTAAAGTGACTGTCTTGTAGACTGTATCTAATTAAGTCATTTTCACCCAGTCTGATAATCTCTGTTGTAATTAATGCATTTAGACCATTTATATTTAATGTAATTGTTAACATGTTTGGATTTAGGTTTACCATTTGAGTATTTCTTTATTGTTTGTTATATTTTTCATTCCTCTATTTTCCCCTTTCTTTCCTTCTTTTGGGATATTTGAACTTTTTTTTTTAGAATTCTGTTTTCTTTTACCTATTGTGTTTTTTATTGTATCTTTTGGTATAGATTTTTAGGTGGCTATTCTAGGGATTACAAATACATACTTAACTTTTCACAGTCTACTTAGAACCAATATTCTAAAATTCATAGAACCATGTATTAAAATACATGGTAAACCACTTTACTACTTCAGGTGGAATGTAGAAACATTACACTCTATAGGTTTCTTTACACTTCTCTCTTTATATTGTAGCTGTCCTATGTATTATATTTACATACATTAAAACCCATCAGATGATATTATAGTTGCTGCCTTCAGCTATCAAACATAGTCTATTAAATTTACAATTTTTGTTATTCTTTTTTCCTTTGTTCCTGATATTCCAAATTTCCTTCTAATATAATGGCTCTTTTGTCTGACGAACTTTCTTCTTTAGTTCTTTTAGAGCAAGTCCACTGGTGATATATTCTTGTAGTTTTCCTTTATCTAAGAATATCTTCATTTCATTTTCATTCCTGAAAGACTTTTAGCTGGGTACAGAATCCTGGGTGATAGGTATTTTCTTTATGCAATTTTAAAAAGGTGTCTTATTGTCTTCTGCCTTCCATGTTTCTGATGAGAAATCCACGATTATCAAATCACCATTCCTATATTACTAATACATCATTTTTCTCTGACTGCTTTCAAGATTTTTTTGTTTGTTTTTAGTTTTCAGTAGTAACAGAAAAGTATTATTTTTATTATTATCATTATTTGGTTTATCTTCTTTGAGGTTCACCAGGAAGCTGGAGCTTAGAGATTTTTTTATTATTTACTTAATTTTATTTTTATTTTATTTTATTTTTTGAGATAGAGTCTCACTTTGTCGCCCTGCGTAGAGTGCTATGGCATCATAGTTCACAGCAGCATGTCTCTTGGGCTGAAGTGATCCTCTTGCTTCAGCCTCCTAAGCAGCTGGGACTACAGGTAGCTGTCACAATGCCCAGCTGTTTTTAGAGATGTGGTCTCACTCTAGCTCAGGCTGATCTCAAACTCCTAAGCTTAGGCAGTCTGCCCCCACAGCCTCCCAGAGTGCTAGGATTATAGGTGTGATTATATAACACTGTGTCCAGTCTTAATTTTTTAAAAAAAATTTTAAGCAGAATCTTGCTCTGTCATCTTGGCTTGAGTGCAGTGGCGTCATCATAGCTCACTGCAACCTCAAACTTGGGCTCAAGCAATCCTCCTGCCTCATTCTCCCAGGTAGCTGAGACTACAGGTGTGCACCACAACACCCAGCTGATTTCTTCTATTTTGGGTAGGGACAGGGTATTGCTCTTGACTTTAAGCAATGCTCCCAGCAATACTCCAGGGTGGTAGGATTTATTTATTCTGTTCTGCTTTGCTGCCTACTCCCACAATTGTATCTGCACCTGGGCCAGATGGTGTGAGGACAGAAAGAGGCAAAACACAACGGGGCCTCACCCTCCCTACCTGTGGGGAGCGCCTATAGCTCTGTGAGTAGGGTGCTGGCCCCATATACTGAAGGTGGCAGGTTTGAACCCAGCCCCAGCCAAACCGCAACAACAACAAAGTTTCTCCTCCCTCTGAGTTTTAGGTACCTGTGGGTTCCTGCTGTCACAGCCACCACTGAAGGCTTGCCTGGGGACTGAGTTGTGTGACAATAGAGAAAAAATTTGACAAGAAAAATGATTTTCCCTATTCACTCTGAGCATCAGAGTTCTCCTTTCCTGATCCTTAAGTCAGAACTAGGGGAATTCTTTAGGAGCTCTTTCTCTGTCTGTTGATCCCAATTCCAGATTTTAGTCTGCCTTGAGACCAGAACAGAAGATAACCAGAGGAAACAAAAATGGTAAATTCACCATTAGTTCAGTGGTACAGTACATTAAATTCTGGCTGCCTTCTCCAATTTGCCTACTATTATTTTGTCTTCAGAATCCTTGTATAGCTTTGTTCAGGTTTTATTGCTGTATTTAGTGGGAGGAGTGTGCTTATCCAGAATCAGAACAAAAATTGGTTTTGAGATGAAAAAAAAATTAAGCATTTCCTAATTAGTCCAAAACAAGACAAAATTACCGATTTCATTGGAATAATTTTATTGTTTTTTGCTTATAATCCTCATTTTGGTGCAATTTACATTTTAACTGCTTTCTGAAGCTCAGGAGCATTCTTTACTAGCTAACATCATTCCAGAATGGAGTAATGTGGGTGAAAATGCCCTTTTGCTTTGTATAAGTTCCTCGTGGAGATTTCTGGGAAGTGTAGTCTTTTAAGTACCAAATCAAGGAGGGAAAGGCAACCAAACATGGGGACAGACAAAAAAAAAAAAAAATTACAATTTCAGAAATACGAATCTTTAAACAAAAATTATGGCTTCCTTTGGCTTTAAGTATAAAGATGTCACATATAATTTAGATAGGCAACTATTTCATTGCCTGTCTTTTTATTAACAAGGCAACTAATCCTTGTTAATATAAAAGGATGGTTTTAGACAACAGGCCTCAACAATTTCACATGGCTTTTTCACCTACTATTTCTTTCTTTTCTTTTTTGAGACAGAGTCTCTCTCTCCCCCCCACCCCCTGCTTTTTTTTTATTTTGAGACACGTCACCCTCGGTACAGTGCTATGGCATAACAGCTCATAGCAACCTCAAACTCCTGGGCTTAAGTGATTCTCTTGCCTCAGCCTCCCAGTAGCTGGGACTAAGGCACCCGCCACAATGCCTATATTTTCTGTTGCAGTTGTCATTGTTTAGCTGGCCCGGGCCAGGTTCAAACCCGCCAGCCTCAGTGCATGTGGCCGGAGCCATAACCACTGTGCTACAGGTGCCAAGCCACCTACTATTTCTTAGTCCTGCTACAATTGCTCTTCCAGTCTTTCCACAAAGCATAATATAATCATAGCCATCTAATATGAGAATTCAATTTAATTGAATAAAGGGGAAAATATAACCAATGTCCCTCCCTCAAATTTATAAGCATTTGTTACCAAAAACTGATGGATTTTCTGCAAATCAGAGCTACAGAAAAAGATTTCATTTTGAAAAACAACAGTAAATTTAAAATAAGTATTTCTTCATGTACATTATGAGAAGACCTCCCTGAGCTAGTGACATTTGCATAGAGACCTGGAAGAAGTGCAGATGTGAATCATGTGGATATCTGGAGTGTTCTGGGTAAGGATAGGAAATGGAAAGACCCAGAAGCAAGAAGGACCGTTTGATGGGAGGGAAGTGAGTGAGGGGAAAAGCTAAGCAAGATGAAGTCAGAAGGTGGGGTAAGAAGAGGGCAGGTATTGAGAGAGAGATGGAAAACCACTGATAGTTTTGAGCAGAGAGATTACTGATCAGATAGGGCTTGTTCAGAAAGAAGGAGCCCATTCCCATCCACCCACTTCCTATATCTGGAACAGATAAGAAACCAGGCTCAGGCAGGTATAATTGCTCACAGCTGTAATCTCAGCACCTTGGGAGTGACTAGAGCAGGAGTTAAGAGACCAGCCAGCACCTTGGGAGGTAGAGGTGGGAAGATCACTAGAGGTCAGAAGGTAGAGACTAGCCAGAACAACATAGTGAGACCCCACCCTACAAAACATAGAAAAATTGGCCAGGTGTGGTAGTCTTAGCTACTTGGGAAGCTGAGGCGAGAGAATCACTTGAGCTCAAGAGTTTGCGGTTGCAGTGAGCTGTGGTGATGCCACTGCACTCTAGCCCAGGCAATAGAGTGCACCCCTATCTCAACACAAACACTGGCCCAGAAAGTGAGTAAACTTTCCTGAAGTTACATAGCTAGCACTAGAAGAGCTAGGCTGAGAATCCTGTTTTCTGAACTTTGTGGTCCCCTTATTTCCCCTGTGATATGAGATGAAAGACAGAAAAGACCCTAAGTTGTAATTGCTAATCTTTCCATCTTTTCAGTGATTTACTATTTTATTTATTTATTTATTATTTATTTGAGACAGAGTCTCACTGTGTTGCCCTGGTTAGAATGCCCTGGCATTATAGCTGACAGAAATCTCATACTCCTGGGCTCAAGCAGTCCTCTTGCCTCAGCCTCCCAAGTAGCTGGAACTACAAGTGCCTGCCACCCTCTTGTTAGTGGGCAGTTTTTGTTGTTGTTGTTGCAGTTGTCATTGCTGTTTTAGCTGGCCCGGGCTGGGTTTGAACCCACCACCCTTGGTAAATGGGGCCGGCAACCTACCCACTGAGCCACAGGCGCCTCCTGTGGGCAGTTTTCTATTTTTAGTAGAGACGGTCTCTCACTTGTTCAGGCTGGTCTGGAACTCCTGATCTTAAGCAATCCACCTGCCTTAGCTTCCCGGGGTGGTAGGATTACATGAATGAGTCCCCATGCCTGGTCTTGATTTACTATTTTAGTACTTAAAAGGAGAACATTCTGTCCTCAGATATTTAAGATTCCTGTTACCCTTTTTCTTAGTGGTCCAACAAGTGTTCACATTAAATAATCCTGGTACTCAAACTTGGTTTGGGGATTGGAGAATGTTGAAAGAGATCAGATAAAATTAATATTTAACGCAAGTCAACTGTGTGCCAAGGAGTTAGATTGGTATCATCATCCCCTGTTACAGATGAGAAAGCGGAGGCCCAGAGGGGTGAAAACACTTGCACAGAGTCACGCAGCCTGTCATTGGGACCAACGCGTTTTCCACTATGCCCCATCGTCCAGCTCTAAGAACTGGCTGGAGTTTAGGTGGGAGAAGACCCCATTCCCAGCCTGCTAGCATCTCTGCTCCCAGGCCCTTTGGAACGAGAGACTATCTCTTTAAGAAGGAAAGTGAAGACGGGCCTCTTACGCAGCTGCCGGCGAGCCGCCGACTGGCTGGTCTCCTGCATCCACCTCTCCCTCCCTTCTCCTCCTTTTAAGCAGTCCCAGTTTGGTGAGCACCCAGCTAGCCGCCTCCAACAGGGGCTCCGGAGAGCAATTCTGCGGCCCCAGTAGGGCAGCTGAAGCCATGGAAGCCTCCGCAGGTGATGACAAGGACGCCAGGGACCCCTGGGCCCACCGCCCAGCTGCACCCGCCATAACCCTGAGTGCCAAGGGCCAGGGGGGTGGGGAAGACGTGGGCCGTGAGGAGTAGCAGGACGGAGCACCCAACAGGCAGCCTGCCCTCCAAGCTTTCTGGCTGCGGAGGCCCAGCTGTCAGCGTCCGGGGCTCAGCTGTAAGAGTGTCCGCCACCGCGTTCACCCGCCCCTGTCTGTCTCTTTCCCACGGCCGCAGGTTGCTGATCAGGGCCAGGCGGCTGCAGCAGCAACTGCAGAGGCGCTGCGCCAAGCCGGGCCCAAGTGGTGCAACCCGGCGGGGCTGCGGAGGGCGAGTGGACTCAGGTGAGGAGGCCGTGGTGGAGCCGGGAGGGGCCCTGCGCTGCACGGAGGTGGGTGGGGGCAGCTTGCAACCTTTTGCTGCGGTAGAATCCCTCAGATGGCACCAGCCAAAGAGGGGTTAATCGTGACTCATTCTTACCCTCCCTTCATTCCCTTACATCCTTCTAAGTACTCCCCTCCCACTGTGAAATTTACTAATTAGAGGATGCTGATTGCAACTGGGAAGATGCCCAAGGTGGGCGATAGGGAATGTTTTAGAGGACACCCCCCCTCCCCCACTTTCCTATTTGTCTTACTTTTCTGGTGTTTGGCAAGCATTTAAGCTTCTCTTTTTTTCTTTTTCCTTCTTGGAGCAAGGGTACCTGGGGGTGGGAGAATGGAACCCCACATCCACCCCAAGGTCAAGTGCCAGTGTTTGCTTCCTTCCCATCTTTCCCTCTGAGAAGCATCAAAGCCCTGCGGTAAATGTGGGGAAAATGCCCATCACCCCTAGAGTATAAGATCTGAGTCTCAGTCTCCTTAGAGAGAGAAGCTTTCACCTTCCTCTCCCCAGAAGAGAGCTGGGCTGTTTGCAACACCTACTAGCCTGGTTAGCCCTATATTCCTTTCCTCAACCCTGCAGACTGAAGGAGAGGCTGGTCACATGCTGCCTGTTTCCTCTCCCTCTCTGCCCATCTGGTGATGTGGGATAGGCTGGAGGAGCTTCCCAGAAAAAGGTGATCACTGCAGGCAGGGTGTAAGGAAGTGGGATTGGGGTTCTAGGGCTTTAACTTGCTAGTTGGCCACAAGTAGCCATCTTGAAATTCTTTAGGCAGAGATGTCTGTCTGCTCATCTGTTAAATGCCGGAGTTGGATTAAATGATCTGCACAATTTTAGTATAACACTCAAGCAGCTCTTTCATGTCAAGGGGACCCCTTTACTAATTTAAATTTAGATTCATGAAATAATTGGGGTTTCCTCAGGTAATCTCTTTCAACTTTGGACTTCTCAAGTGAAGCATTGACCTTGTGTGCCCTGAACTGGAGGTGTCCAACAGTCTTGTATTGACATCCTGGCTCTGTAAATTACTTCTCTTCCCCAAGCTTTAGTTTCCTCATCTGCAAATCTAGCCTCAGAGGATTGTTGTGAGGATTAAATGAGTTGTATATGGAACACTGAAAATAGTGTCTGTGCCTGGTACATAGTAGGTTCTTGGGACTTGTGAGATACACTGGGAGAAGAGAGGAAGGGTTGGCTGCTTTTAGTCCTCTTTTCTTCTCCCTCTTCTGATAGTCTATTCCACGTCCCTGCAATGATGTCCCTGCCAGGGAATAATGAATGCTGGAGTGTGTTAGGCTACCAGGTTGAGGGCCTAAGCAGCAATGAGGAGGCACAAACATTTCCACTGCAAGAGCTGTGACATCATTCTAGCAAATGATGGTCCCAAGGAGGCATTTATACCCAGAACTGGGTTTGGAAAATCCTAGCATCCAAGGGTGGAGTCTCTGAGGGAAGAGAAGCAACAGAATCTTGTGTACTGGTAGTGGAGCAGGGATCAAGGCTTCCAGATCTCACGTGAATCCCACTGCATTTTCTTCCCTTCTTGGGAGTCTCTCTCTCTCTAGAATCTCCTTGAGACCAGGCAGTCAAGTTTTTGGTGCCCATATTTTCTATTCTTTATCTTCCCTCCTGCTGTCATTTTTAGCCTAGCACTCCATCTTTCTTGCTTAAATTTATTCCACAGATACCTCTGCCTTTGACAGCACGATAATGGGGTTTCCCTATGAGGTGAGGTGGGGCATTTTGCTTCTGTACCAGTTAGGCCAAAGGAAGTTGTTGTGTCCTCTTCCCACCCCCACCCCTGCAATTTCTATTAAACTGTGAACTCCTTTCTGCAGTGGCTAACAGATGTTTTGCCTGCTCCTTTAGGACTCCTGGCTAGACCCAAAGGGTCCAGATGTGCTAGGGAGGGTGATGATGTTGGCAAAAATGCATCCAAATGGTGCTGGCTGGTGTTAAGATGACTGTGAAAGGAAGAGGATTGGGAAGAGAGCCATTTCCTATGTTTGAGGGAGGAAAGCAGATAAGGAAAATCAAGAGAGCCAAGATGGACATGCTGTAGAAAGTCAGGAGACCCAGGTCCTGTTCAATCCCACCTCATTGTGTGACCTTAGGCTTCCCCTCAAGGTCTCTGTGTCCTCATCCCTATAAGGAGAGGATTAGTGATCCATAAGGCCCCTTCTGATTCTGACATTCTGTCAAGTAGATTTTGTTAAATAAAAATAAGAAAATTGTTATTACTCTTAATATTATTTATGAAGTACCAGACCATTAACCATCTCAGGTAATCCTCATAACAAATTATTTGAAAGATGAGGAGACTGAGGCTTAGAGAGATTAAGTGACTTTCCCATGACTACACAGCTAAAAGTGGCAGGACTGTTAACCTGATACCAGGTCTCCCTGACTCAAAAAGCATGCTCTTCCAAAGGTTTCACTGTCTCCCCCTACATACCTTGCTGTCTCTGTGAGTTGTGAATGCACTTGCAGGCTCAAATAGGGGTTTGGAGAAGGGAGAGCTATGAAGAAATCATGGTGGAAGATCAGGCATTTCCCCCAAGTGTTTGCTGCAGAGGACTTGCTGGGTGGGAGAGTGTGTGAGTCAGGACAGGAAAGGGAGAATTTTCCTTTCACCAGGAGTTGTTGTTTGTACTTTGCTGTTGGCTGGTTGGGTCCCCATTTACCGTGGAGAATGGCTAGGCCTGAATGACATTCATGACAGACCTGTTTTTGAGTGCTTCCTATGTTGTACTCTGTTTTACACAGGTTCAATGATTTACTGCTCAGACCATCCCATTATGTAGGCACTATATATAATTTTACCCATTTTTACAAATGAGAAAGCCAAGGCAGAGAGGCAGTGGGTCTTGCCCAGTGTTGTTCAGCTAATGTGTTGTAGAACCTGAAGGATATTTAGTTGGAAGTGCACTAGACTGGGAGTTAAATGGGTTGCTTTTAGTCTGAGCCTCCATTAACCAATTAACCTTGGGTAAGCCAGTTTCCCTCTGAGAGTTGGTGTTCCTATCCCTCAGAAGGAGTGGATGCATCTACAGGCTATAAAATGCAACGTTGTTCCAGTACTGGGGGTGGAGGGAATTCCATGTCTTATTAAACATTGATGAGCATTTGTTATGATTTATTAGCTAGGCCCTGAGCATACAGCAAAGAGTGAGAAGTGATCCCTAGTTTCAAGAAGCTCATGTCTAACAGAGACTTAAACATGTAGGTATGAAGAGCCACCTAGAAGCTATGAGGCACACTGATGTGGGTATAATGTGGGGACAGAGGGACATGGTCTCTCCTACGGAGTGGGTCAGAAAGACTTTAAAAGAAGATGCCATTAGGGCGGTGTCTGTGGCTCAGTGAGTAGGGGGCCAGCCCCATATGCCGAGGGTGGCGGGTTCAAACCTGGCCCCAACCAAACTGCAACAGAAAAATAGCCGGGTGTTGTGGCGGGTGCCTGTAGTCCCAGCTGCTCGGGAGGCTGAGGCAAGAGAATTGCGTAAGCCCATGAGTTGGAGGTTGCTGTGAGCCGGGTGATGCCACGGCACTCTACCGAGGGCGGTACAGTGAGACTCTGTCTCTACAAAAAAAAAAATATGCCATTGTCATCATCTTATTTTCTACAGTGAGTTTGTGATGATGATGATGATAGGGTCCTACCCAGCTTGGGACACTTCCACACAGTTCTAGAGATCTCTTGGCCTGTCCTCATCAACCTAGAAGATGGCCACATTCTGAGGGATCTTCCAGGCTCATTCTATGGCACAGTTCCAGTTGAACTGTCCATTTTTTCCTAGGTGAATCAAAGCCTTTCTTTAGAGGCTTCTAGAAGCAGGACTCTGAAATTCTCTTGGAAAGCCTATCTAGTGCCTATAACCATTCAGTAGGCTTAGAGAATTCTTACTTATTTCCAGCATTCTACCTGCCTAGAGGAGCACCTAACACCTGAGAGTTAAGGCATCTGCCTAAGGTTGCTCAGCAGGACTGGGTTCATAACTCTGGCCTAATGGGGACTGCATTTCTGAGCTACTTGGGGTCCCTGTACACATAAGCCACCAGGGGCCTGAGGGGCCATTTTTTCATTATAGGGACAGTTTGAAGCAGATATTATAAGGCTTGAGCTGAGGGCCTTTGGAGAGGCAGAGACCCATGTTCTCCAGGCTGCTTTGCATCTCTTAATGGACAGATATTTATGAAGTGTTTGTCACATGCTCAGCACTGTCCTCTAAATTGATGAGCTGAGCCAACCAAAAAGAAGTGTCTAGGAAGCAGCCTGGCGCAATGGAAAGAGCCAGCACTAAGGAGTCAGGTCCGGCCTCTGCCACTGACTCACTGGGTGGCCTGAGGTCAGGTCCTTTGGTTTTCCTCACTTGCAAAATGAGAGTCAGAGGTGGTGATCTCCAAGAGCCCTTCAAAAGCTCTGACTGGCTAACAATTCAGTAACTCTTTATTCTGTTCTGTAACCACTTTAGGGGGTACAGGGTGGGTAGGATATGGATAACTAACTTGAGGAAGAATAAGATAAATATAACAAGAGGCATGAACAAATGCTCTGTGGATTTGCTGGAGGGAGAGAGCTTGGGAAAGGCTCAGTTTGAAAGCTACCTCTTCAAAGATAGAATGATGCAGATACAGATAGATGGAGTTGTATGTTTTTTGATTTGGGGGAGTTCTTGTTTTAGCCAGGAGGAGCAACAGAAGCATGCTGTCATACAAGGACAAGAAGGCAGTATTGCAGAACAGGGGTTCCTGGGCTTAGTTTTCACAAAGATCATTGCATTTGGGAATCAATCCTAGGTTGGCCAGCTTTTTATGTTGCCAGATAATGACATTTGAATGACACTTACAGTTCTATGTGCTATCACTATCACATAGTAAGAGAAAGAGGATTTTAATACCTCTGTCCTCAAAATAAGATAGCCATATTAGGCTTGGTGCCTATAGCTCAGCTGCTAGGGTGCCAGCAACATAAACTGGAGCTGGCAGGTTTGAACTCAGCCTAGGCCTGCCAAACAACAATGACAACTACAACAACAAAATAGCTGGGCATTGTGGTGGGTGCCTGTAGTCCCAGCTACTTGGGAGGCTGAGGCAAGAGAATCGCTTAAGCACAAGAGTTTGAGGTTGCTGTGAGCTGTGATGCCACAGCACTCTACCCAGGGCAACATAGTAAAACAAAAACAAACAAAAAAAAGATAGCCATATTATCAGAAAAAAGACACCCTTTCAAATTGAGTATATTTTGCTTTGTTAAAACCTCACTGCATTGTCCCTATTTTACTCATTTTGCCACAGACTGCTGTTCCTGTGTTTGGCTTTGAAGTCAGGCTGCTGGAATTTGAATTTTAGCCAAGTTACTTTTTCTTTCAGAATATGTGTTTCCTCATCTGTAAAATGGGATATTGATGCTGGCTGTCTCCTAAGGTCATTGGGAAGTCTGCATGCCAAAATAAAACATGAAAAGTAAGGGATGTCAAATGCATTTGTCTACAAAGGTAAAACAGGTCGATTGGGCTGTTCAGAGATTATAGCAAATTGGAAAGTGCTTGCTTGAAACACGCAGCTGCTATCCTGCTCCTACCATTCTTTCTTCCAAGAATGTGGGCCCAGTGTTTTTTTTAGTGTATAAGACAGAAATCTGTGTATTTGTGGCATTTCCTAATTTTTAAAATGTGGCAAACTAGGCAACATTTTAAAATGCACATATTAAAATGTGTCTATGGCAGACCATCAATTTGGGACTTCTGATGTAGGGCTCTAGATGCTGGGCACACAGTGCTCAGTTATTGTTGGCTGGTCTACAGATGGGGACAGAGAAGGGAAACAAGGCTGGAAAGGCAGGCCCCAGTCAGAGAATGTCTTATTTGCAAGGCTGTGGAGTTTAGCCTTACTTCGGCAGCTTGTGATCTTTTACCTCTGGGCCCCCAGCTTCAAAGGCCCTAATTGTGCCCCTTCCCTTTTGGCAGCACTGTTAGGATTGAGTCTCTAGGGACTGAGGCCTCCAGACACCTCTGTACCCCCTTAAAGCTGGCCTGAGCCGGACCTCCCTGCACAGGGTCTCTGAAAGTTTGTTTGGCAGTCCCAGAAGAAGGAACTTGGCTGGTGGCCTGTGAAGCCTGGCACAGAAACCACCCTTGAGAGACAGGCATGAAGAGAGGCTCTGGCAGCTCCTGAGATCCTCAGTGGGAGGGGCAGTTCCTGTTCTTCGGAAGCCACTCAGGCCTTGCAGCCAAGGTTCTGCTGCCTTCTCCTTGGGCTATGATGTGGTCTGGACAGCAGGCAGCCTCTCCATATACAGCTCGACCACAAAGCCCCAGAGAGGGAAAGTTGTGGTCTGGTAGCAGGGGAATCTTAGAGAAGGACCTCAGAGGAGCTCCTAGGTAGGAGGAAGAACCCCACAGACAGGGCCTTTTGGGATTCAGATTAAAGCCACTGATGACAGTTTACACTTTTGTTAATCAAATATCAGGCACCCAACATGATAAGGTTTTATTCTGGTCACTGCGAAGGAATGCAAAGAAGTATTTATGTTCATTCAACCATATTAGTGTCTACTTTGTGTGCAGGCACCAAGATGTGGTTCCTACCCTCCAGGAGATGTGTAGCCTATATAGAGGAAATATACATGAATGGTGCTGAGGGCCTGACAATAGAAGTATTAATAACAGCTGCCATTTGACCACATGCCTCCTGAGTATTAGGTGCTAGCCATCATAGCTCCTGTTTTAGAGGCTGGATGTGAGAGTTAAACAGAATCTCCCTCTAAGGCCCTCAGCACCTTGCCTGCAACACAGTGATGTAGCTGCATTATTGGTAGCCGGGGTCTGTGTTATTAGATCCCGAAGAAAGGCAAAATACAGATGGGACAGAGAAAAAAGGAAACAGCAAAACAATTCAGACCCACTTAGCATATGTTATCTTCATTTTAAAGATGAGGACAGTGAGATTCAGAGAGGGGAAGAGATTTTCTCAAAGTCACACAGCTGCTGTATAGCAGAGCTTACACTTAGATGCTACTTTGTTTGGAATCAAAGCTACATTCTTTCTTCCAAGCCATACTGCCTCTAAATAAGTGATTTGTGAACAACAAAATAAAACCACCATTTGTTGAACACATATGTCAGGTGAGTCACAGTGCTACTTGGTGAGGTAGGGAGTTTTATAGTTGAAGAAACTGGGACTACTAGAAAGAAGAAACTGACCCAAAGTTAGCTAGCCAGAGTGGTGGGGTCAGAACACCAAGCCAAGTGTTCCAGGTGTGCTTTCACACTCTAGTGACAGAGAGGTGGTCTTCGATGGTAAAGATAATTGTAGGTATTCAAAGTATGGTCACTGGAAAGAATGAGCTTCCACCATGTCCTGAGGGGCGCATTCCAGAATAGTACTTGCAAGTGCCAGCAAGGAAGGCAAATTTTGGCTCAGTTCAAGAGAGAATATTCTAAAATTTTAAAAGTCTATAAACAAAACAGTGTGTCTTGAGAGCAAGTGCCTCATCTCTGGAATGCTCACCTAGGCCTGTATGTTCTAAGAGGAGCTCCAATAGTTGTCATCCAAAAGATCTAGAAATCTAGTATAGGGGTGATCACAGGTGATACAAGCCGTGGGTGCCACTTGTACTTCCTAGCAAAAGAGTAGCTATAGATTGGAACTATCTGGGAAGGTTTTTTGGATGAGGAGGAGGCGAAGGAAATAGAGCAGGATCTAAAGAGCTGGCAGAATATGGGTTGGGGAAAGGGAGAAGAAGAGGATTGTATATCAGGTAGTGAGCCCACCTAGGGCTGGGCCATAGGTCTTGGGTCCCCTCAGCAAAGGTAGCTCTCTGTTTTCTCTGGCTGTTTAAATAGTGGAAACAGGCTAGGCATGATCAGTCACATCTGTAATTCCAGCACTGTGGGAGGTGAGGTAGGACAACTGCTTGGGGCCAGGAGTTCAAGACCAGCCTGAGCAACATAGTGAGACGCCCGTCCCTACAAAAAAAAAAAAAAAATTCACTGGCATGGTGGCAGCTGCCTATAGTCTCACCTACTCAGGAGGCTGAAGCAGGAGGCAGGAGAATCACTTAAGTCTAGGAGTTCACGTTGGCAGTGAGCTAGTATCATGCCACTGCACTTCTACTTGGGTAACAGAGTGAAACCCTGTCTCAAAAAAAAAAAAAAAAAAAAAAAGATAGAAATGGAGGCCCACTAAATCCTGGGTCTTTCTTAAAGCCCAGTAGGTGACTAGTCTGGCTCTACTTTCCCAGCTTATTTTCCACACATCCCCACCTCTCTGCATTGTACCATTTACTTGTCTTTCAGAAGTGGCAGACTTTGGACACGGAGCTCAAGTAGGAGAAAGTTGTGCTAAGCATCGCCTCGGCAGTGAGACAGAGGTCATGGGGCAGCCTAAGTCATCCAGCAACAGGCACCGTCCTCACATTTGGGGCAGCAGAGGCAGAGGGGCAGAGCTGTACTTCCATCCACTTAAGTGGCTCTGGGCGTCCTGGGAGCCACTTGCTGCTCAGAGTGAGCACTGGCTTCAGAGTCAGGCCTGGTTTAGTTCTAGTTCTGCCACTTGTTAACTTGGGACTTCAGACAAATTATGTTGCCCCCGGGCTGTTTTCCCATCTACTAAAGAAAAATCAATTATTCCTGCCTGAGAGGAGATGGCATGATCCCCTGAGAACCTTTGTGGGAAAGGGCCTGGTATGCAGCAGACTTTCCCCAAAACACTGCCTCCTCCTGTCTATGGGCCTCAGCTGCTTCTCTGCCCCTCTTAAGTCCCACCCCTTTTCTCACATAGTGATAACATGCCAGGCACAAGGATATGTGACCTTACAGCATCCTCCTGACAGCCCAGTTGAGGAAAGCATTACTGTAAGAAAGGAAGCTGAGCCATAGGAAATGTAAGCAACTTATCCAAGGTCTCACAGCTCTGACATGGTGGCTAAGCTACCAAACATCTGATACCAGATTGTAAATTCTCCCCACCCCTCATTTTTTCCCTTTGCTTTCTCATTCTTTTCCTTTCCCTATGTCTGTTCTCTTAGGCCTGTGAATGTCTATTACTCCCTCCTCAATTCTTAGCTGGGCTCTTAAGAGCAGGGTTATTAGTTCTGGGCCTCATTGGAGTGAGCTGGCCTAAGAGGTTGACAAGGACATTTTGATGCTTTATTACTTCCCAAGAGTCCCTGAGTGGCCCTTGGATGTGTTCTACCCCAGGTCAGCAGCATTCCTTCCATGCTGTTTCTTTCCATCTTAATTACTTTTATTCTCCCTTTATCTTCTGCCTGAAATTTCCTTTCTACTACTATTGCTGTCTCTCCATATTCAGATCTGTCTCCAGGCTCAGCTCAAACACCACCTTTCAGAGATCATTCTTCCAGTTCCTACAGATCCTTCACAGCACCCCAAGCTCTTAGTCACCACACTCTGTGCTCTGGGAGGATGGAGAGCACCTATCCCCTCCACACACTCCTGTCTTCTGACCCAAAGAGACAATCTTCCCTGGGTGGCACCAAGGGCCCAGATTAGAGCTGTAGGACAACTTAATCCATCTCCATTCTGTGTCTTCCTTCTGGAGAGCCCTTGCCCACTTCCCCAAGGTGGGGCTGCCCACTCTGAGGGCTGCATGTCAGAGGATAGGCCTCAGACTTTGTTAGGACTGGTGGGAGATCAGTATTGTAAGGAGACCCAGAGGTCAGCCATTCAGATGAAAAAGACCGGGATCCAAGCCTGGATAAAATCAGACCCCTTGCCCGCTCTGAGCAGTCAGGAACAGAGAGCACAAACTGGGGTTGGATGTGGTTAAATTGCCATCTCAGTCTTTGCCATGGACTTGTTCTGACCTTTTATTACCTCGTTAGCAAAAATGGCCACCAAATCACAATCCAAGTCTCAGAAGCAAAGCTTCCATCCTTCCATCCATAATTAGAAAGAAAGAACTTTATAATTTCCCAAAGATCTGATGGATCAGTTGGTAGTGAGTGTCCTCCTTGCTGGAGGTGCTCAAACTGGGTCTGAGTGACCACAGAACAGGAATGTTATTCAGGGAAATGGAACTTCAGTCAGAAGGACGTTGAGCTTTGAAGTCTTCAAATTCCTTCCTGCCCTGAGTTTCTAGGTTCTGTGAAGATTTGACTCAGATCTCATTTAGTCAATTATTAGAAATCAGTTGGGGTTCAACTTGGATATCTGTTTAGCATGGATGAAAAAATATTCTGCCCAAGTTGTGAGCTAATTGAAGGCTTTCTCCCAAGAGGTGGCAAGGCTAGAAACAAACTCAGGTCCAAGAAGAAGGGCCCTAATGGAGCCTGGGAAGGGAAACTGGCTGAGGCATGTGGCTAAATGTTTACGGTAAATTTGGGGAAGGTTACCCCATGGCTGCTAGAATGAATTTCCTGGGACAAGGACTGTGTTTGATTTACCTCTGATTCCCAAGTGCCCAGCACAAGCTGGCACATAGGAAATACTCTGGAAAGATGATGAGTCATGATAAGTAGCTTTGGTGTCCCTATCAGATGGCATCCTGGGTTGAGACTCTGTTTCATACTCGGTGTGTGTGTGTGTGTGTGTGTGTGCGCTCATGTGCACGCATGCCTAGCTTCCCACGACTCTGCTTGCTATTGCTCCTTTTCCTTCTTTTCCTCCACCTGGACCCCTCCTCCCTCTTCTAGCTTTATTGAAATATAGTTGATAGATACGCTGCACATATTTAAAGTATACAGTTTAAGTTTTGACATATGTATATACCCACGAAGCCATTAGCACAATGAAGATAATGAACACATCCATCATCTCCAAAAATGTCCTCTTGCACCTTTATAATTCCTCCCTCTTCAGCCTCCTTCCTGCTCATCCTCAGGCAACAACTTACCTGTTTTCTATCACTAAAGATTACTTGGCATTTTTAGAAGTAGAATCATACAGTATGTACTTGTTTTTATTCTGGCTGCTTTGACTCAACATAATTATTTTGAGATTCATGTTGTATATATCAGCAATTTATTTCTTTTTATTGCTGAGCAGTATTCCATCATATGGATAAAGGTAAATTATGATTTATTTATACATTCATCTGTTGATAGACATTTGGTTTTTGCCAGTTTTTTCCCATTATACATATAGCTGTTATGAATACTTACATAAGTCTTGCCATGGCCATGGCCACGTGTTCATTAAGGAAGGTTTTTGAGCTCTACACTGGCTGGGGTGGGGGATGCACTGGTTGGAATGGTGCTTGCAGCTTTTCTGCTTTGCTCTGAACTGTGTGGAGCTCAGATGGGGGCTTCATTACCTCTCCTGCCAAAGCCCTTACCAGCAGCATACATATATTTGTGTGTGTGCATGTGTGAGAATGTGTGGGCTCAGAAACCTCCCAAAAGTAAAAGACTGTGACCTGTTGGCACAATGCATGCTTTGAAAGGAACATTACAGTGAGGCCACCAGGAGGGAGCTGTGAACTCTGCCTCCTATGAAGCTACATACAGGCTGCCAGGTCTGAATTGAACTTAGAAGATAAGTAGGCTGAGGAGGCTTTAAAGGGCTTTCCAGGCAAAGGGCAAAAGTCCAGTGAATCCTCAACATGAGCATAGCAAAGATGGTTGAGAAGGAGGTGCAATGGGAGGGAAGGGGGATAAGCAGACAGAGGTCAGGTTGTCACGACAACTCTTTGAGGTGGGAGAGGTTATCTCCATTTTAAAGATGGGGAGACTGAGATACCACAAGGTCAAGAAAGGTGTGTCCTTAGACCTGTGAGTCAGTAGCAGAGCTGAGTATCCTGGCTCCAAGTACTGTGTGCTCTATGCTATTCCAGGCTTTGTCCCAAGAGGGACAGAGGATGGAGCTCTCTCAGAAGCCCCTCTTCCAGACACCTGGATTGACGGCATGGAGTTCCCAGGACTGTCAGGTTCTCTGTTTAGCTGCCTTACTTCTTTTAGCAGGTGTTTACTGAGCCTTGATTCTACATCCATTCCTGTTCCCAGCACCTGGGCAGTCTGTAAGCCACAGAAGGCAGGATGCCTGTTTCTCTTCTAGCGCTTGCTGGCTAACAGACTACTACCCAGGTTCTCAAGTCCAGGGTGTTGCTGCTTACAACTCACAAGCCAGAACTACTACTGAAACTCTGTATCCAAAATAGGTGTGTGTTTGTGCATTTTAAGCTGGGTAGATCACCACTGCTGAATAGGCTTCCATTATTCAGGGAGAAGGAGGGGCTGAACATTGGGTAGGCAATGAGACTAACCCCCCCACCCACCAGAGACCTGGTCATCATCTTAATTCTTCCTTCTCCCTCATTCCCCACAGTCCTCCTCTTCTGGGCTCTGAAGAGTCTGCTTCCTAAATGTCTCTTGAAGCCACCTTTGCTCTGTTCTACTTTCATTTTGGCTTCTACAACCCTCATGAAAGCCTCATCATCTTTGATCTGCTCTCCTGGTCCCTCTCCTCATCTCTGTCCAGTCTGTTTTCAGCAGATACATCATCTTCTATAATATAAACCTGACTTTAAGCCTTAACCCTGCTTTGACCTGGAACGTTGACCTTAGACCTGATCAGAACTTTTTGTGTAGGTTAAAATGACACCCCATCCCCCACTTCCTGGCCTGACCTTTTACTCCTCTCTCCCTACACCCTTACACTTTGTGGTTTAGCAATACCCAGCCCCTATAGCTCTCTCACTCCTCCATGACTCTGTGAACACTAACCCCTGCCCCCTCATCTCCTGCCCCCTTATGCAGAGTCTGGAAAGCTCCACAGGCAGCTCCTGGGAATCTGGAGAACACCTGTGCCGTCATCCTTCAGTACTCTGCTCTAGGGACCTCCTGAGTTCTGCAGAGAGACTCTCTCTTCTGCTGGACCTTTTGCTGACAGGTGCTTTGATTACTGGGATTATTGGCAAAGGAAGGAATGGCACACAATAGACATTTGGTAAATATTGACTGAAACAGCCATGCCCGAGCTGCCACCCAGATAGGAAATGCTGTAATTAGGAAGGGAAGGAGCTGTGAGAGGCTTGTTCTCGATCTTGGAACTAGGTCACTTTAGAGCTAGGCCTCAGTTTCCCCCTTACCACATGGGGGTAAAGGTATTTGCCATAAGGCCAAATAGATACAGAAAGATTATCTTGGATGATTTGTGTGTCTGAGCTTGAATTCTGCCTTTTAAGGTCTTACTAAGTGTCAGTGGTTTTGTCAAGTAGAAAACTCAGCTTACGTGCACATGTTATGGGTGGGAGAATCCGTCCTCAACCCTTCAGAAAAGCAATTGACAACACATTCATACTTTCTGATCCTATAAATCCACTACTGTGTATCTAGCCTGAAGAAATACAGAAAAATAATTATGTACAAAGATAACTATGGTAGCATTATTTTTGATAGTTAGAAAGTCTAATTGTTCAACAGAGAGGGGAAGTTAAGTGAACCATGGTAAACCCATGAAATTGAATATTATGTATCCCATAAAATACTTTTTATAAAGAATATGCCATATGGGCAATTCTTATACCACGTTTTAAAAGATACAAAGTGGGATATATTCCATGGTTATAACTATGTAAATATAATACTCCAATGCCCCCTGAAAATATCTGGGCTTAGAAAAAAAGTGAAAAGGGACAACAAAATCATTCAGTGGTTACTTTTAGAGTGGCAAAACCAAAGGCTTTTTAAAAAAGAGTGTGTCCTACTTTTATAACTATATAACTACTTTTATAATTATATTTAAAATTTTATCCAGTTGGAGCTAAGGGGGCCTTTTATTGTTCAGTAACCTTTTGGGGATAAGTTATTCAGGTGTCTCGGGTACTTGGCTTATAAAATAAGGGGGAAATAATACTAAGCAGTGTGTGTCAGGCTCTTTGCGTGTATCATCTTCACAACTGAAACCTCATTTTATAGGTGAAGTTAAAGCTCATGGTCAGCCATCTGCTAAGAACTAAGTTTTCATCTTGGTCTGCCCTAGGACAGAGCCCCTGCTCTTTACACTGTATCTGGGGTCCTTGTGATGCCTGCTCTGGGGAAACAGTGCAGGTGAGAGGGACACTTGAGAGTGCTGTGTCAACAGAGCCCATGTAGGCTGAGTCTTTCACCTGAGTTTATTTCCCACCTTCTGGAATCAGTGTTTGCCAGAAGGTGGGAAAAAGAGAGCTTTTGGCTGACTGCAGTCAGAGGTAATTCTCTCTCTTCTACCTCTGTGGCCCCCGCAGGCTTTCCCTGAAAAAAGATTCCCCCTCAGCCCAAGTCTTCTATTCTTCTTACTTGACAGCTGGTAACCAACCAGAAGAACATAGCAGGGTTGTGTTCTCAGCCTCCTGCTACAGTGTCATGAATTGAGTGCTACAATCCTAGAGTTTGAGTCCCAGCCCTGCTACTAATTTATTTGGGGCTTTGGACAAGTGTCACCTATCTCCCAACCCTGACCTCAGTTCTGGTCCCTATAAAATGGAATTGGACTAGGTGTAGAATATAAATGTCTTAACACAATAACTAAGAAAATGCCGTGGAGGCTATGTTAACCAGTTTGATGAAAATATTTCAAATTGTATATAAACCCAGCAAATTGTATTAATGTATACAGCTATGATATAATAAAAAAAAAAAATGGGTTTGGACTAGAGTAGAAATTCCAAACTGCAGTGCCAGGCAGCTAACATATAAAACAGGCCGTGTATAAGAGCAAGAGCTCTAGTAAAACGGTGGTAAAAAGGAACCATTTCTCAGACGATCATTGCTATGCAGGGATTCAGGCACAGAACTTTTCAGTTTTTAATTTGTTCAAGACAAGCCAGAGATCTGGATTTAAAAAAAATAAAATTTAAAAATGTTGACTAAAGTACACATGCAGGTAGGTCTACAAGCGTGGTACGACCTGTAGGCCGCCAGTTTAGGATCTCTGTAGTCACTGGCTCCAAGTACCTCTGACTCTAACCTTCTGGTACTGGACTCTCAGTCTATAGGCCCTGCTGAAGCCCAGTGCTGGGCAGAGTAAGACCCAGGCCTGTGAGAGGAAAATCAGTGTGCTGAGAAGAAGGAAGAGGAAGCCCTAAGTTTGGCTCTTTTGGGCCCCATGCTTGCTCTTGCCAAATATATAGCTTCCAAAGGCCTTGTCCCACTGCTAGAAAGTCTGTCCTAGCTGGACATGCACCATGTCATGGGAGCTTGTGTGCTCAGCACTGTGTGTGGCAGCACAACCTCCCTTCATTGTCATGACAGTGATTATCCTTTTGTACATATAAGGAAATTGGTCCTATGGTGACTGACCCGAGGGCACACAACTCCTGGCTGCGCTGGAACTTGAATCCAACTCTTAAATATAGTCGTTACACCCCTTGAGGAGACCAGCTGGTGCTGTTTATTCAGAGATAAATAAAACCCTTCCAGTTCATAACTTAACAGGAGAGGCAAGCCCACTAAATAGGATACTATGTGTAGAAAGAATAATTATAATATAAACAAAGTGCCACACACCTGTTTTTACCCTTTTTTGACTTGCCAAGAAGCCTATACTTGGATCAGTGACAAGGCCCAAGAGAGTGCAGATCCACTTAATCAGTCAGCAGATATTTATTTGTTGAAGACTTACGGTGTAGTAGGCATTGGTCTAGGTACTGGGGACTAAATAAAGAACAAAATGGGTATATATTCTTACCTTCCTGGAGCTTATATTCTAAAGATAATAAATGAAGTAAATACATAAATATGTTAGATGTTGCTAAGGACTGTGAAGAAAAAATAAAACATAGAAGAAAGAAGAGCGCTGTGGGAGGAAGTGCTGTATTTCAAATAAAGGTGCACTGAGGTGACATTGGAAGCAAGACATGAAGTGGGAGAGAGAATACATGGGACAGAAAACTGGGAGAAGAGCAGTCCAGGCAGAAGGAACAGCAGGCACAGAAGCCCTGAGGAAGGAACATAACAGAAGCCAGGGTGGCAGAGCAGAGATGAGGGGGAGCAGTGAGGCCAAAGAGATCAGGGATTGGGGGAAGGATGTGCAGGACTTTACATCATCAGAGTAAGGACTTTGGCTTCCAAGATGGAAGCCATTGGAGGGATTTTGAGTAGAGGGATACGTGATCAGATTTGTGTTCTAAAAGAATCCCTCTGGCTACTGTGTAGGGGATAATGAGACTGTTCCATCATCTAGGAAAGAGATAATAGTGGCTTAGACTGGGGTGGGGAGGAGGGGAGTGGGAAGCACTGAGTGCTGAGAGGTGTCAGATTCTGGATGTCCTGCACAGGGAAAGAAAGCTGGCAGGCTCTTCTGATAGATGTGTGAGAGAGAAATGGCTTAACCAACTAGAATGACGGGCTTGCCATTAACTAAAATGAGGGAAGCTTCAGAAATTGAAGGAAAATCAGAATTTTTTTTTTAGAGACAAGTTCTCTGTTGCTCAGACTAGAGTGCAAATGGCATAATCTTACCTCACTGCAGCCTTGAATTGCTGGGCTCAAGCATTCCTCCCACCTTAGCTTCCCAAGTAGCTGAGACTATAAATATACACCCATCATGCCTGGCTAATATTTTTATTTTTTGATCTTTTTGTTTCTTTTTGTTTTTTGTTTTTTATTTTTTGTAGAGATGGGGTTTCACTATGTTGGGCAGGCTGATCTCAAACTCCAGGCCTCTTGTGATCCTCCCACCTCAACTTCCCAAAGCATTAGGATTATAGGCATGAGCCACCAGGCCCAGCCCAGACATTCTTATTTCAAATATGTTAATTTTGAGATTAGGCCAAAGTGGCAATGTCCTGAAATTCTGTAGACATCTACTGGTTTGGAATTTTTCTTTCTTTTTCTTTTTTTGCCAGTATGCCTAAGAAAGTATAAAATGATCCTATAGTTAGGATTATTTCTCAGATACAAATTATTATAATATTTCATATTAAGATTTTTGACTGAGCTAAAAATATATAAGAACATTAAGAATGAGAATATATTTGGTGAGTAAATAATTAATACTATTTGTGGATTAATTTCCCTGTGCCAGGTCCTTGCTAGGTATTTCATATGCATTATTACTAGTCGTGATCATACTTGTGCACAATTGTAATTCGCCCCATTTTACAGATCAGGAGACTGAGGCTTAGAGAGGTAAAGTGGCATTCCCACTGTCATAAAGGTAGTGGGTGGTGGAGTTTGAAATTCAAAACCAGGCATATTTGATCCCCAACGCATCATTTCTTTCTGTTAGGTTAGTTGGCCTCTAGGTAATGGGTACAAACTCATTCTGAAACGAAGAGTTTTTTTTTTTTTTTTTTTTGAGACAGAGCCTCAAGTTGTCACCCTGGGTAGAGTGCTGTGGCATCACAGCTCACAGCAACCTCCAACTCCTGGGCTCAAACGATTCTCCTGCCTCCACCTCCCAAGTAGCTGGGATTACAGGTGCCTACCACACTGCCCGGCTATTTTTTGGTTGCAGCCGTCATTGTTGTTTGGCGAGCCCAGTCTGGATTCGAACCCGCGAGCTCAGGTGTATGTGGCTGGCGCCTTAGCCGCTTGAGCCACAGACGCTGAGCCCAAAGATCTTTTAAAATAGGACATATATGTTTTCAGAATCTCCTTTTTAAAGCATTTTAAAATGCTTACTTTGGCTAAATTAAGAGGTGTGGCGACTTTTCCAGGGAAGAAAGACTTCTTAGGGATGGGGGTTATTAATCAAAGGCAAGCATGAGCCACACTTGTTAAAGGCCCTGGATCTTATCAAAGAAGAAAGAATTCAGCATGACATGGGAAATGCCACTGGACATCAGCTGGATGGTGATCTGCTGATGAGGACAGTAGAGCAGCTAGAAGCTGAAGAGGGAGAAAGGAGCTGGGAGCAAAGGATGCAGCTGTGATGCTGATATGAGATGGGCATGGCTCCTGGGCTAAAACAGGAACAGTTGGGTGAGCTGGGCCCTGCATCTCATGCTAAGCCCCTAGGAACTGCAAGAAGATAGATGAGACCTGGCTTCCAACAGGAACATCATGCCTGGAGCTGTTGGTGGGACTAGAATAAACTAGCCCACCTTTCAGCCTCAAGTCCCCTGCTTGTACAGCTCCCATTGTGGCCTTTGGCAAGTCTTCACTTTTCTGCTTAGAAAATGTGGCAGTTGAATTAGATTGTCATGAAATGCCAGGAGAGACAGAAAGCATGAATGAGCATGAGACAATGTGATTTACATAGTTTCCTGTTTGGGATTTCCAGGAAGATGAAAGCTCTCTGATCTCAGATTGGGTAGGACTATTTTCATGGAAAAGGGGCGGTGGTCTCAGGAAGGTCAAATGACATTTCCACATCTCTTTAGTCCTTTGATCCTTGCAGTCCATGGGTCCTTTAATCTTACATGAGAAAAGCACAGCGCACACAGGGCAACTTGAGTGAGCTCTGAGGGCACCATCTTTCTTCTACCTCAGGATTCTTCTCACAGATTCCCAATAGATTCCTGCCCTGCACCCTATACCATCTTCCCTCCTTCCTTCTCTCTCTTCCTTCTCTCACTTTCCTTCCTTCCTCATAATTTCACTTTGTTACCTGAGCTAGAGTGCAGTGGCATCATCAGAACTCACTGAAGCCTCACACTCCTGGGCTCAAGCAAGGTTCAGATTCAATTCCCGTCTCAGCCTCCCAAGTAGCTGGGACTACACCTAACTTATTTTTTAGTTTTTGTAAAAAAGAAGATCTCACTATTTTGCCCAGGCTCAAAAATGGTTCTTTTAACATTCATTTTAGGGAGATCTCTCCCAAAGAATTAATTTTCTTCCTAATCTCCCCTAGTAATGTGAACAGCAAAGCTGACCATATTTTCACTTTTTGCATCAGTGACCAGGAAGCCTGGAGTTGAATCTGAACCTCATTATTGCCATCATGTTTGTATTTGTGATCAGTTTATGGTATTCCCTTCTTCCCTGGGCCTCGGTTTCAAGTGTGTCATTTGTGAGCTGCCTTAAAGTTGGCAGGACTTTTCCTATCTTAACCTTAGGCTTTCCTTCCAAGAGTTCTTTACTTGAAAAGCTGCCCTTCGTTCTTATTTTCTGGAACTTTCATGTGGATTTAAATAGGGGAAAGAGGTGAGGGCTGCAGTGCAGAAGACTTCTCAGTAGTCAGGTATCTGTCCCCAAGGCCAGGCTCTGTTCCCTACTTGCTGGGTAACCTCAGGAAAATAGCATGCTCTTTCTGTAAATGAGCTATAACATAATTTTTCTATGAAATAATGAGCTGTAACAAGGTCTACCTTAAGATCCTTTCCACTCTAGAATTCTGGCTGGGAGTGTATCAGTCCTATTGGTATTTGGGGTAAATGCCAGGGGGAGAGATAGGACTCAAGGATCCTTAAAACCAAGGCAGAAATCTGAAAACAGGGAGAATCCATAGGGATAAAGTCCTACTAGCTTCCCCTTCTTATGATGGTTTAGAGCTGGAACCTTGGGAAAAGGAGGCTGGGAAAGGAGCTGGGCTGAGGCTTGACAGCTCTATCAGTCAGGAAGCCCAGTGAGGCATATGCTGCAGCCAAGGTTGCTGAAGGGCCTCCATCTGCCTGGGAGCCACTTGCCAAGCAGCCACTAAGCTGGGGCTGGCACCATGGCCCCTCTGTCCCCCATACCTCTTCATGGGCATCTATAGAGGGGCACCCCTGGAGCAGGTGGGATGATGATGATGGGGAAATGTTCCCTTTCTGCTCCCTATAATTCAGGAGGTCTTTCAGACATTGCCCTGGAGAGCCATCCTCAGAAAGTGCCAAAAATTTCAGAGTCACTGGCATCTGGGCCTGCTCTGACTTTCAATGAGGCAATAAAGGAAGAATTATCTCTGAAGAAGGGAAAAAGAGAGAGCCCCTTCAAGAGGTAGGTAGTGGTAGTAATAGAAAGAAATGTTTAGTCCTCTACTTTTCCAAGAACTGCCTCCATCCCTCCATTCATTACCTTGGTTAGATCCCAAAGAAACAGGCAGGGCCAGGAGGGTGTTTCACAGAATACATGAGGTAGCTGAGACCTAAAGAGGTCAAAGGCCCAAGGTCACCAAGAAAGATCACATAATATGGCTTAGAGGAGCTGAGGGTCTCTGGAGGGCTTACACAGCATCTGGGCTGCTGGGTAGAATGCAGCAGTTGTTGGAAGAGGCAACAGCAGTGGTCCTCATGGGCTTCTCCTTTGCCTACAAAGCTGATTCTTTGAGGAACATGGAAAGACTTACACAGGTGAGGTGAAGGCATGTGTAGAATTTCTTTTTAAACAACCTCTGTAAGTATGCTTACCTCTTGTTTCTGTGATGTCCTGCTTTGATAGAAGCATGATGAGCCCAGGATGCAAGGATATCTGCTTATCTCCACCCTGACATTTTAAAGATTTTCTTAGGAAAGTAGGTTTTTTCTTTTATGCAGCAAAATGCTGTGTCCTCAGTTTGTTGTACTTTGAGAACTTCATGATGCAGTAGAAATGCAGGTCCCATATCCTGGAAGTCCAAGGGACAACCTTGGGCAACTCTTGTAACCTCTGTGGCTTTAGGTTTCCCACGTTTCAGATGGAATAGTCTCTTCCTGACCTCCCTCTAAAGGGAACTTGTGAGGATTTGATGGGGGTGGTGGACATGCAAGAACTTCAGGGGCAGCGTGTCTCTTCCAGGCTGACCCAAAGTCAGAGCCACCAGGGAAGGACCCTGGGCGCAGCTGCCTGAAGTCAGGTGAAGGAAGCAGCACTGGTTCTGGTTCCCCTTCTGCTATGACTTGCTGAGCCTTTCTGGTCAATTCCCTCCTCCTTGATGGTCCATGCCTATCTATTACAACTGTTTGTCTAAAATGTACATTTTAAAACTTTGTTTTTATTGAGATATAATTCATATGGCATAAAATTCACCCATTAAAAATATACAATTCAGGGGGTTTAATATATTCACAAAAATTGTATAACCATCACCACTATTGAATTCTAAAACATTTCATTATCCCCATGGAAACTCCATACCCATTATTAGTTATTCCCTGTTCCTTCTTCCTCAGCAGCAGCTAATCTGTCCCTGTGGTTTTGTCTCTACTGGACATTTCATATAAGTAGAATCATGTAAACATGGCCTTTGGGGTCTGGCTTCTTTCATTTAGCATACTATTTTCAAGGTTTATCCAAGTCATAGCATGGATCAGCACTTCACTCTTTTTATGGCTAGATAATATTGTGTTGCATGGATATGTCACATTTGTTTACTCATTCATCTGTTGATAGACATTGGGTGGTGTCTACCTCTTGGCTATTGAGAATAACATTACTATGAATATTCCTGTGTAAGTTTGTGTCTGAACACATGTTTTCCATTCTTTAGGGTCTATGTGTCATAGTAGCATTGCTGTTTCATATGGCAGTTCCATTTAACTCTTTGAAGAGCTGCCAAACTGTTTTCCACAGCAGCTTCACCATTAACATCCCCACTAGCAATATTCCAGTTTCTCCACATCCTTGCCAACACTTGTCTGCATTTTTTTTGTTATACGTGTAGCCATCCTAGTGGATGTGAAGTAGTATTTCATTGTGGAAAATATAAATGACATAGCCTAAAAAACACTTTTTTAAAAGTAATCTTATCTTTCATATGTAGAATAATATGGGAGGAGCCTCTTCAAGTAAAATGGGGAAGGAGACTTGAGCCCACCCCTCTTGGCAATCCCAGAAGCAAGTCCTCATGGGTGGTTTGAAGACCTAGGCTCTATGCTCTGCAGTTCTGGAATCCGAGTCTCATTACAGAGAGAGACATTTCCTGTGTAGTGGCTGCTTTAGCCCTCAGTCCCATCCTGGTTGCCTTTGGGAACCCCTTGCAACATTTGGCCAAGCTGTGGATCTGCCCTGCCACTGTGTTGGCGTTGCCACAATGAGAAGAAGAAATTCAGTGACTCCCTATTTATGGGTCCAGCTTTCAGGGTATTGTGCAGTAGAGCTGGAAAAATGCCACAGCTGCCTCTCTTCTCAAGTCCAGGAAGGAAGATCTTGGGCTTTGCTGACAAAGAGCAGAGGAGCATAGCAGCTGAGCTGATGAGACTGTGAAGTCAGTACAGGGTTTACTGAACTCAGCTTTGAATAGCCCTGGTAGTGCTAGTCCTCTGAGATCTGAAGTGTGGCTGCTGGCATACTTCCAGCCTGTCTTTCTTTCCCACTTTTCTCTGCATTAGCATTCTAGGAGCACCAGGCACTCTGCTGTTGGATGGGCGGAATGTTCTGCGTTCTAGGGTTGCCTTGGCAGGGAGAAGATGTCTCTCAAGTTCTGTTCTGCTGGTTGCAGTGCTCTGCTTTCCACAGCTGTCAGTGGCTTGAGTCATCAGATACAGATTGTTCTGTTCCCTTGGATTTCAGGGTAGTATTCTTCTTTTATTGATGTCTAATTCTTTGAAGAAATATAATTTATAGTTCATATAGGGACTTCTGCTTAGCTAGAATATTAGATTAACCTCAGCACCTGTTCCCCCCCCCCGCACCTCCCCATGACTTGCTGTTGAGTAAAATGTTGTCACATCTTTTTGAAGAATGTAGCTTCCTAATTTTACAGATGTGGAAACTGAGACTCAGGTGTCCTAGTAATTGAAGGGGCAGAAAGCATCATTTAGAAGTATATCATTTCAACAGCCCTAGAATCAGAGAATGTGCGATTCAGAAGCACCTTAAAGACCATCTAATCTAACTCCTTGGTCTATGAAATGTGCCTGTTGAAACCATTGCATTACTAACAGTTGTGTGTTGATTGTGTTTGTATTATGAAATTCCCCAGAGGAAACACTCAGGTGTTCCCTGAGTTTCAATCCAAGGCATGGCATCTTAAATGATCGAGACAGTAAGTGGTGAGAGAAGTCCCTTGTAGGAAAAGCTGTGGGCAGAGCCCACAGAAAGAGTGATATATGCTCAAGGGCATGCAGAGAAGGTGCCACAGACAAGGCAGAGGGCAGTGCAGAGACATGGAACTGGGAGTTACAAGCAGGCGTATCCTGGGCTCATCAGAGAGCCAATTAGATAGGAGAGCTTAAATACCAGGATCAAGAGTTTTGCTCTAATTTTAACTTAATTTGGGCTTCTGAGGAATTTTGAGCAGGATCCAAGCCCTGTTTTCCTTTGCTCTTGCTACAGCCTTGACCCAGGCCTTCCTAATTTCTCCCCCTGGGAGTTTTTTAGTAACCTCCTAACTGGTCTCTCTCCCTCTAGTGTTGTCCCTTTTCAGCCCTGCTCTGTATAGGCTCACTACCACATGAGCTTTCTAAAATGTGAATCTGGATAGAGGATAGAGCGGGGAACAGAAAAAATAAAATGCAAATCTAGGCAAACTCAGTGGCTTACAACTATAATCTCAGCACCTTGGTAGGCCAAGGTGGGAGGATCTCTTGAGGCCAGGAGTTCTGGACAAGCCTGGGCAACATAGCAAGACACTGTCTCTATAAAATATAGAAAAAGAATTAGCCAGGCACGATAGCATACATCTATAGTTCAGCTATTTGGAAGGCTGAAGGAGGAAGATCACTTGAACCTAGGTGTTTGAGGTTGTGGTGAGCTATGATGATGTGGTGAGCAGCATGATGACATCACTGCACTCTAACCCAGGCAACAGGGCAAGACCCTGTTTAAAAAATATATATATACACACACATACACACAAAAACTCCAATGAAGATATGATTGTGCCCCTCTTCATTAGAGCACTTCCATAGCTCCCTGTTGCCCTGTTGCCTGCAGGACAAGATCCTGGCTCAAGTGGCTCTTTGTGACCAGGCCTAGCCCTACCTCCTTCGGCAGCTTTGTTCCCCAGTGCCTCTGGCTCTCACCAGGGCTCCCTGGTTTCCTGAGCAGCCATGCTGTTGAATTATTCACTGTCTGTGTACAGGCTATACCTTCCCTCCCACTTGCTCAAGACCCAGTGCAAATTCTTGTTTGAGGAAGCTTTCCCTGATCATTCTGAGCCATTATTGTTACGCTCTGAATGTGTTCTGTTTTAAAGCTCACACCACATTGCTTCCCAAATACTGGCTCCTTCAATTTTTGAGTATTTATTATGTGAGAGGCACTGACCCAAACTCCTACTCACAATAGATCATGTTATTCTCACAGACCATATGAGATATGTTCCGTTACAGCCCCACTTACAAATGAGGACACTACGGCTCAGAGAAATGGCGATTTACTTAAGGCATGCAGCTGAAAGGTGACAGAGCTAGAATTTGAGCCCATGTCTGTGTGACTCAATTTCTGCACCCTTTAGTCACCTGCTTCCTGGACCCTTCTGCACCCACTAGACCTCCATTGTTGACCTTCAGGAAATGTTAAATATGGGAGGGACCAAGCAAAGGGGTGGATGCAGCAGGTATGGTGTGGACAAGATGAGGAAATGCAGGGATACTGGACTGAGGAGGGACTGAGTTTACTCAGGATGAAGTGATTGGAGTCCAGCTTCTCATGGCTGAAGGTTTCCTTTCTACCTTCTATTCCAAGTGGCAGCCTCTGTCTGCCTAGGGACAGGCCTATAGGACTCCAGGATGAGCAGGTGGCATGGTGACAAACACCATGGCAACCTGCCTCCTCTCTGGGACCTAGAGGGGAGGGAGGACCTGAGAAACCACAGGGCACACACTGAGGCTTCTACACAGGATCCTGGAAAGGTGTCTTCCTTTGGGCCTGGGTGGCTTCTGCCCTCCCAGGAGGGACCCATCCTATAGGTCCCATCCCAGCAGGGGAAATGCCATTTCCACCTCTATCCCAGATGAATAGCTGGTTCAGGCTTCCCAGGAGACTGTCAACTGTACCCAGGTATAAAAACCACCCCCTTCTCTACCGCAGGCCAGGGAGGAAGGAAGAGGGAATCCAAGAGCAGGGAGGTGGGAGGGGAGGGGTTTGCCAAGCAAGGTAGTAGCAGGGACAGCTGGGACAAAGCCCTCATTGTATCAAGGCCACATGCAGCTCCAAGGCAAACCAGGCATCCTGCCTGCCTCCCAGGACCTAGGCCTAGAATGCCACCTGTACTTCCCTGGCTCCTTAGTAACACTTACACAAGCTGGCTTGAAAAAGAGAGGCCTTCCCTCAAATATGAGTCCTGCCTTTGATGAGAAGTGCTCCGGAAGGCACAGCTGCCTCTCTGCATCCTCCCAAAAGCAAGAAGAAAGGGGATGATAAGGAGAGAGCGGTCAGTGAAGCCAGGCTGACTTGGGGTAGAAACCAGAGCCCGTTACACTGCAGCTGTGTGACCTTGGGCTCAAATGTGATAAAAGTACTTGGAAGGATTTGAAGTAATGGACCAGGACACATGAAAGCACTCAGCATGGTCATCTTGCCACAGAAGGATTCATTATCACAGGTGATCCTTGAAGCCTTGGCCACCCCAACCCCCAGCCGTTCCTGGCCAAGGTCCCATTGTGCCCAGAAGGAAAGGAGGCATGTATGGCCATCCTAATGGTTTGGAGGAGCACTGTTGTTCCCCTCACACACACACCTCAAACTGCCCCTGCCCCATGGTTCCTGTTCCAGGAGGCCTTCCCTGGGCGATTGGGGCATGAGGCATGGGAAGCATTGCCAGGTTGGGGCGAGCAGCTCAGGTGACAGGCATGGTGCTGGCAGCTCCTGCAGCCCAGCACCCAACACCTCTGGGCAGACAATGTTGGCTGTGTCCAGGCCCTCCAGGGGAACAAACCGTGTTCTGTCTAACAGCCAGGAAACAGGCCATCTGAGCAGTGCCTTTGTCCACTCTGACCAGAATGGCTAGGCTCCTCCAGGGAGGCCCTGACGTGGGAAGGGGGTGGTCCCTGGGATGAGGACTCCGGGGTTTGAGATCCAACCCTTCAGCATCTGATACTGACCAGGTTCGGATTTTGCCCCCCACCCCATACTCCTGGGGAATGACTTGGCCAAGTCTCTTCCTTCTCTATGGCTCAGATTCTTTATCTGTAAAAGGGGACTAATCACAGCGCTTCTTCATAGGGCTGTTGGGAGGAGTCAATGGTGTAATGTACGTAAAGTCCTTGGCACAGGGCTGGTGTGGGGCTCGGTGAGCGCTTCTTTCCCAGCATGGGGGGAGGTCCAGGGCATGACATTCTCAGCCTAGTCTTCTGTAGCAAGGCTTTTGTCCTCAGTCGCTGCTGTCAGCATGGAAGGAGGGAACGGAGGTCTGTGGAGCTGGCACAGGACCAGCACATTGGCTGCAAAGAGCCCGGGCCCCTCTCCCTCAAACCCCAGGAGCTCTGGGGTGTTGTCCAGCATAGTCTTCTCATTACAACAGCCAAAATCCATCCAGTATGGGACTTCTCCCCTCCTAAAACACCAGTAGGTGCCCTCGGGGTCCAGGCCTCCAGGAAAGTGGCCCAAGGACTCCTAGGTGGGAGCCAGAGGGCCTGAGTCTACTTACCACTTAGCCAGAGGGTTTCTCCACCCACTGGGACCCTTCTACCCCTGAGGGCTTCTGTTTCTACTCATCTGCTTCAAGCTTGTGCTCTAAGTTCCTGGGATATGCCAAGATCAGCATGCACGTTTGCACAGACGGGTGCAGGAGGGCCTGGTGGCATGGGCACGCTGACTGAGCACGTTCACTGAGACCTATGTGGCACGTCTTGGGATGGCAAGGGCATGGTACCTTTTCATGTTTGTGTGTATCCATATGTCTTTTTATATGTGTGCTGGTATGTTGGTCTGTCTTGTCTCCCATATAGACGGGAAGCCCTGAACCACGCGCCAACTGGGAAGGTGATGGTTGACGAGACCAGTCCATCCTAATTTGGGGTTCCTGGTCCTGCTCCAGGAGTCCTCCAGACTACAGCCTCCACCAAGGAGGGAGGACTGGACAGCAAGGGGGTGGTAGTATCAATGTCAGGGACCTGGGGAAGAAGCAGGCCTGGCTTGTAGAGTAGAAGACTCAGTGCTGGCCAGTGTACAGGAGACCTTGCCCCTGCAGCCTCCATACCTCAGACCAGGCCCTGGCTCTCCCTGGGTGCACTCACTCATCTAAGGACGCTAGGTTGGACTGATAATTTCTCACCACCTCTGAGGATCTGACAATTGTGATTTTAAGTTGGGAGGTGGGAACCTGTACACCAGCCCCATTCAATTCATTGGTGGAGTCAGCTGTGGCCTGCTAGGCCCTCGCCAGGTCCTGGGGTGTCCTGCCGAAGGGTGAGAGGAGAAGCCATGCCAGGCAGCGGCCCCAGCGAGAGGATGACATGGCCCGGCCCGGCCTTCCCCACGGCACCCCCAAACCGTCCTCTCTCCTCAGCCCCGGGGACACCGCCCATCCCGCCCCTTACCCGGACCCGCAGCCTCATGGCCATGTCCCTGCCCGGGAGTAAAAGGGCCTCTGCTGGATCCCGCAGGTAAGTCTCCCCCTTGCCCAGATCCTTGGCTTCAGTTGGTGGGAGGAGGGGGTATTCCTGTCTCTACCTAGCACTAATTTGCAGTGTGTCTTTGAGGAAATCTGGAGGGTTTAAGGGCTCAAATGACACAGTGGATATGAAAGTTCTCTGAAGGCGTAAACCACTGGATTCCTATTAGACTTGGTCTCATCTGTATTGTTTGATTTTCACAATTGCTGGAAGAAAGTTGTACAGTTGTCTACTCAAGCTCACTTGGCCTCCCCTGATTTTCATTCCCATGGGCCTTCTGTATGCCCCATTCTTCTCCACCTTTCTCAGTCCTTCCAGAGTTCTCCTTCCCTGGGTTTGGGAGATCCTGGAAGTTGAGGACCCTTCATAAAGGCAGATGGGCCCCCACCCTTGGTCTGTGGTCCTGCCCAGCCTCTGTTCTTTCCCCTGGGGAGCCAGGAGGACCAGCCTCATTCTGGTTTTCCATCTTGATTTCCACTGTCTATTCTGTCGCCCCCATCTGTGCTTCCCCCTCTCTCCCTGCTTCTCTCCCCGGCGGTGACCCCGAAGTGGGGGCCCTTTGGGCCGCAGCGGCCTGGCAGTGTTCGCCCAGTGTCCGCAGCTGCCCACCAGCCAGAACGAGCACCTGCCTCTTCTTCCTGCCTCCAGGCGCACCTCTCCACCTGTGAGCGTGCGGGATGCCTACGGCACCTCTTCCCTCAGCAGTAGCAGCAACTCAGGCTCCTGCAAGGGGAGCGACAGCAGCCCCACGCCAAGGTAATCAGCCCCTCCCCTCCTGTGGGGCTGTGCTGGCTAGGAGTTTGGTGACCCTGGGGTGAGGCACACTGGGGAGCTGCATGGTGTTCTGACCATCTCTGACCCCAGCACACTCATTGGCTGTGCGACCTATCCTCTCTGAGAGTCCGCTCCTAGCTGACAGTGGTTTAAACAAACTGGCAGTGATGCTTTCAGAACAAGAAGCCAGAGGTAAGCAGCTCCCTAAAGTGTCAAGAACCCCGCCGCCTCTCTTTCTGCTATACCATCCTTTGTGTGCAGCTTTTGTCCTCGTCATCACAAGATGGCTCTTGTACTTCCAGGCATCAGCTCAGCCATATAAAGGACCAAAAATTGGCAGCACCCATATCTCAGTGGGTAGGGTGCCGGCCACGTACACTGAAGCTGGCAGGTTTGAGCCCAGCCAGGACCTGCCAAACAACGACAACTGCCACAACAACAACAACAGAATAGCCAGGTGTTGTGGGTGTCTGTAGTCCCAGCTGCTTGGGAGGCTGAGGCAAGAGAATCACTTAAGCCCAAGAGTTAGAGGTTGCCGTGAGTTGTGACAACACGGCACTATACCCAGGGCGACAAGCTTGAGACTCTGTCTCAAAAAAAAAAAAAAAAAGGAAAAGAAAGGACCAAAAACCCTCAAAGGTTTTTTCTGAACCTAGGAAGCAGAAAATTCTGCCAACACCTTGCTGGCTGGAACAGGGTCATGTGGCTAACTCTAGCTACAGGGCCAGTTAGTGCAGAGTTAGTGTTTTCCCAGTACAGTGCCATCCCAAACAAAACGGGGGCTCTGGAAAGAAGACAGGATGGTCTTGGGAGGCATATAGCCATGTCTGCCTTCTTGTGCTTCTCAGGGGGACACTCTGAGAGCAGCCCAGGTGGAGCTAGTTTGGAAGGAGGTGAAGTGTGTTACAAGTGTGGCAGATGCCAACTCATGCTGACCAAGAGTCCCAAAGCAGGATCAAGCTGGAGAGGCAGGTGACAGGTCCTTGAAGAAGGGAGAGCTGTCATGGCAGCCCTCATTTCTGTTTCCCCACCACTGAGATACTAGTGGGAGATTGGGGAGTGTGGGTTTTGGATTCAGCCACTTCCTATCCCTGAGTCTCCATGTCCTTATCTGTAAAGTGGAGCTGCTGAAGGGGCTTCAGCGAGCTGATATCTGCGTACTATCCACACATCCTATATGGCTGACAATAACTGCCCTTGGCCTGGTCTGACTAAATGGTTGTGTACCAGAAAAGACCAGGAGATGTCCAGCTCCCATGGCTGGGGTACCTCTCAGGAAGGCTTGTCTTGCCTCTTCCAGCTGAGAGGATGTCATGCGTATGACCTGATATCTGGAGCTACTGATATCTGGAGCTACCAGCATTTCTCAGTCTTCTACCATAACACGCATGATGGGTGACACTTGAGTGCAGAACCCATGCCCCAACATCCTGGCCATAACTCCACCCAGAGCCTGGGGACATAAAGTGATGCGTATATAATTGGAAATTTTAACATTTTTTCATTAGTAACGTTTTTGTTTTTAGAGACAGAATCTCTCTATGTGGCCCCAGGTAGAGTGCTGTGGCATCACAGCTCACAGCAACCTCAAACTCTTGGGCTTAAGCAATTCTCTTGCCTCAGCCTCCCAAGTAGCTGGGACTACATGTGCCCACTACAACGCCCCGCTATTTTTGGTTGCAGTTGTCATTGTTGTTTAGCAGGCCCGGGCCCCGCTCGAACCCACTAGCCCCGGTATATGTGACCAGTGCCCTATTCACTGAGCTATGGGCACCGAGCCTGTAACATATTTTTATAACATATCTCATAACTAGTCTGTAAGGGCAATCTCAGCCCCAAGACTCTGAACCGCTTCCATGTGAGGGTCTTCTTTTGCCCACCACAAGGGTTCCTGCCCCTAGGTGAGTGGTGGAGCCTCAGTCAGGGCCTCAATGCAAACAGCCAGGCTTTCCAAGGTAGGAACAACTGAGGATCATGCATTAAAGCATATTTTTTTTTCTTGAATTAAAAATGTATACACATTTTAAGAAAGGAAAACACTGTATTAATAAAATTTTAATACATAAGTCATGTTTAACTTCTGCAATTATAAGAAATACAAGGTACAATATTCAAGATCACAGTCATCATTGATATTAGTATTACAAATTCAGTACAATTTTTTCTTTCTTAAAATGGGTATACATTTTTTGGCGCACGTTCTGGATGTGTGTATATATATATATTTTTAAAGATAGAACTAGTGACTAAAAATATACGAATGTTAAATGTTGGAAAAAAATACTCATAAAAGCAAATGGAAAAAGTTAAAATAGTTATTTCCTCTCTAATCCTTTCTGATTCCTACTAGTTTGACTAATCTTGGTTCCTCCACTACCACCACCCACTCCACCACCAGGCATGACTTTACTCATCACAGGTCTGTGCCCCTCTAGCCAAAGTTCTTGCAGAGTAGGAGGATGAGTGCAGGACTAATGTGTGAGCTTCAGGGTGACCTGTGTAGCTGGCTTTTCATTTGGAGAGAGATTTCTTAAACCAGAGGGGGAACCCCAAACTCTATAACTATGCCACTCCTTTGCCCCTTGCTGGGCAGAAAACAGTCCTGCCTGAGTTAAACTTAGAGACCACAAGATGGTACATGAAAGAAAACAAGTTCTCCTTTCCTTCTTTCTACTTCTATTACCCCTTTCTCTTCAACAGTTTACCATTTACAGATACTTTTTCCTCAGTCAGTATTAGACAGCTTCCACACAACTTTAAAAACCATCTCCACCTTGGCTGTTTCAGCAAACAGGCCTCACCATGGCCTGTCTTTTCCAGGCCCATAAATGGTCATTGCCACTCCCTAAGCCTAAGGGTCCCTATCCTCTAAAGGACCAGAGTTGGATCTCAGCAAGGCTTGGGTCTCTAGCTGTGGAACAAGAAGCCAGGCTGGTTTAAGCCAAGACCCAGGAAGATTTCTTTATAGCAGAACAACCAGAGTGAGGAAGCTGTGAGTAGAGGCAGCCTGTTGTAGAAGTGCCGCCTAGTCAGAATTGGGGTGCTCCTTTTCCTTGGGAAAGGCTTGGCCCTGCCTTCCTGACTGGGACCTGACAGCCCTCTGGGTGGAAATTTCTCCTCCTTAGCACTGACGGGGCCAGGGTGCCACATACGCCCAAGACTGGTGCCACCCTGTGCTGGGAGCAATGCACACCCAACCTGCTGACCCCTCAGAGTTCTGCTATCGACAAGTCCATGCCCAGAGCTAGTACTAGGTGTTGATGTGTGTCCCCAGATGACAGGCATGTGAATGTGTGCACCTGTGCTCGGGCTGGTGTCCGAGGATATGTGAATGCCCAGGAATGTAGCAGGATGGTGGGGATGTGTAGGCACAGGAGTCCCCACATGTGTGGGTGTGCAGGTGCAAAAGGAATGGGAATCAGCATACTCCGATATGCACTCTCAGTACGTGTATGTACATGTGCACACTCACGTGTGCACAGGCATGGGTGAGGAGACTGTGCCCACATACACGTGCCTGCTTTCTTTGTGCCCAGGCTGTGAGGGCTCTCGGCATCAGAGAGGAGAGCTCTCCCTCCACTCTGGGAGACGTTTCCTCCTCTACCATGGTGAGTCCTTGTCCACCATGCAGACCTAAGTCCACCCCTCTGACCCCAGCTGCTTGCCTTAAAACTCATTCTCTGGGTTAGGAGACTGAGTTCTGGGGGACATGGCTGGGACTGTCTGTGGGGCCAGCAGCTCCCTCTGAAAGATGAAGACAGACCCTACTGCCAGGGCAGCTGTAAGAATTGACAGGACTGGTCAGGCGTTTGGCATGGCTCACACACATGCTCTTGTATGTCTCCCCACCCTAACTAGAGGAACCCTGAGCCCCCCACCCTGATGCTCACTCACAAGAGCTTTACTAAAACTCATCTTCCAGAAGGCTGGGTATTCCCATGGCCACACAGACCCTGTGCAGGTGTCCTGGTTTGGAAGTGTCTCCTGGTAAGGGGACAAAGATGGTTAGGCTGGCTTGCCCTTGTTCCCTGGAAGCCCAGCATCTGTGCCTTGCCTGACCTGTGCCTCCCTAAGGATGGCGTCCCTTTGCAGGCGCTCCATGAAGTACATGCTGTGCAGCGACAACCATGGCATCAAGCCCCCCACCCCGGAGCAGTACCTCACTCCACTGCAGCAGAAGGAAGTATGCATCCGGCACCTGAGGGCCCGGCTGAAGGACACGCAGGACCGGCTCCAAGACCGGTGAGCGAGTGACCAGGACATCCTTGGGGACAAGCTGCCAACTTTGCCCTCAGAGGAACCAGGGCCTGGGGTTCTTTGGGGAAGGAGGAGTAGTTTGGGGCTTCCCAGCATCTCCTGTTCCCTCCTTCCCAGCAAAGCCTCATCTGAACCTGTTTGCAGACACCCTTCCCCACCTTCTTACTTTGATTGCTCCAGGTGACTGTTGGGGGCCAGGCCGGGAGTGGTTTCTCTTGTGAGAGTCTGTCCTGTCAGACCATCCCCATCCCACCCCCACCCCGTAGCAGTTCTCTCCAGCTTCAGCCTGGGAAGCCCCTGTTGGCCCTTTCTTTCTTTCTTTTTTTTTTTTTTTTTTTTTTGTAGAGTCAGAGTTTCACTTTACTGCCCTCGGTAGAGTACCGTGACATCACACAGCTCACAGCAACCTCCAACTCCTGGGCTTAGGCGATTCCCTTGCCTCAGCCTCCCAAGCAGCTGAGACTACAGGCGCCCACCACAACGCCCAACTATTTTTTGCAGTTTGGCCGGGCCGGGTTTGAACCCGCCACCCTGGGTACATGGGGTTGGCGCCCCACCCACTGAGCCACAGGCGCCGCCCTGTTGGCTCCTTCTTATCCCTAGCTCCTGTCTGGGGAGTCGGAGCACGGGGAGAAACAACCCTTTATCCCTCCTGTGCTTCCTCCAGAGTGAGTCTCCAAGGAACTCTTCCCCCTAGTTCAGGCCCCAGAAGTCGTCGTCCTCATCTACTTCCTGCTTCCAGCTGATGTAAGACCATGAGAAACCTTTCACCAGGCTCCCAGGGGTCTCCCAGGAGCCCCACAGGCCCATCTGAGCTCCTTCTCAAGACTACAGGGGTATTCAATCCTCTACAAGTAGAGGCCCTCTACTTCCCCAGCTGGGCCTCCTAAAATTCTGAGATTACAAGTGTAAGCCACCATGCCTGGCCCCTACTAAACATTTATACTACCTCAAAAACAAACCCCATCTCCATTAGCACAATCCCTGCCCCATTTCTCTTCATCCACCCCATTTCCTAGAAATCACACATTTTTCTGTCTCTATAGATTTGTCTGCTCTGGAGATTTCATATAAATAGGATCATAAAGTATGCGTCCATGACCACATCATTCTTGATCAGAGCTCTGCCAAGCAGCCAATCCAGTTGGGACTTGCTATGGTTTTCAAGCTGCAGAAGGGTTCAGGTGGCATTCTATGACCTCGTCATAGAGCCGGGATTGCTATTTTTCCTTCCCCTCATCTTCCTAATGATGCTGGGGTTCTGCTTGGCCTTTTGCATGAACGTCCGCAGGGAACAGATGGCCCATCTCTCAGCTTCCTTCCAGGGCCAGCCCTGTGGCTCAGAGCAGACCTGTGTGGTTTGGGCAGGATGCCGTCATGGGCGTGCCCACACCTCAACTCCCTGCTCACTCTCTGCCCATGGCTCCCACAGGATCCTGTGGCAGCTCCTTACGTGCTGTGCTATCACACCCCTCACGCTCTGTGTATTGGGTTTCATGCCTGTACTTCCTACTGCGGTCTGCCTCCTACTCCTCAAAGACGCCACGTGCTTTTACACCTCTGTGTTGCCTTATCCTGCATCCCTGCTACCTGTGATGGCCTGCCCCCATCTTGCTTCCCTTCAGGACCCAGTTCAGATGTGGTGCCCTGTGACTTACTGAGGCATAGGCAGGGCTAGAAGCTACAGCCTCTGGAAACTGGCTGGTTCCAAGGAGAGGGAGCCAGGGAGAACAGAGCCGAGCAGCTCAGTTCCTTCTTTCAAACTCACTCTGCCTCCCAGGGCAAGGCATGAGCAAGGACTGAGCATGAGAGGCCAGGAGGGTTACCCCAGAGCGAGCCCCCACCCTGAGGCGGATGAGTGAAGAACAAGTATTTTCCCATTCCTGTTCCCATGTCTGTTATTGCCACTATGAGCACTTCCATCTGGCACTGCTTCCTTCCCCTTCCAGGTGACACCCTTGCTGACTTTGTGCCCACTGTAGCCCCTCAGTCTCAGTCCCTTGAGCATATAGAGGAACGAGATTCCCAGGCCCATTTCCTGCATGGAATTTCCAATCCGACTTTGAAAATCGTGGGGTGCTCACTCTCCTGGGCTCATAGACCTCGAGTGTTAGCCATGCCATTTGTAGATTTAATTTCCATGGATATAAGCTTTTGGCTGAGAGACTGCCTGTGGGCTGTATCACTAGGAAGTGTGCTGGAGAAAGAGTGCCTAGGAGAGGATTTTAAGTCTCGTGGATGATTTTCTTCTTTTCTCACTACTTTTAGTCTGCCACCATTCAGCCTAGCTCTGGTTTTACGTATAGATTTGATGGGATGTTTTTCTAACTCACCTCCCTCCCTCCCTCCACTGTACCCCATGGATTCATCTGTGATGCAAGGGTTTGAAAAAGCCTGAGCATTTCTGAACAAGAGTCTTCTGATCGTCCTGTTTGCCTGGAGCTTGCCCCTTCTTTCAGGAATAACTCTGTGCCTTTCTCATCCATCTTTTCAGCCTTTCCTCTTAACAGTAGATACAGAGAAGAAACTTCTAGCGCAGAAAAGAGAGCCACTCTGTTCTGCTTTATCCACCACTTCGCATCCCTTCACTTGAGGGGGATGATATAAAATTTTCAGCTCCCCCCCAAACATTGGAGACAAGATGGTCACTTCTCTCAGAAAAACAAAGCTGTCCACAACCCTCTCCATAGAGGTCTTTTCCCAAATGTCCCTTCATTTAAAATTTTCACAGCTTGCTTGGGTAGGAGGCCACATCCCTTTCTATAGAGCAGAGATTTTCTATCTAGTTTTTGTTTTTTATGTTAAGATTTTATTAGGTTTTTATAGCAGCTTCTTTTATAATGAAGACTCTTTGTTGTCTCTACTCTAGATGAAGTATTTAAACACCGAGAGTCATCTGCATTTCAGCTTCTAGTGGGTGGAAATGTGGGCTGTGTCTCCTATTGACATTTTTTTCTCCCTCCCAGATGAGGGCATCTCCTGACTTGAACCTTAGGTGCCTCCCCCCACCCACATTTGCTTCTCCCTGTGGAATGAAAAGAAAGGGAAACAAGGTGTTAGTCCTTTGATCTGGTCTCAGCTCTGAGCAGGAGCACAGGGCCTTTCATCCTTGAAGACACTATCCTTGGTGGTGGTGACAGACTGGGCAGGCTGTGAGCCTGTGTGTGTCTCCTCTGCCCACAGGGACACCGAGATCGATGACCTAAAGACGCAGCTGTCACGCATGCAGGAGGACTGGATCGAGGAGGAGTGCCACCGTGTGGAGGCCCAGCTAGCCTTGAAGGAGGCCCGCAAGGAGATCAAGCAGCTCAAGCAGGTCATCGACACTGTCAAGAACAACCTGATTGACAAGGACAAGGGGCTGCAGAAGTACTTTGTGGATATCAACATCCAGAACAAAAAGCTGGAGACGCTGCTGCACAGCATGGAGGTGGCCCAGAACGGCATAGCCAAGGAGGACGGTACCGGGGAGTCGGCGGGTGGGTCCCCCGCCCGTTCCCTCACTCGGAGTTCCACCTATACCAAGCTGAGTGACCCAGCTGTCTGTGGTGACCACCAGCCCGGTGACCCCACTAACTCGTCAGCCGAGGATGGGGCTGACAGTGGCTATGTGGCAGCTGATGACACACTGAGCAGGACAGATGCACTGGAGGCCAGCAGCCTGCTGTCATCAGGGGTGGACTGTGGCCCTGAGGAGGCCTCACTGCACAGCTCCTTTGGCCCAGGCCCCCGCTTCCCTGCCAGCAATACCTACGAGAAGCTACTGTGTGGCATGGAGGCCGGGGTGCAGGCCAGCTGCATGCAGGAGCGGGCCATCCAGACAGACTTTGTGCAGTACCAGCCTGACCTGGACACCATCCTGGAGAAAGTGACCCAGGCCCAGGTCTGTGGGACAGTCCCTGAGTCGGGGGACAGGCACTCAGAGCCAATCCCTCTCCCCTCCAGACCCAGAGACCCCAACTCAGCCGTGGTGGTGACAGTGGGTGATGAGCTTGATGCCCCGGAGCCCATCACCCACGGACCCACCCCACAGCAGCCTGGTGCCAACCCCAACCCTGGGCAGTCGGTGAGCGTGGTGTGCCCCTTGGACGAGGAGGAAGAGGCAGCTGCAGCTGCAGCCGAGAAGGAGCCCAAGAGCTACTGGAGCCGTCACTACATTGTGGATCTGCTGGCTGTGGTGGTGCCAGCTGTGCCCACGGTGGCCTGGCTTTGCCGCTCACAGCGGCGCCAGGGCCAGCCCATCTACAACATCAGCTCCCTGCTGCGGGGCTGCTGCACCGTGGCCTTGCACTCCATCCGCAGGATCAGCTGCCGCTCGCTGAGCCAGGCTGGCCCGAGCTCAGCAGGTGGCAGCTCCCAACTCTGAGGAGCTCTCCCACCCCCAGGCAGCAGCTTCTGTGGCCTGACCACTGATTGTAGGGATGCTGTTCTCCCTGTCATCTGTCCCTATGGAGCATCATGTTATTTATTTAGTTTTGGGTGTGGAACTGTTTGTTTGTGTTCTGTTTTGTTTTTGTTTTGTTTTTTTCCAGGATATTTAACAGTGTCAGGGCAGGAGTAGGGGTTGGGGAAAGGCATCCCAAAACTTCAGAGAGAAGGGAGACCAAAGGCAGGTGGTACACCGACTGGACAAACCACAGAGGGAAGAAGGTGAGGGTCCCCCAGCCTGGTCCCTCTGTTCACCTGGCCCCAGCTCAGGAAGTCTCTTGCTATGTTCATCTGGGGAAGCTGGGCTTGCCTTGCCCTGCCCACCAGAGCCCCTCCATCCTGTCTAGGGCCCTGCTCACCCCATGCCTTCTCTTTTCAGCCACCTTGCCCTCAGCCCAGGCTTCTGGGCCAGTATTATCTCCTCAGCTGGAGGCAGGTATGGCCCAAAGTGCAGATCACTGACCCAGGACTCAGAGCAGGGTCTGGACCACTGCGCCTGGGCTGGAGCTCCAGCCTCCCCAGACTGCTCCGACCTTGAGATTCAGAAGCACAGTCAAGGCTGCAGGCTGGAGGAAAGACGGTGCTGGGGCATGAGGTGGCAGAGGGCAGGGTGGGTTCAGTGTCTGTGTTCATCCCAAGCCGTCCTTGTAATCCACTTCCTCTTGGCACTGCTGGGTGTGTCAGGTGGTTCTTCCCATGAGAGAGCTAAGCCCGGCAAGCTCAGCAGTGGGACCACTTCCCTGAGCCCCAGTACATAAGGAGAAGGCAGGGGTGGGGAACCCAGAGGGCTCCAGCCTTCTGAGGTCAGGCCATCTCCTGTCTCATCTGCAGTCTGGGAGGCGGAGCAGGACCCAGGAATCCTTAGCTTGTGGGAAAAGCCACAGGCCATGACCGCCCCTGCTTGCCCTAAATTTCTCTGGGGGCCTCAGGCCCAACTTCTGCTTTGCACTATGTTCACTTGGGGCTTGCTTCTCAGCCATCCCAGGGGTTCCAGTGAGGTGGCCACTTGCTTTCTGGGATGAGAGTTCCTATATCTTAGACCTATCTGCCTCCAGAGGAGGGTGGGGAATTCTGACAGGAGAATTCCCAGACAGGGTATTGAAGCCATGATGTTCTTCCAGGCCAAAGCAGGGTGCCCTGGGATGTGCTTCCCAGGCAGGGGTGTGGCAGGGCGGGCAGGTACCCTGCAGCCTGCCCACTCCCAGCCCAAAGCCAGTCACCCTGAGAAGGCTCACTGACCCCTACTCCTTCCCTGGGACCACATCTGAGTCCCCCAGCAAAGCTGCTGACATTTTTATTACCAATACTGTTTTACAAAGTAAACCTCACTTCTCTTCCTCTGTAGGGGCTACATGCATCTGGCCATCCCACTCACTCTTTAGAGGTTATACCCCTATTTGGGGATTTGGTGGGACCCTGTGTCTTACTCAGCCCTCTGGTCTAAGGGCCACTCTGGTTCTCTGCCAAGGTCTCTCGCCCTTACCCCCGATGCTCTAGCAGCCATTGCCTGACTCCTGAGCTCTGCCCTTCTGCTCTGTGCCCTTCAGTCCAGGGTACCTGCATGCACTGGAAGTGGGTGCCCAGCCCAGCCACGGGGGCGAGAGGCCCCTCTGCCTTGCGCTTTGTGCCTCCAAAGTCCCCCCCCCCTCCTCGTTTGGGGCCTCAGACCAGCCATCCTTTGTGAAGCACCCCCACTCCCAACCCCAGCCGAACCAAACCCAGATGCCTGGAGCCTGGCTGGGGCTGCCCCAGAGGACACTGGGCTTAACAGCACTGAGGGGGACAGTGGACAAAATCAATCCAAAGCCAAGCCGGGACTGACCACGGACCCAGCCTCTTGTGCCATGTACTCATGGAGCTACATAGTGTCTCCTTAGAAATAGTCCAAGCTTTGCTGAGAAAATAAATGTATGAACTATATTTGACAACATAAAATCTATATATTTTTCACCACTGGAATTTAGTCAAGCTTTGTAGCCCCTCTGCTCCTGTTGTCCATGTCTTGCATCTGTGGCCTTCCTGTTGTGTCTTGTATTTTGGTGGACATGGGAAGGGTGGGGGCCCTAGTCTAGACTGTCCTGCTGCTGAAGAAGTCACTTGTGCAAGGGCGGTTGGGCCCAAGGCCCATGCAGGGGGTGAGTGGGCCTGGCTGCTGCCCACTACTCCTGCTGGCCCCAGATCCATGTGGCTCTCCAGGGGTTCCTAGCACACAGTGTGGAGGATTTTCTCTTTTGGGGATTCCCTGGGGCTTCTGATGGGCTTTTCTTCTTGATAGTGGAAGAAACAGCTCACCACCCAGGCCTGCACAGGCCCTGTGACCATGCTGGCTGGTGGCCCTGGCCCGGCTCTTGAGAGTGTGTGCTCAGTATCCTGCATCTATGCAAAGGTGCGGGCTGCCTGTGTGGCCCCAGGGCGGGGAGGCACGGGGGCCTGCTGGCTCAGGCTCCAAGCCCTGATGAGGCAGGGCACGGAATGTGGGCTGGGGGAGGCTGGGGCCTGGGGTCTGGGGTGCGTGTCCTCCAAAACTCCCTTCTTCCCTCCTGCTTAATGCCTCCTGCTGCTGGGCTGACCTTTCCTCCTGCCAGGCTGACCTTTCCTCCTGCCCTTAGCTTCTGAAGCAGAAGTCTTTGGGGGGCTCCTTCTCCCAAGCCTCTGGCCGGAACTGATTAGGTCCTGAGAAATGATATCCCCGCAACCACCTTCTGAAACTGCTGGTCTCTTGGATGGAGTCCAGTGGCCAGAAGCGGCTTCTCCTGAGTTCTAACGCTCAGGTCAGAGCAGCCCTGCTGCCCCTCTGGTCCGGGCTCTGGCAGGAATTGGGAGTTGGGGCCCAGAATTCTGCATAGAGAGCTGGCCTTGAGCAGAGTTTATTACAAATATCTCCTGAAGGGATAACTTAGCTTTTCACTTGAAACGCCCTTCCCAACTGCCACTAGCACAGGGGTATCTGACAGAACTTTGGGGAGGGGTGGGGCAAAACATAAAGTTCCGGGGCCTCTGCCCAGTCAACTCACAACCCCTCTCTGACCTGAGGGGATGTTGCAAACTGGTCACAGTGCACTCAGATATTAGGCCATCCCCTTGACAGGGGATTCAGGGGAAGGGGGTTGGGAGGGGTCTTGGCTCTTGTCTTCTTTGTCCTTTTGTTCAGACAGAGTTGTACCTGCAGCAGTCAACTCTGAATTAAAGCATGAAAACACACAGAGACCCTTGGCCTGTTTTCTTTATACTGTGTTGTTTTTCTAATGGGGGTGATGAGGGGCTCAAACTGTCTAACACTCACATGGGAGAAGCCAAGCGGGCAGTGATCTCTCACGTAGAGGGAAGCGGGGAGCTGCGTGTGGCTCAGCCCACCATACTCTGCTGTGTGTGTATGTGGGGCACTCCACTGCCCTTCTGGGGTCAGGCACAGAGTCTGGAACCACCTCTCCCCAACCCCAGGTGTCAGACCCCACCAGGCCCAGTAAGTACATCAAATTTCATCCTCCCCAACACCCCCTGAAGTGGGTTCTCCTGCCCACCTTGCAGATGCAGAAGCAGCCACAATTACATAGTGGGGTTCCTTAAAGTCAGGGCCCTCTCCATCAGCCCCACTGTCCCGTGGTCCTATGTTGCCATCCGGGCCCCAGGCTGCCGGGTAGCATGAAATGGAGGCATAGCCACATCACAGTCCTCAGAGTTGATGTGTAGAAAAGGCTTTGGTCTCACCACTGTTTAAAAGAAATCCAGCCTTCTCATGTCATAGGGCCAAGGATTCCAGAATTTTCGATTCCTTTGAGGAAGGGGTTTTGCTTAAAGTCAAATCTTTATTCAAAAGACAGTAAAGGGTCATAACTTTGTATAGTCTGTGACAAAGAGCAAGTGAAGACAAAGTTCTCAGAACTTTCTGTTCTCTTAAAATATGCAATGTTTTCCTGCTACAGGCAAAGTCTTGAAAGGGACCCAGTTGCAACTTTGAGAAGTATTTAGCCCGCCTGTCTGTGTGCCCAGCACTTAAACCAGCACAAAGAATCTACTGCCCGTGGGCCCTACCTGAGCCTCAGCGCAGCTAGGGGTCTGAGGTTCCCAGGGGACCTGTGTATAAATGAAAGACCTTGCCATCCAATGTCCACCCACCTGGAACCTGTGCCCTCAAGACACCTTGACCTCAGACCAGCAGGCCAGCTGCCCTCTTGTGGGAGGGCCCATGCTGCCCTCCTGTGGCTTCAGACATCTGGTATGGAGTGGTCCATGGTATGGTGGAGCAGGGTCGGAGACAACCTGGGAACAGCAACAACAGTGGCCAAAACTTCCAACTCCTTCTCTGTGCAAGTCCCCTCCCCCTGCCCTAAGCCTGTGCATCCCTACGTGGGCCTTCACTTCTAGTTCTAAGACTTTCGAGTCACCTGAAGCCACCAGCTACCTTGGAGGGAGGTGGGGACAGGCTGGACCTATGCCCTGTGTTACCACTGAGGTAGGGGGTGGCTGAGCCCAGGTATGCCAGGGGAGGTAGGATGGAGAGGGAGAAGGGTGGGGGGGGGAGACTTACTTCTTGACCATGTGCTCATAGATCACAGTGGGGATGATAGTCAGGGTGATGATGTTCCCAGCTGTGGCCAAAATCTCCATGATCTCTTTATCCTGAAGGGGAGGTAGGTGAGCGGTCACCCTGGGGACTAGGGACTGGGGGCAACTTTGCAGGCCCCTCTGTGGGACACCACTGACACCTGGCCACAGGGGTGGGGCTGCCTATCAGGAGAGGGCAGATATTTGGGTGTGGTCTTGCCTGAGTGAGGCCATGCATCTCCCACCTGAGCATCTCCTTAGTCTAATGAGAACCACTCCCTACCCTTACCTTAAAGGCCAGCTATGTGGGCCTGACTGATACATCCACACTCTTTCCAAGAGTGATTCTCCTTGGAAACAAGGGTTCCCAGAGATGCAAGCCTAAATTTTCTATCCCATCTCCCAGGCCACAGTTACACTTGGGTTCTGGCCCCAAAGCACAAAGAGAATAACCATCCAGTGGGAGGCAGGCACACCCACCCACCTTCCAGCTCCTGCTGGCTGCCAGCCTGAGCCAGAGCTACAAGGGTCCTCTTCCTTGTACATCTGGTTGACTGGTAGGAAGAGAAAGCCCTGTGGGCACCACTTAGATCATGGAGAGAACATGAGACTAAGTCTCTAGAAGGTCTGAACACTAAAAGCCTCAGACCCTTACTCGGAGCCTACTGACCTTTATATTACACATCCATAAAACATGATCACATTTCCTTAGTTGTTTCAGAAAAGTGGGAGAAGATGTGATAGACAGGACTAGTGACGGCCACAGGTGGAAATACACAAACTTTGGAAAGATCAATGAGCTTAGGAGGCATAGCTGTCTGGAGCCATTCAGCAAAATGGTAAACCCAGTCCCTAAGAGCTTCACAAGTTCTATAGAGCAACTGTAAGTTCATGGTGATGCCTTGAGCCATCAGTAAGGATGAGAGAATCACATCTTAGAACAACTGTTCTTCAGAACAGTTAAGATCAAAGAACTGTAATGCTTTGGAGGGAGTGAGCGAACTCATCTCTGAAAGTTCCAGACACTCAAAATCAGTATTAGTGTTCTCAGCTTTTTAAGTACATGTACAATAATAGGTTGCCTTTGAATTGTCATGTCTGATCCCAGAGGAAGGGGAGAGAATGCAGCGGGAGGGATCTCAGACAAATATTAGAGGAATTTCCTGATCACAATCATCAGGAGCCACCAGAACAAACCTCCCAGGAAAGTGGGGGGTCGTCAAGCACAAGAAAGCAGACGTGTGGCAAGAATGGCATGGTGACAGCACACAGCTGGTCTGAAAGACCATCTGCCACCACCCAGACCATGTCTGCTGGGGGACCTGCCATGTGAGCGCCAACACTGGTTGCAGGAGGAAGGGTCTCTTGCCCTATATCACAGCTCAGACTGAGAGGCACTCTTGGCCCAAGAGGCATCAAGTCAGGACAAAGCTACTTTCATTTGTTTGGGGACCAATTCCCCCCAAATATCAACCCCTCATTCCATCCACAGATCTTAGACTACTTACTCCTTCTTGCTTGCTAAAGATAAGACTCACCACACATACCCCCTTGAAAACTGAATAATGGCCAGAAATGGATTTCTGAATGACAATTTTCTAAAATACTCCTATTACTGAACTTGATCCAGTATGCCAATGGAAGTGCCACACAGAATAAGGAGGCATCCATACAACCAGAAGCCTCCAGGGTGTCGTGTCCTCAACTGTCATCATGCCCCTTATTCTGTCGTACCTCTCACTTCTGTGTGTGAGAAGCAATAGTTAACGTTTATTGAGCACTTACCACCTGCACTGCTTGGAGCTTTTTAGACGTACAGTTTTACTAAACCCTCACAGCAACCTTAGGGTAAGGAAGCTGATGGGGGCAGGGGCTGCAATTGTCTCCAGACCTGAACCTATCCACCACCACCACCCAGGTGCCCCCAGGCCCTGGCACCCCTGCCTACCTTCAGCCCGATGACATTCTGCCCATTCACCTCACACAGGCAGTGCTTGGTGAGGAGCCCGTTGCGGGCCGCAGAGCTGCCTTTGACCACAGAGACAACCTTCCCTTTCTTGATGATAAAGCCGACATGGCCCGCGCCGTCCTTGTGCATGGTGACAATCCGCTGGAATGGCCTGGCAGGGAGTGACAGTGAGCTAGCCTAGGGACACGGCTGGGGTCAGACCGAGGGGCTCCTCAGGCCTGATACTCACCTGTCCCGAACAATCATGACGATCTTCTCAGCTGACGCCTTCTTCACAGCCCGATGGGCTTTGTCTGTGCTCCACCCGGCACAGTCACGCCCATCAATCTGCAGGATCTGGTCCCCAAAGCGCAGCCCCACGAGGGATGCGGGGGTGTTGGCCTGGACCAACTGCACAAAGAGCCCCTGGGGAGAGGCCCATCCCCAGAGTCAGCGTCCTTGCCTATCCTGAGCCCAGATCCCTTCTCCAAGCTGTTGTTTTCCTCTGATACTCTGGGAGCCTACAGCTGTGCATGGCAGGTGCCATGGTTGCCCCATTTTCTAGGCCACACAGCTAGGAAGGTGAGTCAAGGTTTCAGCCCTGGCAGAGGCTGCACCCCTTTGCTGTGCCTCCTCTCACAAAGACATGGAGCTTCTGGGCTCTTCCTGGGTGCCACATCCCAGCCAGGTGAAGAGCGGGTTGGGAGCAGGTTGGGAGCAGGTAGGGAGGGGCAGCTCTCAGAGACAGGAGACGGGAGGGGGCGGCAGAGAGTCCCCCTGCAACCCAGCACCAAGCCCTGGGGTTTGGGGGAGGAGAGATTGAGAGGAAAAACCTGCCTTAGGGGTGTGGATGGCTGCTCTGCTCCTTCCATACTGGGGCATATAGGGGGTCTGAGTCTGTGCAGGACAAGCGCCCCCAGTCCGCCTGGCACTACTGTCCCTTCTCGGCCCGGCGGAGGAGTGGGTACAGCTGGGGCCTTTTCCCTCGCCGCCCCCGCCCACCTACCTGGTCGATGGCCCGCAGCCGCAGCCCGGTCTTGCCGCGCTCGTCCTTGCACAGGTGGATCTCGCGCACCCCGGGCTTGATCTCAGCACGCCGCACGCCCAGGTTGTTCCCGGACACCGGGGCCACCACCTGGCCTGGCCAGGGGCCGGAGCCCGCTGTCTGCAAACACCAGCGGAGAAAGGAGTCAGCCAGGCTCCTCAGACCCCGTACCTCAGGGGGTCGCTGGCCCACAGGGTCCCCCTAGACCACACACTTCTACTCACAGACTGAGAGAGCCACTAGGGGGCGTCAAAGTCCGCACCCCCCCAAAGCCAGGGAAATGGGGAAAGGAGGTGGGATGCCGGAAGGGGACTCTCATTTTGATATCAGGAAAAAACTCTTTGAAAATCCACGTAACATAGAAACAAAATTCACAGTAAATAGAGTAATGGGGTATAAAAGGGCTCCCTTTGATTTTTGTCTTGAAAAAAATTAAGCCAAAAGTATAAAAATGAATGAATGCTTCCCCTTAAGATGCAGTAAAAGGTAACGATGCCCACTCTCACCGCTACTGTTAGCACAGTACTGGAAAACCTAGCCGGTGCAATGAGGCAAGAAAAGGGAAAAAGGCATACTGATCAGAAAAGAAAAAATAAAATCGTTCCTATTTATGGATGACTGGATGGTCTACTAGAAAAATCCCAAGAAATCTACAAATAAACTTCAAGACCTAATAAATGAGTTCAGTAAAGTCATAGGAAACAAGACAAACATACAAAAATCAATTGTACCTCTACATACCAACAATGAGCATGTGGAAACTGAAATTAAAAATACCATTTATAATCATTCAAAAAAAAAGGAAATACTTAGATGTAAATCTAACAAAAACATCTATAAAATTTGTATGCTGTAAATGACAAAATACTAGATAAAAGATATCCAAGAAGAACTAAATAAATGGAAGATCTTCTGTATTCATGGATTGAAAGAACTAGTAATCCTATCAATTGTCCCCAAATTGATATGCAGCTAGAACACAACTTCTATCAAAATCTCTAAAAGATATTTTGTAGATGCAGGTAAGGTTGATTATAACTTTATATGAAAAGATGAAGGAATTAAAATAGCTAAAACAATTCTGACAAGAAGAATAAAGTGAGAAGAATCACTACCAAATTTCAAGACTTACCCAGCTACAGTAATTAAGTCAGTGTGATACTGGCAAAAGGAGAGAATAAGGATCAATGGAACAAAATTCAGAAATCCAGAAACAGTAGCAAACAACTAAGAGCAACTGCTTTTTGACAGGACTGCAAGAATATTTTCTTTCTTTCTTTTTTTTTTTTTAGAGACAGAGTCTCACTTTGTTGCCCTGGGTAGAGTGCTGTGGCGTCACAGCTCACAGCAACCTCCAGCTCTTGGGCAATTCTCTTGCCTCAGCCTCCTGAGTAGCTGGTACTACAGGCACCCGACACAACGCCTGGCTATTTTTTGTTGCAGTTTGGCCGGGGCCGAATTTGAACCCGCCACCCTTGATATATGGGGCCGGTGCCTTACTCACTGAGCCACAGGTGCTGCCCCAAAGTGTTTTTCAACAAATGGGGCTGGAGTGATTGAATAATCATGGGCAAAAATATGAACCTTAGGGCCGTGTGCAATGTAATCCACACCTGTAATCCTAGCACTCTGGGAGGCCAAGGCAGGAGAATTGCCGAGCTCAGGAGTTCGAGACCAGACTGAGCCAGAACGAGAACACGTCTCTAAAAATAGCCAGGTATTATGGTGAGCACCTGTAGTCCCAACTACTTTGGAGACTGAGGAAAGAGGATTGCTTGAGCCTAAGAGTTTGAGGTTGCTGTGAGGTATGACACTAGGCACATTACTGAGGGTGACAAAGTGAGACTGTCTCCAAAAAAAGTGTATATACATATATATATACACAAAAAAAGTGTGTGTGTGTGTGTGTATATATATATATATACACTTTTTATATATATATATACACACACACGTACAAACAGCTTGTTTATAATAGCCCCAAACTAGAAACAACTACATGTCCCTCCACAGGTTAAACCCTGGTACATTCACACCCTGGAATACTACTCAGCAATGAAATGGAACAAACTTGATACACAGAATAACTTGGGTGGATCTTGAGGGCATTATGTGGAATGAGAAAATCCAACCTGGGAAGGTCACATACTGTATGATCCTGTTTATACAACATTCTGCAATGACAAAATTAGAGAGATGGGGAAAAAAAGGAGTGGTTGTCAGGGCTGGGCATGACTACAGAGGGACAAGGGGGAAGATCTTTGTGGTGACGGAATAGTTCTGTGTCTCAGTTGGGGTGGTTATTACATGAATCTACACATTGGAGAAAATGACATAAAACTACGAACACACACTGTACCACTGTAAAACTCCTGGCTTTGATATCGTACTATAGTTATGCAACATGTAATCACCTAGGAAACTGGGTGAAAGGTACAAGGGACTTCTCTGCACTCTTCACCACTTCCTATGAACCTATTATTATTTAAAAACAAAAAGTTAAAAGCCATGAAACAGTTTTGAAATTACTAAAATGCATTTCCCATCTTATATTTTTATCCCAGTTTAGGTTGGATGCATTTATGCCTTGGTTATTAGAATAAAAAATAATGAAAGTGGAGCTGGCTACTGCATGAACTTCTTTGCTTCATGTTTGTATCTCACAGTCTGTCCATCAAAGGGGTCACTGTGGAGAAACACCCAGGGTGTCATCAGTTTTGAATTCTCAAGGTCCCACATGGCCTTGTCAACTTGGTCCTGTCAGAACCTCATTTGGCAGTGGCTTTGTTTGTGGCTGTGGCTGTTCTCCATTGTCACTTCTGTCACCTTCTTGAAAATCCTGTGGCCATAAGGACTTGAAGTTTCGCTTCCCAATCAGTTTCATTAGCTCAGGAGGTAGGAAGGACTAATAGGTCGGCCTCAGGGACACCAGAGGTAATCGGCAGGGGCTATAGTGGGAACTGATTCAATAAGCAGAAACATTTTCAGTAACGAGCATTTCTGTTATGGTTTATTTTGCTTCCCGAAGCCATGGAAAGCAAAGATCAATCAGAGGGCCAGAGCTGGGTCACAAGCTCCTGCTCTCTTGGCCTTGCCTGTCCAGGAGGCAGCCCTGCACTAGATGCCCCCAGGCTCGGGTTAGCGTTAATGTCCTCCTTCTCCCTCCAGCAGGCTCAGGCCAAAGGTGAAAGGGCACACCCTGGTCCTCTAGCCCCAAGGCCTGTGGGAAGATGTGAAACCACAAAACCCCACGGTGCTTTCCATGAAGGCTCAAAATGAAAAGTGCCATCAAGAAACAGAGCCACAAGAATGCTGGGGAAAGAAGAGATTCAAACACATGGAGAGGAAGTCTGTTCAAACAAGACCAAGAAGGAAGGAGCGTTGGGACATTTTGCAGTTGCAGTAGACAGAAGACAAATACCTACACTGTCACCTTCTGGAATCTGAGGCAGGTTCTGCTGGACTTCTTGGCTGGAGAGGGAAAGACCCATATAACTTTCCAATTCTGCCAGATTTGGGTACAAAACTGATGGGAAGGGAGGAAGGAAAAAGAAAGACATCACTTAGGGGCATGTGTCTCACCATCTCGGCCTGGCTTCTGGATGGCTGCTCACTTTATTAAGAAAGGGGGCCCGGGCATGACGCTCATTTTCAAGAACACAGCATATCCCCAGAATGCTCCTTGGAAGTTCCCAGGGGCGGGGTCTGCCTTTGTCTGGGGACAGCATGGGACACTTTGGTATTCAACTCCACTGGCTCTATGTGACACCAGCCAGACATGCAACACAAGGTTTAGAGCCTATGCTGGGTCTGGGAGGGGCCCACCAGCACATGAGGGCAGGCCTCTGCAAAGGGTGGTTTTCGCATAGTGACGAGGAGAAGAGTTGAGTCTGAGTTCAAGTTCAGTACCGCAGGACCAGAATCAAGACTCACAAGCAACTCCAGGAGTTGCAAACATCCTGGTCTCCCTATGCGGCCTCACGTGGCAGCATGAGAGACAGGGAGTTGCTGCCCTCACTAAGCCAGTGTTCCCAGCATCCCCTTTCAAGGGGTATAGTGAGGGTGAAATAGTGTATAAAGCCCACCCACAGTGGCAGGTGATAGGCAAGTAATCCGAAAGCTCCATGAAAAGGTGAAGCTGTGTCCTCAGGACCAGCACTGCCAGGCGGGCAGCCTATGCCCCAGCTCTGCACCTGGGAGCATCTTCTTGGAAATTTATGTCCCCTCTGGTGCAGGGGACCTGCCAGGACCAGCAACAACATCTGGGAGATATTATGATCTGAATGTTTGTGTCCCCACACAGTTTCTGTGTTGAAGCCCCACTCCCAGCATGGTTATTTTTGGAGACAGAGCCTCTAAGGAAATAATTAAGGTTAAGTGAAGTCATAGGTGTGGGGCCCTCGTCCCACAGGACAAGCATCCTTATGAGAAACAATAGCGAGTTTGTGCATGCTCGCTCTCAGTCACAAATATACTGAGGAAAGGCCACGTGAGGACTCAACCAGGAGGAAACGGCTGTCTGCAAGCCAGGAAGAGAGCCCTCACCAGAAGGCAGGTTATCCAGACTCTAAATATTGGACTTTCAGCCCCCAGAAGTGTGAGAATATAAATTCCTATGATGTAAGCCATCCAGACTAGTATTTTGTTATGGTGGCCTGAGCAGAAAAAACAAGTGGTTCTGGTCCCTTCTCTCTCAGATGCTCTGTCTGCTGTCCTCTCTTTCCTCCACCTCCCCCTTACCCTAGGCCAGCCCCAGTTCTAGGCCAGCCCCAGTTCCAGCCAGGAGGGCCTGGCAGGTGGCTCTCTCCCTCTGCCCTGCGTGGCGTTTCATTCCTGGGATCACAGGAGGGTGGGTTACCAGGATGGTGTTGACATGCTGATCTGGAAATTGTTTATATAGAAAAAAATGTTTATATAGAAAAAAGACCCACAGGCTCAGTGCCTATAGCTCAGTGGCTAGAGCGCCAGCCATATACACTGGAGTTGACAGGTTCGAATCCATTCTGCGTCTGCCAACAATGACAACTACAACCAAAAAAGAGCCAGTCCTTGTGGCAGGTGCCTGTAGTCCCAGCTACTTAGGAGGCTGAAGCAAGAAAATTGCTTAAGCCCAAGGGTTTGAGATTGCTGTGAGCTGTGATACTACAGCACTCTACTGAGGGCAAAAAAATGAGACTCAGTCTCAAAAAAAAAGAAAGAAAAGAAAAAAGCCCCACAACTGGTGTGTATATGACAGGTATCATACACTTGAGGGAGTCTAGCTGAGGGTCTCAGAGAAACCCTGGCTTCCCCAGCTGTGTGTGCTGAGTTTGGAAGAATAAATAGGAGATTATCAGGCAATTATGGAGAGAGAGAAGCAGCATAGACAAAGGCCCTAAGAGGCAAGATGACTTGGCCAAGGTCACCCAGGTGGTAAGAGGTAGGTGGCAGCTGGAAGTCTGGGACCTCTCCTCCTACCATGTTGAATCCGTGGCCCCAGAGCCTCCCAAAGCTTTGATGCCACCGTGCTGCCCTGAAGACCTCCGGCCTGAAGGGGCTGGGCATCAGCCAGGCTTAGCAAGGGGCACCAGCCCAACGCACTCACCTGCCTGTGGGTAGACAGCTGCCGTCTGGACTGGCAGGGTGGGCATCCTCGGTGTGGCTCGGGCCTGGACCTGCAGAAAGGCCGGGAGTGCCAGTCAGTTGTGGCCTGGCCTGGGGCTCCCTGAAACCAGGGGTATGGGCACTGGGTGTGGGGTAAACCCAGGGGTGTTCATGAACCCTCAAGACTCAAGGTCATATGAAAATAAGGCTTCTGCAGATGTGCTTCCTTCCAGGATCAGGCTCTCGGTGGCCCATGCTCCACCAAATGTCGTGATCCATTTACTGCCTGCAGCAGGCAGAACATCAAGGCCCACCTCTCAGTGAATTTCCAGCTGAAAAGTCCCAAATGTTCAAAACCCACTGGGACCATGAGGTGGCAGGATGGAGGAAGGAAGGGGCTTCTGGGAACTGAACAGGCCAAATCCCATGCCCACTGGGTTTCTTCTGAAAGCCTGCCCTAGAGCATGGGGCCTAACTGTTCCAGAGGGAGGAAAGTTTGGGACAGAGCAGGACAGAGCAGATCTTTTCCATTCCTGCTGCAAATCCACTGGCCTTGGCCTCTGGACACCTTCTGTGCCTAGCAGGCCCTGCAGTGGGTACCTGCATGCCCTGAGGCCTGCATCTTTCAGAGCAAGCCTTCCTGAGTTACCCCGGGGTAATCCCCAGTCCCCCATCAGGGAACCCAGGCTAATAGGGCCTGGCAGCTTACCTGGATGGCTTGGTCCACCTTTAGGTCCTCCAGCGATGGGTACAGGACAGACATGGCTGCTCCTTGGAGCACCCTGCAGAGTGCAGAGGGTGAGGCAGGATGGGGATGCACTCTCACCATCTTAGGAGGAGGCTGGGACACCCGTCTCCTGCCCATGTGTGCAGCACTCTCCGATATGAGACAGGTATCAGCAGCTATTATTGCTCCCATTTTAGAGATGGGAGCAATGGAATTGAACCAGTGTCTGGTACCTGAGACCCTGGTCTCCATGTTCAAAATACCATCCCATCATTTTGGGCTGACTCTGGGCTTTAGAACTAGGCCCAGGACATGCTGGCCCAGAAAGGCAGGCTCACGGGACACATTCTTAGCCACCCAGTTTCAAAGGTCAGCTGGGCTAATGTGGTCTGGTCTCTTAAGACCTAACTTGGCTGGAGGTGCATATTCGGCACCTGCTGTACACCGGGCTTCAGTGTGGGATTCACACAGCATCATCCCACTGCAGCAAGTGAGCTGGGATTTGATATGAAAACAGAGGGTGGTGTCTGTGGCTCAGTGAGTAGGGCGCCAGCCCCATATGCTGAGGGTGGCGGGTTCAAATCTAATCCCGGCCAAACTGCAACAAAAAAATAGCCAGGTGTTGTGGCGGGTGCCTGTAGTCCTAGCTACTCAGGAGGCTGAGGCAAGAGAATTGCCCAAGAGCTGGAGGTTGCTGTGAGCTGTGATGGCACAGCACTCTACCGAGGGCGACAAAGTAAGACCCTGTCTCTGAAAAAAAAAAAAGAAAGAAAGACAAGAAAACAGAAAGGCAGCAGGCCCTCCAGAATCCCCCTGTCCACACCCCTGACCCCATTTTAACATCTGGGCTCTGCTGTCTACCACCCATTGCCAAACTCACTGTTGCTTTGTGATCTTGGCAACAGGGAAATTAGAGCAAAGGAAATCCATAAAATCACAAACCATAGCAGAATTTTAACACCCAACAGAGCACTTTGCCAGTAGTAGGAGAGTGGGGGGCAGGGCACTATGGACAGTTACCAGCACCTCACTGTCCCAGCAGAGCATCAGCAGGGACTCCGAGCAAGGTGTCCAGAGAAATTCAAAGGAATCACCAGGGAGAAATGCTTTATTTCCTTTGCAGATGAAATGTGGGGGAGGGGCAGTTCATCTTTCTGAATTCTTTCCCTTTACCCACTCACTGCTGGCTCTGTCACCTCCAGGTCTTCCTTGAGGCAGTCTACCCCATATCTCCTTGTCACCCTCAGTTCCTGCAGGACAGACCTCCCCTGGCTCCCTGGCAGTGAGATGACTGCCCTCCCATCTAGGGCTCTGTCCCCTGGGACAGTCAGTGCAGGGCCAGCCTCCGGCCTCAACTCATCAATGTCCTATCTTCTTGGCGGGATTGCAGTCCTGGGGGGGTCAAGGTGTGTTCTGTTCACACCACTGAGCCCACATGGAGCAGGCAGGGCACATGATAAAGGAATGCCCCAGGGTGGCACAGGGAACTGTGTGGGCTATGCCAGGGGTGAGGTGACTTCAGCACCCCCAAGAACAGATCTGTCAGCACCTCCCTGAGTAACTCACAGGCTCCCAAGGACCTCAACCACCCTTGCTCTTTCTCCTTGGTTGGCTCTTGCTGTCTTGACTCCTGTGTCAGCCTCAGCCTCTGCCCCCACCTTCCTTTCTAATCTGTCATCAGATCTGTCTCTCCCATATCCCATGAAGCACAGACCTCTATCATTAACATGCCCCTCACCAGGCGCCAGGACAACCTCCAAACAAGTTGCTGCCTCCCCTCCTGCAGCTCTCCAGATGGCAATCAGCAGCTCCCCGCACCAGCAGAATTTACATGCCCTAAAGTGGTTCTCAGGGCCTTCATGAGCTTCCAAAGATAGGAAGTGGTGGCCAACGGATATAAATAGATTTTATTGGACATTGCAGAATATCATACGCATTTAGATTAGAGGTCTGAAAGAAAAACTTAAGACATTGCATTTAATAATCTAATTTCCTAAACGGGTGTGGTGGCTCATGCCTGTAATCCTAGCACTCTGGGAGGCCAAGGTGGGAGGATCCCTTGGGCTCAGGAGTTCCAGATCAGCCTGAGCAAGAGTGAAATCCCATCTCTACTAAAATAGATGAAAAACAAGGCAGGTGTCGTGGCAGGCACCTATAGTCTCAGCTACGTGGGGAGCTGAGGCAAGAGGATTTCTTAAGCCCAGGAATTTGAAGTTTGAGGTTGCTGTAAGCTATGATGACACCAGGACACTCTACCCAGGGCAACAGTGAGACTCTGCCTCAAAAAAAAAAAAAAAAAAAAAAATCTAATTTCCTGTTGTGCCTTACAAACAGGAAGGTTTGGAGACCCTGGACTGCGGCATAGGAGATACAGTTGAAGAGCACCTGACTCAGTGCGCCCCTGTCCCACCACTTGGTTGTCTCTTACACCCGGGCCACTGAGTTGAAACATACATTTCTTTGTGACCACTACCTAGTTGACCAGCTCCACTTCTTGCCTTATGTTTTTCTCCCAGCTGCCCCTTTCAGCTTCAGCCACAATGAATTACTTTCAGATCCCTGAATGGATCTAATTTCCTTGTGTCTCCTTTGCATGTGTTATTCCCTCTATCTGGATTACCCCTCACTCCTTGCCTGGTTAACTCCTAATAATTTTCAAGTCCTAGGCCAGAGCACCCTTCTTGCAGGAAGCCTTCCTTGATTTTTGCTCCACTTAGCCCTGTTGCCTGTCCTCACTCCTCCTGAAGATCCGTCACTCCTCTAATTGCCTTTCTACCTGTCTACTTCACTAGATTGGGAGGTCCAAGAGGGCAGGAACTAGGCCTTTTAATTTGCTGTGAAAACTCTAACCCCTATCATGGAGGCTAACTCAGTAATATTGCCAGAGGCAATGGATCCTGCTTGGGCTTCCACTTTCCCCTGGTAACTTTCCTGGGATGGAAACAAAAACCGGAGGTCCCAAATGTGTTTTCTTGCCTCTCAGAGTCTTGTTTTGTTTTTCTAAGTTTGAATTAGTGCCAACATTTAAAAATCTAGAAATGTAAAATTCTTTTCTCTAACTTGTACTGAAAAAAACAAAAATATTTTTAGGCAAGAGCAGGAATCATTCATGGCAACCCCTACCCAGGCTAACTCTCAGCCTACCTCTTAGATGGGGCTGCAGGTGACTTCCTGTTTCCTAAAGTTCCCATCCAGCCCTGCTGATTACCACTGCCTACGTGGCTCCTGGAAGCAGCCAGTTCCAGACTTTTGCCCCAGCCTGGGCTTTGAGGCAGAAGTGACCATTCCAAGAGGACAGGAATTTTCTAGGAGGAGATGGATTCTGACTCTGACTTCCTTTAGACAACCTGGGGAAAGAGACCCTTTTGTCTGTGGCCTTCTCCTCTGTGTACGACTCTGGAAGATTTTTTATCTTGGGACAGTCCTCAGCAGTTACCATCTGCCAAAAGCATGCCCTGCCACCAGGACCATAAATGAATGGCAGATGCGAAAATAAGAGGTCACCTCTGCCCTGATTTTTCTAACATTTAAGCAGTATAGCAGTTATATTTTTGGCAGCTGTTCTCTGGGGGAGCAGAGTAGCAGAGATCCACAACTATTTTTCTGAGATCCCTTCTCCACTGCATTCCAACTTAGTGCTGAACTTTGGGGGAGTCAGGAAACAGGTACAGTCATTCCTCAGAATTGGTTTCAGGATGCCCACCCCAGCCCCACGGATAACAACATCCAAGCATGCTCAAGTCCCTTATATAAAATGGCATAGTATTTGTATATAAGTTAAGAACATTCTCCCATATACTTTAAATCTTCTCTAGGTTACTTATAATACCTAATACAATATAAATGCTAAATAAATAGTCACTATATTGCATTTTTATTTGAATTATTTTTTATTGTTGCTTTGCTATTTTTTATTTAACTTTTTAATTTGTGGTTGCTTGCATTCATGGATGCAGAACCCAGCGATATGGAGGGTTGACTGTATTCCCCTGGAATGGCTCCCTGCCAGAAAATATGCTTGGTGTCTCATCCAATTGTCCAGCTGGTCATCCAAAACATTTTGAGTGTCCACTGTGTGCCAGGCACCCCCGGCCTATTTTGGCACCCTCCTCTGTATAGTGCTCCTTCAAGGCTCAGTTCTGATGCTACTTCTTTGGTTGGCTTTCCCAGGCTCTGTGGCCCCCTGTCAGCAAGCTGGGTCTTCCTGTGTATTCCACCCCTGACCTGTACTGCCCATATTAAATGATTAATACTGGGTATTTTCTCACCTTGGACCCTAGTCAGAAGGGCAGGAGGTCCTGTTCAACACATGATCCCACCCCACCAAGACGGTGCCCGGAACGTGCATACTGGCAAAAATTATTTCACCGAATAAATCAGTGGTATTTCAAAGAACAGATGGAAAATTGTGTGAGCATTTTTGGGTGTCACAAGACTAAGGAGATTCTACTAGCATTTAGGAGGTGGAGGGAGCAGGAATTTGGACTTCTTGTAATGGAAAAAACAATTGACCGCAACAAGCGGTTCTGTCTTGTACAACTTTCAAATGTCCTGCCAAACCTTTAGGTAGGTTAAAAAGCCAAACGAACAAACGTCTTTACCATCTGTTTTATATACGAATACAATAAATTTTGTCCAGTTTTAATATATACTATATTATCCAGCAATGCATTTATCAGGTTAATGGAAGTTATACTTTGTTCACCATTGTGGCAAATGACCGTGGACCCTGCTCACTACAGGTGAGTCACCAGAACAGCATGCCCATGTCTGCCTGCATTTTTGCTGTCACAGTCACTCCATGATTGTATACGAATACTATATTTGGCCATTTACTCAAGATGTCAAGTATAAACTGTTGGCACAATTCAGTTGAAAATTGTCTGCTAGGCTCAGCGCCTATAGCTCAGCAGCTAAGGCGCCAGCCACATACACCGGAGCTGGTGGGTTCAAATCCAGCCCGGGCCTGCCAAACACAATGACAACTACAAACAAAAAATAGCCGGATGTTGTGGCAGGCAACTGTAGTCCCAGCTACTTGGGAGGCTGAGGCAAGAGAATCGTTTAAGCCCAAGAGTTAGAGGTTGCTGGGCGGTGCCTGTGGCTCAAAGGAGTAGGGCACTGTCCCCATTTGCCGGAGGTGGCGGGTTCAAACCCAGCCCCAGCCAAAAACTGCAAAAAAATAAAATAAAATAATTAATAAATAAAATTTTAAAAAGGAAATAAAAAAATAAAAATGCTAAAAAAAAGAGGTTGCTGTGAGCTGTGACGCTACAGCAATCTATTGAAAGCAACACAGTGAGACTCTTGTCTCAAAAAAAAGAAAAAGAAAGAAAAGAAACTTGTCTTCAAGTATACCTACATTCACTCTTTTAAGTTGGGCACAGCATGACTGGATATAATCCAGAGCTCTTACAAAGTGTCTTTTTTAAAAACATACATCTTTATTTATTATTATTATTATCATTTTGCATTTTTTTTGGCCAGGTTTGAACCCACCACCTCCGGTATATGGGGCTGGCACCCTACTCCTTAAGCCACAGGCGCTGCCCTGCATATTCTCTTATTATGAATCACCTTCATTTCCCTCACATCTCCTTTATAAAGACAGGGCTGTGCGGCAGGGGGAGAGGGTTTGTCGCCTCTGGTGGAACCAGCCCCTTTCAGCCTCAATTTCCCGCTTTGGGGACCAGGAGCAACCGGGCACAAACTCCATGCATTGGAGTACCGTAGAGAGGTCCAATGGTCCCTGAGACCTGCCTTCACCTCCCAGCCTCAGCTTCCCCAACTGTCACACCTCCCAGAGATCTACAAACGACCCTCAGTCCGACCCCGGTCCCGAACCCAGCTGGAAGACCAGTCTCCCGGTTGCGGCGGCGGTTGCTATGGGCTACGGCGTGGGCGCAGAGACAACACGTAGCTGCCCAGCGGCGTCTAGGGCGCATGCGTGTCGGCCTCCCTGCCTGCGTGCGGCAGGGGGTGACTCCCAGGATTCCCGGCGGCTGGTGGGCGAAAAATGGCGGGCGTGGCGTTGGCCAGGTGAGTTACTAGAGTCCACGCGGTTTCACGCTTTCTCCAAGCGCCGGTGTCTGGCGCCAGATTCCATAGAGATCAGGTAAAGCAACAGAGTACGGCCTGGGAAGGCTAAGGCTCGTTCGGCTCCGCGCCCCCACCTTACCAGATTTGGCGGCTGTGCCGGTCAAATCGAACTTTAAAGGCGACTAGGGACCTCTCAGTCCTACGCCCCTGGCCTCTAAGCTCATTTGTAGCCTCCGAAGGAGCAGGAGTGCGCTCAAGTCGCAGATTCTTCACTAAGGAAGCTGCGGGTGGTAAGGAGGACCAAGTCGACGCCCCTCTTCCGGGCTGCTTGTTGCTGGTCATGAAAAGAAAGGCCCCTCGCTGCCTTTACTTTCATTAGCGCCTCAAGTCCCTGAATATTTCCTACCCATTGTGACGTCACCCTTTCTCTCACACGTATTTCTTTACGACCCTTGACTCCGGAGTAGGTGCAGAGCTGAAAATGCCTTTTCCCCCTTGGTGCAGATTCAACCCTCGTGTCACACACCATCGACTTGACTGACTGAGCCCCCGTTACCCAGGAAAACGGACTTGCGCGTGGCCAGGCAGATCAGTTCCTCAGACCCCAGGCCTTTTATAAGGGACTCAGGCAGTTGGGTCTGTGGGAGCAGGAGAAAGCTAGGGTAACCAGTAAGACCTCCTGGAGGAAGGAAAAAGGTCTTGACTGGGCCATGAAGGATGAAGGTTCAAGGAGTTGGGAATAGAGTATTATTTCAGGTATAGACTGGCCTGAGAGTCCACCTGCCTTCTGGACTCTTATTTCATTACGTCTGGCAGGTTATCCGGACTAGACTCCCGTTTTCCCCAGCTGTGTTGTGCCTCCATAGCCGTCTCACCAAATCCACCCACAGTCTGAGGCAGAAATTTGTGAGTTCTCAGCTTCTGCCTTGCTCTGCTTTTGAAGCCATACCCAGCTGTTACCCTCAAGATAAACCTTGAACTGGCATTCAGATTTCTGTGGCCTGATTTATGGTAATGTCTCCAATCTCACCTCCTCTTTCTTCCACACTCACCACACATTTCATTCTTTCTAAACCACTGATCCTAAAATTAACCTGCTAATTCACGCCCCCATGCTTTTGCAGGTGCTGTTCCCTCTGACTTAAATGCCATTCACAACTTCTGCAGCCTTGTTCTCTGTTGAACTCTTCTTCCACCTTCAATTGTAAGTCTTCCCCCAGATCCCCACCCTCACACATACCCACGGAGGTTGCCAAGCCTCCCTTCTCTAGGCCACCGCATCTCATATATGTTTGCCTATTCATCAGTCATTCCACAAGTTTGTTAGTCACCTATTGTGAGCCAAAGCCTTTTGCATTTCCTGGTTTGGATTTCCCCTGTGCTATGCTTGTTTGTCTGTCTTCCTCACTGGCTAGAGATTGTCACTCATTTGTGACTCCCTAGTGCTGAGTGCAGTGCCTGGCACCCAGTAGACCCAGAGGAAAGAGAGAGCCTAAAAACCTAAATATGGTCTTTCTTTCCTTTCCCATCTGTGTTTATAATTAGTAAGTAGAAAGTCCTTTGAAGGATACCCCTGAGCCTAGAAAGGGAGAGAAAACACAGCCCTAGTCCTGGTGACGTGGCTCATGCCTATAATCCTAGCACACTGGGAAGCCAAGGCAGGTAGATCCCCTGAGCTCAGGAGTTTGATACCAGCCTGAGCAAGAGTGAGACCCCATCTCTACTAAAAATAGAAAAACTATCTGGCCATATGGTACCCGTAGTCCCAGCTACTAAGAAGGCTGAGTCAAGAGGATCACTGGAACAGAGGAGTTTGAGGTTGCTGTGAGCTATGATGCCTCAGCACTACCCAGGCGACAGAGTGAGATTCTGTCTCAAAAAAAAGAAAACACATCCCTTTTGAGTTAAATTGAAAAGCTGCCTGATTCCTATAATCTGACAATGGAAGTTCTGTGCTGGTGACTTCCCAAAATAATTGTCTCCTCTGAAAGGTAAAGAACCCACCTAATTTTCTCCCAGAACAATTTTTCTCTCCTATAGCACTTCCAGATTTCCAACCCTAAACGTCTGTACTTTTTGATATAAGTAGTAAGACTACTCACAACAAACAACAGTCAGGTCCTGGGAGATCAGCAGGGCTGAAAAGGACTCTGTAGGCCCCTACTTTGAACTTAGAATGGGAACACTCCTTTGGAACACTTTCCAGAGTGCTGAAGCTATGGGACTCCTACTTGTTCCTGTGGACAATTCATCCCTTCTTACAAGACTGTGGGGGAGGAAAGTGTGGGTTAGAGTCAGAGGAATAGCTCTGGAAGGCCAAATTAATCCAGGGATGTAGTGAGTTGGAAGGGAAGAGGCTGTTTCTAGGCCACAAGCATGTACCCCTTTCTCTTCTGCTCTGTTGCCTTCTGGAGAAGGCTATGGACTTTCTCAAGAAATGTTGATGCTCCTAAACTCAGGCTCAGTGGAAGCAGGACTGGGTTCAGACTGAGAGCAGAACATGGGTGAATCACTTTTTTTTTTTTTGAGACTAAGTCTTACTTTGTCGCCCCGGTACAGTGCTGTGGCATCACAGCTCACAGCAACCCCAGACTCTTGGGCTCAAGTGATTCTCTTGCCTCAGCCTGACAAGTAGCTGGGACTACAGGTGCCTGCCATAATGCCCAGATATATATATATATTTTTTTAGAGATGGGGGTCTTGCTCTAGTTCAGGCTGGTCTCGAATTTGTGAGCTTAGACAATCCACCCTCCTTGGTCTCCCACAGAGTGCTGGGAATATAGGCATGAGCCACTGCACCTGGACGTAAGTTACTTTTGAATGTCTTTTTTTCCCCCTTTGTAATAGGGGTAATGATACTTGCATCACAGTTACCTGGAGATTAAAAGATTTTTTTTTTTTTTGTAGAGACAGAGTCTCACTTTACTGCCCTCGGTAGAGTGCCATGATGTCACAGGACTAACAGCAACCTCCAGCTCTTGGGCTTATGCGATTCTCCTGCCTCAGCCTCACGAGCAGCTGGGACTGCAGGTGCCTGCCACAACGCCCGGCTATTTTTTTGTTGCAGTTTGGCCGAGGCTGGGTTTGAACCCTCCACCCTCGGTATATGGGGCAGGCACCCTACTCACTGAGCCACAGGCACCGCCCAATTAAAAGAGTTTTTAAAAGTTAAGATGTATATGAAAGCATTTAGCATTGGACCTAGCACATAATAGACATTCAATAATAGCTACTATTCATTCAGTCAACTCATGTTTACCTATTAGATGCCAGCAGTGAACAAATTAATATTCTGTCCTTAAGGAAGTGTATCTTCAGAAGGTGGATGGAAATGAGAACTGGAAAAATAGGCTCAGTGACTTTGTGCTCTCCCTTTGTCTGTGCTAGGGAGAAAAGCAAACAGGAAGGAGGGTAAAGTGTAGGTGGTCTGGAAAGTTCCTCACTGGCAGAGTGGGATGGTGATCCAGTAAAGTCCTAATGGGGGTGGGGGGTGGGGAGAGCTTCCAGGCACAGGGCACAGCCTTTGCAAAGGCCCTGGGGGGAGGGGGTGCCTCTTGTATTTGGACACTGACTAGTGAGGCTGAAGTCATTTCTTCAGAGGGGGATTGGTAGGGAGGAGGTTGGAGAAGTAATGAGAGGGTCAGAACACCAAGGGCCTGTATGCCATGGGGAGGACTCTAGCATTTACTTGAGTGAAATGGGAGCCACTGGAGAATTCTGAACAGCAGAGTTCTGTGACCCACATCTCATTGTAACAGGCTTCCCCAGTTGATGTTTAGAGAATCTATTCTTAAGGGGCAGGGTAAGAGGAGGGAGCCCAGTGACATATGGTGGTGTTGGCAGAATTGGTACTAGCTTGGGGCACTGTATATAAAGCAGCCAGTTTGGTGCCTGCCCAGGTTAGCCGGCTCATTTCAGCCCCAGTTTCTGAGACCCTGCTACATGGAGGGCATGTACTACCTCTGAGTGTCCATGGTCTTACTCAGTTCTGACTGTGCAGGCTATTTTCAGGCTCCAAATGAAGAAATCAGTTCTTAGGTAAAGCCATTGGCCTATCCCCAGTAGGATTTTCCGTGCTGTAGCAGGGAGGTTGTTGACAGAAACAGGTTCAAGCCAGAGAAGTAAGGACAGCTTGGGCTCTGGGTTTCTTGAGGAAATAGATTCTTTTCCTGTCTGCAGCCTCTGATTTCAGTGGGCCTGGCCTTTCATGGGGCAGAATGTGGGTCCCACCTCCTTGAGCACAGCCATGGGCAGTCAGAAGAAACCTGGGGCTCTCATGATGTCTGGGTGAAGAAAATCACTCAGCCCTCAAATCAAACCTGGCCAGGGCTGGGGTCAGAAGGAACCCGCATTCATACTTCACTCATAGAGTGAAGCACTTAGAAAGGAGACTGCCTGGGAAATCCCAGGATAGGAGGGCAAGGCAGGGAGGGAAGGAGTCAGGGCAAGAGCAGGTCTCACTCATCCCAATCCCAGCTAGCATAGGGTCATGGCTGGGCTCTTACCTGCAGGCCAGGTGCGGCTGCACGTCCTTCTCTAGCCACTGCTGAGACAGTCTGCTCCCCTCCCTGGAAGGTGGCCCTTGTCTTACCTGGGCTTCTGATCTGGGAAGGGTGGGGTCCGCCCGTGTTCAGCTGACTCACCTTGGACTGGGATGGGTCCAGGTAAGCCCTATGGCTGGATAAACAAGGCAGGTTACCAGGCCCAGAGGAGGCCTTTGGCCTTAGTCTTCATTTGGAGGTATGGCTGGATAAACAAGGCAGGTTACCAGCCTTTGGCCTTAGTCTACATTTGGAGGTAGGGTTAGGGGACACAAAGCTGTTGAGATGGGCATGAGTCAAGACTTCCTTGTCTTTTCTTGAGCTTAAGCATTTAGATCAGATGCCTAGTCCTGCAGATGGCGGGTGAGGAGGGGAAGGCAACGGACTGGAGGGTTTGATGAGTATCCAGGTTCTTAAAAAATGGCTATACATTGTGACCCACATTGCTCCTCTAGGAATTTGTTGCACTGAGGTCTCAGGGCCTATCACTATGTTGCTTTGAGTAAGGAAAATCTAGAAATTACTAATGTCTGTTATCTGTGGAAGATCACAAAGCTATTAAAATCATTTAAGGAAGTAGCTGTGAGGAAGTGTTGCTGATGCTAGTGAGATCTTGAAAAATCAATATTGTGATTCTGATCTTGTTCATTTTTTTGAAAAGTGGATGTGGACATAAAAGATGCTGCATGTCTGTGGATAGTGGTGCTGAGGGTGAGGTTTTCAGTTTGTGCTTTTGTATGTGTTCCAATGTGATGGTGGTTCTGTTTTTTTTTCAAGTTAGTTTTTGCTGTGAATGCTTATGGTTTTTATAAGGAGGAACAAATTAAATGTAATTATTAAGAAGGCGTTTAGATTGGTTTTCTCCTGGGAGGAGAACTAAGCTGTGTTCCGGGATGGGAGGGGATTTATTTTTATAATACCTTTTTTGGTATCTTTTAAATTTTGAAAAATTTAAATGTATTTTCCAAAAAAATAATTACGTAAAATTAAACAGAAAAGGAGGAGGAATTTTGTGTACATCCTGGTGGGTTTGGTTGGACAAGGGTGCCTGTCACCCTTGGTGCCTGGGGAGGAACTGGGGACCCATGTGCTGGGCAGTCCCATGAGGAATGACGCATGCAGTGCACCCACTCAGGGTGTGGTGAGTATCAGGACTGCTTTCCAGGCCAGGTAGGTCCACGTCACAGTCACCATGACCAGCTTGGGCACAGTTGCACTAGCCTTTGGGTCAGATCCTGAGTTCAGCCCAGGAAGGAGACGCCGCTTGCCTATGAAGAGCTTACAGCCGTGCATCCCACACAGGAAGCAGGTGATAGGAAGAATAATAAGAAAAACAGTTGCCACTAATGGAGCACTTAACTGCCAACAGAGCACAGAGATACTGCCCCAGGCACTTCCAAGGCTTCTCTGTGACTTTTCATACCTTCCTCGCAAAACGGGTGTGATTAACACTGTTCTTACAGCTGGGGAAACTAAGGCATGGGGAGGCAAAATTCCTCTCAAGTTACACAGCTGGAAAGTGGTTCCAAGACCTTCTTTTCTTTTGTGAGAGATACGCTGTTTCAGAAAGCTGAGGTGTGGGACACACCTGAGGGCTGAGCCATATGGGCCTGAAGCTGAGGTAGACCCTGAGTGATGGGACAACCTTAGGTCAGGTCTCCAAAGCAAAGACTAAAATAGAGACCCTAATTGACCAAATGACCACACACACACACCCCCATCCCTCAGTTCACTTGGTCATGGTCTGAAAGGAGCCTTAGAGAAGATAGAAAAGGATGCAGGCCCTTCTGGGTGAGGGACTTAACCTGTGGTCAGCATAGACCCCAAATCCCTTAATTCCTAACTGCACACAGGGTATCTCCATTCCCTGGCTTGACAGTTGCCACCCACCTCTGACATAGTCTGGCCGCAAAGAAATAATCTTTTATTGGGCATGGCCTTATTTAAACTCTTCCAGGTCAGGACTAAACTCCCAGAGCTGACATGGGGCCTCTGTGGTCCACTCCGTTTATTCCCTCTTCAGCCTTGTCTCCTGAACACCTCTCTCTGCCAGGCTGGAGTCTTCACCATTCCCGCCCCACCTCGTGCCCGTGCCTGCTTGTCCAGACTCTCCTTTTGCCTGTACTGCTGATGTCCCTGGAGTGCTTTCCGGTGCTGCCACCTTGCCTAGCCAGATCCACTGAACTCTTCTGGGAGGCCTACTGAGACTCTGGATCAGACTGTTCTGTTCCATTTTTTTAATAATAACCATCTTGTATTTATATATATGTTAGACTACTGATTTGACCCTCAGTTTCTTGAGGGCAGGGCCTAGTTAGATCTATAGTGGCTGGCCTGTTCAAAACAAAAATTGCAACCTTTCCTCTGACCAGGATATAGTTCTGCTTTATTACATATTTGTGTGAGCAATCTTACAATGTCTTAAAACTTCTGGTGGCCTGTATGCAGCACACAGTCAGAAACTCCTCCTTCAAAGAAAAAGTGACAAAAATTGTTCGCAAATTGAAAAAAGCTGACCTAACTGCAAAGCCCACAGCAGATACATAGCAGTTACAGAACCACCAAACGATTTCTTAACCAAAATGAGAACTTCCACAGAAATTGTTGAACTTTTTCTTGATGATGAGGTTGTTGAACTCGTTGTATACTCCAGACCTTACATGCTGCAGGTAAGGGTGTAAATCTTGGCTTGACTAGCTCCAAATTCACATGTTTTCTGGGAATTTTTCTGAGTGGTTAAGTCTCAATTCCTAGGTCCCGGTACCTAGGTGTATGTTCTGGGAACATTGAACAGATGTGCATAATGTACTCATTGGTGCTGCCGTGCAATATGACAACTTTGAAACTATTTTCTAATTTCCATGTTGCTGACAATGCAAATTTGACCCAACAGACAAGGTGGTGGGCAAGTTTGAGAGCAGGAGCTTGGCAAAGAGGGGTTTGAGGGAGGCATTCACATGGGACAAAACTTATTGTAAGACTGCTCACAAAACCACAGTGGATTTCTCAGATTTCTTTGTGGTGACTTTGGGGCAGTTTGGGAGGAGTTGATGGAGATGGGGCACTCAAACCTGTGATGCCTGCCCCCATCCAAACAGAAGGTTTGGGGGTTCCTGTGGCAAACCACAAGACGGGAGTAGGAGAAGAAAGGCAGTGTGATAATGACCTTCCGGGCAAGTGAAGGCAAGCAGGAGGGGACTAGGCTTACGAATAGGCTTAGACTCAAGCTGTGATGTTAGCACCAGTTCTGCTCCTCAGATCTTTAGTAACTTCCTATTGATAGGGCATTTTACTCCTGCACAGTGGGTACTCACCATGCTGCCCACCTCAGAGCCAACCTGTGGATTTGCAGGGTCCTTTTTGCTCCCCTGGATTGAGGGTGGGGAGGAAGTATGACAAAAGCCAGGCCCTGGTCCTGCACAGTGCAGAGAGAAGTGCAGCTAAAGCTTGGATTTACTCTCCCTAAAGCCTCAAATAGGCAGCCCCAAAGCCTCAAATAGCCAGCAAATAGGAACTATGTTGGCATAGTTCCTCTCCTGAGCAGAGAAATGGGACAGAAGGAAGCAGAAAGACCAGAAAGAATTCTCCGAGATCAGGAGCTAACTCCTTAATGTAGGTGAGGGTGCCATTTTGCACTGTAGACAGCCTGAGCCCTGAAGAGGTCAGACGTCTCCCACAGTAACCAGACAGCCAGTGGCACAGTCATTGTGAAGAGCCGTATCTGCCTTCCTGTAGCCATTAGAGGAGGGAAGCTGGGGCACAGATCTGGGAGGGCCTTGCTCTGGGTCACAAAGCAATTCAGTAACTGAGCAAGATACAATGACTCCATATCCTGGTCTCTTCCAGCTGCCAGCCTGGGATATTTGCCCAGTCCTTTTACCCACTTTTCGGCCTTATGTTGGGGGAATCTGGGTGTCGGGTAGGGAGAGGCAGCATGAACTGAGAAATCTGCCTAGGCCCAGACTTTAGAGGCTGAACCGATCCCCCCTGAAACCTGGCTGGAAGCAGCATTTTGAAAGCTAATCTTGAGTGAGACGTTAAGTCAGAGGATAGTCATGCACACGGTTGCTTCCACGATCTTAAGTCTCAGGCTGGCCCGTCAGCTGGGTTCCTCTGTTGGACTCAGTCTCAGGACTCCTGATAAAGGGGGCTGGAGGGCCTGGCTGAGAGCAGCTCCACCATTCCTGGAATAGGGCTGAACAGGAAGGCAGGAACAATGGGCAGCTGCTGGCAGGGGGTTCCTGAGCAGGGGTGGGGGTGGGGTGTAGCCTGGGCCTGGCCACTACCCAGCATGGGTGTACACGGTCCCTGCGTAGGACTCTTGACAATGTTGGTGACTGACATTTACTGTATGCCAGGACCTGCATTAAATCAGATCAGTTACCTCACAGAATCCCCAGCCCTATTTTTAGCCTCATTTTACAGATGAAGAAATTGAGGCACAGAGTAAGTAAAATACCCAAGGTTAAGTAAGAGGTGAAAGGAAGATTTGAACCCAGGCAGGCTGGCTCCAGATCCTGGTGCTCTTAACTATTTAAGTATTACATGTGTGGCCAGCACATTGGTTTATGCCTGTGATCCTAGCACTCCAGGAGGCCAAGATGGGTAGCTCCCCTGAGCTCCAGCATTTAAGATGAGCTGAGCAAGAATGAGACCCTGCCTGTACTGAAAGTAGGAAAACAGCTGAGCTTTGTGGAGGTTCCTGTAGTCCTAGCTACTCAGGAGGCTGAGGCAAGAGAATTGCTTGAGCCCAAGAGTTTGAGGTTGCTGTGAGCTGTGACACCATGGCACTCTACCCAGGGTGACAGAGTGAGACTCTGTCTCAAAAAAAAAAAAAAAAATTAATATTATATATGTATATATACTATGTGTACACTTTCTCATAATTTTCCTTTTTTATTTAATTTATCATTGCCAGCTTTAGATGTTATCAATATCATCTTTGTTTAAAGTGCTAATGTGGGGCGGCACCTGTGGCTCAGTGAGTAGGGTACCAGCCCCATATACGGAGGGTGGCGGGTTCAAACCCAGCCCCTGCCAAACTGCAACAAAAAAATAGCCGGGCATTGTGGTGGGCGCCTGCAGTCCCAGCTACTCGGGAGGCTAAAGCAAGAGAATCACTTAAGCCCAAGAGTTTGAGGTTGCTGTGAGCTGTGACACAATGGCACTCTACGGAGGGTGACACAGTGAGACTTTGTCTCCAAAAAAAAAAAAAAAGAAGGGCAGTGCCTGTGGCTCAAAAGAGTAGGGTGCTGGCAGGTGGGTGGCGGGTTCAAACCCAGCCCCTGCCAAACTGCAACAAAAAAATAGCCAGGCATTGTGGCAGGCGCCTGTAGTCCCAGCTACTTGGGAGCTGACGCAAGAAAATCGCCTAAGCCCAAGAGCTAGCAGTTGCTGTGAGCTGTGACACCACAGCACTCCACCGAGGGTGATGAAGTGAGACTCTGTTTCTAAAAAAAAAAGAAAGTACTAATATGTTGGGAAGACCTTGTCCCTGCGTCCTCGTCCCCACCCCAGTCTGTTTTTCTCACCAGCTGAGGGCCTGGATTTTCACCTTTATGCTCTGTGTGGAGCCAGGGTGTGGTTCCTCTAATTTACATTGGTGATAACAGGAACACTTATAAAACCATGGATGTCCTCCAGATACAAGTTTTTATGCATGGTGGTGCTACCTCAGGCACCTCCGTGCTGAGGCTAGAGAACTTGAAACCCCAAGAGGAGAATTGGGAAGTGGAGCGGCTTCTCCTTAGGTGATGAGGACCACTGCAGCTGTGACTGAAGAGGGGAAACAGGACCAGCCGGGACAGGCCTGGCCCAGGTGACCTCGGATGGCAGCAGGGGGCCCCTGTGTGAGTGGGCACCACTGAGTAGCACTGGTAGTGGAGGACAATGTGGGACAGACAGCTCCTGGGCCCTCAGGTGGGGCCTGGGGGTGGAGGGGTTCACAGAGAAGAGGTAAGCCCAGCAACAAAAGGCTCTCCAGGCCAGAAATCCATCAGTTATACTTGCCGGTTTAATTGGCCAAGTCACGAATATACCAAAAGGAACCTACTGCAAAAATCCAGGGTGACATCAAGTTCTGAACAGAAACATTCCCTCACTGAGACGAATGAGAGGATGATCTCCTGATGGAGAAGGTGTGTGAGATCCACTCTCAAGGATCCCATTCTGATGTTTCCAACCTCACCTTCTGTACTAAAGCGCACTGCTCCAGCTGTACAGTATAGTAATGTACAGACCTTGCTGTCACTGCTGTGTGCTTCATGGTGGGAGGAATCTTACTCAATAATGATTAAAAAATAAGTAAGTTGTTAACAGTAGTGGCCCCAAGGGAAGTGGGGCTATGTAAGCCCCTCTTAATTTCTGTAAGTCTTTTTGCTACCCAAATTAACAAACTCAGATTTTATATTTTTAATGTTTTTGTACTTATACATTTTATATTTTTAAAGTTTCCATATTTATATAAACATGTTGAGATTTTTGTAAAATTTTCTAATGAATATTTTATAAATAAAAGTACATTTAGCTATAGTTTCTCCTTTTCCCTATATACTCATGTATGGTGACCTTTAGGACACCTGCTAATTTGCTCAAGACCAGCTTCCCCATCCAGTTAGATTGCTGCACCCAAGCCTGGCTGGGGGGTTAATGCTGGAGCTGGCTCAGAACATACCATATGGAAGAATGGCAGGTTTCTTAGGATCTAGTGGGGTGGAGATTCGGAGTCCAAAGACATTGGAAGCCCCAGCCTGGCCTAGGCGTGACTCCACAAGTTAGAGGAGGTAGAGGCTCAGGCCTAGGGCCACGTTTCACGTCATGTAAGAGTGAGGTCTCAGATGGGTGCCATCTACAACTGGGAAGGGCTCTAGGACACTCTTACCTGGCTCCCTGAGGCAGACTGGGAGACCCCAGTGCCAGTGGGGGCTGCGGCAGGGTGGGGAGCGAGAGACTTGTTAAATAAACTCTCTGCAGCAGCTGAGAGGGGCTGATATGACTGTCCTGAAAGGCTTGAGGCCCCTCCTATAGTCCCATTTTATCCCTTATAAGGCCAGCTGGGGAGTACTGGGTGGGAACCAAGTAAATATATATATATATATATATATACATCTTTGCCTGTGGGCTGCTGTGTGGTTCTGGGCAATTCATTCTCCCTTGGTAGCCTCTGGTTTCCCATCCCTTCCACACCAGGGAATGCCATGAGCTCTTCCTGTTCTGACAGGTGGTCTAACAAAGATGCTTTCCCTCTCTAGGGTTACCTGAGCTGTGGTTAAGTGGTTTTATTGTTTTTAAATTCTCTACAGATGATTTTCCCCTCATTGCCCAGGCAGGGTGGACCCCTCACCTCTCTATGGTATTTAGGAAATGTTGTTTGATGATCATAATGAGATGTCACCAATGGGCATCCCTAGAAAGCAGTGAAGGAAGGAGGAAGATAACCCCGAGCAGGGAGCCACTGCTTCTGAGTCCTAGGCTCAACTCTGTTACAATATGCCATGTGTTTTTAGGGAAGTCATACATACTCTCTCTGGGCTTCATTTGGGATATTGCCCTTTCCTTGCTGTGCTCAGCCTGGACAATGGAGAGAGAAATCAGGCTTAGAGCAGAAGCAAGAAACAAACGTCTGGCTCTCCACCAGGGGTGAGACCCACACTGGCGCTGGGCTGCTCGACCTCACTTGCCATTTCCTTTATGCTCCTGCCATCCACCTTAGGCCTTTAATCCTCTAGGAGCCCCTCAAGTGAAGGGGCTGATCTCTGACACTCTCGATGACTCCTACTACTGGACGTGGCTTCTGGTTGCTTCTTAGCCCAGCTTGTTACAAAAATGCCTTCCTGGGTACAGAGGTCTCCCAGCACCAAGCTCAGGCTCCAAATAACATCTTTCAGTCATCACCTGATCAGATCAGGTGATAATCAGATCATCATCATCTTTCAGTCATCATTTTTCTATCACCATCTCTCTTGCAGTGGGAGTACTACAGCTAAGGCTGGTTAAAAGGCAGCCTCATTCCTGCCTGAACTTTTGGTCCTTTCTTACTTTCAATCTGACAGCTGAGTCTGACCCACTGTAGGGCTGTAGGGACACCAGATTTCTTGGACGAGAACACATGCACACACATACACATGCACACTATACACACCCCACATTTCACTGATGGAGCCCAGGGAACAGACCTGATGGAAGGGAGTGGCCCCAGGACAAGAACAGACATAGCAGGTCTGGGCTCCCTATAGGGCCTCCCTGTTGCTACTTTCTCTGAGCAGGGAGGATGCTTCCAGAGCAGAGATTAAAAGGCTTTTTGTTCTTCCTAAATCACAAAGTCTTATATGTAGTTTCTGTCACATTTCAGAACCTATATAACAATGAAGGTTAACATTCCTACATAACCAAGGTTGGACTTCTCTGGTTTCTAAATCTTCAATATTTCCGTTTCCAGCCTTCCAGTGACCTAGATAATGGCTCTCCCAAGCTCAACTCGTCAGTGTCCCAGGTCTTTTATTTCTATCGGGGGATTGCATACCCATCAAACATGACAAAAGATGTCTGAATGCCATTTGTTGGCACAGATTGGTCTTCCCTGCAAAGACTGAGAGGTGTTCAGAGTCTGTCAACACTGAGGGATCCCAGCAAGTAAGCTTTTGTCTGCCTGGTAGATTAAGAGGAGCTGTGGTAAGTCGTATCTACCTTTGTCTGTATGGAATATAGAGAAGCCTATAATGGGGATGTCCCTGTCCTGACAGGTGAGCCAGTCTGGAGGGACAGGACACTGAAATACATACTCATTGCACACACTGGAAGTTAACCATGACAACAGGGGCTTTTTTGTTTACTGCTGTATTACAGGACCTTAATAAATATTTTTTCAATGAATAGCGCTAAACTTACAGTATTTTAAATATACATAGAGGCCCAGTGCAGTGGCTTATGCCTGTAATCCAGCACTGAGAGGCTGAGGCAGGAGAATCACTTGAAGCTAAGAGTTCAAGACCAACCTGGGCAACATAGTGAAATCCCATTTCTACAAAAAGTTAGAAAAAAATATTGCAAAAAATTAGCTGGGTGTAGTGATGTGTGTCTGCAGTCATAGCTGAGGTGGGAGGATCACTTGAACTCCAGAGTTCAAGGTTGTGAGCTGTGATTGTGCCATTGCACTCTAGACTGGGCAACAGAGTGAGACTGTCCCTAAAGCAAACAAGAAAACCCTGAAAGGACACTTTTCCACTTATCGTTTAGCAAAGATTTAAAAGATGATGCTATCTTATTTTGGTGAGAATACAAGAAAATAAGTACTCATTACTTCTGGATGGGCAGGACCACCATATACGGTTGCATGGGTTGTGCACTGCACAACTACATGACCGTAAAAGGAAGACCTGATGGAGGGGATTGTAATCAATGTATCAAAAGCCTGAAAAACGTTCACACTATTTGAACGTTCTACTACTGGGATTTGGCTCTAAGGAATAACTGATGTGCCTGACAGTTTAGCCAAGGCTCTTCATCACATAGCTTATGGTAATGAAAAAAGTCTAAGTGGTTAAAAATAGTGAATAATTAACTAAAGAATGTCACACAACTATATAACAGAACACTGTTCAGGAATTTAAGTGATACTGCAAGAATAGACTTAATAACCAAGCAGGTATTGGCATGTGTAATAGAAACCCACCTTTAAGAAGTGTAGTTATATGTACATACACACATTTCTCTGTGTGTGCATAGGATAAAAGCCCGAACAAGCGCAGGTTATCTGGGTGAAGAATTACAAATGCTGACTATTTTATTGCTTTTATTCTTATTCATTTAATAATTTTTCCAAAATGTGCATTAGCTGCATAATTTTTAAAAATAAGGCTTATTTTAAAACTACTAGAAGAAAATACGATAATAAACTATTACAAGTTGTTTTGGAGGAATAAGGTTTTGGTTTCTTCTATACCTCTATTTTACTGTAAAGTTACAGTAATTTTGTAATGGAAAAGTAAACTCTTCGAAAAGAAATAGGGGATTTGGGTTTGGCACCTGTAGTGCAGTGGTCATAGTGCCAGCCACATGCCCCAAGGCTGGCAGGCTCAATCGAGCCTGGCCCAGGCCGGCTAAACAACAATGACAACAGCAAAAAAAAATGGCCAGGCGTTGTGGTGGGCACCTGTAGTTCCAGTTATTTAGGAGGCTGAGGCAAGAGAATCATTTAAGCCCAAGAGTTTGAGGTTGCTGTGAGCTGTGATGCCGTGGTACTCTACCAAGGGCGACACAGTGAGACTTTGTCTCAAAAAAAAAAAGAGGGTGGTACCTGTGGCTCACTGGGTAGGGTACGGGCCCCATATACCGAGGGTAGCGGGTTCAAACCTGGCCCCAGCCAAACAGCAACAACAAAAAAAATAGCCTGGCATTGTGGTGGATGCCTGTAGTCCCAGCTACTCAGGAGGCTGAGGCAAGAGAATCACTTAATAAGCCCAGGAGTTGGAGGTTGCTATGAGCTGTGTGATGCCATGGCACTCTACCAAGGGTGATAAAGTGAGACTCTTATCTCTACAAAAAAAAAAAAGAAAGAAACGGGGTTGGTGGCCAAGAGGATAGATAAACACAAGGTGAAATTTCTCCGTTTTTATTTCAAAAATAGAAAAAGGGTAAAAATTAAAAGTATATACATAAATACATACAAATGAATACATACATTCATTCTCAAACTCTCTGAGTCAAAAACCAAAAGATCCCACAGTAGTAAGCAGGGATTGAACCACAAGATATCTAAGATTCTATTCATTAACAAAAAAAATCCCAGCTTGGCTCCTATAGTTCAGTGGCTAGAGCGCCGGCCACATATACCAGGGCTGGTGGTTCAAACCCGGCCTGGGCCTGCCAAACAACAATGACAACTACAATCAAAAAATAGCCGGGCGTTGTGGTGGGCACCTGTGGTCCCAGCTACTTGGGAGGCTGAGGCAAGAAAATCTCTTAAGCCCTCACAGTTTGAGGTTGCTGTGAGGTGTGACACCATGGTACCAACAGCGACATAGTGAGACTCTGTCTCAATAAACAAACAAACAAAAAAATCCCCTTAGTGAATCCCAAACATTAAAAAAAAATAATCCATTGTTTCTCTGTTGAGATTACATAGCTTTTATTGGTCTTCAAGTTCACTGTTTATTTCCTCTGTTATCTCCATCTGCCGTTGTGCTCATCCTGGAATTTTTCTTTTTATCTGGACTTTTTGGATAGTATAAGACTTTGATTCCTTTTAAAATCTCTTAGCATGCATTCAACCTATTTAAAGTCAGAATGCACATCGTGGCTCATTTTCGTGGTGAGTTTGGATAGCAATTTTATTGCAAATTCAGTGTTTAGTCTGCTGTGCTTGTGTGCTACCCAGGGTCCAACTGACGTGCTCCATGTTTCAGTTCTCACAGCTTTTGCTCTGTTCGTTCTGATGGGTTTCACACATAGGTCATGTGGAAGCATGCCCTATACTTCATGAACAAAATGAAAGACTGTCTTTTCACAGCTTCCTCCTCTATAATGCTCCCCACATTCTAGCCGTGAGGAGGTGGGTGCTGCCTCTTTGTTACATTGCTTAGTGCAGGGCGGGACAGTCAACAGGGCCCCAGTCTTCACAGCATCCTGTAGGAAGGAGGCAGTGGGTATCCCCTCTTACCGGTTAGTGCAGGATGGGGTTCATTGGTAGAGCTCCACTTCAGTCCCCAAAGCTGGTAGTGGGGGATGACCACACATTAGTGCACAGCACGATGGTTAACAGAACTCCACAGCACAGTCTGCTGAGTCTGCTGGGGAGATGGAGGGCTGTGGCTTCTGGGGGAGGGCAAGTATTGTCAACAGGGCTGTCTATAATGGCTATTCTAAGTCCTTTGACTAGAGGATGCATTTTCCTTGAAATTTTATGCTTAGTCGTTTGGGTTGTGCCTTTTTCTAGTACCCAAGATGAGATAGATGAGATAGAAGTCCTCCGAGAATTCCCCGCCAGGCCATCCACTGAGACCTAAATTACCTAGTTAGCCCCCTTTCAGAATCTGCTCATACTTGCTTTATGTATTTTGTCCAGAGTTTTTAGTTGTAATTAGTAAATTACAGATTAGGCTTGTCTTTTCTAGAGTTTCATATAAAGAAAATTCCGTAGAATGTTATAGTTGTGGAGGTCTGACTTCCTTTACTTAGGATAATACGTGTGATTTGTTCGTATTGTTGGCATATCAGTAATTCATTCCTTTTCATTGCTTCATCCATGTTGTTGGCATATCAATAGTTTATTCCTTTTTCTTGCATTATATTCTGTTTTATTTTTGTCTAGGCTTTCATTTGATGGTCACCGTCCCATCCTGTTCCCCGACAAACCATCAGAGCCTAAAGATCACAGCTGTTCCTGCCACTACCATTGCTGCCATTTCTGCTCGCAAGCTACTGCTCTTTGATCCAAGTGGGGAAAAATCTAATGCATTTCTTAGTGTTTATTTCAAGGTATGGTTGAGACAGCATTCCAGGATAAAAGGTTTCTTTTGGATTTACCTGAATTGATCTTCTGTCATATATTGGCCAATCATGTGCTCAGACAAAAGTACAGAAAAAAATAGTCATTCTCTTGCCATGGAATTTTAGGAGTCTGTAACTTTGGGGTTATATTGCTGTCTATATTCTATGAATTAACAGGACTATGGGAAATAAATCCAAGATTATTCATATCCTTTGATGATCCATCTACTGCTAACTCATAGAATCTGTTGGAAATGGTCTTCCTTTCGTGCAAGAATGACCACTGTATGGCAGTCCTGTATAGCTATTACCATGCCTCCATGCTGAAGGCCTGTGGCTTGTGATGAGTTGAGTGCCTCACTATAAACAGTCATATCCACCTTCTCAGGTTCTCTAAGACTTGTCTTCTGTCCAATCCATGCACTTGTATCCTTGGTGGGAGAAACGCAGTCATGTACCACATACAACATTTAGGTCAACAATGGGCTACATATACATAGAAGCATAACAAAGCTGAAAATTGCCTATCTCCTAATGATGTTGTAGCCATTGTACAGCACAGCACAACACATTACCTTGTCTATGTGTAGATATACAGACACTTACCATTGTGTTATAATTGCCTATTAAGTACAGTAACTTGCTGTACAGGTTTGTAGCCTATATCACGTAAGTGTGCGGTAGGCTATGTCACCTAGGTTTGTGTAAGTGTACTCTGTGATCGTTATACAATAATGCATTCTCCAAACATATCCCTGTTCTTAAATGATGTATTTTAAATGACGTAAGTTACTTGCAGTAGGTGACTCACTTTATGAGGGCAGCTATCAGACCATCTGAGGTGCGATCTGACCTTGTATAGTCTCTATTGCTTAATTATATTACAAATTGGATACATGAATTTCTCTAACTGCTCTCTTCACGAACTTTTCCATTCAGACATACAAATGAAGTGCTGAGTGGTTTTTCTACAGGGAAACAAAGCCAGTTTTGTTTCCTACCAGTGCAATGTTGGATATATTCTTTTCAAAAAAGATTACTGAATATTTCGCATTTAGCAAAGTCCTAAAATAAATAGATGCCAGGTATTTCTAGTTATATTGGGTTTCGTCTTGCTGTCTGTTCAGACACAAGCTTCCTTTAAAATGTGCTTAACTGGCTCAGTGCCTGTGGCTCAAGCGGCTAAGGCACCAGCCACATACACCTGAGCTGGCAGGTTCGAATCCAGCCCGGGCCTGCCAAACAACAGTGACGGCTGCAACCAAAAAATAGCCGGGCGTTGTGGCGGGCACCTATAGTCCCAGCTACTTGGGAGGCGGAGGCAGGAGAATCATTGGAGCCCAGGAGTTGGAAGTTGCTGTGAGCTGTGATGCCATAGCACTCTACCCAGGGTGACAGCTTGAGGCTCTGTCTCAAAAAAAAAATAATAATAATAATTTAACTAAATAAATAAAATGTGCTTAACTGTAATTTCTTCATATACTTCAACCAAAAGAACATATTGCAACAGATTGAATGCAGAGGTAGATGCGAAAATTCAGTGGTATTCTATTCAATCAGGCATTAAAGAGATTTTCTTTCTTTTTTTTTTTTTTTTGAGACAGGGTCTCATTATGTGGTCTTCAGTAGAGTGTTGTGGCGTCACAGCTCACAGCAACCTCAAACTCTTTGGCTTAAGTGATTCTCTTCCCTCAGCTTCCCAAGTAGCTGGGACTACAGGTACCCGCCACAGTGCCTGGCTATTTTGTAAGTGGCTGGCGCCCTAGCTGCTGAACTATGGGTGCCACCAGAGATTTTCAAAAATATAAAATAACATCACTCTTTAATATTGTTGTGAGAAAATATATTTGTGGGAAATATAAAGAAATAATATAAGAAAAATGTCCAAATTGAAGGACATATTTCCAGATTACAGTGACCTTCTGAATGCCCACACAGTAAAAATGAGAAACAGGGGGCGGCGCCTGTGGCTCAGTGAGCAGGGCGCCGGCCCCATATACCGAGGGTGGCGGGTTCAAACCCAGCCCTGGCCAAACTGCAACAGAAAAATAGCCGGGCGTTGTGGCGGGCGCCTGTAGTCCCAGCTACTCGGGAGGCTGAGGCAGGAGAATCGCCTAAGCCCAGGAGTTGGAGGTTGCTGTGAGCTGTGTGACGCCATGGCACTCTACTGAGGGCAATGAAGTGAAACTCTGTCTCTAAAAAAAAAAAAAAAAAAAAAAAAAATGAGAAACAGGAGAAGGAAGAGTAGATAAAAGAAAAAAAAAAAAAGACCCATGCAAGGCCACATTATGAAATTTTATCATACAATAGATAAACAGAAGATCTTCAAAGATTTCAGAAGGAACATATGAGATCATACATATAAAGGAACAGGAGTCAGCAGCACTGGCAGCTATAATACAGTCAAGCAGTGTCTTCATTCTTAGAGAAAATAATGATCAATCTAGAATAATATTCTCAGTGAATCTGTCAATCATGAGGGGAGAAGAAAGGTATTTTTAGACATCAATCATGTGGTATTATTATTATAATGATTCCTATAGCCAGGCCACTTTGCACTAAGCTGTTTTCCCCAGTGAGAAAGGGAGTCTATTTCTTCACCTCTTGAACCTGAGCTGGCCCTGTGACTTGTTTTGATGAAAAAGACGTGAAAGAAGTAATACTGAGTTCTGGGCTTTAAAAACTTTAAAAACTCAGGCGGGTGGATTTCCCTGAGCTCAGGAGTTTGAGACCAGCCTGAGCCAGAGCAAGACCTCATCTCTTAAAAAAAACAAAAAACAAAAAAAAGCTGGGCAAGAGAATCACTTAAACCCAAGAGTTTGAGGTTGCTGTGAGCTGTGATGCTACGGCACTCTACCCGAGGGCCACAAAGTGAGACTCTGTATCAACAAAAAAAAAAAAAGAAAGAAAAGAAAAACTTTGAGGAGTAGCCAGGTGTGGTGGCGGGCATTTGTAGTCCTAGCTACCTGGGAAGCTGAGGCAAGAGGGTTGCTCAAGCCCACGAGTCTGAGGTTGCTGTGAGCTATGATGCCACAGCATTCTACCCAGGGCAACATAGTGAGACTCTGTTTCCCAAAAAACAAACAAACAAACAAAAATCAACTTTGAGGAAAAGCCTTGAAGCTGAGGCCACCATGGTGTAAGAAGCCTGGGCATGTTCCCTGGAAGATGAGAAGCCTCATGATTTGTCTAAAACTGGTACAGCAACACACAGCAATATGATGCAAAAGTCTCAGAGCAGCTTAATGCTGGTCTCTATTTGTCTTTTTCTTTAGAATTATTTATATATTTAGGGTGTGAGGTTTTGTTATATTCTGGAGTACTTTCCATTATGGCTCATGTTTGAAGTATAATTTTTTATGATAACAGAAGTTTTATTTCTTAGGTGATCACCTCTATTAATAATTTCCTTTATGTCTTTTAGGTTTTGTTTCTGTTTCTTTTCTCTTTTTTTCTTCCCCTTTGGGACAGAGTCTCACTCTGTTGCTATTGCCCAGGTTAGAATGCGGTGGTGTCAGCCTAGCACCTTAACTCCTGATCCTTCTGCCTCAGCCTCCAAGCAACTGGGAATACAATTTCCCACCTCAACACCCAGCTAACTTTTTCTATTTTTAGTAGAGATAGGGTCTTACCCTTGCTCAGGCTGGTCTCAAACTCCTGAGTTCAAGGGATCCTCCTGCCTCAGCCTCTCAGAGTAGAAGGATTACAGGCGTGCGCCACCATGCCATGCCTAGGTTTGGTTTCTTGATTAGGAAGGATTTCACTGAAAGATTTAATCTTATTGGACACCACTGCACTCCATTGAGGGCAACAAAGTCTCACAAAACAAACAACAAAAACACAAAAACAACTGGTTGATGCACTGGTAAAGTGTGTCCTGTGAACACTCACTATCCTCCCTTTTACCATTCTGGTCAATGCCTCCATCATTTCTTGCCCAAGTGATGCCAAAAGCTGTCTGGTGTCCTGTGTCCACCCTTGTCCTTATTTCAGTTATCTATTTCTGTGAAATAAACTACTTCAAAACCATGTTTTTCTTTTTTTTTTTTTAATTTGGCCGGGGCTGGGTTTGAACCCGCCACCTCCGGCATATGGGACCGGCGCCCTACCCGCTGAGCCACAGGCACTGCCCAAAACCATGTTTTTCAATCTCACACTTCTGTGGTTTTCCTGGGCTGAGTGGGGTGCCTCTGTTCATCTGATGTTGCTGGGGCTGTGGGTCTCTGTGAGCTCAGCTGGGCAGAATATCCATAGTGGCTCACTCTCCTGGTTGGCAGTTGGTGCTGGCCCTTGGCTGGGTCCTTGTGGGCTGTTGGCCTCAGTTCTCTGTGTGGCCTCTATGTGTAGCCCAGGCCCAGAGCTAGTGTTCTATGAGAGGAATAAGTGGAAGCTGGCAGACTTCTTAAGGCCTGGGCTTGGAAGTCCCTGAGCATCCCTCCCACTACATTCAAACAATTAAAGTAGTCACAAGGCCAGCCTACATTCAAGGGCTGTTTGAAGGAATATTAGCTACTTTTCAATTTTCCACTTTCCTGAGACCTTTTAAAAATAGACATTGTTTCCCCGCTGAAACCCACCAATGGCATCATCTTGGTCAGTAGGCCTATAATGTAAGCGCTCCCTTACCTGGCCCCTGCCCAGTTCCGTCCCTCTGCTCTCCTGCTACTTGTCTCACTGTACCTAAATGCCCCACCCCTCAGGGACTTTGCACCTGCCGTTCTAGTAGCCTGGAAGAGTTTCTCTCCAGGGTTTTGCCTGGCAGTTCACTCCCTTCACTGCCTTTAGACTTGGGATACCTGTCGTTATTTGCTCATCTATTTTGGTCTCCTTCACAAGAATGTAGGGTCCTACGGGACAGAACTTTTCTGTGTCCTGTCCTGTACTCTTTGATCACAGGAATGGCATACAATAAGTACACTCTGTGGTTAACTGGATTTACTTTCCTAAACCTTGGGTATTTACTGCTTTGGGAAACATTCAAATTAATGTCAAAATAGGAAAACCACAGTGGTCATTAGTAGGCAAATCCAATAATTCAGCAGTCCCACATACGTACCCCCTGGCGTGTGTTTTTACCTTCCTAACAAGAGCTGACAGATGTTTTGCTGTGTGCTGTACGGGGCAGCTGCTGCGGCAAGCCCAGCCTCTGATGGGTTGGTAGTGCATGCCTGGAACTCAGGGAACTCAGATGAACTCATCACACACTCTTGGGTGGAAGCCAGTGGAAAGCTGCCCTTGGCATTTTAATTTCAATCCATTTTTGGTGTCAGCTGTCCTTCATTAATTCACTGGATTTAACAAGAGGTCTGAACCACAATCTCTACACTGGTTTCTGAATGGTTCAAGAAGCCAGTGTAGCCCAGGATTGTCAACACATGAGAACCCACTGTTATCCAGAAAGCAGGTGGTGTGTGAAGAGAATCAAACAGACACACATCCCACACATGTCAGAAATAAAACTAAGACCCAAACAAAATAAAGGCTATTTATTAATAAACTTACAGCAAGAGAACAATTCTGCTGTCACCTTTGTTTGAACAGAGGCTCAAAGGTGTCAGTATGTTTTATGGAGTAGAAAGGAAATACTACATTGGCTAATGTTCTATTAGAATAGGATTTGCAGAAGCAAGTCAGAAGAACTGGTGTTCAAGCACACTTGGCCCTCCTTAATTAGCTACAAAAGAGCAAGTGAAATTGGTAACATTTCAAAAAAGGAAGGGGGCCGGATGCAGTGGTGGGCATCTGTAGTCCCAGCTACTCGGGAGGCTGAGACAGGAGGATTCCTTGAGTTCTGGGCCATAGTGTGCTATGCCTATTAGTGTCTGCACTAAGTTTGGCATCAAAATGCCAACCTCCTGGGAGCATGGGGCCACCAGGTTGCCTCAGGAGGGGTCAACTGGCCCAGGTCAAAACCCCCGTTCTGAAGAGTAGTGGGACTGCACCTGAGAACACCCACTGTACTCCAGCCTGGGCAACATAGTGAGACTCCATCTCAAAAACAAAGAGAGGCTTGGTGCCTATGGCTCAAGCAGCTAAAGTGCCAGACACATACACCTGAGCTGGTGGGTTCGAATCCAGCCCAGGCCTGCCAAACCATGATGGCTGCAACCAAAAAAATAGCCGGGCGTTGTGGCAGGTGCCTGTAATCCCAGCTACTTGGGAGGCGGAGGCAGGAGAATCGCTTGAGCCCAGGAGTTGGAGGTTGCTGTGACCTGTGAGCTGTGATGCCACAGTACTCTACCCAGGGTGACAGCTTGAGGTTCTGTCTCAAGAAAAAAAAAAACAAAGAGCAAGGGGAGGAAGTTTTCTGTGCCCAGTGGTCAATGGGCTGCTTTCTTGCAGTTTGTCCCCCTGGTTCTTACAGGGCCGTGGTGGTGGTGATATATAGCTGGCATGGGAGGTTTCTCACGTAGACTACCAAATTTTAAAGTGAAAGATTTATACAATCTGAAGAAAAACCAGAGTATAGATTATCAAATTGTAAATAATTAAAATCTTAAGAGTTGGAAGGTATCCTAAAGATCATCTCATTCCTCAGACCACCCACATCCCCACTCCCACCCTAGTCCATTTAATGACCAAAAATTTCAGAGACTGGGTAATTCAGTGTCTAAGCCTTAGCAGAGGGAAACAGAATTAGAAACAAACTTTCCTCAATCATAGGACTTTATCACCATCATGTTCCTCAAATATAAAACCAAAAAGGAAAAAAATTAAAATATAGTCAGTACTAACATAAATCAGTTCTAGCTGGGCCCTTTAGTCCCTGCTTCTTTATTAACAGACCTGATTATTTTTAGGGGTCTAGTGCTCAGAGCTTCAGGGGAGTCAGTTCTTCCCCAGCCCTGGGGGATGGGTCTTAATTAGTGCAGGTGAATTTTACAGATTTAATCCTGGTCAATGAATATGGGGGGAAATGGTGGGGGTGTCTTAGTCCATTTTGTATTGCTATAACAGAACACCAAAGACTGGGTGCTTTATAATGAACAGAAATTTACTTCTCACATTGCTGCAGCCTGAGAAAGCCAAAACCAAGGTGTTGGCATCCTGCAAGGGACTCCTTTTGCATCACTCCATGATGGAAGTCAGAAGGGCAAAGACAGCAAGAGAAGGGGATAATCTCATCTTTTTTTTATTGAGACAGAGCCTCAAGCTGTCGCCCTGGGTAGAGTGTTGTGGCATCACAGCTCACAGCAACCTCCAACTTGATGAGATGAGATTATTTAATGGGCTCAAGGGATTCTCCTGCCTCTGCCTCCCAAGTAGCTGGGACTACAGACGCCTGCCACAACACTGGCTATTTTTTCGTTGCAGCTGTCGTTGTTTGGCAGGCCCGGGCTGGATTCAAACCCACAGCTCAGGTGTATGTGGCTAGCGCCTTTGCCGCTTAAGCCACAGGCGCCAAGCCTAATCTCATCTTTTTTAAGGAACCCAATCCTACTCCAGAGGTGTTAATCCATTCATTGAGGGCAGAGTCCCCAAGACCAACCATCTCCCATTAGGCCCTTCCTCCCAATACTGCTGCACTGGGGGCCAAAGTCCCACCCAGCACATGAACTTAAGGAGACATGTTCAAGAGGCTCAGCCCCTGCCCCACCCTTCACCTTCTACTGGGTGTGTTCCATCTAGCTAACACTTCTGGGTTGGGCTATCTCCACCTTTCATTGCCTTTGAGCTACTTTACAATGATGTAAATTGAGAAAAATTCAATGCATATTTGATGTAATTTTTTATTTGTATGTCATAATTTTACTTTCCAAAAAAAATGCCCTTTAAAGGGCAGTACCTGTGACTCAAAGGAGTAGGGCGCCGGCCCCATATGCCAGAGGTGGCGGGTTCAAACCTAGCCCTGGCCAGAAACTGCAAAAAAAAAAGTTCTTTAACAAGGTAGTTCAAGACATTTAATATTCATTTGATACACTTTACTTATAGTCCTTTTTTTTTTTTTACTTACAGTCCTCTTAAAAGAGTTATAATATAATATAAATATTCAACAAGATCCTAACAAACAGAATCCAGCAACACATCAAATAACCAAGTGGGTTTTATCCCAGGTTCTCAAGGCTGGCTTAATATACATAAATCTATAAATATAATTCAGCACATAAACAAATTAAAAAACAAAGACCATATGATTCTCTCAATAGATGCAGAAAAAGCTTTTGATAATATCCAGCATCCCTTCATGATCAGAACACTTAAGAAAATTGGTATAGAAGAGACTTTTCTTAAACTGATAGAGGCCATCTATAGCAAACCCACAGCCAATATCGTATTGAATGGAGTTAAATTGAAATCATTTCCACTCAGATCAGGAACCAGGCAAGGTTGCCCATTGTCTCCACTGCTCTTTAACATTGTAATGGAAGTCTTAGCTATTGTAATTAGGCAAGAAAAGGCTATCAAGAGTTCAATATAGGGTCAGAAGAGATCAAACTTTTACTCTTCACAGACAACATGATTGTATATCTGGAAAACACCAGGGATTCTACTACAAAACTCTTAGAAGTGATCAAGGAGGGCGATGCCTCTGGCTCAGTGGGTAGGGCGCCGACCCCATATACTGAGGGTGGCAGGTTCAAACCCGGCCCTGGCCAAACTGTAACAAAAAAATAGCTAGGCGTTGTGGCAGGTGCCTGTAGTCCCAGCTACTTAGGAGGCTGAGGCAAGAGGATCGCCTAGGCCCAGGAGCTGGAGGTTGCTGTGAGCTGTGACACTATGGCACTCTACCGAGGGCGACAAAGTAAAACTCTGTCTCCAAAAAAACCATAAAGAAGTGATCAAGCAATACAGCAGCATCTCAGGTTACAAAATCAACACTCATAAATCTGTAGCCTTTGTATATACCAACAATAGTCAAACTGAAGAAACAGTTAAGGACTCTATTCCATTCGCAGTAGTGCCAAAGAAGATGAAATATTTGGGAGTTTTATCTAACAAAGGATGTGAAAGATCTCTATAAAGAGAACTATGAAACTCTAAGAAAAGAAATAGCTGAAGATGTTAACAAATGGAAAAACATACCATGCTCATGGCTGGGAAGAATCAACATTGTTAAAATGTCCATACTACCCAAAGCAATATACAATTTTTTTTTTTTGCAGTTGTTGGCCGGGGCTGGGTTTGAACACGCTACCTCCAGCACATGGGGCCGGCGCCCTACTCCTTTGAGCCATAGGCACCGCCCAGCAATATACAGGGTTTTTTTTTGCAGTTTTTGGCTGGGCCTGGGTTTGAACCCACCACCTCCGATATGGGGCTGGTGCCCCCTACCCCTTTGAGCCACAGGCACAACCCCCAGCAATATACAATTTTAATGCAATCCCTATTAAAGCTCCACTGTCATACTTTAAAGATCACAGAAAAATAATACTTCATTTTATATGGAATCAGAAAAAAACCTCGAATAGCCAAGACATTACTCAGAAATAAAAACAAAGTAGGAGGAATCACGCTACCAGACCTCAGACTATACTATAAATTGATAGTGATCAAAACAGCATGGTACTGGCACAAGAACAGAGAGGTAGATGTCTGGAACAGAATAGAGAACCAAGAGATGAACCCAGCTACTTACCGTTATTTGATCTTTGACAAGCCGATTAAAAACATTCAGTGGGAAGGTGGCGCCTGAGGCTCAGTCAGTAAGGCGCCGGCCCCATATACCGAGGGTGGCGCGTTCAAACCCGACCCCGGCCAAACTGCAACCAAAAAATAGCCGGGCATTGTGGCAGGCGCCTGTAGTCCCAGCTACTCGGGAGGGTGAGGCAAGAGAATCGCTTAGGCCCAGGAGTTGGAGGTTGCTGTGAGCTGTGTGAGGCCACGGCACTCTACTGAGGGCCATAAAGTGAGACTCTTGTCTCTATAAAAAAACAAAACAAACAAAAAAAACATTCAGTGGGGAAGAGATTCCCTATTTAACAAATGGTGCTGGGTAAACTGGCTGGCAACCTATAGAAGACTAAAACTGGACCCACACCTTTCACCATTAACTAAGATAGACTCTCACTGGATTAAAGATTTAAACTTAAGACATGAAACTATAAAAATTCTAGAAGAAAGTGCAGGGAAAACTCTTGAAGAAATCGGCCTGGGCGGATATTTTATGAGGAGGACCCCCTGGGCAATTGAAGCAGCATCAAAAATACACTACTGGGACCTGATCAAACTAAAAAGCTGCACAGCCAAGAACATAGAAAGTAAAGCAAGCAGACAGCCCTCAGAATGGGAGAAGATATTTGCAGGTTATGTCTCTGACAAAGGTTTAATAACCAGAATCCACAGAGAACTCAAACATATTAGCAAGAAAAGAACAAGTGATCCCATCTCAGGGTGGGCAAAGGACTTGAAGAGAAACTTCTCTGAACAAGACAGGCGCACGGCCTACAGAAATATGAAAAAATGCTTATCATCCTTAACCATCAGAGAAATGCAAATCAAAACTACTTCGAGATATCATCTAACTCCAGTAAGATTAGCCCATATCACAAAATCCCAAGACCAGAGATGTTGGTGTGGATGTGGAGAAAAGGGAACACTTCTACACTGCTGGTGGGAATGCAAACTAATACGTTCCTTTTGGAAAAATGTTTGGAGAACACTTACAGAACTAAAAATGGACCTGCCATTCGATCCTACAATTCCTCTACTAGGTATATATCCAGAAGACCAAAAATCACATTATAACAAAGATATTTGTACATGATGTTTATTGCAGCCCAATTCATAATTGCTAAGTCATGGAAGAAGTCCAAGTGCCCATCAACCCACGAATGGATTAATAAATTTTGGTATATGTACACCATGGAATATTATGCAGCCTTAAAGAAAGATGGAGACTTTACCTCTTTCATGTTTACATGGATGGAGCTGGAACATATTCTTCTTAGCAAAGTATCTCAAGAATGGAAGAAAAAGTATCTAATGTACTCAGCCCTACTATGAAACCAATTTATAGCTTTGTAATCCAATTATAGCCCAAGAATATGGGGAAAGGGGAAAGTGAGGGGGGAGAGGGAGGATGGGTGCAGGGAGGTTAATTGGTGGGACCACACCTAGAGCACATCTTACAAGGGTACATATGAAACTTACTAAATGTAGAATATAAATGTCTTAACACAATAACTAAGAAAATGCCATGAAGACTATGTTAACCAGTTTGATGAAAATATTTCAATTGTATATAAAACCAGCACATTGTACCCCATGACTGCATTAAAGTACACAGCTGTGATTTAATTAAAAAAAAAAAGTTATAAAGACCATATAGCAACATGGAGAAATATTCTTGGCAAATCATTAGGGAAAAACCTCAGTACGGTAAAATATGTACTATGCTGTAATTAAGGCTAAAAACTAGTAATATGATGCTTAGGGCAAGAACTAGGTGAGAAGCAGAAAAAACTGAAGTTAGATTTATTAGGGTGGTAGGCTGCTGGATAGATTTTTTTTTTTAATTCTGAATTTGTTCTCTTGATAAAATTAAAAATAAAAGTGATGGGCTTCTTGGGGCTCAATCAAGATATGGACATGGCTGTTTCTTTCAGAGGTCTTAAGGGTGGAACTGTTTTCTTGCCTTTTCCAGGTTCAAGAGGTGGCCAGCATTCCCTGGCTTGTAGCTCCTTCCTTTTCAACGCATCCTCAAAAGTTTTTTCATCCTCACATCTCCTGACACCTGCATGGATCCACCTAGGTAAACAAAGATAATTTCCCAGTCTCAGTGTCTTTAACCTTATCACACCTGCAAAGTCCCTTTTGCCCTACAAAGTGATGTATTCGCAAGTCCTGAGAATTAGGGGCCACTAATGGGGCCACTTTGCCCCCATTCCCAATCCAGAGGACTTCTAAACTTCAGACTGAGAACAGCTTCCCCACGTGCCTAAGTGAAGGCACAACACTGACCACTGAGTGCAAAAGGACATAATGTAGGATTCCATTTTAAGTTAAATTCTAAAACAGACAACACAGGTGGGGAAAATAATCAAAGCAGCTTTTGATTCTAAGTGGGATGGATGTACTGGGAAAGGAAAAAATCAAGTTTTCTAGGATGACAGTGATTCTCTGTCTTGATAGGGGAATAAAAGTGCAAATACTGCACTCTAGTTCTAGCTACTACGATAAGTATTGGGGGAGACAGTGATGTGTCTGCCATTTACTCTGGAACGTGACAGGTGATAGAGGACCACATTTATCCATATGTGACAAGTAAGTACACAAGAAGTCCCCAGATTATGAATGATAGGTTGTATGGATTTTTTTTTTTTTTTTGAGACAGTCTCATTCTGTTCCATGGAGTGCCATGGCATTAGCCTCGCTCACAGCAACCTCAAACTCCTGTGTTTAAGTGATCCTCCTGCCTCAGCTTGCCAAGTAGCTGGGACTACAGATGCCCAACACAATGCCTGGCTAATTTTTCTATTTTTAGTAGACAGGGTCTCACTCTTACTCAGGCTGGTCTCAAATTCATGAGCTGGTGATCTTCCCACTTTGGCCTCCCAGAGTGCTAGGATTATAGGCGTTAAGTCACTGCACCCAGTCTATTAGGTTTTTTCTTGTTGAATTTGAATGCAAGTTGCAAGAGGTACATTTAGCTATTACCTGTAATAGCCTCTGTTCTTAAGTGCGAGTTGTAAGTTGGATGTTTGGAACTTGGGACTGCCTGTATGGACGTGTTTATGATAGAATCTAGGTGGTGAGTATATAGGTGTTCATGTAACAATTTTTTTTTTTTGTAGAGACAGTCTCACTGTACCGCCCTGGGGTGGAGTGCCATGGCGTCACACGGCTCACAGCAACCTCTAACTCTTGGGCTTACGTGATTCTCTTGCCTCAGCCTCCCCAGCAGCTGGGACTACAGGTGCCCGCCACAACACCCGGCTATTTTTTTTGTTGCAGTTTGGCTGGGGCTGCGTTTGAACCCGCCACCCTCGGCATATGGGGCCGGTGCCACACTCACTGAGCCACAGGCGCTGCCCCATGTAACAATTTTTCACTTTATGGGCGGCGCCTGTGGCTCAAAGGAGTAGAGTGCCAGCCCCATATGCTGGAGGTGGCGGGTTCAAACCCAGCCCCTGCCAAAATCTGCAAAAAAAAAAACAACCGAAGTTTCACTTTATTGTATGATAATATGTATGAAAGAATTTTGGGGGAAATAAGATATGACCCTAGACTATTACTCCGGTGGTATAAATTAACCAAAAGGATTTATTTTAAAAAATCATTAAGTCAATCCTTGAATAACCTATTTAAAATCAATGGCTCTCAACCAGGGTAATTTTGGAAGGTGTATAAGGGCAGGGCCAGGGAAGTTGATGTAACCACCCAGTCTGTCCACAGGACTAAGACTTTGTACATTAATATCATTGAAGAACCCAATTTAAAACCAGAATCTTCCCTTTGTAGCTCTTTATCATTTGCTTGTGGTACATCTTTGAGTGGACTATGACTCAGTCTTGAGAGTGGGTTGTGTCTCCCACTTCTTTATGACCCAGAACCAGCACAGTGCTCACCCAGATTAAAGTCAGGCAGTCCCTTTGATGCAAACCTACTGCCTCTCATGCTCCCCCTTTTCTCCTCCCCGCCCCCCACCATCCCAGAGTGGCCAGGGAGGAAGGATGCTCACTGCTGCAGTTCTTCTGCCAAGACACAACCTCGCACACTACATCCCCACTGCTACCTTCCCCTCTGCCCAACCCAACTCCCAGCACCAAATAGCAGGGGAGATACTTGGAAATAACCACCATGACGCAGAGCTGAGAAAAGCCAGCATAAAACACTTTTATTGCAATAATAAAACTTGAAACTCATATGTGGTGCCAGGGGCAAGAAGGGGGTAGCAACAATTTTTCTCACCAAATCACTACACAGGACAGCAAAAGGAGCTGTGGGAAGAAAAGTCAGGGAACTCTGAGATCAGCAGAGGGAGCCAAGCATCAAAAAACAGGAGATGCTGAAGCTGCGATGACCAGCATCATTTTCTTAAGAGAACATTCAAGGATTTGTCAGAATGGCTGGGCTTTCATTGGGTGTTAAGTCTACAAACAGCACCTTCAATTTAAACTTTCGATTAAAGTTCTTCAAATTTAGGAAATGGTGGAGCTTGGAAAGTTAAGAGATTACAAAATTCCTCAAAGTCCGTTAGAAAAACGACAGGATGGAAAAAAAATAAATCCAGGCCACGGAGAAGGCTTCAGAGGTCCCTGCTGGCCCAGGGACAGATACCTGTAGTGTCCAACATCGCAGTGAAAATGATCTGCTTTCAAAAGGCAGAGGGTTTAAGGGGAGCGTGAGGCGGGCTGGTGAAGGCAAAGGCTCTCCTCTCCACTTCAGTTTTGGGTAGGACTTTTAGTTTAACCTAAGGACATCTTTCAACTTGGAGAATAATTCAGCCCTCAACAGCGCCTCAAATCTGCTATGGCTTTGCAGCGCAGCAGCAAGAATGTTTAATATATAATAGATAAAAATTTCATCCAAAAAAATAAAATAAAATAAAGATTCTTGCAACCCCCCCCCCCAACCCAAACACCAATTCCTATTCTAAAGTTAACCCATCACTTGTGCTGTTAATACTTTACCATATACTTAATTGGAAACCTAGGTCCAAAAGACCGAAACTGAAATCTTCACCCCAAAATGAAAACAAAATGAGTAACTTGAGGTTTATGGCATATAGTTTAGGTAAACACACATACAGGAGAAAGGGGAAGGGGAAATGGAGGTGTCGGAAGCAAAGCCGAGTGCCAGAACACATCCGGTCGGGCAGACATTTATACAGAGTGTAGTGGGACACCAGGAAAGCTCCATGTGGATTCACGTGCGCACGTCTGGAGGCACCAGATCCTTCCACGGCAGATCTATTGAGGACAGAAAATCTGTAAGTGCCAGCAACTCAGTGTTCTTTGTGTGCAATGAGGGACAGCCACAATCCCATCTGCCATGCCAAGTCCCTTCCCAACAGCTGAGAGGTCTTACTGAGACCAAGCCAGTTCCAGTTGGAGAGAGCCAGATGGGCATGGGCTGGGTGCCCAGGTAAGCAAGCTTCCTCCTACTTAAATTGATCTGTGTTTTTTCTTTTTAACCTAGAGTTACATTAGGTTAGAAGGGCTGTCCACCCATACTCCCATTATCACTGGGTCTCCGAGTTGGCTACATAGAGGAATACCAGGGAGCTTTAATAAAATCCTAATGCCTGGGTCCCTAGGCATCAGCAGATTCTTAAACTTCCCCAGTGACTCTAAAGTGTAGTCCAGACAGAGAACTACAGGTCTAAATTGGCATCTGTCATGTTGAGTAGACTTGGAAAATGTCTCCAGTATTCATTCATTCAACTTACAACTTTCTGGGTTTGCCTTGGGCTTTTTCCTCAAGACCCTTGCAAGCAGCTCTGAGATATTCTTTGGCAGTGGGTGGAGAGGGTTAGTTAGGGTGATCTGACCTGTAGCCTGTTACCATCCCTCTCCCCCACTAGGTTTAAAGAAAGCTTGTTCCCAAGCCACGACAATTTCAAGGCTCCTCAAGTACATTTATGTTTAAATGACTCTGCTCTCAAAGGACAGGAAAGGAGTCTAGACAACATGTAGACCTTTGGGCAGAAAGAGGCTCTGTAAAGTGTCAGTGATTCCTTCCCAGTAGGAATGACAAGTGAAGAAGCTGGAGTTATCAAACCTGACCAGGCCAGTAATATCTAAGTGTATGGCTCAAGCCACTGAGGGAGAAGATAGCTAAAAATAACAAAGCCCTCTGCTTAAAGAAGTCCATGGCAGGACAAAGTTACAAGTAGCTCTGACTGCCATGGCACATGGGCTAGCAGCCATTTGCTGCAGCCTTCAAATAGTGTTCTCACCCAGCGTCTGGATCCTGGGGCAGGAAGGGAGTGAATGTAAAGGTCTGGGCCAGATGGAAAGACAATAGCATTCATGTGTTTACTAGTTCTAACACCCACATGAAAAGCCATGTGCCATGAGGATACTAAGTTTGGTTTCCTAAGAAATGAGGGCAGAAGAGAGGAAATCAGGAAATGGGCTGTGGTCCTAGTCTTCCACTGCCTAGACGTGACCCTGAGTAAGGTCTTTCTCACTGGCCCTCAGTTCCTCACCGGTTGCATAGTTAAGCTGACTCAGGCCCCTCAGCTCCCTTCCTAGGATCTAATGGCCTCTGTTACACCCCACAAGCACACTCGGCTTCATCACTCCACTCCACTTGAGCATTCTGGGCTTACTCTCTGAGGCAGGTAGACCAGGGTAGTAATGCTGCCCTTGTGTCACCTAACAGGCAGTAGTCACAAACTGCGTGGATGAGAGAGCTGCACGTGCTAGAACGTGACACTCACGTTCCGAGGGGTTTTTCTTACTAGCTTCTATGAACATGGGGTAGAGGAAAGTCAGTAACAGTCTTACTTCAAAAGAACAAAATATGTGACCTGTGCTTCTCCAACTCAGTTTTGTTGTAAGCTACATACAAACAGTTCATTTAAACAACTACCATCCCCATGAGTTCACTCAAGAACATATATATGCCATCCCTCTCCTTCGGGTGACCAACTTTTACATTTAAGATATATATATATATATATATATATATATATATATATATATATATATATATATATATATATATATATATATATATATATGTAACACCGTAAGAATATCCAACGGAGAAAGAATGTAGTGGGAATAATCGCCCCACAGCATCTTTCTTCTCTACGCAACCCATCAAATGCTGGGCACGACACGGGAGGAACGAAAGTAGTTCTGGTTCTTCAGCATGAAGTTTCCTTACCCAAGAACAGGGAGCTAAGGGAGGCAGTCATTCCTGTCATTCCAGCTTCAGAAGCTCCACGTCAAAGACGAGAGTGGCGTGTGGTGGGATGATGCCTGGGTGCCCGGTGGCACCATATGCGTAGTCTGGAGATATAGTCAGTTTGGCTCTCTGACCCACACTCATCTGTTTGAAGAACAAATAAGACCCACTTAGCTGAACACAGTCCCCAACTGTCTTTTTAAGAAGCAGAGCTATGGGCGGCGCCTATGGCTCAAAGGAGTACGGAGCTGGCTCCATATGCCGGAGGTGGTGGGTTCAAGACCAGCCCTGGCCAAAAACTGCAAAAAAAAAAAAAAAAAAAGAAGCAGAGCTATGTACCTGGGTGTTCCTTGGCTGTGATGACGCTAAGACACCCCAGTGACTTTGCAGCTGCCCAGGCATCTGGCACCTCTCTGTGCAGGACTTAAAGAGGGTGGGAGTTCAAGACTCCAAGATCCCTGCATCTCACTCCATGGGCTCCACGGTGGTTAAACCCCTAGAGTCCCAGAAAGATCAGGCCCTCAACCTTTCTACCCAGGTATTAGTGACTGACACTAGACAGGTGAGACTCCAGAAGTGTCACCAATTAGTCCTTCCGTGGTCTGTCACTCAAAGGATAAGTTAAATGACATCTATGCTCTTCTGGAAAAAGGAATACTTTGAAACTTAGCTATAATAGAAAATATACAAAAAAAGTAGCATTTGAGGAGTTATTTTTCTGTACTTTCTATTTTTATGCTCTTATATAGGAAAATTTCAAGAAAGTATGATTTTCTGAGGTACAACAGCATGTGTAATATGCTACCATTTGGGAAAATATTTATATATTTGTATCTACTGTATAAATAGAAGACATCTTTGGAAGGACACAATACCAGTGTTTTGCTAGGAAATTTTCACTTTAAAAAATATACTTGTGGGGCGGCGGCGCCAGTGGCTCAGTGGGTGGTGGGTTCGAATGTGGCCCTGGCCAAATTGCAACAAAAAATAGCTGGGTATTCTTGCGGGTATCTGTAGTCCAGGCTACTCAGGAGGCTGAGTCAAGTGAATCAGCCCAAGAGTTGGAGGTTACTGTGGGCTATGATGCTACAGCACTCTATCAAGTGTTACAAAGTGAGACTCTGTCTTTAAAAAAAAAAATTATATATATATACACACACACACCCTTGTGAATTTTTCCATTTCTAATCAAATACACAAATAAATATAATGTCTATTTTCTGAACAGTGAGCAGGTTCGCTGATACGTTTCCGTCCTTTCACCGTTTCTATTTCTAATCTGCCTGTGTGCATTCCTGGTTCTCTGTTCCAGTCAGAGACAGGATGACTAAAGGGCAAGGTGCAGGCTGTGTGTGACCAAGAGTCTAATGTACGGGGCGGCGCCTGTGGCTCAACGAGTAGGGTGCCGGCACATGGGTTCAAACACAGCCCTGGCCAAAAACTGCAAGAACAACAACAACGACAAAACAACAAAGAGTCTAATGCAGCTCAGAATCGTTGCTTTCCACAGCATCTGGGACATGCTGGACCAAACTAGTTAAGGGCAGTTAAAAGCATAGGCTTTATCTAAGGCAGTGGTTCTCAACCTTCCTAATGCTGCAACCCTTTAATACAGGTCGCGACCCACAGGTTGAGAACTGCTGATCTAAGGGAAATACTTTTGGGTCAGCAATTCCACTTTCAGAATATTTTGCTAACAACCCAAATGTCCATCACAAGATCACAAGGAGAGTGGTTTCACAGGCATAATCACAACACAGATTACTCATTAGAAAGAATACAGTGGCTTTAAATGTACTCGAATGAAAAGATTCCAAGCTATACTGTTAGATGAAAAAAAAAAAGCTGCCAAAATAGTGCTTGTGGTAGGATTCCAGACCTACAAACATGTAAAACCCAAACAACATCGAAATGAAAGGAGAAGGGGCACAAGACAGTCCCCCGCCTCCTGTGTTTTTAACTTACTTGCTAAAAAAATATTCTGTGGAGAGTTTAAAAGATGTTCTACATAGGTCTCAAACTACCCAGACTTCTTACAAGTGACAGGACTATCACTGACCCCAAAGCACTGGTTCAAGGGGGAGGTGGGCATCTCCCAATATTCCATTATACCTTCCCAAGCCTGGGACCTGAAGCAGGATAACACTATCTTCATGGCAGCTATAGCACTCAGGCCATACAATACAGCTATTGTTCCAAGGTTGGAACACTCACGTAAGTTTGGTTGTGGTGTAGACAATGGCTGGCCCAGGAGATGGGGGATGGGCTATAGACCAAGAGTCAGCCAGACTGGGGAGACAGAGGCAAAAAGGTACAGTTGGCAAGGTTTCCCAAGGGAAGTAAACCACAATGATCCTCTCCCTCACACTGCCAACCCTCTGCCCTACAGGAACAGAAACCCAGACACCTGGCAGTGGGAAGGCTTTTAAAGTTTGAAAGTTAAGCCATTTATTTGGAAATTAATCTTAGAAGTAAAGCCATTTATCTGGAAATAAATCTATCTTAGAAGTATAGCAATGTGTATTCTAGAAACGAGAGAGACAGAGATCAGTCTTCTCTTCTTGGTTAAATTTCCAATTCTCCTTGGTGAGAGGGAAACAGACTAATTACCTATCAGGCAAGCCTAATTATAAAGCCCCACTGGGTTGCTGGCCACTGTAAACATCCCATTACCCAGTTAGAGCCAAGAAAAAATTCCTGGGCTGAAGGAAGGACAGAATCCAACTGAAATTTGGCAACCCTGGGTTCCCTATTGTCTCCTGGAAATTCTGTAATGTTAGCAGAATAAAAGCTGTTTCCTCAATTGGGGAGGAAAAAGGTGAGGAAACAGACTCAAGACAAACAAAATTACTTTCTCCATCAGTAGGACTTCTCAGAAGTGGTCTGACACAATGTGGTCAATAATAAAACAAGCACAAGTTAAAACTACACTGACTTGCACTCATATTGTCCTGAAGCCAAAAGTTTACCAACACACTGTGTTGCTGAGGCTGGAAGGAGGCAGCTCCTTCATTGCCTACTGGTGGCAGTTCAAAAAGTACAATCCCTACAGATGGCAACTTGGCAGGATCTGTCACAATACAGGACATGCAGCCTTTGAGCCACTCACCCTACTTTGGAGAATAAAAATAAAGTCCATAGAAAATGAGTCACTGACTGCAGCATTATTTACAACAGCAAAATACTGTCAGTGACCCAAGTGACCATCACAATGGTCAAGTAAGTTACAGCATACTCCCCCAAGGGAGCACTAAGCTGCAAGAAAGCTTTCTTCTCTTTTATGTACTCATATGGAAATTGTCAAGTAGATTAAGTAAAATGCACAACAATGTGTGTAAAGGCAAAAAAATTAGAAATATGTTTTTGTATTTGCTTAAACTCTACATTAATAATCACTAATAACAGGAATTACTTTTGGGGCCCTGGGCAATGGGGGTGGAATGAGACTGAGACTTTTCACTTACACCTTTTTTGATTTTTGAGCCATATGAATAGGCTACCTATAAAAATAATTTAAAAGGTGGATACTAGGAAACAAAACAAAACACATGAGCGCATACCTGGGCAACCCCTTCTTCCCAGCCTCGGATCACCTCCTGCTTGCCTAGCATAAACTTAAAGGGCTTGTTTCTGTCACGGGAGGAATCAAATTTCTTTCCATCTTCAAGCATCCCTGTAAAAAAGGGCAGTTGTAACATGAGCAACAAGGAGCAATGACATAAGGCAAGTCAGAAACTAGTGGCGAAGCACACATTACAGATACCAGTGTTCATGGGACTGGCAGGGTGTTCACGGCCTGGAAGAAGTGGGGTGTCTGGAAGGTTTCCTGTAACCTCATGGGGCATCTAAAGAGTTGGGGTAGCCCCTCCAGCCCAGACTGGTGAACATTCTTTGAGCACTCCAAGCAGCTGACCACAAAAAGACCTCGCCTAGAGGTGGGCAGCAGTCTACCTTGTTTGGAGGTGGAAGCCTGAACTCCCTACTGCCCTGCCTGTCCCAGCACCCTGTGCCTCTAGAGCCTCCTCCACTAAGTAACGTGGTCTCTTGAGGCTCACAGAACTGATGAAAGTCAAACCCAGGGCAAAAAGCAATTCATTCCAACTCCCTCATCACCTTCTACATAAAATGTGTTGACATAACTTCCCTCTCCACTGCTCAGTGGAGGAAATTCCCCTCTATCTGCCACCCCATGCTCTCCTCTGTGGTTCACTGAAAATGAGCTGCTCCAGGTGACTGGAGAACCCCCTCAGCACAATGGGGTGTATGATAAAAAGACGCTGTAAGGCGAGCTTTCACCAGCACTCTGGTGCCAACGGAATCTTGGGCACAGACTTGGGCCCCTGCAGACTGGCTCTCCAATTGTCATATCATAATCTTCCTGGGAAAAGTAAAACCTGATCTGGGCTAACAAAAGAAAGAACTTCTGCAACATTAATCCAGTGGCGCCCCAGACCCCTGCAGGGCACATCTGCCCACAGTTAACTCTAACAGAGATAGCTACGAATAGTGAGGGGGAAGGTGACCAATGGCTGCCCTCAGAGAACTTACTCAGTGCAGCCAGCAACTGCTAATGACTCTGCTGGCAGTCCTTCCACTGAGCCAGTGATCGGCACAAGAACTCATTCAATCCTCTCTGAGAAATAACTTGCCAAAAAAGTAAAGCTAGACTACAAATCCAAATATGATACATTCTACTGTATCAGTTTCCTAGAAGCCAGACAAGCCACAATGACACCCTCTAGTACAAGGGGAACTCCAGAGATGGCGATCCCAGAGGGTAAGTGCCGTGAGAAAAGAGAAAAGACTCTGCGATACACACCTGTGACTTCCTTTTCAAAAAAGACCATCAACACTGGTTTGTTGGAAAGCCAGTGCCAGGCAACTGTGATAGCTGACACCGAGTTCCTTAGAGTTCTTGAACTAGGATCCTAGATCGGAAGGAGAATGCCAGTTGTTGACGTGTAATTGACAAAAAACTAATTTTACTGGAGCCTGAGGCTGGGCACCCACCATAGTTCTAAGTATCACTCAGAAGACCCATTAAAACACATTAATTCTGTTGTAAATGTACATGTGTCTGTGTTTAGGAATAAAGGGAAATCCCAACAAAAACCCCACCTAAAAGACAATGTCAACCCTTATAAAGAGGAAGGAGATGAATTGAGAGTTATCACAGCCCAGACTATGTGAACTTTTAACAAAACAGAAAACGGCAGGGGGGTGGGGGAGGGTTGCTGTCCCGTCCCAACCAAACAGGAGGGGAAATGGATGTCGGGGGCAGAATGGGTGCCAACACCGCCTGGAGCCAAGGAGCCAGAGGGAGAGGAGGGTGGGGACCTGCTCCTGCTCCAGAAGTGGGAACAGGCACCCGAGAACTGCTGAGTTAGTTCATTTAACATTCCTTTCCCAGAACCTGATAAAAGAAATGCCAAATGGCAGTTCTCTACAAATGAGTACCTAGGAGGACACAGGTCTCCAGGCTCCACAATACCCCACTGGACACGCTGAGCCCAACCCGAATGAACTCAGAGCTAACAGTGAGGAGAGGCAACGAAAAGCTATGATCTCAGAATCCTTTCCCTGGCCAAGTAGGGAGTCTTTCCATCCACCCTCACAAGAATGCTTATAACAAAAACAAGGAAACTAACTCCAAGACCCAGTAACCCACTCAAGGTCAGAGCCAGTGAGTAGTAGGGTCTGACTCTAGCAAGACTTTATTTAAACCAATGTGAACTGTTCCGTCATGCTAGAGGCTAAAACCAGAAAGAGCTTCTTCCTGGTCTGCGCTCTTTTGAGCAGACTTAAAGTTGAGAGCCTAGGGCTTCCTGAGCAGCCCCTGTAAAAGAGACACTAGGTGAGGAAATAGTCCAGGAAAAGGCCAAGGATGAGAGGGTGGTTCCTGGCCTCTGATCCCTGACTGTCTGCAAAGGGTGATTGGACAAAACCTACGGAGAAAAACATGCCCAGAGGTTCACCTGAAACTAAGGCTCAGTCCAGACCCAGCACTCTTACCCTCCTTTCTAATTAAACATCAACTTTACAGAAGCAACAACAGGCTGGCCCAGCAGATGAACTAGAATCAACTGAAGCCTTTAATTCCCCTATGCCAGGACTGGCGCACAGTGGGCACATGGGCCGATTTGGGCAGTAAGACCTACTCAGTTTAGGTACTACTGCAACTTCTGTGAAGGAGACACTCAGGAAGAGAGCGCCTGCCCACCCTCCCTGTTGAATGCTATCTTGTGAAGATGTAATGTCTGGAGCCATGGCAGTCACCTTGTCACCATGAGAAAGTCAGGAGCACCACAGGGCAGTCATTCCAATGCTCTGAACCAGCCTCAAACTACCTCCCTCAAGACGTCCATTCTGAGGTTAAAAGTGTGCTTTGAAGACAAAACTATGGGGACAATAAACAGATCAGTGGTTGGCAAAAGCTGGGTGCAGAGGGAGAGATGAACAGATGGAGCACAGAAGATTCTTAGGGCAGTGAAAATACTCTTTATGATAGTATAGCACTGGATATATGCCATTATACATCTGTCCAAACACACAATACACCACCCAGAGTGAACACCCAGGTAACCTATGGACATGGGGTGACTAGGACGCATCAGCACAGTTCATCAATCCTAACAAACCATTCCAGTAGAGGATGCTGGTAATGGGGAAGACGACACGTGTGGGGATGAGGGATATTATGGGAAATCTCAGTACTTTCCTCTCAATTTTGCTGAGAATCTAAAACTGTTGTAAAAATTATAAGGTCTTATTTTTTTAAAAAAGTTTACTTTGTGTTAAGTTGGGTTCCAGTTACTTGCAATTAAATATAACCTAATTGGCATGACATTTAGTTAGCACGCCCAAAGGTAGTGCTGCCATGGAAGGAATAACACTAAAATGAAACTCAACAGCCAAGACCACAAAGAGCTATTACTAATCTGTAACAACCAGATCAATATTTTTATGTCAGGACCCAGCATACACATCTACAGTTTGTGTATAAATGAAACAAAATATCCGTGTAAAAGTTACTATATGGAATACAATTCTCACTCTTAAAAAGGATGCTGGCTGGGTGCAGTGGCTCATGCCTTTGGAAGGATCACTGGAGGCCAAGGAGTTCTAGACCAGCCTGGGCAATGTAGTAATATCGCATCTCTACAAAAAAAAATTTTTTTTTAAATTATCTGAGCACAGTGGCACATGCCTTTGTCCTAACTACCTTGAAGGCTGAGGTGGGAGGATCACTTGAGCTCAGGGGTTCGAGTTTACAGTGAGTTAGGATCGGGCCACTGCACTCCAGCCTGTGCAAAAGAGCAACACCTGTCTCTTAAAAAAAACAATTGCCAGGTGACGCCTGTGGCTCAGTGAGTAGGGCACCGGCCCCATATACCGAGGGTGGCGGGTTCAAACCCAGCCCCAGCCAAACTGCAACAACAACAACAAAAAAAAATAGCTGGGCGTTGTGGTGGGCGCCTGTAGTCCCAGCTACTTGGGAGGCTGAGATAAGAGACTCACCTAAGCCCAAGAGCTGGAGGTTGCTGTGAGCTGTGACACCACAGCACTCTACCAAGGGTGATAAAGTGAGACTCTGTCTCCACAAAAAAACAAACAAAACAAAACAATTGCTGATTGGGGCCTACTCGATTTATTTCATGATACACTAATGGGCTGTTACTCATAGTTTTTTTTTTTTTTTTGTAGAGACAGAGTCTCACTTTATGGCCCTCGGTAGAGTGCCCTGGCCTCACACAGCTCACAGCAACCTCCAACTCCTGGGCTTAAGCAATTCTCCTGCCTCAGCCTCCCGAGTAGCTGGGACTACAGACGCCCACCACAACGCCCGGCTATTTTTTGGTTGCAGTTTGGCCGGGGCTGGGTTTGAACCCGCAACCCTCGGTATATGGGGCCGGCGCCTTACCGACTGAGCCACAGGCGCCGCCCTTTTTTTTTTTTTAAATACACAGTATACCTATAAAGAATTATCCTGGCGGCACCATAGCTCAGTGGGCAGGGCACCGGCCACATACCTGGCCCAGGCCAGCTAAAACAGTGACAACTGCAGCAACAACAACAACAACAACAACAAAGATAGCTGGATATTGTGGCAGATGCCTGTGGTCCCAGCTACTTGGGAGGCCGAGGCAAGAGAATAGCTTGAGACCAAGAGTTTGAGGTTGCTGTGAGCTGTGACACCATGGCACTGTGCAACAGCCTGATACTCTGTCTCAAAAAGAAAAAAAAAAAAAATGCATGTATTTGATGAAGGACTTATATCAAGAATATATTATAAACTATCAAACTGAATAAGAAAACAACCCATCCAAAAAAGGGCAAAAAATCTGAACAGACACTTCACTGAAAAAGACAAATGGATGGCAAATAAGCACACGAAAAGGTGTTCTAGTCATTGTAACAATACAAATTAAGACCACTAGGAGAAATGTCCACTACTTCTAATTATAATGAGCAAAACTAAAAAAGACCGACTCCTTCAAGTATTAGTAAGGATGTTAAGAAACTGAAATTTTCATACATTGATGGAGCAATTGGAAAATTGCCTGGTAGTTTTAAGCTAAACATGCACTTCTCATATGACCCAGCTGTTTTACTCCTGTATCTGTCCAAGAGAAAAAATAGGATATGTCCATACTTACTTTTCAAACTTGATTTTCAAAGCAGACCTGTAATAGCCTCAAAGTAGAAACCAGCCCAAACATCCATCAACTGGTAAGTGGATAAGTAAGTTTACTGAGGTTGGATGTAGTTGCTCATACCTGTAATCCCAGCATTTTGGGGAGCTGAGGTGAGAGGGCTGCTTGAGGTCAAGAGTTCGACCCCAGTCTGGGCAACATAGTAAGACCCTCACCACTACCTGAGCATGAGCAAGTAGTCCCAGCCACTCCAGAGGCTGAGATGAGCAGACTGCTTGCACCCAGGAGTCCAAGGCAGCAGTGAGCCAGAATCCTAAGTGATATATTTCAGGAATGGAAAAACACTGCATTTTCTCACTTATGAGTGGGAGCTTAACAATGGGTACACAACCTCAAACACACAGCATGGAATAATAGACACTGGAGATTCCAAAAGGTGGGAGAGATGAGACATTACCGACTGGATACAATGTGCAGTATTGGAACAACAGTACATTAAGATTCTCTCCCAGGGGTCCTCAAACTGCGGCCCGTGGACCACATGAGGCGTTGTGATTGTATTTGTTCCCGTTTTGTTTTTTTACTTTAAAATAAGATGTGTGCAGTGTGCATAGGAATTTGTTCATAGTTTTTTGTTTTTTTTTTTTTAAACTATAGTCTGGCCCTCCAACGGTCTGAGGGACAGTGAACTGGCTCCCTGTTTAAAAAGTTTGAGGACCTCTGCCTAGACCCTCACTACCCAATATATCCACCTAACAAAATCGCACTTGAACTTTCTAAATCTATTAAAAAAAAAAAATAGGCAGTGGCCCTTACTAAAATCCTGCATATGTTTCGGTCCTACACTCACCCTGGCAATGAATGGAAGGTGCTTCCTGTTTGGAGCAGCAGGAGCAGGTAAAACAGGCAGCAAGTCAAGCCTCAGCAGTTGCTCCAATTTCAACTCTGGTGATGGTGCCAAGAGCTGGAGCCCTTCAACAGTGAAACTACTTGCCAAGTTATTACCATGATTTTCTAGAGAAAGCAGGCCCTGCTAAGAGAAGGCAACTGAGGTTATAGTTCTGACAGTCTTTAAGTTCTGAAGGCCACTTCACATAAGACAAGGCCTCCTTGCAGAATTGACCGATTTCATTTCTGACTATACACAAACCTATATAACTCGATAGTCTTGATTTCAAGTAGTAAGTTTTGGTGTTCCTGACTGAATATAGCTAAGCTCACAGATCTGGCCTGAATTCTGCGTCCCGGCAGCATTCAGCTCAACCCTTGGCACTCACGAGCACTCTTGGCTTTGCTTTACTTGTGTGATTTCTAACAACCAATAGGACAAACATGAGACACCCACATTTAGACCTTCCCTATATGGAAACAATAATCTGATGGGTAATCTCAGAATGGTAGTCCTTACTTTTAAGTTACTCATCAATGAGAAAAAGGTGAAATGTGAAGGTCTGCAGTTAGAAGCACCAGACCTCAGAGTGAAACTGCATGCAGAGGCTATTGATTTCTGCCTGGGTTACCTCCCACACTGAAATCCTTGGAGGAGAAAAAGGAAGATCTAATAAACAAGAGGGGTGTGAGAAAGTCTCAAGTTTGGCTCCCCCACTGCAGCCTCCTCTTTCCTGCTGCTTATCTGAGAGTGTTCTTGTTCAGAAGGATTCAGTAGAGGGAGAGCTGGCCAGACATTGTCTTCAGACTGTGTTCCTAGTGCCCAGCCTACTAAGCCCAAGCCATGGTTAAGACCTAAGACCAGGACTTGGAGAGTCACAGGGACCACTGCATTATTATTTCACTAATAATCAAAGAGAAATGGAGTCCCTTCCAGTGCCCTGCTCTGGAGAAGGCAGAGTCCCCATATACCTTCCACTGGGCAAGGAAAGAGGACTGAGGAAGACGACTTACGGCTTGAGCACTCAGGAGCGAAAGCTGGTGACTCAAATGTAGTTTACAGTTGTCTATGAATTTTTACAGGAGGTTTTCTTAGGCAGCATTTTATAGGGACTAAAATATGAAACGGTTTAAGATTAAAAAAAAAAAACCCAAACCTGAACAAAATCAAACAATAACAAAGAGAACATCCCAAGCCTTCAAAAGAAAATGAAGTTCTTGCCATTTTATAGTTGAGAGAGGGAGAACAGATTTCTACTTTCTAAGACATAGGTAAGTACAAACAATAAAACAGTTCAAAGAATGAAGGTGGGGAGAGCCTGTATTTTCCTGCAGATTTGCATTTGAAGGCACTTAGAAAATTCTCAGGTGGGCTTAGGGCCCCAGGTCTGGCTTGGCTGTTTCCTTTCCCTATTCTCATTAGATACACAGGCTCTCTTAACCACCTTTTGCTTAAATGCCTTATCAGAGACTCATAAAACCCACAGCCAGCACAGCCAGACCAGCATGGTGAAGAAAGCTCCTTCCATGCCTAGTCTCTAGCTCAACCTCACACCTTCATTCCTATATGAATTTTATGCTTACCAAAGGGGGACAGTCAACTGTGTCCCCAAACCCATTTATGGCAGCTATCCCTATTGTGTATAATGTCTAAATCAGTAAGAGTGAGTGTGAATTGAAAGAATGGGCTTAGCTGACTGCTTGGAAAGATGCAATAAAGGCACTAAACATTGCCAGTGATTACCTGTGTGAGAGTGAGAACACTGTGTTTGGAGAAAGCAAGCTTAAAAATCAAGGTTTAATGTTAGATGGTCTCACAACAGGCTTGGCCGTACATTAAAAAAAGTCAGAATTGGTTTCTGTAAGAACCATGATGGGAGATTTTATTTATTTATTTATTGAGACAGTCTCACTTTGTTGCCCTTGGTACAGTGCCAGCCTCCCAAGTAGCTGGGACTACAGGTGCCAGCCACAATGCCTGGCTATTTTTAGAGGCGTGGTCTTATTCTTGCTCAGGCTGATCTCAAACCTGTGAGCTCAGGCAATCCACCCACCTCGGCCTCCCACAGTGCTGGGATTACAGGTGTGAGCCACCACACCCGTCCCTATGATGGGGGATTTTTAACAATAAAACCCAAGCTAACCATTGTTCACGTAATCAGCGTTTCTCTTTTCTTCCCAGCCTTTGGAGACTCAGTTGCCTTTTTCTGAGACAGTTTTGTTATGTCGCCCTCAGTAGAGTGCCATGGTGTCACAGCAGCCTCCAACTCTTGGGCTTAAGTGATTCTCTTGCCTCCAGAGTAGCTGTTGAGTACAGGCACCTGCCACAGTGCCCAGCTTCAGTTGCTTTTCAAGGGCCACAACAGCTGCTGGGTGAGCAACTGGGATCAGGACAGTGTTCACTTTATGGGAGAGGGTGGGAGAGGATGGGGGAGGATCAATTTCTCCCAGTGTCACCACCACTGGATTACCGCGGGTGCCTTCCCCTCTCTAACCCTCCACTCTGGAGGGGAAAAGATTCCAATGCTATTTGGGTTGAAACTGAAACACACCCGGTACTACACCGTGTCCAACAAGAGCTGGGGTTCAGCTGCTCAATAAGGAGTTCGTGGAGTTCACACTGTCTGTGGAGTGCACTGGCCTGGAGAGCTTAGAGGCCGCGGCCCAAGGACTGGAACTGTGGGAGGTCACTTACTTCAGCTTCTGGTACTACAATAAGCAAAATCAGGGGTGGTGGGTAGACTTGGAAAAACCTCTGAAGCAGCAGCTAGACAAATATGCGTTGTAATCTACCATGTGTTCTGGAGTGGGATTTTAGGTGCCTTCAGTTTCACAGCTGCGGCAGGCAGCAGGCGATTATGAGGTATCACTATTATCTGTAGCTGAAAAAAGACACCTTGGAAGGAAGCATTCCTTGAACATTAGAACAAGCAAATGAGCTAGCAGCCTTAGTTGTTCAAGCTGATTTTCTGACCTCGATCAGTATGAATCCCAGGACCCCAGGACTTTCTTCAGAAATCTGCCTTGTTTCCTGCGTGATGGTTACAAGATGAAAAAGTACAGGAAGAAGCAACCCCAAAGTGGCCTTACTTCATCAGAAATACAGAGGACTCAGCTCCTGATGCTGAAATGCTGTGTGCAGGAGGTGGAGAGAAAGGGTGGCTATGGCCAGAAGCGCTACCCTGCTAAGGACAGCCAAAAAGGTGACATACCCACTGCAGCATGCCTTGAAGGTATCTTTGTGAAACGTAAAAACGATGGCTGTGATATTTAGGTGGCATGATATTGCTGACATGTCCCGCAAGTCCTTTTTTGCATTAGAGCTTGCACATAGGAGACCACCTAGTTTCAAACCATGAGAAAACATTAGGGATCTGCTTGGAATGCTTTTCCTAAAAGTTAGCAAGTTAGCATTTCAACGTGCCTGTGTGTTTGGAGAGGGGATGACATTAAAATTATAACATTTCAAGGAAAAAAAAACATAAAAATAAAAAACTATGATGGGAAGCTCCACTACCAGAGCTGTACTCAATGAAAGACACAGCCCTTTAGCAAATCATTTATGTCTGAGTTTGAAATAAAATGTTTGAAGATGCCATGTCACTTTTACGATTGTCACAGTCATGACAGGTAAAAAAGAGATTCTATACTTAGGTAAGTCAAGAAATTAATTAAAAGTTCACATGGTTTAGCCAGGTGTTGTGGCTAGAGCCTATAGTCTCAGCTACTTGGGAGGCTGAGGCAAGAGAATCACTAGAGCCCAAGAGTTTGAAGTTGCTGTGAGCTATAATGCCACGGTACTCCACTGGGGGTAATAAAGTGAGACTGTCTTAAAAAAAAACAAACAAACGAAAAGTTCATATTTGTTCCATTTCTGGGCCACTGTGGCTGTACTCCCAGTGCAGTCTTCCTGAATTGGAGTTCAGAGAACACCTTAAAAGTGGTGTGATCGGAGGTCAAGGGCCTACCCAAAGAGGGAACTAGCCCGCCCCTCATCATTTTCTTAAGATCAGAGTTGAGGGCAAGCACATTTCCTGCATGTAGTATGGAAATGCTTCTAACCTTGGCTAAATCCCTTTACATTCTATGACCGTAAGTTTTTGTTTTCAAAGGCAAGGCCCACAATAGGAAGAACACACAGGATCCAAGCAACAATGAAAAGAACACAGATCAGAATGCATGCCCTTGTGTCCATGTCTTTCCATTTCCCATTTTTTTTGAGTCAAGAGTCTTACTCTGTCGCCCTCGGTTGAGTGCCATAGCAGCACAGCTCACAGCAACCTCAAACTCTTGGGTTCATGCAGTTCTCTTGCCTCTGCCTCCCAAGTAGCCAGGACTACAGGCGCCTGCCACAATGCCTGGATATCCATTTCCCATTTTAACTGCAGCCTAAGGAAGAGGACTACCATGTTATGTCACATGAGGAGGGGGAGAAGGAAATACTGTTTAATAGTAAGTAGTTAGCCAGCAATGGTAGAAATCCGTACCTTCGGTATGGTGCAATGGTTAAAAGCATGAGTTCTAGACCTCTGATCCAGACTGCCACTGTTACTCTCTCCTTGGTCTCCCTGCTCCTGCCCTTGTTCCCCTACAGTCTAAACTCAGCCACCAGATGGACATTCCTTTAAAATATGATATAAGTCAGACCCTATCGCTCCTTTGTTAACTGCTCCTCACCAGTGGTTTCCTGTCACAAAAAGCTGAAGTCCTTAAAATGGCCTATAAGACCCTGTAAGAGCTGCCACCATCACCCCATCCCTCTGACCTCACCTCTGATTACTCTCACACTTTCCCACTCCAAGTACATTGGTTCTTATGTTCCACATATACACCAGGGATATTCTCACTCCTAGGCCTTTGCACTTTCTGTTCCCTCTATAAAATGATCCTGCTCAAATAGTCACGTGGATTACTCCTTATGTCCCTCAGGTCTTTGCTCAAATGTAACTTTCATTGAGCCTTCTGCCAGTCTATCAAAAATTCCAACCTTTTCCCACTTACGGGTTAATGCATGATACGTTTTTTGCTTATTAATCACACTGAGCCTTTCCAGTACAGTGTAAGATCTGAGGGCAGAGACTGTGTCTTCTTCACTCCTAAATTCTGCCTTGCACATAAATACTTGGAAAACCCTTTCCTCCTGCCTGCCTGACACTGTAACTGACCACCCCATACAGGGTAAGCACCATCAGGGCAACAGTGAGGATTTCTCCAGCTCCAAACACATTCACTGAACTGAGGGAAGGCTTTGGTGTGCTGACCTGTGTGCAATGGGTACAAAAGGAAGGTGTGGTTGCAATTAAATTAATCTGCAGGGAATGAGCAAAGTCCAAAATGTTATTTTCTCATCCCAACCCAAAGGAAGTAGAAATATTATACCAGTCATAACAGGAACATGGGCTTTGTCTGTCCCAGCTAGAGTCTAATGCCACTCCTTCAAGCAGTCACTGAATGCCTATTCTATGCCAAGCACTGACGGGGATAGTGTGGAGGACAACACAAGTACAGTTCTGGCCTCCCAGAGCCAACCTACAGTCTGCGGAAGTAAGTGCACATGTAACCATATGTGGTCTGACTGTGATGAGGGCTAAGAAGAAGGATGTGCACCTCACTGCAGAATCAGAGGCATGTGTCCGTGTACATGTGCGAAGAATCACCAGGGTCAGGGGCAATCCACTGAGGTGGTGCTGTAAGACTAAGAAAGAGCCTGCCACGTGGTAGGAGTGGGGGCATATATGGTAGCACTTAGGCAGAGGGCCAGACCCTCACATGAGGAAAAGGCTGGGTGTGTGCAGGCCGACAGGCCAGGTGGGAGAAGAATAAATGAAGTGAGAGGACAGACAGCAGGACCCCAGAACTGGTTTGGCCACGGTCCCCTCCTCACTTTTCGTACAACTAGAATTTTCCTTAGTCAAAATTTAAGGGAGCCAGGGAAAGGAGCACAGGGAGTTGGTTAAGCTCTTTAGCAGGTTAAAAAAAACAAAAACAAAAACAAAAACAAAATAAGCCCAAAACAAACAACCCTTACACACACACACATACAAAGGAGAAAACAGAAATAAAAACAAACCAACATCACCATGAACACCAAAGGGAGAATTGGGAAGTCCAAGTAACTCAGAATAATCCTGGTCTTCTCCATGGGAAACAGTAGGTGACAATAATATTTTTAGAAAAAATTCCAAAGCAGACAATTGGTTACCATTAGTACTTAATAAAAAATAAGCTTTAACAAATAAAAATGTTCAAGTTAAAAGTCTATGGGTATCACCTTTTGGCTAACACCAAGTATAAAAGTCTATGGGTCGAGGGGTAAATTTTACAGTATGTAAATTATATTCAATAAAGCTGATTAAAAAATGTCTAAGAGACCCACTGAAAGGAACCAGAGCTCTTGGGAGAGACAGCTGGTATCAAGACCAGAGCAGTGAAACTAAGCAACTATTCCTATAAAGGAACATTAGGAGCATGTCAAAAAGTACTGGAGCTTAAAGGGGCTCCTACTGGCCAAATTTAGGATAATACCAGCAATAAAAGAATAATGAGTATCAGTGATTTTAAGGCCCTAACATATAAGCCCACAGTAAACTAAAAACAAAGAGGGGGGCAAAGTCACTTGCCAAATGGGTACGGAGGCTCACGCCTGTAATCCTGGCACTGTGGGAGGCCAGAGAAAGAGACCACTTGAGCTTAGGAGTTCAGAGACCAGCCTGAGCAACAGCAAGACCTTGCCCCTACTAAAAATAGAAAAATCGACAGGGCACTGTGGTGGGTGCCTGTAGTCCCAGCTACACAGGAGTCTGAGGCTTGAACCCAGAAGTTTGAGGTTGCTGTGAGCTAGGCTGACGCCACAGTACTCCAGCCTGGGTCAACAGTGAGACTCTATCTCAAAAAAAAAAAGTCACTTGCCACCACTGAGGATGACAACACTGCTAATAGTGATTCCTCATTTTAAAAATTGGCTTTACCCTATCTTACAGAAGAACAGTGGCTAATAGATGTCAATGCCAATGAAAATTACTTCAGGTGGGTGGCACCTATGGCTCAAAGGGGTAGGGCGCTGGCCCCATATGCCAGAGGTGGCAGGTTCAAACCCAGCCCCAGCCAAAAACTGCAAAAAAAAAAAAAAAAAAAAAGAAAGAAAGAAAGAAAGAAAGAAAATGCCTTCAAGTGAGAATTATCAATTGGTGCAAAAACCACCAGGTAAAAGGCTATGAGGAACAGATCACCTACAAGAAGCCTAAGCACTCCACAGACCACTGCTAATTGGAAAGGGGGAAAATATACCTTTACAAAGATGATCAAATTTGGCACCCCAAAGAGTGATGTTCCCCATGATGAAGTATTCACGTGAAAATGTTTACCAGACCTATTTAGACATTTAAAATTGAACATCCGGTTTACAGGAAATCAAGGCAGGGGATCAAGCTAAACAACACCATAAGGAAAAAATGAGACAGATGTGGAGTATTTATTTATAAGATAATGTGCCTGCTCTTTGAAATATCAGAGCTATTGAAGGAAAAAAGTATGAAGACTTTCAGATCAAAGACATTAACATGTAACTATAATGAGTGAAGCTCAATGGAATTGTGGTTTATAAAAAAGCAATATAAAACTGTGGAGACAACTGGTACTTTCATTATGCACGTGCCTCCGAGAAACTTGGAGCAGTCTGCTCAAGCTCTCACAGCAGAGGCAAGGTCTGAACTCGGCAAGGGACCCACACCCTTCTTCAGGATTACCGTCTGCCTGGCACCACTTTTACCCACTGTCTGGGCTGGCACACTACATACCCACATGCAACCAGGATCCTGTTGCCCCCAGCAGCCCACTGTCCACACAATATACATAAGGAAGGGGGTTCAGTTAAAACCCCAAGTCAGCTAATGTCCCACCTGACTCAAGAGAAGAAGCCAATGTTCTTATACCAACATACACGGCTATCTACCCATTTGAAGCGCCTCACATAATCCACTCCACCCACCTCAGTCTCCTTCCTCTAACACACAGCACATTACAGGCTGGGGCCCTGCACTAGCTCTTCCCTGTGCCTGGAATACTCTTCCCCTACAGAGCCAACTTCCTCTGAATGAATGCTAAACATCATTCCCTCAGAGGCCTTCTCAATCCCCCTCACTGAGAAGAGCAAACTCCCTCCCACCCCTCACTCTGCTGTAATCTCTCCACAGTGCCTCTTCCTGACTGGCCTGCCACATGGTCATGCTATTAGTCTCCTCACCATGAGGATTAGATCTTTGTTTAATTCACTGGCATGACCGCAGTACCTCGCTTGCTGCTGTTGCTCCATAAACACCTACCTGCTATAGGAAGGCAAAGGGTCCTGTCGCAGCCCTGCCCAAAGAGTTCCAGCCTATCTGCTCTTAGACAGTACACATCAGGGGAAGCCATCTCAGACATCTGTAGTGAGGGTGAGCCTTCCTCCAGACAGCAGATCATCGAGCAAGAAACATCCAGCAGGGGAGCATATGGACTAAAGCAGAGAGAAGGGCAGCAGGGGCGAAGGAAAAGCAAGGGGCTTGGCTGGGCGCCCCGTAGCTCAGTGATTAGGGTGCTGGCCACATAAACCAAAGCTGCTGGGTTCAAACCAGGCCCAGGCCTGCTAAACAACAATGACAACCGCAACAAAAAAAACAGCCGGTGTTGTGGTGGGCGCCTGTAGTCCCAGCTACTTGGGAGGCTCAGGCAAAAGAATTGCTCAAGCCCAAGAGTCTGAGGTTGCTTCTGCCTTTGAAAACCCCCAAATCTTTATAACCCTGCCTTCTGATTGTGTTCTCTTAAGACAGATTCTGTTCCCAGTGACTTAAAAGCCTTAACTGCTATGATGAGATCGCACAGGACCCACCCTCTCCTCTCACGCCCCCACAGGTCTCAAACAGGTTCTTCCTGGAGGCTGGTGGCGAAGACCCACGAGAATAAAAGCCGATAGCCTGCCAGAGAACAGTCTATTCTGTGAGCAGGAGGCAGAGCTAGCTTCTCACTAAGGCGTCTTTGTAGGGCTTATCAAAATGAAATAAAAAAGAAAGCTTTTGTCCTATTGCACACCAGGGTCCTGCTGCTGTTCTGGGAACGTGTGGGTGGGTGCCACCCGCAGGGAAAACACAGACTCGAAGAGCTTGAAGAGGCACTGGGAACCCTGATGGTGTTCTGGGTCCCACAGCCATCTGCTCACTTAAGAAAAGGCTCCAGACATTTCGCCAAGAGGTCTGGTGCAGTGTGGCTTTGCCTGCATGCCGGTGTCCAGTCCTGTCAGCAGCACCAGAACATGGGAAAGCCAAGGACAAGGGGCAGACTTGGGAGTGAGACACCTATAACCAAGCAACCTGATGTCCTAATGTGGCTACTTACAACTAGGGTGGGAAGAGGGTGCAATAGAAGGCACCGCCTCACTTCTCAAGTCCCAATCTCTGTCTCTGTTGGCTGTAGGAAGTGAATAAACTGCCCACTCACTCCAGCACTATACATAAAAGACCATGGTTACTCGGGCGGCGCCTGCCGGCCCCATATGCCGGAGGTGGCGGGTTCAAACCCAGCCCCAGCCAGAAACTGCAAAGAAAAAAAAAAAAAAGACAATGGTTACTCTTCTCATCCCACTGATCAAAGTGACCAAACTGATGAGCTTTCATCCATCTCCCAGGCTCAGGTGTTGACTGTGGCCTACAAGGACAGCTATTTAAAACATCAGAAGCACTTTCCAGTTTCTTTCAGACATGAGACTATTCCCTGCAGAGATGGGCTTCAGTACTCCGACCCAAATGGCAGCCTTCATAAAGTCCTGGTCTTTAACTTCTTCCACCTCCTGCCCCCATTTCTACCCTTGAAGAAAGGCCAGAGAAATCAAAGAGCATGGGAGGGAAGATGTTAGTTGCCTTTTCTCCTCCTCACTGAAAATCATTTCTCTCTATAGTGGGCTCCCCCATGACTTAGAAGAGAAAGGTAGAGCTTATCCCTGAGTAGCTTGGCCACAGCCTACTACCCAGGAAGAGGAGGAGGGAGGAGGGAGAAGAGGCGGGAGGGGAGGGGGAAGAAGGAGAGAGGAGAAGGAGGGATGAGAAAGGAGGGGGAAGGAGAAGGGAGGGGAGGAGAGAGAGGGGAAAGGGGGGAGGAGATGAGAAGGAGGGGGAGGGAGAATAGGGGGAGGAGGAGGAAGGAGAGGAAACAGAGGAAGGAGGACCAGAGGAAAGGGTGTGGTGAGAGGAGAGAAAGGGGAAGGAATAGGGGGAGGGAAAGTTATTCATATCATGATGTGGCTACACAAATCACTCTCCTCCTCCTGGAGCCAAAAGCCCACAGTCATGGAGACTCTACCTGCTCAGTACCCCCCCATCCCACCATACAACCCAAGAGGACCTTGTAAGGGCACAGAATAAAAAGACAGTCAGAAGGCACCAGACTTTGATGTTTAAATTCTGGCTGGGAGAAAGGAGGTCTAAAATTTCCTTTGGCTTACATTATTACTGTGTATTCCCCTCACTGAATCTCCACTTTCCTTATCTTCAAAAGGGGATGAGAAATATCTCTACTCCCACCAGGGATGGGGGACTAAATTACAAGTGCAGCTTTCAGTCTGGGCCATCATCCCTGCCAATGATTTGTAAGGACCTCAAAAATAAAAAGAGGAAAAAAGATCATGCAGATCTACTTCTCCGAAGGCCAGGCAGGGTGAACGCAAGGACTTAGGAAGTGAGGCTTCCACATTTATGGTTGAGGGACGAATTAAGACTTTCCCTGGAAGAAGCCGCAGCTTTGCAGATTGTAATTACCTCGCCCTTATCTTCATTGAAGGGAGGGCCGGAAGACAGGATAGGATATCATCTTGTGCACGGAAACCTACAAATCCTTCCTAATGGTCCCTGGCCAGCGGTGTGCCCATTCCTGAGCTTGTGACCTTGGGCAAATGACTTCACCTCACTAGCCAAGTCTCAGTTTCCTCATCTGTGCAGTGGGTACAATGGCAGCATCTAAGGCACGGAATTGCTTTTGATGTGCTAGATAATGCTCAGCCCTCTTACAACTGCTGGCTCAAACTTCCCCAGGTTCGGCAGGCCCGAGGCTGCTCCCTTTGGGTCGCAGCCACCGCCCAGGCCTCAGCCTCGGGCCACGCGGGCCTCGCCGCCGCCACGCCCCGGCCCGGGGCTCCCAGGCCGCGGAGGCAGCCGCACGCGGGCTGAGCAGCGCGGCCCGGCCCCCCACCCGGCAGGCCCGCGCGACTCACCGGTGTAGTGTACCACGCAGGTCTGGCCGCGCTTCGGGAAGGTGCGCCCTGCGGAGACAGACGGGCACAGTGAGCGGATGCGCGCGGCGGCGGCAACACTCCGGACCGCCCCGCGCCGTTACTCACCGTCTCCAGGGGAGATGGTCTCCACCTGCACTCCCATGGCGGCAGCTGACGCTGAGCAGGCGACGCGACTGGCAGCGTGGACCGACAGGGACCTAGTCGCGGTTCCTCGGGTCTGCCTCGTCCCTCTGCGCGTCGCCTGCGCACGCGCGCGCCCCCGCACGCCCCGCCCTGCGTGCGCGCCCCACACGGCGCGCACGTCCCGGAAGTCCAAGCTGCGGGCTGGAGGACCGGAAGCCCGGAGGCCAGAGGCCTGCGGATGCAGCTGTGTTTGCCCGGCGTGCGGCTTCCTCTTGCCTGCTCTCTTCTGAGCTCTCAGCCAATCCGGCATCTCCTGAAAGAAATGGGAGTAATCGTAGGGGGTCCACCACTCAAAGACTGGGTGACTACGATAAAGTTTACACTTCTAAGCACACAGTAAAGAAGAATGGTTGTGAGAAGTCAGCGTTCGTGTGGTACGTGGTACCATGTTAGCCTTCAACAACAGATCTGTGCATTTCTTCGTTGGAGGAGTCAGTATTTACACTGGCCTGCATAAAGCTTCTCTTTTCTTCTTTGAATTCATTCATTCATTTCCCCCTAACTTACATGCTATATTCTTATGGAGCATGTGGAAATTGATGGTCTGAATTGGGACATTCTTGTCATACCCAACTGAATCAGAGTCCTGCCCCAAGAATTCAGTTTTCCACCAAGTCAGCTGCCTTCTGTACAGTTTTCTGTAACCATAAGTTCAGTTTTACCTAGTGGCCATGACTCTTGAGAATAGTTTTACCTACCTGTCTTACAGAGTTTGTCAGTCCCCACCCCTCAATGTTACTAGTGCCAATAAGTTTTCTTTCCAAACAATACTTAACATTTCTCTTTCTAATGAAACTCCTAACCTTTCGTTTTGTTTTTCAGACATATCAAAGACAACCTGGTGCATGGTGTGTATGCCCTACATTGCAATTCTTGCTTCCTAAAATCAAACATTAAATTTGAAGATTCACCTCTGTATTTAATTTTGTCTTCAACGAGCACCTGCTATATGCCATGCGCTGTGCTAGGTGCTGGGACACAGGACACATTCAGTCCCTGACCTCACAAAACTTACAGAATATAGTGGGAGAGACAAATAACCTGTTACAGTGAAAAAAGACATCAGATAATCATAAAGTTTCAAATCTATTATGTAAGTACTGTGAGACAGTGATATGTGGTGTCATGCCATTAGGAACATATAACAGAAATGCCTGACTTAGCCTGGAATGTGGTGGAATATTTCCCTACGTTAGCCAAGTTTAGCCAAGTTCAGAAGGCACTAACTATGTGTGTGTTGGGATGGGGGAGGCAGAAGGAACGAAGATCTAAGTGAATTGTGTGACACAGTCTAGGATGTAGAGAGGCAGATTTGACTCTTGCTCTTGTCTCCAGGTCTATGTTGCCACGCTATTTTAAACATGACCTCAGGGGCGGCGCCTGCGGCTCAGTCGGTAAGGGCGCCGGCCCCATATACCGAGGGTGGCAGGTTCAAACCCGGCCCCTGCTGAACTGCAACCAAAAAATAGCCGGGCGTTGTGGGGGGCGCCTGTAGTCCCAGCTACTGGGGAGGCTGAGGCAGGAGAATCGCTTAAGCCCAGGAGTTGGAGGTTGCTGCGAGCTCTGTGATGCCATGGCACTCTACCGAGGGCCATAAAGTGAGACTCTGTCTCTACAAAAATAAATAAATAAATAAATAAATACATAAATAAATAAAACAAAAAAAAAAACATGACCTCAGAGATCTTTGACACTGTTCTCATCAGTATGTCTCTCTTCCCTAGGGTCTTCTGACTGCTTTGTCAATTTTTATATTAGTTAGGAGACAGGCTGTAACAGAAACAAAAATGACAGTGGCTGAAACAAGACAGAAGTTGCTGTCTTCTCTTTTAACAGTCCAGAGGCAGATTGTTGAGTGCAGAGAGGACTTCACAGGCTGTCCAGGGACTAAGGCTGCTTCTACTTATGCTGCTTCATTCTGTAGAGTGGGAGTGGTTTAATGTGGTTTCCAACAGGCTTCCATTCCAACCAGTGAGAAGGGGAGAAGGAGGAATGTGAGGGCACATCTTCTTTCCCTTAAGGGCCTGACTTAGAAGTTGCACACATCTATTCCCCTCATCCTTCACATTGACTACAACTTAGTTGTATGGTTAAATTTAACTGCATGGAGGGGAATTAAAAGGTATAGTCTTCATTCTGCGTGGACATATGCTCAACTAAAAATCAGGGGTCTCTGCCTATAGTAGGGAAAAATGGATAATTGAAAGACAAAAAAAAAAAAGTGCCTAACAGTTCAGGACACTGCCCCTCCCACTTAAAGAAAATTAGACCGAAGGAGGAAAAATGATGGGAAAAGAGAGCAACCAAGGGGCAAGAGAGTTCCTGGATTCAGTTTTCCCTGAAGCTTGGTAGGAAGAGGTTTGTTTTGCTTTCATCTTGTGATTTCTCTCACCGCTCTGAATTGGGTTTCAGCTCGAAACACAGACCTACCTTTCAGATAGTGGCTATTCTGATCCACGGGTGTAAGACTTCTTCTTCTCCTCCTACAAAGGCGTGTCTGTGGTTCCCCATCTTTGGACACGTAAGAATTGGAGGCAAAGAGATGTGGATTTGGAGAAGTCTGGGGCCAGCTTACTCCCCACAGGCTCAAGATCAACCATCCCACATAAAAGAAATAAAAAAAAAAAAAAAAAAAAAAAAAAAAAGACTTCTTCTTTTTTTTTTTTTTTTTTTCCTCTTCCTGCAAGAATTTCCCATGAATCTCTTCCTCACTGCTTTGGAGAAAGGGGGGAAAGCATGTGTCTAGCATTTCACCCAGCAGTGTTGATAGGCAGCACAGCCCTGAGATGAGTCAGATCCTGAGGCTGGTGTGTTATGCAACACCAGGGGCATTTATTAAGCATTTGTAAAATTTTTGAATTGGTTTTGATTCTATGTTCATAAACAGCTTAGTTATTAATTAATAACAATGTTAAGTATTTGGATCTTTTGGAATCACCCTTTAGCAACCAGAAGAAATAAATGCAGAAATAATGACTCAAAGAGGTGGGCTTGGGAGAAGAGGGAGGAATTCTGAGTTTTCGTTCAATATCATTCTGAACTGATTGAATTTATTTACTCTCTGTGTATAACAGGAGTCAGGGAATCATTCAAGTCTCAAGGTGTAATCATTCCTGATGACACAGGAAGTGACTTCCTTGCAGCATCAAAGTCTAAAAGTGGGGTTTGGGTTTCTTGGGGTTTATAAAGTTTTCTACTATTTTTTTCCAAAGATTTTCTTCTGAGCCACTCTGGTTTTCCTGCTCTTTTTTTTTTTTTTTTTATTAAATCATAGCTGTGTACATTGATATGATCATGGGGCATCATTCACTAGCTTCACAGACCGTTTACCAAGTTTCACATATACCCTTGTAAGATGCACCGCTGGTGTAATCCCACCAATCCCCTTCCCTCTACCCACCTCTCCCGTCCCTCTCCTCCCTTTCCCCCTTCCCCCTATTCTTAGGTTGTAACTGGGTTATAGCTTTCATGTGAAAACCCTACATTAGTCTCATAGTAGGGCTGTGTACATTGGGTACTTTCTCTTCCATTCTTGAGATACTTTACTAAGAAGAATATGTTCCAGCTCCATCCATGTAAACATGAAAGAGGTAAAGTCTCCATCTTTCTTTAAGGCTGCATAATATTCCATGGTGTACATATACCACAATTTATTAATCCATTCGTGGATCAATGGGCACATGGGCTTCTTCCATGACTTAGCAATTATGAATTGGGCTGCAATAAACATTCTGGTACAAATATCTTTGTTATGATGTGATTTTTGGTCTTCTGGGTATATGCCCAGTAGAGGAATTACAGGATTGAATGGCAGATCTATTTTTAGATCTCTAAGTGTTCTCCATATCTCTTTTCAAAAGGAATGTATTAATTTGCATTCCCACCAGCAGTGCAAAAGTGTTCCCTTTTCTCCACATCCGCGCCAATATCTCTGGTCTTGGGATTTTGTGATATAGGCTAGTCTCACTGGAGTTAGATGGTATCTCAAAGTAGTTTTGATTTGCATTTCTCTGATGATTAAAGATGATGAGCATTTTTTCATATGTCTGAAGGCCGCACGCCTATCTTCTTCAGAGAAGTTTCTCTTCAAGTCCCTTGCCCAGCCTGCGATGGGATCCCTTGTTCTATTCTTGCTAATTCTCTGTGGATTCTGGTTATTAAACCTTTGTCAGAGAATAACCTGCAAATCTCTTCTCCCATTCTGAGGGCTGTTTGCTTGCTTTACTTACTGTGTTCTTGGCTGTGCAGAAGCTTTTTAGTTTGATCAAGTCCCAGTAGTGTATTTTTGAAGCTGCTTCAATTGCCCGGGGGGTCCTCCTCATAAAATACTCGCCCATCCCGATCTCTTCAAGGGTTTTCCCTGCACTCTCCTCTAGTATTTTTATGGTTTCATGTCTTAAGTTTAAATCTTTAATCCAGTGAGAGTCTATCTTAGTTAATGGTGAAAGGTGTGGGTCCACTTTCAGTCTTTTATAGGTTGCCAGCCAGTTCACCCAGCACCATTTGTTAAATAGGGAATCTTTTCCCCATTGAATGTTTTTAATTGGCTTGTCAAAGATTAAATAACGGTAAATAGCTGGATTCATCTCTTGATACTCTATTCTATTCCAGACATTTACCTCTCTGTTTTTGTGCCAATACCATGCTGTTTTGATCACTATTGATTTGTAGTATAGTCTGAGGTCTGGTAGCGTAATTCCTCCTGCTTTGTTTTTATTTCTGAGTAATGTCTTGGCTATTGGAGGTTTTTTTCTGATTCCATATAAAACGAACTATTGTTTTTTCCAGATCTTTAAAGTATGACAGTGGAGCTTTAATAGGGATTGCATTGAAATTATATATTGCTTTGGGTAGTATAGACATTTTAACTATGTTGATTCTTCCCAGCCATGAGCATGGTATGTTTTTCCATTTGTTAATATTTTCAGCTATTTCTTTTCTTAGAGTTTCATAGTTCTCTTTATAGAGATCTTTCATGTCCTTTGTTAGATAAATTCCCAAATATTTCATCTTCTTTGGCACTACTGTGAATGGGATAGAGTCCTTAACTGTTTTTACAACTTGACTGTTGTTGGTATATATAAAGGCTACCGATTTATGAATGTTGATTTTGTAACCTGAGACGCTGCTGTATTCCTTGATCACTTCTAAGAGTTTTGTAGTAGAGTCCCTAGTATTTTCCAGATATACTATCATATCATCCATGAAGAGTGAAAGTTTGATCTCTTCTGACCCTATATGGATACCCTTGATCACCTGTTCTTCCCTAATTGCAGTGGCTAAACTTCCATTACAATGTTGAAAAGCAATGGAGACAATGGGCAGTCTTGTCTGGTTCCTGATCTAAGTGGAAATGATTCCAATTTAACTCCATTCAATATGATATTGGCTGTGGGTTTGCTATAGATGGTCTCTATCAGTTTAAGAAATGTCCCTTCTATACCGATTTTCTTAAGTGTTCTGATCATGAAGGGATGCTGGATATTATCAAAAGCTTTTTCTGCATCGATTGAGAGAATCATATGGTCTTTGTTTTTTAATTTGTGTATGTGCTGGATTACATTTATAGATTTCAGTATATTTAACCAGCCTTGAGATCCTGGGATAAAACCGACTTGGTCATGATGTATAATTTGTTTGATGTGTTGCTGGATTCTGTTTGTTAGGATCTTGTTGAATATTTTTGCATCTATATTCATTAGTGATATCGGTCTATAATTTTCTTTTCTTGTTGGGTGTTTCCGTGGTTTGGGGATCAGGGTGATGTTTGCTTCATAGAACGTGTTGGGTAGTCTTCCTTCTTTTTCTACCTTTTGGAACAGGTTGAGTAATATAGGTACTAATTCCTCTTTAAATGTTTGGTAGAATTCAGACGTGAAACCATCTGGTCCCGGGCTTTTCTTTTTAGAGAGGTTTTGTATGGTTGATGCTATTTCCGAACTTGATATGGGCCTGTTCAACATTTCCACTTGATTCTGGCTAAGTCTTGGAAGGTGACGTGCTTCCAAGTATTGGTCAATTTCCTTCAGATTTTCATATTTCTGGGAATAAAGGTTCTTGTAATATTCATTAAGGATTTTTTTGATTTCTGAGGAGTCTGTTGTTATTTCGTCTTTGTTGTTTCTGATTGATGAGATTAGAGATTTTACTCTTTTTTTCCTGATTAGGTTGGTCAAAGGTTTATTCTATTGACCTTTTCGAAAAACCAGCTTTTTGATTTATTGATCTGTTTTATTATTCTTTTGTTTTCAATTTCATTTAATTCTGCTCTAATTTTGGTTATTTCTTTTCTTCTACTGGGTTTGGGGTTGGAATGTTCTTCCTTTTCCAGTTGTTTGAGATGTCCCATTAAGTTGTTAACTTCCTCTCTTTCCATTCTCTTGAGGAAGGCTTGCAGTGCTATAGATTTCCCTCTTAGAACTGCCTTTGCGGTGTCCCAGAGGTTCTGATAGTTCGTGTCTTCATTGTTGTTTTGTTCCAAAAAATTGGCGATTTCTTTCTTAATCTCATCTCTGACCCAGCTATCGTTCAGCATAAGGTTATTTAACTTCCATGTTTTTGTATGAGTATGCAGATTCCTGTTGCTACTCAGCTCAAGTTTTATTCCATGGTGGTCCGAGAAGATGCATAGAATAATTTCTATTCCTTTCAATTTACTGAGGTTAGACTTGTGACCTAAGATGTGATTGATTTTGGAGTAAGTTCCATGGGCTGATGAGAAGTATGTGTATTCAGTTTTGTTGGGATGAAATGTTCTGTAGATGTCTGCTAAATCCAAATGTTGGATGGTTAGGTTTAAATCTAAGATTTCTTTGCTCACCTTCTTGTTGGAGGATCGATCCAACACTGCCAAAGGAGTGTTGAAATCTCCAATGATTATGGAGCTGGAGGAAATCAAGTTGCTCATGTCTGTTAGAGTTTCTCTTATAAATTGAGGTGCATTCTGGTTGGGTGCATAGATATTAATAATTGAGATCTCATCATAGTGAGTATTACCCTTAACAAATATGAAGTGACCATTCTTGTCCTTCCTTACTTTTGTTGGTTTAAAGCCTATTGTATCTGCAAATAAAATTGCAACACCTGCTTTTTTCTGATTACCATTTGCCTGAAATATGGACGACCATCCTTTCACCCTGAGTCTGTATTTGTCTTTTAGGTTAAGATGTGACTCTTGTATGCAACAGAGATCTGGCCTGAGTTTTTGTATCCAGTCAGCTAACCTATGCCTCTTTAGAGGACAGTTTAAACTGTTCACATTAATGGAGAATATTGATAAGTCTGGTGAAGTTTTGGGTATCGAATTTTTCAAAAGTCCAGTGGCCATTTTTAATCCTTTTGCCAGTGTGGAAATTGGAGTTTGATCTGAAGTTTCTGAGTGAGTTTACTTTTGTGGTATAGGATTGGGTTGGTCATTATGGAGGATAGGTCTGAGAATATCCTGAAGAGCTGGTTTGGTTATGGCAAATTTCTTCAACATATGAATGTCATTAAAGTATTTAATTTCTCTATCATAAATGAAACTCAGTTTAGCTGGATACAAGATCCGGGGTTGAAAGTTATTTTGCTTTAGGAGATTAAAAGTCAGTGACCACCCTCTTCTGGCTTGAAAAGTTTCAGCAGAGAGATCTGCAGTCATTCTAATCTTCTTCCCTTTGAAGGTAATGGTTTTCTTTCTCCTGGCAGCTTTGAGGATTTTCTCCTTCATATTAACTTTAGTGAAGTTAATTATGATATGCCTTGGGGATGTCTTATTGGGGTTGAGTCATGCTGGGGTTCTGAAGCTGTCCGCTATCTGAATTTCAGAATCTCTAGGCATGTCTGGAAAATTCTCTTTCATAATTTCATGCAGAAGGGCCTCTTTGCCCAGCGAGGCCACTTCATCTGTTTCCTATGATTCGGATATTTGCCTTCTTTGAATTATCCCAGAGCTCTCTGAGAGAGTGATCCGTTTTTGCTCTCCATTTCTCTTCCTCTTTGAGAGTTTGGGAGCTTTCAAAGGCTTTATCTTCAATGTTAGAAATCCTTTCTTCTGCTTGCTCCATTCTGTTGCTGAGGGATTCTACTGTATTTTTCATATCTTTGAGGGCTGTAAATTCTTGCTTCAGTGTGTCTAAGTCTTTGGTGGTTTTGTCTTTAAATTCATTAAATTCTTGAGACAACTTTTGAATTTCTCCTCGAATTCCTAATTCCACTTTTTTAATCTTGTCTGCAATCCAAATTCTGAATTCGATTTCTGACATCTCAGCTAGTTGTTTATGAATGGGATCTTCAATTGCATCTGCCATATCTTTCCTTGGGGGGGTTTGATCTATTCTGGTTATTCATGTTAACAGAGTTTTTCCGCTGATTCCGCCCCATGGTTGTTTTACTCCCTCTGATTTTTTCCCCTGGGGCTTTGTCGAGGGCCCGTACAGTGTTGTGGCCTGAGAAACTGGGCCCTGTCTGGTGTGGTGGGGCTAAATGGTTCTGCCTTGTTTTCAACTGGTGTCTGTTCCACCCTAGTGAAACAGATACTTTGGATTGAAGTCTCAGCTGTGGAGAAATATCAGCAATTAAGTTACCCTGCCCCCCACCAGCAAACAATTGGCAAAGAAAAATCAAACCTTCCTACCACTGTGCACCTAGGGCACCACCTGATTTGTCCTCAGGTGATTGGTTCAGTTCAAAAATGTCCAAATCCATTGTCTCAGTCTGCACCTGTCTCGGGTGAGAGAGTTTAAGAGGTCTCTGGGAACTGGATCATAGGGGTCTGGTGACTACTCTGGTGTGGCTTGCTCCAGTGCTGCGTGGAGTCAGGAGAAGCCACTCAGCCTATAAATCAGTCTGGGAAGGTTGCTGCCTCCTTCCCCACCTTGCACCACTTCACACCCAGTCACTGATAGCCCTGCAGTTGGCTGACCCAGTTGCCTGTAGTGAATCGGTACTCCAGGAGTTTGTACCTGCCTCAATCACAAGGAAGTCTGCCAGGCAGCTGCACTCTGCCTCTCTCCAGCAGGAGGAGGTGAGGCCTGACAACCTCGGGCGCTAGATGAAGGTTGAGGGGTTTTCACTCAGGTCCAGTCTCGCCCCTGCTTAATGTTACTGACAGAACAGAACAGAACAGAACAACTCTGCATTTCCCCTGCAGAAGAGAAGCTGAATTGGGTTCCAAATCAGCTTGTCTTTGCTCTTGTATTGTCTATAGGCTGACGATCCCCTGAGGGCCAGGTGCGTCTTAGGTTTAGTAAAGCGCCCTGGGAGTTTCCCTGGTTTGCAAATTGGAGTTGCCTCAGGCAAACTCAGAGTCTCCGGTTGCCCAGGGAGACAGGGGGTGTGGCTTCAGAATATTCTGTAGTGAGCCGTATTGCTAGCAAAAGAGGGCTGCTGCCTTATGGCTCAGGCAACCGTTGCTCCGGTGTAGCTCCCCTCCGGCCAACCGTCCTCTCTCCGCTCCTGTATCCCAGAGTCTGCACCGACCGGCTGCAGCCCAGCACTGTCTACACCCCTCGAGCAATTGCCCAAGAGTCTGGACCCCTGGGGGACAGGCCTCCAGACCTTGGAGCGAGAGCAGAGGGGAGCACAGGGAGCGCTGGAAGCCTGGGGTTGCGGGCAGAGAACACACACAACTTTACACAGTTTTATGCCTGGCCGTATTGTCACCAAAAGATGGCTGTCACACTGTGCCTCAGGGAACTGCCACTCCGGTGCAGTCCCCTCTCTGCCGACCGACCGGGACTGGCCTCCAGACCCCAGTGTGAGCGAAGGGGAGCGCTGGGAGCTCAGAATTCCAGGTAGAGACTATATACAGTTTATACAGTTTTATGCCTGGCAGGAGGATGCCGTGGCACCCTAGTAGGGGAGGTAGGTCCAGTTTTTAGAGGGTCTCTCCCATGGAGTGTAGTGGGAGGACCTTTGAACTCTGCCCGGTTGTTTGTGGGCACTCTGAGCCATTCTCATGGGGGAGGGGACTCCCGTCTGCTTGATGATGGATTTTGTACCTTTTGTTTGTATCCTTGTGGTCGCAGCTCACCTCAGCGGGGTTGACGTGCGTTCTACAACCTTCTCTCTTAGTGCAGCTCAAATCCACCAGGTTACTTGCTGAATTTTTGTCCTTTAACTCTCCTTCTGAATGGGAGCCTCTGTGGAAAGCTGGCTTCAGTCAGCCATCTTGTCTCCTCCGGTTTTCCTGCTCTTAAATTCTAATGACATAAACATAAGATTTTTTGAAATTGTCCCACAGGTTCCTAAAGTTCTATTCATTTTTCTTCAATGTTTTTTCCTCTGTTTTTTTTTTTTTTTTTTTTTTTTTTACTGAGACAGTCTCATTTTATCGCCCTGGGTAGATAGTGTGCTGTGGTGGCACACACTATCGCAGCAACCTTGAACTCTTGGGCTCAAGAGATCCTCTTGCCTCAGCTTTTCTATTTTCAGTAGAGACGGGGTCTTGCATTTGCTCAGGCTGGTCTTGAACACTGGACCTCAAACAATCCACCCACCTCATCCTCCCAGAGTGCTAGGATTACAGGCATGAGCCACTACACCCAACCTCCTCTGTTTTTTAAAATGGGTAAAGTCTATGTTTTTATCTTCAAGAATATTGACTTGTTTCCCTGCCTTCTCCATTCTTCTATTGTACCCAGTGAAGGAGATTTCTTGGGGTTTTTTGTTATTTTTTCAGTTCTATTATTTTCCGTTTTGTTCTTTATATATCCTATATATTTGCTTAACTTCCTATCTTTCCCTTTGTCTCTAGAGAATTTGTCCTTGTTGAAACATTTTTATAATATTTTCTTTCTTTTTTTTTTTTTGAGATGGGTTTTGCTTTTTTGCACAGGCAAGAGTGCAGTGGCAAAGTCATAGCTCACTGCAGCCTCCAATTCCTGACAAGCTGGAACCACAGCATATAGCACCAAGACTGGCCAACTTTTAAATAGATATATATATAGAGAGAGAGATGAAATCTTGCTATGTCATTCTGGCTGGTCTCAAACTCCTAGACTCCAGTGATCTTCCCACTCTGGCCTCACAAAGTGCTAGAAATTGCAAGCATGTGTCACCACTCCTTGACATAATAGTGGCTTTATGACATCTATTGATTGCCTTTTCCCATGTGAGCTGAGATTTTCATGTTTCATTATATGTAAAGTAATTTTGTATTACATCCTGGATATTTCAAATATCATAATATTCAGAATCTTTTTTAAAAATCCTGCAGGGAGTATTAGTGTTTTTATTTTAATAGGCAATTGACCAGATTCGGCTCACACTGTGAATTTCAACCAGCTTTCTATGGATTGTGACTTTAATGTCAGTTCTATTTTTTTGTTTGTTTGTGTTTTTGGTTTGTTTATTTGTTTTTTTTTGCAATTTTTGGCTGGGGCTGGGTTTGAACCCGCCACCTCCAGCATATGGGGCCAGCACCCTACTGTTGAGCCATAGGTGCCACCCGTCAATTCTATTTTTGAAGGCTTTCCAATGCTATTGATCTGTTTTGCATATGTACACATTAGCCCTCTATTTGGACCTGGGCTATGATGTATACTTTAGTAAGTCTATGTAAGTCATTTAGTACTTAGAGACAGGGTCTCACTTGGTCACCCACCTACTGGAGTACAGTGTCATCATCATAACTCACTGCAGTCTCTAACTCCTGGGCTCAAGCAATCCTCCCATCTCAGCCTCCCCAGTAGCTGGGACTGCAGGCATATACTATCACATCTGGCTAATTTTTCTATTTTTTGTAGAGATGGGGATGTTGCTCTTGCTCAGGCTGGCTCAAACTCCTGGGCTCAAGCAATCTTCTTTTTTTTGGCTGGGGCTGGGTTTGAACCCACCACCTCCAGCATATGGGACCGGGGCCCTACTCCTTGAGCCACAGGCGCCGCCCTCAAGCAATCTTCTCTCCTCGGCCTCCCAAAGTGCTAGGATTACTAGTGTGAGGCAACCTGCTCAAGCAAGCTCTCTATTTTAAAGGTTTTAAGAACCAGTCTCTCATGATAAAATTTCAGGTATTCACCAGTAGATGGAGTTGATACATTTGAAACTTAATGAAGTCTTAGGAGGCTCGAGGAATCTTAGACATTGCCTCCATTCTGCTTGTCCCTCCTCCTCAAACAAGCTTCCAAGGTGTTTCCTATGGTCTGCCTGAATACACCCACTGATAGGGAACTTGCCCCTCTGGAGAACTCTGTCTATGGAATAAAAGTGCCTCTCGTGGATGGGACAAAGGATTGGACTGACTCTTCTACTTGTGAATGGAAGTGAGTCCAGGAAGCCGACTCTGAAGGCCCCAAGTTCAAAGGGCAGCAGGATGAGTAGGTGAGATGCATGGCCGAACTGTGTGTTTAGTACTGCACAAAGCAGAAGGCTTGAGGGAAACCAGGCAGAGCAGACATGCTTAGTGGAAATTCTTGTAAATTTCTGTGGTGGACATTTGGTGGTATTTACCCTTTCTGGTAGTAGCACTTTGGTTTTCATTTTGGGAAGCACACCTCTTCTACTCTTTGGCTATAATGTTTAAGTGGAACTAATTTCATTCTCAGCTCCAGGGGTGGTCACGTGACTGAAGCTGTGCCCGTGGGTACAGTGATTGACTTAGGGATAAGCATATGTCTTACTCCATGTGGACTCAGTAACAAAATCTCATAAACTGGGGGGGCTTATAAACAACAGACATTTATTTCTCGCAGTTCTGGAGGTGAAAGTCCAAGATCAAGCTAGCTTTCTGGTTCATAGATGGTGCCTTTGTGCTGGGTTCCCACAGGGCAGAGGAGCAAGAGGCCTCTCTCGGGGTCACTTACCCATTCATTCATCAGGGTTCCCCGCGGCCTACTTACTTCCCAAAGGCCCCACTTCCTAACGCCATCACCTTGGAGGTTAGGATTTCAACATATGAATTTGGGAGTCGAGGGAACACAAACATTCGGACCATGATAGTACGTGATCCAAACAGTGTCCGATGCTGAGCACTTCTCTGCCTTATGACTGCTGCCCTAAGCCTGGGTACGACAACTCGTGATCCTGAGTAGTCAGCTGGGCTCAGGAGGGGCTGTCACAGGCGCTTTCTCACCCACCTCCCTATCTTCATGGAGGCTGTCTTGGGCCATTTCTCTTCTGCCTGCCTGGTCCTGATGAGATGGGGCCTTCCATGTTGCACTCCTCCCCTTAGAGTAGTGGTTCTCAACCTGTGTGTTGTGACCCACAGGAACTGTATTAAAGGGCCGCGGCATTAGAAAGGTTGAGAACCATTGCCTTAGAGCATAACTACAGGCTTAACCCTGCTTAGCTGCAGCCCCAAATGAGGTCTTGGTGACAAGTGCCCCATCACTCCTGTTGCGTGTCATCCATTCCCTCCTGTTACAGGGACATCCTATGGGCAAAGGATGTGGAGAGCTGACACCACTGCTGATCTTGTATTTTTTGTCTGTGTAAATAATAAATGGTCTCAATCCATTTGGGCTTGATGTGTTTTTGCCATGAAGATTATTTTGAAGTAAAGACACTTTGAAAAACAGCAGATACAACTAAAACGTTCTGATCTCCTGTTTTCTTCTTGAAAACAGGAGATAAAATGCTCATGTAAAAGACATCCTTCCTATCCCCGGAGGAAAGAAACATTCTTATCAGCAGAGCCAGGGAGACTGCAGGCAAAGAGAATTCTGTACAATTCTTCCTTTAGTCTCTCCATATAGTTTACTTTTCCATAATCACCTTTCTTTTTCCAACTTAATGGACTTAGGCACTTAACAATGCCACTTCTCTGTACATTCCTTTCCTTATGAAGACTCATCTATCATGTAAACGTATACTAAATGTGTATGCTTGTCTCTTGCTAATGTTTCCTACGAATTTAACTCGCAGGCCCAGCCAAAGACTGTAACAGGGGAGAGGTAAAGTTTTGCTTTCCATACACCATCACCCTTAGAATGCTCTCTACTGTCCCTTTGTAGTCAACACCTGCCTAGAGTCAATCACTGTTCTGATTTCCACCCTGATAGCTTAGTTCTAGAACAGCACTGCCCAGTAGAACTTTATGCAAAATGGTGGAAATGTTCTGTTCCTGCTCTATCCAGGGTCCACTGGCCCCATGTAGCTATTAAGCACTTGAAATGTGACCTAGTGCAACAGAAGAAATAACATTTTTATTCTATTTAATTTTAATTAATTTAAGTTTAGATGTCACACATAGCTAGTAGCTTCCATATTGGACAGGTCTGTCTACCTTTGTCTCAACCCAATGGTTTTAAGATTAGTTCACATTGTTGTGTGCCTTATTAGTTAGGTTTTTTTTAACTGTTAAGTAAGGTTTAAAAAAAATTTAAGTTTATTTTTAATTAAGGTAAAATACGCATAACATAAAATGGACCATTTAAAGCATTTTAAAGTGTACAGTACAGTGGCTTTAAGTACATTCACACTGTAGTACAACCATCACCACAAGGCAGGCCCTTTTCATCTCCCCCAGCTGAAACTGTACCCATCAAACAATGACTTCCCAGCCCCCTGCCTCCAGCCCCCTGGCAATCATCATTATCCTTACTTTCTACTGCTGAGTTTTTTATGACTGGGTTAGTTTTTTAGAAGCTCAGTGGTATTCCTCTTTCTCTTTCCATTTCATTCTTCTTTGAGTTTGAGTTGAGTCCTTGAAGGTTAAACGTGCACCTGACACCATTCATCCACACACCTTGCTTTCTGCATGTTCTCCTTGGCTAGCAGAGGCTCGAGGACAGAGCCATGCCTTCCATTTCTCTGAATCCCAAGCTCTGGATACCCTGCTGCGAAGCTGGTCCATATGAGATAATCTGCTCATTGTGATGTCTTGGCATCTGATGGGGAAGTCCAGTCGGGCCCCAACACTTACTGAAACCAAGAGGTATCCGAGTCCCAGGCACACTCTCTGCCTTATGTCAGTGGATCCTGCAATAGCCTGGGGGTTTCTTAACCCGCGTTCTTTAGTACAAAAACTGGGCCATAACTCAGACCGCTGAGTCTCACGGCTCCTTCTCTGTTATTCTTAGGCCAATTTCTTCCAGTGGTCAGGAGCTAAAATGAGCCATACTCAGAAATTATGACCAGGGCGATAGGAAAAGGGATGTTATGAAACTTAGAGGACTCGTAACTACGTGGCTAAGATGTGATTACAGTGGGCTAAACAACCATAAGGAATAGACTCATAACGTGAACCTGGAGCCCATCAGAAAGCATTTTGTCTATATGTCATGGAACATTCCAGTGCAAATGGATAGGGGTAGGTGGGTCCATGTAGCCATGCAGAGATGCAGGCTGACTTCAAGCCTACCATCTTCAGCACCTGGTTGCAAAAGTCACCGTATTGTTGTGACTTCAGCTCAAAGGGAGGGGGAATGAGCACATAGGCGTGAGACTGGAAGCCTTCCTGTGGCACCAATCACTTCCACAGGAGAGAATTTAGTTACATGGCCACACCCAAGGAAGCAGAAATGGATTTTGGCGGTCAGTTATTGGCCTCCATTACACCACATATGTTCGAGAACGTCCTCATCAGTAGCACTTCTATAAAAAACTTCAAAATTCTGCAAAGTATCTTTGCCTTTGTACCTTGCTTTCTGTACACAGAAACCATCAGCTCTCACTGTTCTTAGTTGACTCCCTGGTTATGACTCAGCATTTACTAAGAAATTTCATCAGTTGCCTCCCCAGGTACATTTGTCTACGGGGAGATATTGCCTTAACCAGGGAACAAGAGTGTGGTTTGCTATATAGTTCGGCTTTGTGCCATCCGCCCAAATTTATCTCTTCTTCTTTACTAATAGAACCAGATTTTGTACAGAGCAATGAAGCATTTGTAAAACACCCACTCACCACTTCCCCATCCCACCACCCTTGTGCAGGCTTTTTTGTAGCTAGGAGTTGTCTTGTCAACAGCTCCAGCTAATGAGATGTAAGCAGAAGTCTCCTGGCTGGGGCTGCAGGAAAACCATTGCATTCCTGCTAAAAGAAAAATACATGTGGCTGCCATTCTGCTCAATCTTTCAATTTTTACCCTTCTTTCTGCTACGGTGCTGTCACTTTGGAGTGCAGCAGTCACTCTGCACACGTCACATACCAGGCAGCTGGAGGGACCCTGAGTCCTTAATGATGTTGTTTTCACTGCCTTGAATCTGGAGTGCTTATTTTCAGACATATGTGAGAAAAATACACTCCTTATTTGGTTATGGCATGTACTCACATTTCTGTTAAATGCAGCTAAACAGAATCCTAACTGATGCAGGTTTCATAGTGAAAGTAAAATATTGCATGGTTTATACATTGGTCTCTGCTAAATTTGTTTATTATGAGTCTGTTTTTATAGGTGGTTTCCTTTGAACTCAGCAATTGGGAATTTGAGCTACCAAAGATAGTAAGTCATAATACATCCTCAAAGGTGGGTTCATTATCCAAGTACTGTTATCCTGGCTGGGGGGAAGGGGGGCACTCAGAAGCGTCCAGCCAGTTTTTTCAAGTGATACCACTGCCTCAAACACTCATGGAGAAGCTGGGGCTTAAAGGCAAAGGTTCTTGGTCATCCTCACAGGACATCAAAATCCAAGGTTTGGATTTCCTGTCATCAAGGTCCCAGAGGAGACCCTCTAAGGCAGCGGTTCTCAACCTGTAGGTTGCGACCCCTTTTTAACAATGAAAACACATGGCAGCATTAGGAAGGTTGAGAACCACTGCTCTAAGGGATTTTGTTCCTTCCGGTCTCCTCTGGTTAGGATCCTCAGAGAATGGGGCAGTTCATCTGCTCATTAATACAGCTCAAGAAAAACATTATGTCCTGTGTTCTTTAACTGTTCCCCTGCTCTCAAGGCTTTGGCTGCTGGAACTCTGCTTTCATTTAGTTAAGCAAGAACTTGACATCATGAATGCAGGTAGAGCATGTTTCTGGAGGAAAAGGATGACAGCTAAGCTAATCCCAAAGGCTGTAGCCAACTTCCTCCCGAGACAGGGGATCCTCACGTGGATTGGAGAGCCTTTCTCCTGTGTGGAACCTGATCCTCGGGCCACTGCACTTGCTCTGCCTCCTGCTTACAACACGCTTCCCCCAGATGTTGGCGGGTTGACGGGTTCAAACCCAGCCCAGGCCAGCTAACACAACGACAACTGCAACAAAAAATAGCCGGGTGTTGTGCTACACAGGAAAAATAGCTGTAACCACTGTGCTACAGGTGCCGAGACACACTGCACCTTCTTAAAACCCTTCCAGAAGCCACCACAGTCTGGCATTGGAGCCTCTCTCTGCTTGGCCCCCACGACCCTCTCCAGGCCCATTTTCCTGGTCCCTGCCTCATACCCCATTCTTTCTGCACCGGGGATCAGCCATGCTTTACAATTAATTATGGTGTCTCTTATCCCCCTACTTTCAAAGTTCCCTTCCTGTCTTATGTTAGCTATATATATAGTTTGCAAATATTTCCTCCCTGTCCGTAATTTATTCTTTCCCTTTAAAAAAAAAATTCTAGTGTCTTCAGAAGATCACAAGTTCTTAATTCTGATGAAGTCCAGTTTATCAGTTTTTTCTTTTCTGTTTTGTACTTTTTCTGATGCATCTAAGAAAATTTTGTCTAGCCTGTGGCTCAGGATCACACGCACTCTAGTCTTAACAGTTCGTAGTTTTAGCTTTTAAGTTTCGCGTATTTTGCCACGTAGAATGCATACCCACCTTTTGGGCCCAAACTTTCAGAAAAAAATCTTTTGTTTTAATTGAAATTTTTATTTGTTTATATTTAGGAACTTGTTTTTTGTATTATAAAGAAATTTTAGCATTTTTTCCCAAACATATTATGGTACAAGAAAGAGTTACACTCTTAACGTGTAAGCATAAATAGAATAATTAAAAACACTTATAGCCTCTTTTTCCAGCTGGAACCAGGGCTGTTGAAGAGAAGAAAAAGAAGGTTCCTGCTGCGCCAGAAACCCTTAAGAAAAAGCGAAAGAATTTCGCAGAGCTGACGCTCAAGCGTCTGAGAAAGAAGTGTGCCCAAAAGATGCTTTGAAAGGCAAGGAGGAAGCTTATCTATGAAAAAGCTAAGCATCATCATAAAGAATATAGGCAGATGTACAGAACTGAGATTCGGATGGCTAGGATGGCAAGAAAAGCTGGCAACTTCTATGTACCTGCAGAACCAAAATCGGCATTTGTCATCAAATCCGATCAGAGGTATCAATGGTGTGAGTCCGAAGGTCCGAAAGGTGTTGCAGCTTCTTCTCCTTTGCCAAATCTTCAATGGAACTTTTGTTAAGCTCAACAAGCCTTCCATCAACATGCTGAGGATTGTAGAACCATATATTGCATGGGGGCACCCAAATCTGAAGTCAGTAAATGAGCTAATCTACAAGCGTGGTTATGGCAAAATCACTAAGAAACAAATTGCGTTGACTGATAACAGTTCGATTGCGCGATCTCTTGGTAAATATGGCATCATCTGCATGGAGGATCTGATTCATGAGATCTATACTGTTGGAAAACGCTTCAAAGAAGCAAATAACTTCTTGTGGCCCTTTAAGTTATCATCTCCACGGGGAGGGATGAAGAAAAAAACAACCCACTTCGTAGAAGGTGGAGATGCTGGTAATAGGGAAGATCAAATCAATAGGCTTCTTAGAAGAATGAACTAAGGTATCTGCCCTGATTGTTTTTGTAATCTGGTCAGTTAATAAACAGTGACTGCTTTCAAATTGAAACATAAAATAAAATAAAAACATTTATATAGATATGGAATTAGAGCTACCCATGTATAATTTTTCCTTATTTTTCCCTCAAAAATTTGGGCAAAAATTGTGCATCATCTACAGCATAATACAATATGTCTGTGATCTAATTTTTATGAATTTGTGTATGTGGTGCAAGGTACAGCGAGAAGTTCAATTTTCTGTTTGTTGAAAAGACTATCCCCCCACCCCCAGTTGAATTTTCTTTACACTTTTATGGACAAATAATTGTTCACATATTTGGCCTAGTGTGGATTCTCTCCTCTGCTCCATTGACCTTTATCTTTCTATCTATCCATATGCCAGTACCATACTGTCATAATGCTAAAGCATTATCATAAGTCTTGAAATTTAATAGTGTGATTTATTCAACTTGTTCTTTTTCAAAATCTTTTTCTTTCTTTTTTTTTTTTATAGATAGGGTTTCACTTTATTGCCCTCCTCAGTAGAGTGCTGTGGCATCACAGCTCACAGCAACCTCCAACTCCTGGGCTTAGGCGATTCTCTTACCTCAGCCTCCCGAGTAGCTGGGACTACAGGTGCCCGTCACAACACCCGGCTATTTTTTTGTCAAAGTTTGGCCAGGGCCGGGTTTGAACCTGCCACCCTCAGTATACGAGGCCAGTGCCCTACTCACTGAGCCACAGGCGCCACCCCCTCAAAATCACTTTCTTATAAATAGTGCTTTATAGTAGAGCTTTATAATAAACCTCTCTTCCTCAAATAATGTTTCTTCTTACAGTTTATATACTCAAAGCCTTGCTACGCTGTGCGTTCTAACATACACATGGTTACAGATAGAGTTACTTCCTCCTGGTCACAGAGTAACGTGCAGAGTATTGCCAAATAGGGAAGCCTTTGATATATGGAGTTTTATTGAGGCTTCACTACATCTGCATGATTGATTAAACTCAATTTCCAGCCCACCCCACCCTAACCCTGGAAGTAAGGCTGAAAGCCCCCCACCCCACATTATATTTTAGTCTTTCTGGTGGCTAGCTCCTCACCCTAAAACCAGCCCCACCATGAGTCATCTTTTCAGTAAAAACTATCAGATGGGGCCCAAGGGGCCCACCACGAATAACATGGACATTCCCATTACTTGGGAATTCTAGATGTTTCTTTGTGTGAGGTTGAAGTCCATACAACACAGAAGTTCATTTGTTATGGCATGTATTCCTTCTTTTGGGGAGCTGAACAATCAATTTTATGCATACATGAGTTGTTTATTCATTCATTGATTGCTAGACACTTATGTTGTCTCCTCCTTTTGGCTATTGTGAATAATGTTGCTATTAACATTGATTACCTGTTTTCATTTCTTTGGGTAGATACTTGTGATGTTTAATTTTATATGTCAGTTTGACTGCATTACGGGATACTCAGATTTAGGGTAAAATATTTTTCGGGATTTGCCCGTGAGGGTGTTTCTGGAAAAGATCAGTGTTTGAATCAGTAGACTGAGTAAAGAAAATCAGCCTCACCCACGTGGGCAGGTTCCATCCAGTTGGTTGAGAGCCCACCCAAATAAACCAAGGCAGGGACGAAGGGCAAATTCTTTTCACTCTTGTGTCAGAACATTCATCTTTTGCTCTCAGACATTGAAGATCTTGGTTCTCAGGACCTTGGACTCTAGGACTTACATCATCACTCCTCTCTCCTTCCAAATTCTCAAGTCCTTGGCCTTGGACTGAGAGATACACCATGGGCTCTATTGGTTCTCAAGCCCTCAGATTGGAACTGAATTTTACAGCTGGCTTTCCTGGTTCTTCAGCTTGTAGATGGTATATCATGGGACTTGTTGGCCTCTATAATTCCATGAAATATTTTTCATAATAAATCTTACATGTCTGTATATATCCTGTTAGTTCTGTTTCTCTGGAGAATGCTGACATAAAACCCAAGAGTGAAATTTCTGGGTCATATGGTAATTCTATGTTTAGCTTTTAAAGGAACCATCAAACTGTTTTGTCAAAGCAGCTATACCACTTTATATTATCCCAGCAGTAGGATTCCTATTTCTCCACATCCTTGCCAACATTCGATATTTGCCATGTTTTTGATGATAGCTATCCTAGCAGATGTGAAGTGACGTCTCATTGTGGTTTTAATTAGCATTTCCTTAATGATCAATGATGCAGAATATGCCTTCCTGTGCTTATTGGTCCTTTGTATATCTTCTTTTGGAAAAATGTCTGTTCAAATATTTTGCCTAATTTTAGGTTGGGTTGCCTTTTTGTGATTTAGTTGTAGGAGTTCTTTATATAGATAATATCTTTTGATGGTTTTACTTTTTATGAAGTCTAATTTGTCAGTTTTTCTCTTTTGTTGCTCATGCTTTTGGTCTCAAATCTAAAAATCCATTGCCAAATCTGAGGTTATGAATATTTAACCCTATGTTTTCCTCCATACTTTTGTAATGTTACTTATCATATTTGGATTATTGATCCATTTTGAGTTAATTTTTGCATATGGAGTGAGGTAGGGGTCCAGCTTAATTCTTTTGCAGGTGATCATCCAGTTATCCCAGCACTGTTTGTTGAAGAGAAAATTCTTTTCGCATTGAGTGGTGTTGCACTTTTGTCAAAACCAATGAGCCATAGATGCTTGAGTTTATTTCCGAACTGTCTGTTTTATTCCACTAGTCTATATGTCTACCCTATACCAGTAACATGTTGGTTTTTTTTTTTTTTTTTTTTTACCAGAGCTTTGGGTAAGTTTGGAAATTTGGAATTTTGATTCCTCCAACTTTATGTGAATGTGTGTGTGTGTTTTCCAATAGAGTTTTGTCTAATTGGGGTTCATTCCAGTTTCTTATGAATTTGAGAATTTGTTTTTGCATTTCTGTAGGAAAGATCTTTGGAATTTTGATAGGGGTTGCATTGAATTCTGTAGATTTTATTTGGAGAAGTATTGCCATCTTAGCAATTAATATTCTGACAAATCAACGTGTGTTACCTTCTCTTTATTTAGATTTTCTTCAATTTCTTTCAGCAATGTTTTATAGTTTTCAAAATATAAACCTTTTGCTATCTTAAGTTTATTCCTTGTTTTTAAATTTTAGGTTAATGTAAGAGAACAAACAACCAAATCACAATATTAGAATTTGTTAGGTAAAGTCCTTCTTTTTTTTTTTTTTTTTTTGTAGAGACAGAGTTTCACTTTATGGCCCTCGATAGAGTGCCGTGGCCTCACACAGCTCACAGCAACCTCCAACTCCTGGGCTTAAGCGATTCTCTTGCCTCAGCCTCCCGAGTAGCTGGGACTACAGGCGCTCGCCACAACACCCGGCTATTTTTTGGTTGCAGTTTGGCCGGGGCCGGGTTTGAACCCACCACCCTCGGTATATGGGGCCGGCGCCCTACCGACTGAGCCACAGGCACCGCCCAGGTAAAGTCCTTCTTGTATTTATGTCCTACACCCAAGAGAAGTGCCATCCACCCCTACAGTGTGCCCATTCAGTGGGAACACCCCAAACCCCCCTCCCCGTCCCTCCTTCCTTGTTCCTCCTCCCCCCAACTTGAATTGAAATGAGTTATTCTGGCTTCATATTAGTACTGAGTACATTGGATATTTTCATTTCCATTCTTGTAATACTTTACTGAGAAGAATGTGTTTCAACTCCATCCAGGTTAATATAAAAGATGTGAAGTCACTGTCTTTTTTATGGCTGAATAATATTCCATGGTATGCATATACCACAGTTTGTTAGTCCAAACAAACTGAGCTGATGGGCATTTAGATTGTTTCCATGTCTTGGCAATTGTAAATTGAGCTGCGATAAACAACCTAGTGTGTATGTCCTTATGATAAAATGATTTTTTTTCTTCTGGGTAATGCCTAGTAGTGGGATTGCAGGGTCAAATGAGAGATTTGAGTTATTTGAGATTCTCCATACTTCTTTCAAAAGAGGCTATATTAGATTGCAGTCTCACCAACAGTGTAAAAGTGTTCCCCTCTCTCCACATCCGTGACAACATCTGCAACTTTGCGATTTTTGTGATGTGGGCTAATCTTACTGGAGTTAGGTGATATCTCAGGGTGGTTTTGATTTGCTTTTCTATGACAATTAAGGACAATGAACATTTTTTTCATATATTTATGAGCCCTTCATCTGTCTTCCTTAGAGAAGGTTCTATTCATGTCTTTTGCCCAGTGGTGGATGGGATTGTTTGCTCTATTTTTGTTGATTAATTTGAGTTTTCTATAGATCGTAGCTATCAAGCCTTTGTCAGATTTGTAATATGTGAATAACTTTTTCCATTGTGAAGGTTGTCTATTTGCTTTGATTGTTGTTGTGTTCTTAGTTGGCAGAAACTTTTCAGTTTAATTAAGTCTCATTTTTGTTGTTGGAATTGCCACAAAAGTATTCTTCACAAAATCTTTCCTCAGGCCAACATCTTCAAGAGTTTTCCCCACACTTTTCTTCTAGGATTTTTTATCATTTCATGCCTAGCTTAAGTTTCTTCTTATTTATTTTATTCTTTTGGATGCAATTGTAAATGGAATTGTTACCTAATTTCCTGGCTAAAACTTCTAGTACAATATTGGATAGCAGTGGTGAAAGTGGGCATTGCTGCCTGATCTCAGGGGGAAAGTTTTTCGTCTTTTACCATTGAGTTTAATGTTGGCTGTGGGTTTTTGATAAATGCCCTTTATCATGTTGAGGACATTCCTTATCTTCCTATTTTGCTGAGTGTTTTATCATGAAAACCCCAAGAATGAAATTTTGTAACATGCTCTTTCTGCATCTATTGAGATGATCTGCTGAGGTGTCACTCCCCCTCCATACATTCTATTAATGTGGTGGGTCACATTTACTGATTTTCCCACCTGTGTTGAGCCACCCTTGCATTTCTGGGAGAAATTCCACTTGATTATTCAAATGTGCTGTTGGATTTAGTTTGTTAGTATTTTGTTGAGGACTTTTCCAGTCTATATTCATATGAGATACTGGTCTGTAGTTTTCTTGTACCTTTGTCTGGCTTTGGTATTAGGGTAATGCTGGACTCATAGAATGTGTTAGAAATTGTCCACTTTTGTACTATTTTTTGATGTTGAGGCTGGGCACAGTGGCTCATGCCTGTAATTCTAGCACTATGGGAGGATGAGGTGGGTAGATTGCTTGAGCTTAGGAGTTGGAGACCAGTCTGAGCCTGAGACCCCATTTCTAAAAATAGCTAGATGTTGTGGCCAGTGACTATAGTCCCAGCTACTTGGGAGGCTGAGACAAGAGAATCACTTGAATCCAAGAGTTTGAGGTTGCTGTGAGCTATGACACCATGGCACTTTACCAAGGGTGACAAAGTGAGACTCTGTCTCAAAAAAAAAAAAAAAAAAGAATTGCTGTTGATTCTTCTTTAAATGTTGGTAGGATTCACCTTTGTTCATTTAAAAATTGGGTTTTTGTCTTGTTAACTTGTAGGAGTTCTGCATGTTTTCTGGATACTATTCTCTTATCAGATATGTGATTTTCAAATATTTTCTCCCATTCTATAGGCTGTATATTCACTTTCTTGCTAATTTCTTTTGTACAAAAGTTTTTAATTGTTATGAAGTCCAATTTGTCTATTGTTTTTATGTCACTTTTGATTTCAGTGTCATATCTAATAATCTTTTGCTAAATCCAAGACTATGAAGATTTCCCCTATGTTTTCTTTTTATTATATTGTTTTATTTTATTTTTTGCAGTTTTTGCCCGAGGCCAGGTTTGAACCTGCCACCTCCGGTATATGGGGTCAGCGCCCTACTCCTTTGAGCCACAGGTGCCGCCCATCCCCTATGTTTTCTTATAGGAGTTACATAATTTTGCTCTTACATTTTGGTCATTGATTCATTTTGAGTTAATTTTGTATATGATGTCAATTAAAGATGAACACTCCTGAAACAAATGAAAAGATAGAATTTTTTTTTTGTAAGTGACAGCGTCTCACTTTGTCACCCTCAGTAGAGTGCTGTGGTGTCACAGCTCACAGCAACCTCCAGCTCTTGGGCTTAGATGATTCTTTTGCCTCAGCCTCCCGAGTAGCTGGGGCTACAGGCACCTGCCACAACGCCTGGCTATTTTTTTTGTTGCAGTTTGGCCGGGGCCGAGTTTGAACCCGCCACCCTCGGTATATGGGGCCAGCGCCCTACCCGCTGAGCCACAGGCGCCGCCCAAGATAGAAATTTTCAGTAAAAAAATAAAAAACAGAGGAGAAGCAAATGTAAATGTTGAAATTGAAAAATACAATAACTGAAATGTAAAAAATGAACTGGATGGGCTCATTAGGAAGATGGAAGTATATTAGGGATTGAATTGTATCCCCACAAAAGGTAAGTTGAAGCCCTGGCTCTTCATCAAAATAAAAAAAAAAAAAACTTGCTCACAAAAGACAAGATAATGAAAGAGAAACTACAGACTAGGAGAATTGCAAATCACATTGACATATATATATTCTGGACTTATATTCTTGTAATCAGAATTTATAAAGAACTCTTAAAATGCAACAGTAAGAAAACAATGCAATAAATAAAAAGCAAGGACTCTTATAAGTGCTTTACCAAAAGGATTTATAAATGGCAAATAGCACATGAAAAGATGTTCACTGTCATTAGCCATTAAGGAAATGCAGATTAAAGCCACAATGAGAGATAACTACAGACCTGTTTAGAATGCTATTGATAACATAAACAACACAGACAATATCAAGTGCTGGTGAGGACGTACAGCAGCTGGAACTTTCACATGTGGCTGAAGAGCATACACAGTAGTACAGCCACTTTGGGAATGATCTGGCAGTTTTAAATAAAGTTAAACATACGTTTACCATATATGATCCAGCCATCTAAGAGCCTAGCTTCTTTAGGGTATTTACCCTGGAGAAAGCAAAATTTGTCTTCACCCAAAAACCTATACATGAATGTTTATATCAGTAGCTCTATTTCTTTTTTTTTTTTTTTTGTAGAGACAGAGTCTCACTTTATGGCCCTCGGTAGAGTGCTGTGGCCTCACACAGCTCACAGCAACCTCCAGCTCTTGGGCTTAAGCGATTCTCTTGCCTCAGCCTCCTGAGCAGCTGGGACTACAGGCGCCCGCCACAACGCCCGGCTATTTTTTGGTTGCAGTTTGGCCGGGGCCAGATTTGAACCCGCCACCCTCAGTATATGGGGCTGGCGCCTTACCGACTGAGCCACAGGTGCCGCCCCAGTAGCTCTATTTCTAATTGTCCCAAATTGGCAACAACCCAATGTCCTCTGAATGGATAAACAGATTACGAACATTCATACCATGAAATATTACTTGGCATTAAAAAGTAGGTAACTTTTGATATATACAACAGCTTGGATGAATCTCAGAGACATTACACTGGGTAAAAGAGGCCAGTCACCCAAAGTCAACTACTGTATGCGTCCATCTGTGTGGTGTTTTGGAAGAGACAAAACTATGGAGCTGAAGAACTATGGAGTTGTCAAGGGTTGAAGTGGGGGGAAGAGCATGACCATAAAGAAACAGCGCGAAGGAGGTTTGGGGGGTGATAGAAGTATTTTGTGTCTTGATCGTGATGGTGGCTACATGAATCTTATACATGTGTTGAAATGCACAGAACTGTAAACATAGTCAATTTTACTGTCTGATAATTAAAAAAAATAAAAGGTTAGGAAAAGGATAACAGTTAATACTTATATAGTTGTATGTACAGGGTGTCCATAAAGTTCATGTGTGACTTACTATGTTAAACTATTTTAAATTGCACACAAACTTTACAGATACCTTATATAACATTTCCCATTTTTAACATATGAAGTTGGTTACACTGACACCTCCATTTGGTAGGTGAAGAAAAGGAGGCCCGCTGGGGTTGCTGGCTTTCCCCTGGATTCAGAGCTAGTAAGTGGCAGAGATTCTACCCCCACGGTCATTATGCAGAACGTCTTCACTGACTGACTCAAATGGGGAACACAAAGCCAGATTTTTCTGAGTTATCAGGTAAAGGTAATTGTTTTTCCTTACATTTCCTAGGATTCCCACAAATTTATATTTTTTATATACTATGAAAAATTTTTTAAAATGTAGATTATCAACAGCTGAATTCCCTAAAATATAGACTGGTTGATCATAAGTCTCTTCAAGAAAAAGATGTTTTGGGACAGTAATAAGTAAAATGTGAGAAAAATCGATGTCTTATCTGGGCCATTCTATCAGTGAAGACCAAAGAGCTAAGACAACTTTGACCCTTTCCAAAGATGAAGGAGGTTGTCTGTACAGTGCAGTGAATCCAGGCATCTTAAAAAGACAGTAGTGAGAAATCTAACAACGAAGATGAGAGACTCATCAAGAAAGCTGATGAGGAAGGGAGGAAGGGAGGGAGGGAGGGAAGGAGGAAGGAGGGAGGGGAGGGAGGGGGGAAGGGAGACAGGGAGGGAGGACGGGAGGGAGGGAAGAAGGAACACTCCAACCAGCCCGTTCTCCTTTGATAATATGAAAAGTAATATTTGTCACTTTCTCATATTCGCGAAAACTTTCTAAAAAAACATAGAAAACAAGACAGAAAATCAGTGACCTCAGAAAGCAATATTCTAAAGAAACATAATTATTTATTCATACCCCAGAGACTCACCGGTTTGGCCACATAGGATGAAGAGTGTGACTACCATCCTAAAGCTGGAGTAATTTTTGTCGGACTGGACTGGCCGGGTCTCTGCCCCGGTTTATCCGCTGTCTGGACGCGGACCGCTGCGCTGTCTTCCTCGGGAACAATTACCCTTTGGTGCCTGAGGGCTATTCACCTTAGCAGAAGGGAGAGAGAAGGAGAAACAAGTTTATTCCCCCCCCCCCCTTTTTTTGCAGTTTTTGGCCGGGGCTGGGTTTGAACCCGCCACCTCCGGCATATGGGTCCGGCGCCCTACTCGATTGAGCCACAGGCGCCGCCCGAGAAACAGTCTTAATAGGAAAGTAAGTCTTAGCAGTCTTTCTAGAGAGATGCGGGGCAGACGCCCCGGTAGCAGGAGAAGCGAAGGAATCAGAGTGAGCGGATCCGTGACAGGACCGGCGCTGCCGGACTGACTGCTCCTGTGGCTACTTACAGACGTGATCCCTTGGCTCTCAGCACCAGAGGTGTAGAGGCTGCCGGGCACTCATGTTCTCCCCTCCGTGCTCTTGTGTTAGGGAGAGCACATGCCCTTATCACCAAGGTGTTATGTTACGGAGATGTTACCGGTGTTTCTTATAATTACAGAATGTTCCGAGCTTAATTCTCACTTCTCCTTCCCATGAGCCATAGGGTCTGCCACAAAGTTTATTTTGCATAGATGTTATGATCAATCCTAAAATTGTACATAATGAAGATGATGCTAGCATACGTCAACCCCCAAGAATTCTTAAATTGGAAATATGATTGTAAATGTTTGGGGAAGCAATATGCACAGCGGCTTACAGTACATGTTCTGAAATGAAACATAGTAGGACCAAATTTATTATAAAAATGTGACTGTACATATGCCGGCTGGGTGCAATGGACATGTTTAACGGCTCTAACCTTCATCTGTAAAATGGGACTTGCCTCTTAGGGTTTGTCTGAGAATTAAATGAGACGATGCAGGGGAAGGATTTAGCTTATAATGAAGTATAGAAAAGTACTTAATGAGCAGCAGGCATTAGGAAGGCAAACTAAACTTCATTAGGAATCCACAGCCCACTTACCTGACTGATAAACGCCCACAGCGCACCCTACTGGCGAACCTGTGGAAAAACAGGGTCTCCGTGGAATAATAAAGTGGGTCAACTTCTGATCCAGCACTTCCACACCTAGAATTTTCTCTTTATACACTGGCATCGGAAAAAAATAAAAATAAACATGTACTGGATTGGAAAATATGCCCCTCTGCTCAAGAGATCCCCCTGGTTCAGTCTCCTGAGTAGCTCGACTACAGGCATCTGCCACCACGCTCGGATAGTTTTTCTATTTTTAGTAGAGGTGTGGAGTGGTCTCATTCTTGCTCAGGCTGGTCTTGAACTCGTGACTCAAGCAATCCATCCACCTTGGCCTTCCGGAGTGTTAAGATTACAGGCTTGAGCCACCACACCCAGCCAGTCCCAAATCTTCCGTCTAATGGAAAAAGATGCAGATGGTGGTGGGCAGGCTGCCATACTCACCAATAAGAATCATTGTGGATTTATGGGTTCTAAGATGTCAGCAATGGAAAAGGCACAACTAATTTATTTGCCACTAAGAAAGACAGACTGCTGCTGATTAAAATGGCATGATGCTTGGATTTTATATTTATGAGCTTGTTCAGACTTTTTTAGACATGAATTTGTATCATATATCAGTTTGGGACACAATACAAAGAAAAAATATGGACAAAATAAATTTTAAGGTATTCAGTGACATCAGGTGTTAAAATGTGGAAAACAACATGAGTCTTAGAATAGATAGTGAATGTTTGTTTGTATTTTTAGGAACTCAGGGAGGATATCTAAGAAATTCAAAGTGGGGAGGGAGGAAGGAGAATTGGGTAAACAGAATGTGGAAGAAGGGAGACAGCTAAGAAATATTTTGGAACCATGTGAATGTTACCTATTTAAAAGGAGTTTTTTTAAAAGAAGGTCAATTCCCATGTCATAGTCAAGACTTCACACTTCACTTAGAGCAGTGGTTCTCAACCTTCCTAATGCCGTGACCCTTTATTCCTCATGTTGTGGTGACCCCCAATCATAAAATTATTTTTGTTGCTACTTCATAACTGTAATTTTGCTACTGTTATGAATTGTAATGTAAATATCTGATATGAAGGATGTATTTTCATTGTTACAAAGGGGTTGTGACCCACAGGTTGAGAACCGCTGACTTAGAGGTACAGCTTCTGCCCCTCTCTCAGGAGTAGGAAAGGGCCTGCTGGTTTCCTAGTGTTGAGGTAGATGCCCTGGGCTCTTTCTGCTGGCTCTTCAGATCTTGGTCATTGTTGGGGAGCTCTTGCCCTCCTCCCTGGAGGATGCCACGGGAGTCTCTTGCTGGCTGCTTGCATCTCCTCCCTCACCCTGGAATCCAAGGTCCATCTTCCACTGAGGTCCCTCTGTCCCCTCTAGAGCAAGGTCCAGGACGGTCTAATTCAGCTGCTTCATGGGCCCGCAACTGGCTCACAGAAGACACTGAGTACCCTTTGGCCCTTCAGACTCCTGGGCTGGAGCTTCCCCCAGGCACTGAGTTCTTTTTGCTCCATCAGCTTCTTGCTCTTGAGATCTTACTTACAAATGTGAGGCAGCTGCCTGGCACCTTCATAATCTCAAGCTTTTGGGTGGTCTCCTTCAGATACCACTCACTAGCTGAGAGGGGAGGAGAGCCCACTCCCACTTCCCCTGTGAACGCAAAGCCCTCCAGCAACTCCCTTTAAAGAAAACCCTTCAATCTTCAACTCTATCCTTTGATGTCCTTGGTGTGTGAAAGGGGCCTGGAGTGGCATGATTTTCAACTACTTCTTTGTAAGCCCTATGTATGTGTGGGCAGGATCTCAGCTTGGGAAGCAGGGACACCCCCACCCCCCACCACATTGTCTTTGGAACCCAGCCAAACTGAGACAGAAGTAGTTCCATGTTAGTATACTGTCACATGGGTGATCAAACAGAGAAATTTCCCAGGGTCACATAGCCAGCAGCCAGCAGGCTGACCTCTAGGAGTGAGCTTTCTCTGCTGCGGGAGATTCACCAGGATCTGATTTAAAATAAGCTCCTGGTGGAGAAAGCACGTGGACTGAGAGGACTGTGGTTCGAATCCTGTCACTTATGAGCAGTGTGTCCCTGAAGAACTCTTTCTCTTTGATTCTGAGTTCATTTATCCAACGGATTTAATTTATAAGGTACCTATCTGCCTCACGGAAGTGTTAAAGAGTTAATTTTTTTTTTTTTTTGTAGAGACAGAGTCTCACTTTATGGCCCTCAGTAGAGTGCTGTGGCCTCACACAGCTCACAGCAACCTCCAACTCCTGGGCGTAAGCGATTCTCTTGCCTCAGCCTCCCGAGTAGCTGTGACTACAGGCGCCCGCCACAACACCCAGCTATTTTTTTGTTGCAGTTCAGCCGGGGCCGGGTTTGAACCTGCCACCCTCGGTATATGGGGCCTGTGCCCCACTGACTGAGCCACAGGCGCCACCCAAGAGTTAATTGTTATAATGTGCTCCATTGTTTAACAGTGCCTGGCATGGTAAGGGCTCTGTAAATGGCAGCCAGTATCATTTATAAAGTTCCTACTGTGTGCCAAGGGCTTCACAGACATCTTTTCTTTTTTTTTTTAATTAATTTTTTTTATTGTTGGGGATTCATTGAGGGTACAATAAGCCAGGTTACACTGATTGCAATTGTTAGGTAAAGTCCCTCTGGCAATCATGTCTTGCCCCCCATAAAGTGTGACACACACCAAGGCCCCACCCCCTCCCTCCGTCCCTCTTTCTGCTTTCCCCCCCATAACCTTAATTGTCATTAATTGTCCTCATATCAAAATTGAGTACATAGGATTCATGCTTCTCCATTCTTATGATGCTTTACTAAGAATAATGTCTTCCACTTCCATCCAGGTTAATACGAAGGATGTAAAGTCTCCATTTTTTTTAATGGCTGAATAGTATTCCATGGTATACATATACCACAGCTTGTTAATCCATTCCTGGGTTGGTGGGCATTTAGGCTGTTTCCACATTTTGGCGATTGTAAATTGAGCTGCAATAAACAGTCTAGTACAAGTGTCCTTATGATAAAAGGATGTTTTTCCTTCTGGGTAGATGCCCAGTAATGGGATTGCAGGATCAAATGGGAGGTCTAGCTTGAGTGCTTTGAGGTTTCTCCATACTTCCTTCCAGAAAGGTTGTACTAGTTTGCAGTCCCACCAGCAGTGTAAAAGTGTTCCCTTCTCTCCACATCCACTCCAGCATCTGCAGTTTTGAGATTTTGAGATGTGGGCCATTCTCACTGGGGTTAGATGATATCTCAGGGTTGTTTTGATTTGCATTTCTCTAATATATAGAGATGATGAACATTTTTTCATGTGTTTGTTAGCCATTCATCTGTCATCTTTAGAGAAAGTTCTATTCATGTCTCTTGCCCATTGCTATATGGGATTGTTGGCTTTTTTCATGTGGATTAATTTGAGTTCTCTATAGATCCTAGTTATCAAGCTTTTGTCTGATTGAAAATATGCAAATATCCTTTCCCATTGTGTAGGTTGTCTCTTTGCTTTGGTTATTGTCTCCTTAGCTGTACAGAAGCTTCTCAGTTTAATGAAGTCCCATTTGTTTATTTTTGTTGTTGTTGCAATTGGCATGGCAGTCTTCTTCATGAAGTCTTTCCCCAGGCCAATATCTTCCAGTGTTTTTCCTATGCTTTCTTGGAGGATTTTTATTGTTTCATGCCTTAAATTTAAATCCTTTATCCATCTTGAATCAATTTTTGTGAGTGGGGAAAGGTGTGGGTCCAGTTTCAGTCTTTTACATGTAGACATCCAGTTCTCCCAACACCATTTATTGAATAGGGAGTCTTTCCCCCAAGGTATGTTCTTGTTTGGTTTATCGAAGATTAGGTGGTTGTAAGATGTTAGTTTCATTTCTTGGTTTTCCATTCGATTCCAAGTGTCTATGTCTCTGTTTTTGTGCCAGTACCATGCTGTCTTGAGCACTATGGCTTTGTAGTACAGACTAAAATCTGGTATGCTGATGCCCCCAGCTTTATTTTTGTTACTAAGAACTGCCTTAGCTATACGGGTTTTTTTCCGGTTCCATACAAAACGCAGAATCATTTTTTCCAAATCTTGAAAGTATGATGTTGGTATTTTGATAGGAATGGCATTGAATAGGTAGATTGCTTTGGGAAGTATAGACATTTTAACAATGTTGATTCTTCCCATCCATGAGCATGGTATGTTCTTCCATTTGTTAATATCCTCTGCTATTTCCTTTCTGAGGATTTCATAGTTTTCTTTATAGAGGTTCTTCACCTCCTTCTTTAGGTATATTCCTAGGTATTTCATTTTCTTTGAAACTATGGTGAAGGGAGTTGTGTCCTTAATTAGCTTCTCATCTTGACTGTTATTGGTGTATACAAAGGCTACTGACTTGTGGACATTGATTTTATATCCTGAAACATTACTGTATTTTTTGATGACTTCTAGGAGTCTTGTGGTTGAGTCTTTGGGGTTCTCTAAGTATAAGATCATGTCGTCAGCAAAGAGGGAGAGTTTGACCTCCTCTGCTCCCATTTGGATTCCCTTTATTTCCTTGTCTAATTGTATTGGCTAGAACTTCCAGCACTACGTTGAATAGTAAAGGTGACAGAGGACAACCTTGTCTGGTTCCAGTTCTAAGAGGAAAAGCTTCCATTCAGTAAAATATTGGCTGTGGGTTTGTCATAGATAGCTTTGATCAGTTTTAGAAATGTGCCACCTGTGGCTATACTCTTCAGTGTTCCAATTAGAAAAGGATGCTGGATTTTATCAAATGCTTTTTCTGCATCTATTGAGAGGATCATGTGATCTTTACTTTTGCCTCTGTTAATATGGTGGATAACGTTTATGGACTTGCGTATGTTAAACCATCCTTTCATCCCTGGGATGAAGCCTACTTGATCGTGACGAATGACTTTTTTGATGATAAGCTGTAATCTATTGGCTAGGATTTTGTTGAGGATTTTTGCATCTATATTCATGAGTGAGATTGGTCTGAAATTCTCCTTTTTGTTTGGGTCTTTTCCTGGTTTTGGTATCAGGGTGATGTTTGCTTCATAGAATGTGTTGGGGAAAATTCCTTCTTCCTCAATTTTCTGGAATAATTTCTGCAGTACAGGAATAAGCTCTTCCTTGAAGGTTTGATAGAATTCTGGTGTGAAGCCATCTGGACCAGGGTATTTTTTGGTTGGAAGATTTTTTATTGTTTCTTTGATCTCGGCGCTTGAAATTGGTCTGTTCCGGAGCTCTATTTCTTCCTGGCTAAGTCTAGGGAGAGGGTGTGATTCCAAATATTGATCCATTTCCTTCACATTGTCAAATTTCTGGGCATAGAGTTTCTGGTAGTATTCAGAGATGATCTCTTGTATCTCTGTGGGATCAGTTGTTATTTCCCCTTTATCATTTCTGATTGAGGTTACTAGAGATTTTACTTTTCTATTCCTCGTTAGTCTGGCCAATGGTTTATCTATTTTATTTATTTTTCAAAAAACCAGCTCCTTGTTTCATTAATTTTCTGAATGATTCTTTTGTTTTCAATTTCATTGATCTCTGATTTGATTTTGGATATTTCTTTTCTTCTACTGAGTTTAGGCTTAGATTGTTCTTCTTTTTCCAATTCCATAAGATCTCTTGTGAGATTGTTGATGTTTTTCGAATGTAAGCATCTAAAGCGATGAATTTTCCTCTCAAAACTGCTTTTGCAGTATCCCACAGGTTTTGGTAGCTTGTGTCTTCATTGTTGTTATGCTCAAGGAAGTTAATGATTTCCTGTTTTATTTCTTCCTGCACCCATCTGTTATTCAACAGAAGATTGTTTAATTTCCATGTCTTTGGGTGGGGTCGAGCATTTTTGTTAGAGTTGAGTTCCACCTTTAGTGCCTTATGGTCTGAGAAGATACAAGGTAAAATTTCAATTCTTTTGATTCTGTTGATATTTGTTTTGTGTCCCAGGATATGATCAATTTTGGAGAATGTTCCATGGGGTGATGAGAAGAATGTATATTCTTTATCTTTGGGGTGGAGTGTTCTATATGCGTCTGTCAAGCACAGTTGTTGTAGGGTCTCATTTAAATCTCTTATATCTTTGTTTAATTTCTGTTTAGAGGATCTGTCCAGCTCTGTAAGAGGAGTGTTAAAGTCCCCTGTTATTATGGTATTATCAGATATCATATTGCTCAGACTGAGTAAGGTCTGTTTCAACAATCTGGAAGCATTTAAATTGGGTGCATAGATATTTAGAATTGAAGTGTCTTCTTGTTGTATTTTTCCCTTGACCAATATAAAGTGACCATCTTTGTCTTTTTTGACTTTAGTTGCTTTAAATCCACATGTATCTGAAAATAAGATTGCAACTCCTCTTTTCTTCTGAATTCTATTTGCCTGAAAAATTGTCTTCCAACCCTTGACTCGGAGCTTTAATTTGTCTTTTGAAGCCAGGTTTGTTTCTTGCAGACAGCAAATAGATGGCTTGTGTTTTTTAATCCAGTCAGCCAATCTATGTCTCTTCAGTGGGGAATTCAAGCCATTAACATTTATTGAGATAATTGATAAGTGAGGTATTATTCTATTCATCTTATTTGGTGAGAGTCCATTGCTTAGTTTTATCTTTTGCATCAGTGTGGAGGTTAGGTTCTGTCCTTTAATTTCTGAGTTCTTACTTTGCTGCTGATCCATTGTGGTGGTCAGTGTGCAGAACAGGTTGAAGTATTTCCTGTAGAGCTGGTCTTGTTGTGGCGAATTTCCTCAATGTTTGTATATCCATAAATGATTTGATTTCTCCGTCAATTTTGAAGTTTAGCTTAGCAGGGTACAGAATTCTGGGCTGGAAATTGTTCTGTTTAAGTAGATTAAAGGTAGATGACCATTGTCTTCTTGCTTGGAAAGTTTCATTAGAGAATTCTGCGGTCACTCTGATGGATTTGCCCCTGTAGGTCAACTGGCACTTACTCCTGGCAGCTTGCAGAATCTTTTCTTTTGTCTTGACTTTGGACAGGTTCATCACAATGTGTCTTGGAGAAGCTCGGTTAGAGTTGAGGCCACCTGGGGTCCGATAGCCCTCTGAAAGCAGTGTGTCAGAATCTTCGGTGATATTTGGGAAATTTTCTTTTATAATATTCTCTAGTATGGCTTCCATTCCTCTGGGGGCATTCTTCTTCCCCTTCTGGAATTCCTATAACTCGTATGTTGGAACGCTTCATAAAGTCCCATAATTCTGACAGTGAACGTTCTGCTTTCTCTCTCTTCTTTTCTGCCTCTTTTACTATCTCAGTTGTCTCAAGAACTTTGTCTTCTACCTCTGAAGTTCTTCTTCTGCATGGTCTAACCTGTTGCTGATACTCTCCATTGCATCTTTACGTTCCCTAATTGACTGTTTCATTTCCTTCAGCTCTGCTATATCCTTTTTATATTCTTCATATCGTTCATCTCTGATTTGATTCTGTTTTTGGATTTCCTTTTGGTTATTTTCCACTTTATTAGCAGTTTCCTTCATTGTTTCCATCATTTCTTTCATTGTTTTCAACATGTGTATTCTAAATTCCCTTTCTGTCATTCCTAACATTTCTTCATAGGTGGAATCCTCTGCAGTAGCTACCTCATGGTCCCTTGGCGGGGTTGTTCTGGACTGGTTCTTCATGTTGCCTGGAGTTTTCTGCTGATTCTTCCTGAAGGGTGGTTTCTTTTATCTGTTTCCTTGCCCTAATTTTCCTTTCACTTCCTCTTGCTCTTTAAGTTCTCATGCCTGTGGAATAAGGGTTACAGGACAAGAGGGGTGAGAAGGTTGAAGAGCAAAAAAGGGATGAAAGAAAGGAGGACCGAGTGATAAGAAAAAAAAGAAAAATAGAGAAAGGAGAGGGGGTGGGTAAAAGGAATATTGACAAAAAGAAGAGAGGCACAGAAAGAGTGAGACATAGCAATGTAGGTGTACAGTAGGGTACTTTGACACAACCTTAAAAAAAACCACCTTCTGGGGGTGCCCAGTTGGGTGGTTCCCTTGAGGTCAGCAGCTCTTTGCTAACCTGATCAGACACAGTACCCCACCTCCACCCAGTAGAGAGGAAAGACAAAAATGCTATAAATCAAACCAAAACAAGCAAACAGAAAACTTTACGGGATAAAATTGGGTGAAAAACCAAATAATAGCAGTAGAAACACTAGCAAAAATGAAGTTCTAATTATTGAAAAAGGCAGCAATGGGAAATTATAATTAAACTAGAAAAATTGAGAAAGAAAAAGGATCTGTATGGAAAAGGTTGAACTTATAAAACAAAACAACATCAACATCATCAAAACAAACAAACAAACAAAAAACAATCAAACCAAAAAAAACACAAAAAAACACAGCCAAAAACAAAGCAGTATGTATATGTTATTGAATATTGTCTGGGCAACACGTGGTCTTCTGGGGTATGAGATGTTAATCACAGTTCTGATACGACTGGAGGCTGCTGATTTTTCAAACCCCAGCAGGTAGACACCCTAAATCTCTCTTCAGCCCACTTAAAAGGCACTTTGAACTTGTTCACTTGCTGAGCAGAAGCTTTCCCAGGAGAGTGCTTGTTGCTGGAATCACTGCTGAAGTGGCTATCCACTTACCCAGTGTGCCAAGACTGGTCTCACTCTGCACCTGAGGGTTAGGGCTGCAAGGCGGCTCAGACCCTGCCCTTAGACTACTTGGTCGCTGGGTTACCAGCTCCCACCCAATTCCAGCTCTGCGACCCTGAGGGCGGAGCTTGCTGGGGCAGATCACTCACAATGGCTCCCTGTGACCCACTGCCAAACACCATTAGCTCCGTCTGGCTCAGCGGCTCAGACTGGGGCCCTAGACAATGGCCAAAGTTCTCCACACTCCCGCTCAGGTTCTCCCCAAGGCAGTTCAACTGAGTGCCAAGTCCAAAGACACCAAAACAGTTCACAGGTAAGGCCTTTCTGGTTTGCAGTCTCGCTGCTACTGAACTTACAGTTGCGGGCGGGTTTAGACCGACTGAACACACACAACCACTTGCCGGTTTTCCACTGTTTAAGTCCTCCTCTTGGGGTCCAGAAGTCTCTCGCTGACTCCCTGTATCCGTGCAGGGGTGATGATAGGCAGATCCCACCAGCCAGAGATGCCTGGAGTTCTATCTCCCCAGACTCACAGTGCCCAGATGCAAGAAAGCTGTTACTCGGCTGCCATCTTGCTCCGCCTCTCCAGACATCTTTAATCCTCACAGTGTAGAGGTAGGAACTACTATTATCCCTCTTTTATGGATGAGGAAACCAAGGCTCAGAGAAACTTAGGTGACATGTCTAAGGTTAAAACTGGTAAAAGGTGGAACCCAGGCTCAAGGCCAGATCTGTCTACCTCTATATGCCCTCTGGGTTTGTCTCTTGAGGAAGGGGAAGGCTTTGCCTCCTTGTCAAAGAATCAACCCCTAATCATCCTTCACAACCCAGCTCACGGGTGTCCTCTTCCAAGAAGGCCTCTGTCTTCTCTGTCCCCCCCGCCCACATTGTGGTCACCCTCCTGCCCTGCTCTAGGCCTATCTTTCTCACAGCAGAACCTCATGGTCAAGGGCTGTAGCTTCAGTTCCAGGTAGTTGGTGATTCAAAGGTGGTTCTGTCTCTTACAGGTTTGGCCTGTGTGTGACTTCACCCAAGTCTCCTCACCCCACTAAGCCTTAGTGTCATCTTCCTTAAAATGAGATAATCATAGTACCTTTGTGTTATTGTCAAACTGACAATAGCTGTCATTACCAGCAGTAGTTGAAGGCCTAGTCTGGGCCTTGAGGGTCTTAGGTGCTCAGTATGGAGGGTAACTGGTCCTTAATAAAACTCCTGGTCCAGTTGGGGCAGTGGTAGGAAGGGGTTGGGGGTATTCCCTTCGCATCTGCTTCCCAGCCGCAGACGTGTGTGTTTTCACTGCCTCTGCACCTGTATAGGAAGACCCTGAAGCCACAGGTGCCCTTTAGAAGGAAACCACCCTGTGGCTGACTGAGACCTGCTCTGGGAGGGCAGTTACCTAGCGCCTAAACGTGGGGGTGCTTTAAGTATTATTGTCTTGCATATGTTATGTCAGGAGGGTTTGTCTCCATTTCACAGGTTCACCCAGCTGGTTATTTGTTGAGGATCTGCTGTGTCTGGCCCTGTGCCACCTGCTCAGGACACATCACTGCCCTTGTGGGGTTCACAATCTAGCAGAGGGACCAAGGCAACAAGTACATGTAATACATAGAGAGTATGTAATTTATCAGATGGAGTAGGCAAGAACCAACTTGCAAGTCTTAGAAGTTTCCAGGGGTACTGGGAAGCTCCTGAGGACAGCAGAGGGAGGGAGCAATTGGCAAAAGGAGCTTTCCACCTGGATGGGGCAAGGACAAAAGGTGGGGGACTGATGAGGAAGTTATTGGGTCACAGGTGTGAGGGAGGATGGGGCTGGCCTGGGAGGCTGCAGGACAACAAGGGGCACCTAGAGGACGTGCTGATGGACTGGATGTGGCATAAGGAAGGAGGCCACTGAAACAGAGGCAAGTCACACAGGACAGGGGCTGGCTCAGAGCTTGACCCAAGTCAGACATGACAAGCCGAGAATGGTGTGTTTTACTCTGCTTCCCTCCCCTGGCCTGAGAAGACTGTGGCCTGGACGAAGGGGCTGGGAGGCCCAGCCAAAGACCCTAGGACATAGGAACCAGATCCAGTCTTTTTGTTGTTGTTGCAGTTTTTGGCCAGGACCGGGTTTGAACCCACCACCTTTGGTATATGGGCCTGGTGCCCTACGCCTTGAGCCATAGGCTTCTTTTTTTTTTTTTTAAGAAGGAAGCTCTTTCACTTGGGCTTGTGAAAGAGTCCCAAGTCAGCAGTTCCCACTGAAATGCAGGTGGTCAGAAGATGAGCAGCAGAGAGAACTCACATTTCTGCACCAGCTGCTTCCCTTCAATGAGCTCTAAGTCTCCTTCAAGCTCCTGGCAGGGAAGGCCATGCTTTGTTCTGTTGGTGGGTATGAAAAGGGTCACTGCCCCACTGGAAGGCACTTTGGCAACACCCTCCCAAACCACAAAGATGTGCCCAGCTCTTGCTCCATAAGCCTGCTTCCATGGCCATGTGTTGAGGAAGCAGCCAGATCTGTGCAAGACTACCCACAGGGAAGGGCGTGGTTAACAAGACCCAACAGACAACTGATGTCCCATAGTGATTAGTTTGTTTTCAAGACAGGGTCTCACTATTGCCTAGGCTGAAGTGCAGTGGCCCCATCACAGCTCACTGGAGCCTCGAGCTCCTGCCTCAGCCTCCTGAGTAGCCAAGATTATAGGCATGCACCACCATGCCTGGCTACTTAAAAAAATTTTTTTGTAGCGACAGGGGTCTTGCTGTGTTGCCCAGGCTGGTCTCAAGCTACCCTTCCACCTCAGCCTTCCAAAGCCTTGGAATTATAGTTGTGAGCCACCGTGCCCAGCCCAGTACATACTAGTTTAAATTGCACTTGTTAGAAAGGGCATCATGACAGTTAAATTGCCTTTTTCACTCTGATGAATTTTGTTTTTTTTTCCATCAGGATACATCCCGTGCATTGCAATATGTCCTTGGCCCTCTCCATTTAATGCCAGGAGGTTCCCTTACCAACCAAGTTTGGGAATGATGCAGTGTCCCAGCTGAAAACAACTGCCCTGAATTCAGAAGCCCCAGAACCAGTGTTGAATACATATATGTGTGTGTCTGTATGTAACCTGTGAAATCCTATCTGAGTGAATGAATGGCCTTCCATCTGGGCCACCTGGAACAGAAAACTAGGGCTGGAAATATCCCTCCTCATCCTGGAGCCAGATCAGTGTGACCCCTGGCTCTGTGGCCCACAATTACAGCACCTGGCACAAGGTGGTGGCTACACCAATAAGGCAGCAGTTAAATCTCTTGCTTCACTCACTGTTCCCAGAGCTCCAATGGGCTCTTTGCAAATGTTTCCAGATGATGCAGGTTGTAAGTTTTTTTATGATTTCTTCTGGTGCCTAAAAATTAATGTAAGCAGGGACCCTGAGAATGGGGTGGGAGGGGGCCAAGAGTACAATGAGGACCTGGTGGCTGGGGTTGGACTGCATGGCCGTGCTTGTTCAGACGTGGGTTTTAGAAGCTGATAGGCAGCACCTTACCACTTCCCAGCCATGTGGCGTGGCTTCTAAGTTTTGCACTGTAAAGTGGAGCCACAGTGAAGCACTAAATTCTAAGGGTTGCTGTTAAGGTTTCTTCAAAGCAACCCAATAGAAAGTACAAAACTCCATTGTCCTCATTCTGGTTTTTAATGGTCAGGGTGACAGTTTACAGTTTCTCCAGACCCATACGTGGTTTCCCCAGTAACCTCCACCTGCTGGAGCAAACTCCATGGCAGATTCCCCGGCCTCTGCAGGCCACTGCCAGTTTGGGATGGAAAGCACCATGCCAAGTCCCTTTCTCAGTTTGGGCCTTGGTTGAAACAAGCCCTTCTGCTTGCCGCGCCCATGTAGTGCTGGTTCTTGGCTTGCTGCAGGGGCTGAAGCAGGAAAGAGAAAATGACTGATGCCTACTTGAAAGAGGATCCAGGCACATTATGATTCCAAATCAGGAGCTTCTGAGCCAGCATTGATGCTAAGTCTGGTTTCCTTAATAGGGAGGTGGTAAGAGTTCCATCCAAGAGCCAATGGTCCTCCCCTCCCAAACTTGTACAGGAAGCAAACTTAGGGGGTAGAGGGTCTTTAATAGGCTGGGCAGAGCACAACTGAGAAGCAGAACCTGCTAACCAGAGCCCTGTGCTCATGTTACACTCATCCTCAACATTTACTCAGCAGACGCCTCTTGCAAATACTACCAGTGACAGTGGCATGCAGCACGGGAGACCCCCTTCAACAGGTGATTGGCCACACTTCAGTGAATAGCTCAGAGGCATTTTAGTTTTATCTTTTAGGCCAAGATATCCTGATTCTAAACTCACTTGGGTTGGCATGAACTGTATCCTAGTGGAAAATTACCCCACCACCTCCTAGTACACGCACATTTCTGTACGTAATGGAGATAAAACCGTCAGCAGCTGAGAACTCCCAGCAGGTGAGCAGCCTGTACGGTGAGGAAGGAAAGGGTGGGCAGGCCAGTGTAACAGAATCTCAACTGCTGAGGCCTGGTAAGATCAGATTTCCCAGCGGCTGAGTGAACTATTTCTTTTTCACCTGGACAGGCTGTGTCCATCTAGGTCTAACCTCATACTTTAGGGGACTCTGGCTGCTGCTCAAGTCTTATTTGGGCAAGTGATATATTCTTGTGGGAGCACATGGTGGCAAAGCCTCTTTCTGCACATCCTCCTCCTTCCACAGAAAAGCAGAAATCCTCTAGTAGTCACCTTTGGGCTGGTGGGTGGGGCACACTAGTGCATGAGTGTTGTGTGCCACAGTCATTTTTATGTGGAGGATGAAGGAAATTTCCTCCCACAGGTCCCCAAAAGAAATGATTTTAAAGCAATCAGATCGTGCTTCAGTGGGAGAGTTTCTGTATAACATGCTGGTGATATTCCTTCAATTTTTTTGGTTGTTTTTATTTTTTTTCATTAAAGTCCATTGATCATCACAAAAACCCAGGAAATGCAACTAAGGAGAAAACAAATGTCCAACCGAGATCTAAGAACCCAGAGCTACGGAGGAGACGTGGCACTGGACTGCTGGGTGTGCACAGGGGGCAGAAGGGGTAATCCCCACAGAGCATTGCCGCTGACCATGGGAGACACAGGAGGGAGGCCGGCAGCTGGCCGGGTGGTTATGTTAACCGCTGCACGATGACAGCATTGAGCAGGTTGGCTTCCTTCAGGGTTTGGCTCTCATCAGCCAGCTCTTTGTTTGGGAAGGTAGTCATGAGGACAAAGCTGGTAGCAGCCATGGCCGGCCGGGCGTCCACGATGAAGAGTCGGATGTCACTGATCCTGTGGGAGGAGGGAGGTGGGGAAGTGGTGAGCAGTGCCCTTCTCTGCAGGCCACAACCCACACCTACCAAATCCTCTCCCTCAGTCTTGCCCAGAGAGCTTGCCAAAGCTACCCGGAAGCTCATGGGCCCAAGTCTCTCCCCTGCCAAAACCTCCTCGCTGTGGCTCCCATTTTACCTAGGATAAACACCAACACCCTCTTTCCCCGTCTTCTCCCTCCTTGTAGCTCATCAGGCCACACTGCCTTCCAACATTCAGTTTCTTCTCTCCAGAGGCTCTGCCTGATCCCCTTCTCATCATCCTGATCACATCTCAGCCTCAGTGCAAGTCCCACCTCCTGAGAGCTGCCCTCCTCAGCTCCTGGCCTCCTGATCTTCTCCCCACGGTACTGATCAAGATTGGGAGTAAATGCTTCAGTGATGATCTGATTACTGTCATCTCCTATAGCCCACAAAGGCAGAAAATGTTTCTCTCATATGTCACAGGAGGCACTCAAACTACTTGTCAGAAAGATTAGAGAAGACCCACTACTCCGAGGTGCTGGGATCCCTTCTGCAGACACCGCTTGTCTCCTGAACCTGGTGGTTATATGAGGATGAAATCATCTGGAAACAAAGTCTCCTTCCCTAGAGCACTTAAACCAAAGTTTCCTTCTGCCCCAAGCCCTAAATCTATGTCATCTACAATTTGGCATATCTAAGGGTCTGGACATGCAAGATGCAAGCCTGAGCCTTTAAACAAACCAACGCTCTCTCCCAGCTAAGCTGGCTGTGTGGGCTACCCACCCGGGACTGAGCAACGTGCTGGAGCTGACAGCTCAGATCAGTGGGATGGGCTATGCTTTTTAAACTGCAGCACATAAGTGTAATGGAGGGTCTTAATGAAAAAGGGTTGAACAAACCTCTAGATCAGGGGTCCTCAAACTACGGCCCGCGGGCCACGTGTGGCGGTGTGATTGTATTTGTTCCCGTTTTGTTTTTTTACTTCAAAATAAGATATGTTCAGTGTGCATAGGAATTTGTTCATAGTTTTTTTTTAAACTATAGTCCGGCCCCCCATTTAAAAAGTTTGAGGACCCCTGCTCCAGATGCTCTGGGCTTACACCTGGGGTTAGTTTCACACCTTTACCTCATAGGTGAACCCAGTCAGTACTCAAGGATTGTTAAACCATAACACATGTTGGTTCTGGGTTAGTTGGCTCACGAGTGATGGAATTTAGACACCTGTGTTCTAGAGAAAGACACTGCCAAATATATTTACTGGCAACAGTCCTCCAGTGCCTCCCTACCCAGTCTCTTCATTTTGTCATGCTTCAGTTTCCCCATCCTTAAAATAAGGGAGGCACTGACTGTTTGCCCTGACCTAGGCCAGATGGTCTAAGACAGCAGGAATTCCCAGGATTCTCAACAGCCAGGCCTAGAAAGAACCTTACTGGCCTGGTGGTTTTCAGAGGTCCCTTCAGGGGAGAGAGGGAGCAGCAGCCAGGTGAGTGAGATGCTACTCACTGCCCGCTCCCCCCGCCCCACCATCAAATATGGCAGTTCTGATTTTCTCTCTTCTGTATTTGGACTTTAGTATAAGACTCCTTTGAACAGAGTGTGGTGGCTAAAAACCCCTGAGGAATCCAATCCCCTGATTTTATAGATGAGGAGGTCCACAGGAGGGAAGTGAGTAGGTGCCAGTCTCACTGGTGAAGAGTGGGGGCCAGAACCTAAGGCTGCAGGCCTCCAGGTCCTTCTTCCCTACTACATCCTCCGGGGAAAGCCTGGAGGGCCTGCTGGTGTTTAGGAGGAAGAATGGCTCCCCACTTCTTACACACTTGCAGGAGTCTCTGGAACACTAGGCAGAAAGCATGAGTACCTGTGGCTGTGGTTGAATTTCTGCACCAGCCTCCCGCCATCGGCAAGCCGTATTTGGATATTTGTGGTAGGCTCTGACTCGTTGATTAAGATAGAAGAGCTGGCTTTGGCTTCATTTTCTGCCTGTTGGGCTGGAGAGCTGGTACTCAATACCTGGGGGGCAGTGCTGAGGAGAGAGGATCACATTAGGACATGAGCAGATACAAGGCCCCTCAGGGATGCCCTTCTTGGGCTTATACTGAGCATGTGCTGTGTAACTTGCCACAGTGTTTGGTGCTGTGATACAGTGACCCAGACAGACAGAATAATGGCTCTCATGGAACTATAGGTCCAGCGGAATTCACCTGAAACTTTGAGTCATGTTATTGCTAGCTCTCTCACCCCTGGAGTAACCTTCTTCCTCCTCAGTGTCTTTACCTGAACAAGGGCTTGAGGGGAGAAAAGCAAGGGAGCCTGGGGTGGGAGAGACAAAGTCAACAGGCTGGAGAATCCAAGAGATCAGGATGTGTTTTGGCCTTGATGAAGCAGCAGAGGAGGGCGTGCCAAGTCTGCAGCTGAGGCAGCCTGGGCACAGCCTGGCAGGTGACTGGTGAGGCATGTAAGGGTAGCAATCCAGGTTCTTTCTCTGTGATGGAATTTTCAGGCCTGCATTCCTCAGTGTACCTCAAAAGTGTATTGTGTACTCCTGTGTCAAGTATGGGGGGGGACCTAGTGCGATGTCACACAAGGGTCAATCATACAAAGAACAGGACATGATGTCTGCCATGATGCTGAGGGTTCAGATATTAGAATTACAGGGACGAGGCTTTGAATCCACCCACTAACTGTGCAACCTTGGGCAAGTTACCTCAAGTGCCCTCAGTTTCAAAAAGGTAGTAACAAGATTTTTTAATAAGGGTTAACGCTCCATGCTTTGTTCAGTTTTTGCTAACCCCTTGTTGACGGGTCACCAGTTAACTTGTGTTTTCATGCCCAAACATTGTTGACTAGTGTTTGCACTTGCATTAACTACTGCATTTTTTAAAATACAGGGTAATGTAGGATATCGTAAAAGCTTTCTAGATCGAGTCACCAGAATAATACCCTGACATGGGATAGCTTCTGCATAAAACTCCCAATAGATAGCACTCATAGCAAATCCAGCTAAGAGTTCTTTCCAAAGTGTGTTCCATGGGACCCTTGAGAGAGCTCCAGGATGGTTTAGAAAATGCCATGTATTACACCTACAGCATCAGAGGTCACTAGCATATTAAAGGTCTTGACTGTGCAATTAAAGCAAATGTATTTAACCACCAGGCCCTTTTTTCATGTTATACTTGTTAATTTCCTACTGACGGAGTATCTCATGGAACCCAGTTTGTAAATACTGCCCTGAAGCATATAATGAATGAAGAACTGAAAAGTGAACTTATTCTTTTATAAGAATAAAAGTGAGTGAGAAAGGGAGTGAGAAAAATAGGAGCTCAGAGAATGACAAAGTAGAGCCCAGGGAAGAAAGCCGGCCACACTCACTAGCTACTAGAGGAGCTGATCCATGCACCAGCCTCACAGGATGTGTGCCTCAAATGTAGACTGGGACCCTCAGATAAATTACACCACCACAAGCCTCAAGAATTGCTTGGCAGCTCGATGCCTGAAGCTCGGTGATTAGGGCGCTGGCCACATACACTGGGGCTGGCAGGTTCAAACCTGGCCCAAGCCTGCTAAACAACAATGACAACTACAACAAAAAAATACCAGGTATTGGGTGGTGCCTGTGGCTCAAAGGGCTAGGGCGCTGACCCATATGCCGGAGGTGGCGAGTTCAAACCCAGCTCTGGCCAAAATCTGATAAAAACAACAACAACAACAACAAAATACCAGGTATTGTGGGGGGTGCCTGTAGTCTCAGCTACTTGAGAGGCTGAGGCAAGAGAATCATTTAAACCCAAGAGTTTGAGGTTGCTGTGAGCTGTGACATCATAGCAATCTACTGAGGGCGACATAGAGACTGTCTCAAAAAAAAAAAAAAAAAAAAAAAAAAACTGCTTGGCAATAAGTGAAAAGTTAAATGTTACCCCTGGTAACGTCTAAGAGCCAATATATCTTGTTTTGTTTATCAGTTTTATAGGCATTAAACTCTCCAATTAAGACTTTAGGCAGCCTGTCCTTCAACTATTTGTAATAATTCCAAGTATATGACAGGTACTCACTGAAGCTACTGCCTGCTGAAAAGGGAACTTTACCTACTACATTTTCAGTCAGGCCTAAAATGAGAAAGAAACTGTTTTTCCAAAGTAGCGGACAATTCAGGTAAGGGTTGGGGGTAGAAAAAAAAAAGGAGTGATATTTACACTTACTTTGTGTTGCCTAAGGGGGCTTTTAGATCACGCCTCACTGCACCATCCCCTCTGAGATGGGTATTATCTCCATGTTACAGATGAGAAAACAGAAGCACGTGCTTCTACAGACCAGTTTCAAAATTTAAAAAATTTACCCAGTGAATAAGCTTTCTTCCTCTACAGATGTATGTATTCCTCATGAGACAGGACTTTACTTTCTATGGTTTACTTCAGGAAAATAATACTTATATTGAAAATGCTTTCTCAAACTTCTCCCTTGTTCCGGGAGTCTAATATACTCGTCACTCATGAGCTGGTGGCACTCAGCAAGTTATTAAACATCTTGGCACCTCACTTCCTTTTCTATAAAATGGGGATACTCTCCTTCATACCTTGTAGGGGAGGCAGTCAGTACATGACAGCCATTATTATAAGGGACAGTCTGTGTGATGCTGGAGAAACAGCACAGGCTTTGGTGCTGAACTGCCTATCATCCAGCCCCAGCACTACCACTAAATAACCTGTGTGGCCTTGTGCAAGTCACTCGAGTTTCCAGGGATTCATCTTTGTGTATTAAGTAAGGAACTGTTCTGTTGTGAGAATTAAATAAGATAGTATGCGCAGAGGTTGACTCAGGGCCAGAGATTTAGGAAGTCCCCTATGCAGGAAGCAACAGCTGTCTGGGTTTCCTTCCCAGCACAGCCTCTTGCAGAGGACTGGTGCTTATTGCTGGCAGGTCAAGAAAAGCCCGATGCCTGGATTTGGCTGTGTTGCTTCTGACTGTTTTTGCTACTTTCTAAATATAAGGTGAGGTAGGGTGGTATCATAAGCAAGATGACGTTTATGAGGCCCTCATTACCAAGCCCAGCCGTGTGCTGAGTACTTTACATATATTAGTACACTTGACCCTCACAACAGCCTGTGAGGTACAGACTCATCACCTTCACATTACAGAAGAGGAAGCTGAGGCCCAGTGGGGTTAAGCAAGATCTCGAGAGTCGTTCAAGGTGCAACCAGGATATAAGCCAAGCTCTTTGAGTCTAGTGCTCTTAATATCAACACACTCTTCACCTACTCTTGGCATCAGTCAGACAAATCTAGGCCTGGATTTCCAGAACCCACACCCAAGAATCAGTTTTCTTATCAATAAAAGAGTTAAAATCTTCCAGAGAGTTGAGAAAACAGTAAAAATATGTACTGTATCCAGCATATACTAAAAACACAAACAAATATGGCTATGCAAGCATATCCAGGACACTAAGCAGAGTGGCAGAGAAGAGCAGAGACTGGAGGGACCTAGCTCTCTACTGGCCAGTAGTGTGGCCCTGGGTATGATCTGACCTTGCCAAGCCTCTGAGTCCTTTTCTGTAGAATGGGGCTCAAAATAGGATTAAAAGTGATAATACATGTGAAATGCTTAGCATGGTGCTTAGGTAACAGCATAAAACACTAAAATAGCCGGTTGCTATCATTCTTCAAAGTCCTGCCCCACTTGTATTTGCCTGAATTCTGGTCCAAAATCAATTGGTGATGCTATTGGCTACCCAGGGGCTGTAAGTGGAAGGTCACTTGAGGCACTCCCAAGCCTGTACTGCTCTCAAGGAGGATGGGGAGTACAACAGGAACCTCTTAATACTGGACCTCATGATTCTTCAAATAACGAGAGCAAGACAGTGTCTGGAGCAGAGAATACCACATGGGATAGCCACGTGCATCTGTTCAAAGGAACGGGCCTCTGCCTGGTTTTCCGGAGAACTGCCAACACTTGGGCCAGTATACTCAAGGAGTGCCTGGCCATTTGCAGCAGTGAGGGCATTTTACTGACAGGCAGGCGAGGTCAGAGCAGATGTGTGTAACAGGGGTATTTCTTTAGTTTCTCCCTGCAAACATCCCAACAAGTCTCACCCAGATCCAGAACCTGAATCACCTGACTTCCTTGCCTTCTAATGGGAATGAAGTGGCACTGGGCACTTTCTGCCATAATCACAAATCCTAAGACACAGCCATCTCCTTCACAAAAATGACCATGATACAAAGGAGGGTAGCAGTGAATGCTCACCTCAGCAGCAGTGAAGCCCGCCCAAGTGCACATCTAGTGTCTGCAACTCAAAATCAAATAAATGTCATCTTTCCCAAGCTCATAGTAGCTCCTATCCCAAAGTAATGTAAAACCTAAGCAACAAAACAAATTTACAACAACCGAAATAATTTTCTCCAAATCTTGCAACCGAGACAACCTATTCATTCACTTTAAAGTATTTCACCAGATAACTGAGAGAGGATTTTATTTTCCTGCCTCGGTAGAGTACCATGGTGTCAGTCTAGCTCACAGCAACCTCCAACTCCTAGGTTCAAGCAATCCTCTTGCCTCAGCCTCTTAAGTAGCTGGGACTACAGGTTCCCCCCCAACACCTAGCTATTGCTATTTTTAGTAGAGATGGGGCCTAGCTCTTGCTGTTGGTCTTGAACTCCTGAGCTCAAGTAATCCACCCGACTCAGTCTCCCAGAGTGCTAGGATTACAGGTGTGAACCACTGCACCTGATTTCCCTGATTTTTAGGTAAATCTGAGAAAATTTTCTTAAACTTCTGGAACCTGATCATTTTGGTGGACAAAACAATGGAAAACACAGCAACATTTATGAAAAAAAACCGAAGAAGCTGTCTGATTTACTGAAAAGGCAAAATCCCATTTTGCTTAGCTATATAAAACTTTTTTTTTTAGCTCAATTTTCATAAAAAGCCAGAACTGAAATAAAATGCAAGTGAAACTGGCAATGAACAGTTATTTTGTTGACAAACATTATGCCTGATTATCAAGTTCTATATCAGCTTGTGCTTATCTTGTATTTATTCCTATGCTGCTAAAACAGACTTTCTTAAAAACATATTTTAATGTTTTGAGATGTGGGGTCTGGCACACATAATATAGTTAGACTTTCCAACAGAAGCATTTCCTATAAGTTTTATGACATCAAAATCAAACTATATGGTTTTCTGAGTTTTGAGTCTTCCCTCTGAACTAGTGGTGAGGGTAAAAATTTTACATCTTAAAAGCATAAAGCCCCTTTGAGTAAACAATTTTACTTCTAGCCCAGGCTTAGGTTATATTCAAAGATTTAAATACAGAGATACTCACCATAATATTGTTCATAATACTGGCATGGTCTGGTTAAATTATAGCACATCTACGGCCTAGAAAATTATGTTAGCATTAGAAACAAAAGTGTAGGAACACATTTACTGATGTGGAATGAGAGAGAGCCATACTTCACTGATTAGGACAAAAGGAGGTGGGAAAACAGCCTGTTCACAAACACACGTTACGTAAGTGAACAAGAGTAGACTTCTGGGTATTAGGTTTGGGAAAGTTTTTAATCTACATATATTTTTTAAGATAAAAAAAAAAAATTATCAGATGCTCCTGAAAGTTCACAACTGACGGGGAAACTCACTCTGAGAACAGCCACTCTGAGCTAGCCCACTGCCTGTCATGGGGTAAAGGAAATGACAGCAGGGCTGACATAACTGTTCTGGTCTGGGAAATCTAATGTCCTGAGCTCTGACCCTTGCTCCTGATGAGGCAGGACCGGCTGACAGGGAGGTAGGGCATCTCAGGACAGGGCCAGCCAGAAGCTCACATGGCATAGGTACTGGCAGACCAAGCTCTGAGCTCTGCAGATGGTGGAGAGGTGAGCAAGGGTAGTAGCTACCTTAAGGGCTGCCAGATCTAAGTGAGAGAGGGTGTCTTGCTGTGCAGGAGTGGGGGAAGGAATGAATGCCAATCAGGAGGCCTGGGTTTTAGTCTGGCTCCGCCACACACTGGTCACATGCCTAGGCAAGCTCCTGAAGTTTAAGAGCCTTAGCTTTCCTTCTCCAAAGTATTATATTGGCCAGGAGGGGCACTATGCTCTGAGTGCTTGTCATGTGTACAGTCCTTCTGAAGAACACTGACCAAGCAACTCTGTGGCCCTACAGGTCTGGTGTCAGACCTCTGCCTATCAGGGATAACAGTGACTATTAACAAATCAGATCCTATCAGAGGGTTTCAATGCAAGATAAGAGAATGTCTGATGGTAAAGGGTATACAAGCGAGTAAATAAGGCAGTCACAGAGGATACAAGGTAGAAAAGTCTTAGGGAGTGAAAGAATGTCAGAAAAGGCCAAAAAAGTACAGATAAGAGCTGCTGAACTGCCATAATGGTGGAGCACCAGCCTGCACAGCAACAGCAGTGTCCTTAGGCGTCCCTGGATCCTGAGCAATGCTACTGTGAGGCCTGGCTGGATGGGAGAGTATAAAATTCCTTACTCCCTTGGAACCCCCATTCGGCCTCAAGCTATCAAGGATACACACTATCCTGGAACACCCTAGATTACTGAGTCAAAGCAGCAATTGCGTTACATTTTCTGTTTATACTGACTGCTCACTACAGGGCAGTGCTCTGCATGCGTCAGCTCATTTATTCTTCCCAACATAAATTCCAGGACATAGGGACTCACATTAGTCCTAATTTATGTTTTAATTTTCTTATTTTTAATTTTTTAGAGACAGGGTCTCACTGTTGTTCAGGGTGGAGTGCAGTAGCATGATCACATTCTGGAACTCCTAGGCTCAAGTGATCCTCCTGCCTGAGTCTCCAGAGTAGCTGGGATTATAAGTACATGCCACCACCCCCGGCTAATTTTTTTTACTCTTTGTAGAGATGGGGTCTCACTATGTTGCCCAGGTTAGTTTCAAACTCAAGCCCTCAAGTGATCCTCTTGCCTTGGACTCCCAAAGTGTTGCAATTATAGGTGCGAGCCACTATGCCCACTATTAATCCCAACTTATAGTTGAGGCAATGGAGGCTATATAGTCCAAGGTCAAACAGCTAGAAAGCAAAGAAGCAGAGATATAAACGGAGGTTTGTTAACTCCGAAGCCCATGTTCTTCATACTTTTCCTCCCCAAAAAATAAAATTTGAAATAGTTTTTAAATAGTAAAGTTCTAACCAAAGTAAATGATACACGAGGTCTGTCATGCCTGCCAGGTGTGACTGACATAGTCCAGCTCCCACCTGTGCTGTTCCTTACCTGCCCAGTTTCTGACCCTCGCCAGTGAAGGCTTTGAAGGCTCCCTTGGGTTTCACAAAGTCCTCGTCCCGATGGTCCTCCATATCCAAGTTCACCTGCCCACCGTGAGCTAACCTCCGCAGCTCTGCTGGCACCTCCCTGCAGGAGAAAAGGCCATGCCAGGGTCAACAGAGAGAAGATGGAAGTGACAGAGATGCAACCTCTTAGTCCCAATGGTGAAAAATGATGGGCCTCTGCAGGAAGCTGGCCACTCTAGTGGCTACCGTCTGTCTTTCCTTCTCTTGCCTGCTCAGTCACAGCAGACACCTGTTTCTTATTTGGCCACTTAGCTCTGTCCCAGGCCCAAAGGGGAAAAATGGACACAGAAAGTTTTTAGCACAGATCCATGAATCTAAATCTTAACTGCGCTAAATCTGCTTCAAAAAATTCACTTCTCAAATAATAAATATTCCGCTTCTTCCTTTCCCATCTGGTATCTCAACTCACTGCTTTGGGACCTAACGGAGGGCTTTTCTGCTCACCCTCTACGGATAGACTCCAGAAACTGCGCATTAGATGGGTCTTGGTAGCTTCTGAGTTCACCATTGTCCAGGCTGAATCCACTCTTCCAAAGCTTCAATACTACATGAACCTGTGATGACAGGGGGTAAGCAATTAATACACCATCTGGAAACTTGAAAGCACAACACTCTGAATTTGCAAATTATCAGGTCTTTACTATTTCCCTGTGTTGGTATTACTAAAACACACAGACACAAACACACATGCATTCAAAGGGAAATCAATCAACCAGCAAAGTAAATAAGCATTAACCTAGAATAGGAAGGTGGTACAGCACAGGTTAAGAGCACATACTCTTTTTAAGGAAGCAGGTGTTTGTGTGTTGAATTTGCCACTAACTACCTTGGTAGCTCTGAGCAGATGTCTTAGTTGAGTGTGTGGCTTCCTTATCTGTAGTGTTACCAGTGTGCTTGGTATGTAGCTGGTGTTTAGTGTGGCAAATCTACTCACAGACTATTTGTAGTCATTAAAAATGATATTTATGTTATCTGTTTTAGCAACTCCCCATACATATTTATAACTAAGGATTTATTATAGAAGGCTAAAAACTAATGTATTAGCAGCTGCTGTTTTAGGTAGATGGGATTTTTATTTTCTTCTTGCTTGACTTTATTTTGGAATAAAAACCAAAATGATTTAAAACATACGTTATAAAAATTAATGGTCTCAATGCTACCAGAAAGTGTTTGTGACATAATTTTGAATCTTTTTTATTTTATATTATCTCTATAGTATGATTACACTTATGGAGAGACCCTATAAGCACAGGAGAGAGAAAGTACTGGACAATAATTAGGAAAACAAAAAGAAAGTTGCATTTTAGGCCTTCACAGGCGGTACAAAGACCAAACTCTTTAGACGTTCCTATAACACCAGAGAACATGCCAGATACACTGTTCCTCTCCTGAGATCCCTGGAATGTTCAGAAAACTCCTTTATCTGTCCCTTTTCCCACCCATTCTCACCAGAACCCCTCTCCTAGGCAGATGAGAGCTACCTTCAATTTTCTCATAAGCCTCTCCACCATGGACTATACAGCAAGGGCACCATCTCTGTAGGCTAGAGGCTGCTGGTTCATGTACAACATGTAACCATTCTCTTCTGAAAAATGGCAGAACAAACAGTCCGCAAGCTTCCCTGGTGGGATTGTATTAATAGATACACACTCACATCTTGGCTGGAATGCTGCCTCCTTTCTCCTGCCACATATGCAGACTCTTCCTCTGGTGCTGCCCCAAGGCGGTAGCCACCTCCTGCAAACGGCTATAAAGGACAAGTTCAGAAACATTGGAGCTGTTCAGTTATGGTGGTGGTGGTGGTGGGGTTATTCAGATACAACAAATATATCTTAGGTAAGTGGAAGAAAGGAGTTTGATACATTTCCTGCTCAAGCTTGTTAATAATTAGATGCACTTTCTCTGGGTGTCAAACTCAGTGCTAGACAGTATGCTAAACAAATTAAGGGGCCAGGATGAATTAAATGGCCAGGATTGGTGTGAAAGCTGGAAAGTGCAAGGTTGGGGTAGGAAGGAGTGGTACCCAGCTTAAGGGAAAAGCTGCAACTAAGGTCTGGTTATCTTAACCATGGCCATGTAGTAATTTGGTACAGGATAGTATCAAAGACTTTTTGATTTTCCCAAAGAAGATAGAAACCTAGATTTTACACAAAACAGGTGGCTATTAATTCAATTAAAACAAAACAAAGAAAACACCAAGTAGGTCAAACTGGATAGGCCAAACAAAACATGTTTGTAGGACCTGATCCAGACCATAGGTCACAGGTTCAAAAACTTTCCCTCAAATCTTGGTTTCACGTTAAAGGGTAAGAGAAACTATACTAGTGTTTTGCATAGGAGACCAAGTGAGCAAATGGAAAAAAACCAAAACCCAAAATCAGTCACTACTGGGGTGAAGAAGCTCTCCTTTCTCAGCTCTGGAACTCGAGTCCTGTGGGCACAGACAATGACCCTTATACTCACTCTCGGTTTACTGGTTTCTCCAGGGCTCTTGGTCACTCGCTCTACAGCTACGGCTCCATGTTCCTTGGCACCTTTAAAGAGATCATCCACCAGCTCATTGGGACTTTTCTTCCTGGGAGGGCCAACAATCTGCTGTCCACTTCTCTCTGAGCCCCCAGCATAAAACCTGTGTAGAAAATATACCTCTAACACCAAATGCACTTTGAAAACATGAATAGAGCATGCAATAGAGCAGGTTCTAGGCTAAATGCTGGGCACACCGAGGTGAAGAGTACAATGCCTGTCTTTCAAGAACTTCCTGGTAGTAGGGGACACATGTAAGGAGGCAGGCAGGTACAGTGCAGTGTGAGCAGCAATAAATGTCAGGAAGGGGTTTCTGGGAACACTGAGCTAGAATGACAGCCAAGCCTTCCTAGAAGAGTGTCTTCTGGGCCAGTCTTGAGGATGAACTTACCAAGCGAACAAATCAGGGAATGGCATTCCAGGCATGCACGACAGCACATCACTTAGGAGAGAGTCCTAGCTGGGAATTATCAGACTGCTGTTGGCCAGCACCTCCAGAAGACAGCAACTACGGTCACAGCCACAAGCAGCTATGACTAGTAGCTCTGGATTAATGGTGGCAGTGGTGTGGTTAGTATAAGCAGCGGGGTTCTAGTCCTGGCTCTGCCACTGTGTGACCTTGGGCAGGTGAATGTACTGCTCTGGAACTCACTTTCCTTAATCTCTGAAATGGAAGGGAAGGACCACATGCCCTACCTACCTGTTCCTTAAGTCAGGGTCGTGAGGTTCAAATCAGCAGATGTATGCAAAAGAACAAGCAGAGTAATGCACACAGGTAAGATGGTGTGATACAGCACCAAGAATGCCCCCAAGCTTCACCTCACCTTGCCATTCATGTGAGACACCCTGGAGGCCCTGAAGAGAGGGTACTGGAGGTCAGGGAAGTTCCAATCTCAAATATAAGCCCAACATACGACAATGGGCTTTGTGATAGACCAGGCATAGCTTGAGATTTAAGTTAGTATTTTTTTTACCTGGGTCTGAAAACCATCTGTCATGTAGCCTGGCCAACTGTCTCCTTCTCATGCCTATTAACAGCTGGGTCTCAAAAGCATGTCCCCAAGTCGGGAAAATTGAGAATCAATAAAAATTAGTCTCAGTCCTCTATTTCCTGACAATCAGCAGGAAACGTCAGGCAAAGCCATAGGCCCTGGTGAGAACAACAGTACCAGTGTCCTTTCAAGTCTGAAATGCTGAAGGGTCAAGGAAGTAATAGGGATGCGAAATTGAGGAAGGCCACTGCCCAAAGGACGTGCTGGGTAGAAGGAGGAGGCTGTTTAGGAGCTAGGTATTCATACTTGATGGCACTACCTTTCACTTAAGAACTGTAAAACCCTGAAATTAACATATATTCCTCCATCTGAATCTATCTAAAACAAAGTTTCTGAGGCAGTGTGAAGGTCACAAAATGGATGAAAACAGGGAATAGAACACATGTAATTTCTCTGCTCACTTCCCCAAGACTGACCATGATGAGGTAACTGTATTTCCATAATGGTCATTATGCAGTATTCCTCAGGAATGTTTGACAAACCGAGGCAGATCCGATGGAGAACCAAAACCCATGAAATGAGGCTATAGCTAGTTCATTTTTGCTCATTCCAGGTAGATGACGTTCTGCTCAATGGACTATAAGGTTTTCATTAAGGGACTGCAAAGCCTTTTCTTAAGAACTACGAGTTTGTGATTGAGAGCCTTAAAAAAATTCATGCCCTTGACTTGGTATTTCTATTTCTAAAAACCATTCTAAGAAAATAATCTAAAAGATAATACACAAAGATGTTCATAGCACTGATATTTACAGTAGTAAAAAAACTAGAATCAACCTAAATGTCTAAAAGAAAGTTTAATGGATTATTACTATGGTCACTGACTGAAAATGCTTATAAAGAATTTTTTAGTATATGGGCTGCTGAAGCAAGCACAATTATAAAGAATTTTAATGACATGGTGTTTGAAATGTAGCATTAATCCAACAAGAGCAAGAAACAAAATTAACCGACCTTCTCTACGTACACATACAATATAAAATAAAGCATATTCATACACAGAACAAAGACTGAATGGAAACATGCCAAAACATTAAGCATAGTTACCAAAAGTGTAGATGAATGTTATACTTTTTAATTACACTATAGTCTGTATTTGCCACGATGGACAATTATAACATTCCTAAAGGTTAAAAACAAATGGTAGGTGTGTGTGTGTTGGGATAATATACACATATGTTTATTATATGTTGCTTTTTAAATTAAAAAGAAAGCTAGAGGGCTGGCCACGGTGGTTCATGCCTGTAATCCCAGCACTTGGGAGGCCGAGGTGTGTGGATTGCCTGAGCTCATAGGTTAGAGACCAGCATGAGCCAGAGTGAGATCTTGTCTCTAAAAATAGCCAGGCTTTGGGGCAGATGCCTGTAGTCCCAGCTACTTGGGAGGCTGAGGCAAGAGAATCACGTAAGCCTAGGAGTTTGAGGTTGCTGTGAGCTATGATGCCACTGCACTCTACCAAAGGTGACAAAGTGATGGCTCAGCGCCCATAGCTCAGTGGTTATGGTGCCAGCCACATACACCGGAGCTAGCAGGTTCAAGCCCAGCCTGGGCCTGCTAAAAAACAATAATGATAACTGCAACAAAAAAAATAGCCAGGCATTGTGGTTGGGTGCCTGTAGTCCCAGCTACTTGGAAGGCTGAGGCAAGAGCATCACTTAAACCAGTGGTTCTCAACGTTCTTGATGCTGTGACCCTTTAATACAGTTCCTGTGGGTCGCTGGGCTAAGGAGTGATAATAGATAGGAAAATCAAAATTTTAGTGGCAAAATTAAAATCTTCATATAAGATCAAAAAAGAGACAAATAGTCACTGTTGAGAATTAAATCACTGACGTGGAAGATGCTCTTCCAATGTCAGAAATAAAGAACAAAGAAAATAAGATTAAGTCGGCAGATTTGGAACAGAGACTGCCAGCAGTTCTCAACCTGTGCGTGGCGACCCACAGGAACTGTATTTTTTTTTTTGGCTGGGGCTAGGTTTGAACCAGCCACCTCCGGCATATGGGACTGGCACCCTATTCCTTGAGCCACAGGCGCCGCCCCCACAGGAACTGTATTAAAGGGCTGCGGCATTGGGAGGGTTGAGAACCACTGGCTGAAGCCCAAGAGTTTGAGGTTGCTGTGCGGTGTGATGCCATGGCACTCTACCGAGGGTGACATAGTGAAACTCTGTCTCAAAAAACAACAAAAACAACAACAAAAAACCCCAAAGGTGACAAAGTGAGACTGTCTCAAAAAAAAAAAAAAGCTGGAAAGAAAATACACCAAAAATATTGATACCTAATTATATCTGGGTTTATGATATAATGTGATATAATGTATTTTCTCCTTCTCAAATTTTTTAATAGTAAATTGGCAATTTTTAAGTGTAAATATTTACAGAGAAAAGTGATAATATGATTTACGAATAGAGTAATTAAATCAAACTAGTTATCTATCACCTCAACTCACATTGTTGTGGAGGAAAACATTTTATATTTACTCTTGGCAATTTTGAAATGTGCAATACTCTATTATTAACTATATTCATAATACTATGCAATAGATCTCATACCACACAAAAACAAGCCATATTCCTCCTTGTACCCTTTGACAATCCTCTCCCTGTTACCTCCACCCCTGGTCTCTGTAACCACATTCTGCTTCCATGAATTTGATTTCTTTAGATTTGATATACAAAGTGACACGACGAGGTATTTTTTTTCCCTGTGCCTGCCTTATTTTACTTAGTGACAGAGTTTCCTTCTTTTCAAAAGTATTCTATTGTATATATATCCACATTTTCTTTATCCATTCATCTGTTAATAAGATACTTAGGGTGACTCCATAACTTGGCTATTGTGCATAGTATTGCAATGAGCATGGGACTGTAGACACCTCTCTGTCAAACTGATTTCAAATCTTTTGGATAAATGCCCTGAAGTGGGACTGCTAGATCCTTTTTTTCTTTCTTAATAATTTGTTTCCTTCTCCCTAATATTCCTCAATAAATACACAATATTTTAATAATTAGAAAAACAAAAACAAACCAAGAATGTCAGAAAAGAAAAAAGAGAAATGGGGGAAGGGATCACTTCTAAACTACAGGGACTTAAGAGACTGTTCGCAGGCTATAAGCCTGCAGTAGTAATGGCTAACATTAACTGGTCATGTTCCCTGGGTCCTGTTCTATGTGACTTACACATTACTGAAGACTTTCCTATGGACTGTGCACCCCTTACCCCCCACTTCCCCGTCAAACACTTACCTTTGGCCTTCCTCTTCCTCCTCGTCCTCATCTTGATCGTGAATAAGGTCTCTGAAGGATGTCACCCTATTATCACTAGAGACACAGAAAGGAGCAAAACAATCTCAGGGAAAATAACCTCCATTATCAGCTACCAAGAAGTTAAGGACACTGAAGTTGGATTTTTATTTTTCTGGTAGAACAAGAAGAGAATGTATGGGGAAAAAGTTAATCCCCTTAGTTTATATGTGAAATAATGTGGCATTTATTTCTTCAAGGTTACACAGGACTGAAAATAAAAAAAAGTGCTATTGTGAGGTAAAATAAAATCTTACTTAAACTGTCTTGGTAGAAGTTTGGGGAGATATAGGGTCTGTACTACTTTAAAAACTTATTACTAGATAGCTACTTTCATCACTTAATTTTTAAATACTGAAGAAATGTCTATATGCCAGGTACTGAATTAAATACTATTATCATAAAGATAATCAGACATGGTTCTTACTCTTCAGTTACTTAATGGCTAATGGCACAGGTGGGCCAGAAAACCATCCACTAAATGCTGCGCAATAGGTGACAGAGGGAAGTACACAGGGACCCATGAACATAGAGCCTCATCTCTGGGGGGCAGATTACGGAGGAACGGAGAAACATCAAAAAAGACTTCCCAGAAGAATGTGATATTTGGACCAACTGCCAGAGAACTGGTGGATAATCAGGTGGCAAAAGGGTGGTGGGGTTGATGGGGAAAAGGGATTGGTACAGCATTACAGAAAGGCAGCAGCACAGCATATACAAACTGTAATACATTAAAGGACAAATACTCAAGAAGTAAAAATCAAATGAATATGTGATGTGGATGACAACAACTGGGGAGAGAAAGTGCCTGTTTGCTTCTGCTATAGGGTAGTCAAGAAAAAAAAGTATTAATATTTAGGAAAAAGGCAATGTTGGAAGGCACACCTAAAATGAGTGTGCGAAAGGTTAACATCCTCCTCTGACATGTCTTCCACTGTCACTTTTTTCCTAGAACTAGGAAAAAAGAACAAGGAACAAGACTAGTTTTTCAAGGATCATGAGATACAAGTTTTATAAAGATAAAAACAATTTCTATATTTCTTAGGGGGAAAAGTAGCTTCCATGTAACATGGGGGAAGAGGGTAACACAGATGTAACAGAGAGGAGCTGTTTACTGGGAAGAAAGCTCCTGCTCAGTGGTAAAGATTTATTTCAAGGAGACAATCAAGGGACAAGAGGAGGCTTTGAGGTCCCATCAGCTAGAATGAGAGGAGGCAGCAAATACACACCCTGTGTGAGTTAGCTGCTGAGAGCAGCCTCCTGGGCATTAGCTGATACTCGATACAACATGGTTCAAAATGATCCATGTGATGAGATTTGTATTAGTGCCCTCAGAGGCTTATTCTACTCATTCTCGCTTTCCATAGATACATAGCCAGGTTTCTTCAAATAATGGGGCTAGGATGAGCATCTATGGGAAAAAAATCCTCTCTCTCTCCATTGTTAAGCACTTTCAAATATACATGTGTATAATGGCTTGTGCGAAGTACTTGTTCCAAAAATTCTTTTTTTTTTTTTTTTGAGACAGAGCCTCAAGCTGTCACCCTGGGTAGAGTGCTGTGGCATCATAGCTCACAGCAACCTCCAACTCCTGGGCTCAAGTGATTCTCTTGCCTCCGCCTCCCAAGTAGCTGGGACTACAGGAGCCCGCCACAACACCCAGCTATTTTTTTGGTTGCAGCTCTTGTCATTTGGTGGGCCCAGGCTGGATTCAAACCCACCATCTCAGGTGTATGTGGCTGGTGCCTTAGCTGCTTGAGCCACAGGCGCCGAGACTCCATTAATTCTTTTTTTTTATTGTTGGGGATTCATTGAGGGTACAATAAGCCAGTTACACTGATTGCAATTGTTAGGTAAAGTCCCTCTTGCAATCATGTCTTGCCCCCATAAAGTGTGACACACACCAAGGCCCCACCTCCCTCCCTCCATCCCTCTTTCTGCTCCCCCCCCCATAACCTTAATTGTCATTAATTGTCCTCATATCAAAATTGAGTACATAGGATTCATGCTTCTCCATTTCTTGTGATGCTCTACTAAGAATAATGTCTTCCACTTCCATCCAGGTTAATACGAAGGATGTAAAGTCTCCATTTTTTTTTAATGGCTGAATAGTATTCCATGGTATACATATACCACAGCTTGTTAATCCATTCCTGGGTTGGTGGGCATTTAGGCTGTTTCCACATTTTGGTGATTGTAAATTGAGCTGCAATAAACAGTCTAGTACAAGTGTCCTTATGATAAAAGGATTTTTTTTCCTTCTGGGTAGATGCCCAGTAATGGGATTGCAGGATCAAATGGGAGGTCTACGGGATCTATAGAGAACTCAAATTAATCCACATGAAAAAAGCCAACAATCCCATATAGCAATGGGCAAGAGACATGAATAGAACTTTCTCTAAAGATGACAGACGAATGGCTAACAAACACATGAAAAAATGTTCATCATCTCTATATATTAGAGAAATGCAAATCAAAACAACCCTGAGATATCATCTAACCCCAGTGAGAATGGCCCACATCACAAAATCTCAAAAGTGCAGATGCTGGCGTGGATGTGGAGAGAAGGGAACACTTTTACACTGCTGGTGGGACTGCAAACTAGTACAACCTTTCTGGAAGGAAGTATGGAGAAGACTCCATTAATTCTTATTCCCAGACTGATGGTATCTGACATAGATTCTGACCTCCATGTACCTAATTCCAATCTCAACTCTGCCTCTACCCCTGGAATCTCAGGCATGCTATTTAAATTTTCTGAGCCATTAATTTTTCACATGTAAATGGAAACTATCACAGCACCAACCTTATGGGCCTTCTGTGTACAGGTTGGGTACTGATGCATGTATGGCCCTTTGTATGTGGCACATTTAAGTACTACTCTTGAGTGGTGATTCTCAAAGCTTGGTCATGGACTAGGAGCATCAGCATCATGGCAAACCTGTGAGAAGTGAAAACTCTTAGGCCTCACCTTAATCATCCTGAATCAGAAACTACGGAAGGGGTAACCAGTAATCTAGTTTTAAGGAGGTGTCCTTATAATTCTGGTGCACATTCAAGTTTGAGAACCACTGCTCTGAAATTTTGAGTAACTTTATAGTGTGGATGTTCTGGAGACATTACCAATATCAGAATATTTTGTTCTATGGTCTCCACAAACTGGCAAAATGTCTCAGAAAGTTTAATTGTTTGGTATTAAAACTCTATCTCGCAGGCTACTCTGGTACCTTTGCCAGATCACATTTTGGCAATGCGACAGCAGCTCTCTGTGACGATGGAAATGCTATCTGTCCAATAGGGAAGCCATTAGCTACATTTGACTACAGAGCATTTGAAATGTGGTTAGTGCAAATGAGTAACAATGTTTTATTTAATTTTAATTAAGGTCACTAGTGGCTAACTTATTGGATAGTGCAGTTTAGAGAATCAAACAATGATGGTTCTAGGAAATTACAACTTTTGTTTGATGAAAGAGGGAACAACAGTAAGAAACTAACTTTTAACTTCTTGCTTGATCCTGTATATGGGGGTGGGAGATGCTGGGAAGGGAGCATGAAGCAGAAGCAGATTTGAATTTACATAGACTTAGCCTTGAATCTGCCATAACAGTAGCTGTTAAGTTACTCAACCTAAGACTCAGAAATTACTTGTGAAATGGTGAGCATCCTACCTACTTCTGAAGAAGAATTCATTTCACCAAAGAACATAGGTAAGAATATCTGGTAGAGCTAGACAGACAGTGAGTACTCTTGAAATACTAGCCATTCCACTTCCAGGAACTTACAATTTACTTAGGGAGAGAAATTAAGTTAAATATCAGGAAAAGAATTCAAGGCAATTATCAGAGAAATGTCAGTAGTACACAGTAAAAGAAGTGAATGAATTATAGTTGTGACGAGAGTTCTGAGGAAGAGGATTGTGGCATGCCACCTAACCAGGGGTTGGGGATAACATAACATGTTCAACAGAGAAGTGGGGATGGAGTTGAACATGGAAAGATGCACAGGATTTGGATAGATAGCAAGAGAGCAGGCAGGTTCAATCAGGTGAGAGGCTTAAACAAATGCAGGAGAATAAAAAATAAGGCAGACTGGGACATCAAAGAAATCAGTCTGGTTAGACCAAAGAATTTAAGAAATGAGGCAAAGAGGGTAAGATTAGGAAGGTAGGTTCAGGGCACACTCTGAAGGATTGGAATGTCCACAAGGAAAGGCAGTACATTCTTGCAGATGACAGCTGAGGTGCTAAATACAGAAACAGCCTTGCATTTAAATCCTATTTTATTTGCTCTGGAAAAATCTTGGAAAGATGCCCAGCTTTAGTGTCCTTATCTGTAAAATGGGGATAAAGGCAACAGTAGTCACCCCACACAGTTGTTGTGAAAACTAAAAAGATGTATATGTACAGGCCACTACTGGCACCTAGTAAGTACCCAGTAAATGGCAGCTATTATTATTGAGGAGTTTAGACTTTCTCTTCTTTACTAGAGAAGAAAGGAGTAAACATGTGGCTGGCATGCGGGGCCAAGTTTCAACTTCTGTACTCCCCTGCCTTTTAAAAAAAATTTCATCAGATTAATACAAGGGTACAAACGATTAGCCCTAGCCCTCCTTCTGACATGGCAACACCTCAACAACTCCGAGTTGGCTGTTGAAACTCACACCGAGGAAGTCAGCCATCTGTATTAGTAGCTGCAAGAACAGCCCCTACCCTAACAACCACATCCCAGGCAGTAACATTCCAATGTGCCATCACTGATACCTCACAGGTTAGCACTTGCAAATAACTGAAAGAGCACCTTTACCTCTTTTCTCTGGAGATGGGAGTTAGGGAAAGAAGCTAAAGATGCAATGAGATGTAGGGAGGAAAAGTACTTTAAACCTCAGATGCCCCTGGAGAGAAACATAATCTATTACTTTATAGCAAATAAACATAATATCTATATTCTGAGGTTGAATTCAAACCCAAATAACACTTTCTGGCTAAAACACATATCAGAGAGTTCTTAGAAGCAAATGGGCTAAAGGCGAGATGGGAGTCATAGTTCAGACACTTTTGCGGAAAGTGCCCCACCTGTCTCCTGGAGACCAGCATTGTCTCATCCTGCAGATTATAGTAGTGATCTGCTGTGGGAGCCAGGGAGGCAAAGGGGAACACAACAGTTAACATTATTTTACCTAAAACAATAAGGTCTGCCTAGTCAACTTGGGGAAGTATAGGTTATATAGGTTTAATTTCTGTAAGACTTCTTAATATGGCTTAATATGGCAATGAGTATCCATAAGTATCAAAACAGCCTTTGTAAAGTCATCTAGCTTAATCTTTAAAATCTACAGCACCCCTGAAAGGAAGCCCTTTGGCTTCTACTTCAAAACTTCAGAGATGAAGCAGTCACTCCTCACATTTTGTACAAAAAAGAGACTCAAAAATCTTAAATGTAGGTTCTATAAATTCCCCCAGGATTAAGCCACAAACCATACTCAGGTAAAAGTCATGCATATATCTACAGGAAATGACTAGAGTTTGCAGGGAATTGCTACCCATCACTTTCTCACTCAACCCCACTGGTCCACAACACACCCAGGCCTGAACCTTCTGCCAAGTCAGAAAATAGCTCAACATCACTGCTGGGAACACTCATATAGCAATAATTGAAGTTGGCTCTTACCTGGGGGCTGTGCCTCTGGACACTGAACTGGGGGTTGCCTGTGAAATGGTCACAATGTCTTCATCCCCTCCGTCCTCATAAAAGCTTGCTAGTGCAATCTGAAACAGAGAGGTAGTACTTTGGGTCCCTTAAACAGGTCTTCACCTAACACATATCTCCTTTGAGCATGAAGGAATAAAAATATGACTCATACTTAAATAACTAGGGGCCACAGCAAATCAGACCAACAGGTAACAGCCTATTAGTCTTCACTTAGGGGAAATGAAGGAAGGTTGGGGTGCAAGACACTCCTCCTTCCCATCTTATGAAGAAATGTGATCTCATAAAAGCAGCACACATTTATTGAGTGCTTATTTATGTGCCAGGTTGTTTGGAGCACTGTACATGTGTTAATTCATTTAGTCCTCATTGACTCTGCCATTAGTACTGTTATCATCTCATTTTACAGTTGATACAGAAGAACTAAGAAGTTAAATTGTCCAAGGCTATACAGTTGGAACTAGGTTTGATCCCAGGCAGTCTGCTCAGGTTCTCACTCTTAAACTTTTCCATTATAGCTAGGATTCAGAGCTGTGAAGTCAGTCCAGGTTGCAACTCTTCCTTTCTTTCTGCGCCCTTTTCCTAATCTGTGAAATGGGAACACACATCCCACCAGCCCTGCACACTGGTTGTGATGATCCATTAAGATTTATGAACACTCATGTCTTAGGTCTATACATGCAGAAGGAATATGGGAGTCCTTTGGCCATCTGTCACTGTACATCTCTCTTACCTAAGCATACAATTGCGATCACTTACTTAGAGCACCGAGGTCATAAGATGAAATGGACCCAGCTCATATCCTCAAGGTCATCAGCCTTATAAGAGGCAGTGAGCTGTCATGGGACATAACCACATGGCAAGGAGGCAGTGTGCTGTCCCAGGACATGCTGGCATTCAGGGAGCCTACATTTAAGTCCTGGTCCTGCTAGGCAACTCACATCACATGCACAAGCCTCAGTTTTCCCATCTATACTACGAAAATGAGATAGATGACCTGTTGATCATAATACTGTGTTTTTACGTCTTTCAGGCAGAAAACTTTTCTGTTTGTTTCTGTCCAGAGTTTCACACTGTGTCTGCACAAGTGTGATGCTTATACTAACTCTCCTATGTTTGAGAAGCAATTTACATTTGGCAGCAGACCCAGTCAAATCCCAATCCCGATACTTACTGGTTGTGTGACCCTGGCACATTTCTTGCTCTCTGAGCTTCCAATTCCTCATCCATAGAATGGGACTAATCTCTACCTCACAGTGTTGCCAGGATGGTGGCAAGAGCTTGGATTCTGTTTGCTTAGAATCAGACAGAACTGAGTTCTTAATCCTATCTCTTCTGCTTGGTAGTTAATGAGGCCTTCAGCAAGTTACTCAACTTTCCCAAATCTCAGCTGCAGAATGCTAAGGTTAATGACATAAGACCTAAAGCAGTTAGGCATTAACTTCCCTTCTTCCCTTTGCCAGCCCCTGTATGTAAAGCAGTTAGAACAGTGCCTGGCTCATGGTAGGTACTCAATAAAAGTCGTCATCATCACCATCATCATCTACTTAAGACGTAGGCTTGCCAAGAACATTTATGCAATTCTTCCTGCAGTTAATTATGGAGTGCTTTTATGTGCCAGGTACTGTTCTAGGGCAGGCTGTGGGGACTGATCACGCTACCAAAATCCCTGCCTTGCAAAGCTTATTTTAAGTCTTCTTAACCAATCAGCAAACATTTAGTGAATACTTAGCACATGACATGAACTAGAAAGCAATTTCCATGAGAATCCCATCTTACTGATAAACTAAGAGAGGTAACCTTGTGCCACCAAACCAGAGGGAGTTTCTCCGAGTAATCAGGTAGGAGGAGGGGGCGTGGGCCAACTCCGGCCCCTGCTCTTTTTTCCTCTGGTGTCGGACTTGGGAAATGGAAATGATCAACCACTAGGTCCCGAGCTCTACCTTGTTCAAGAGCCACTCATTCGGGACAGCCCGGCTTCCAGAAGAAGCTGTGCGCGGCAGCCACGCCCCCAGACAGCCCAGCTCCACGCCGGCTGCGGCAGTGCCCGGTCTTGCCAACGCCGAGCGGGCGAGACAGGGAGAAAGCGAGGCGCGGCAAAGGAGGCTAGGGCCATCCCGCGCTCCCCAGCTCCCAAGCCGAACGGGCGACGCGTGACAAGCGGACCCGGGACCATGAGGCCTGGGTCGGGCCGCGGCCGGGCGGGGATGACTGTGCGCTTCGGCCACCGCGGGCTCAGTCTGCTGCTAGGCGCCCGCGCCCCGCAGCCCCCTGTCCACCCGATACAACCAGCGTCGCGGCGCTACCTGCAGGTCCCAGCCGGCCGACTCGAGGAAGAAGCGGGCCCGGTCCTCCTCGGCGTCTGTCACAGCCACGAACTCCCTCAGCGCCTCCTGTCGCTCCGCCGCCATCTTCGCTCTGTGCGCTTCCAAAACCACTCCGGTCGCCCTCGCACAGCCGCAGCCCTGCTCTGGAGTTCCGCTTGCCTGTCAGTCCGGCCCAGCCGAAGGAAGCCCGACCGCAGGCCCCGCCCCGCGCGGTGCCTTACGCAAAGCCCTCCGTGCGGGAAACCCCGCCGCTCCGCGCCCTCTGGAGGCCGCAGCACAGACCGCAGCCTAACCTCTCCCGAGCGGAGAGGCGTGGTGAGTCTTACACCTGCCTAAAGGAGTCAGAGTCGCAATTATTCCCTGACTCATCCCCTCATTTCATTAACTTATTCATTCGATCATTCACCTACTTGTTCAAACATTTACTGAGAGCTTCAATGCCTTGATGCTCTTCCAAGGCTGTGGCTATGGCAGCTTACATTATAAGGGGGCGGCGGGGGCTGGGGGCGAGAGACCGCGAACCGGACACTCCTGCACGCAGTTTTTCCGGGGATCTCCATCTCACTCCGAATAGAAGACAGTCTCACGTCCTGCAAGGCCCATGTGAAATGGGCCTTGTGCACCAGCTCATCACTAGCTTCCTCTGCTCCAGGCACCTTGCCTTGCTTGCTGGGATGTGCCGGGTCTACATTAGCCTCAGGCTGTTGCTTTTGCTGTTCCCTTTGTCTGGAACACATTCCCTTCACTGGCCGCTCAGCATTCTTCAGGTCTCCGCTCCAGGGGCACCTTCTCAGACACAATCTGGTCTTTTAGGATTTGCTCTTGCCTCCTGCCTGGGATACTTCCCTTCTTCCGTTTGTCAGCCCCTGCTCATTCGTCGGGTCTCAGTTTAGGTGTCCCAAGGTCCCGAGGCTCAGTCAGGACCCCTCTTAATAAAGTTATGAACCACATAAAGTCCAACCTTCCCTCAAATGACACAGTAGTTGCTTTCCTGGAAAATTTTGTGTATATTAAAACCATGCAAAAACTACTATAAGTGTATTTGAAAAATGAGTCATGGTTTAGGTTTGGGTTATTAGGAGCAGCCGCAGTAGGTTCTGGCAGGACGTGGGAAAGGAGAGGCTGTTCTTTGTGGTGCAAGACTGTCTTTTCCGTTGCAAGGCCGCCCAGCACCAGATCTGGTGCTCAGTTCCTGGCCCTATCATTCATTTATGTTCAACCTAAAATGTCTCCAAACTTTCCAGAAAGTCCAGGAGGCTGGAGGCTCACTCTGGATTATGCTAACGCTTGGTAGACAGAAAGGTCTTTGTACCCTAGAAACTGAAAACAGTTTACCCCAACTTAAAGATCTAGGAGTGGCTGGCTCCTGAAGATTCAGCTCCTTGGCTGATATTATTTTTAAACCTCATTGGCGCCCTTTCTTCACTTTTGTGCCACTGGGTAAAGCCCTTTGTAAGGCTAAGGGATCCCTGGCCCCTTCTCCAAAGGCCTGGGGGGCATCCTTCTCCATAACACTAACTGGTAGCACTTTTTTTTTTTTTCAGAGATAGAGTCTCACTTTGTTGCCCTCTGTAGAGTCCAATGGTGTCACAGCTCACAGCAATCTCCAGCTCTTGGGTTTAGGCAATTCTCTTGCCTCAGCCTCCCCAGTAGCTGGGACTACAGGCGCCTGCCACGACGCCTGGCTATTTTTTTGTTGCAGTTTGGTTGGGGCTGGGTTTGAACCAGCCACCCTTGGTATATGGGGCCAGTGCCCTACTCACTGAGCCGCAGGTGCCACCCTGATAGCACTTTTTAGGTCCCAGACACTCTAAAAATAGCCTTAAATACAAAAACTCATTCATCCTCAAGAAAATCCTGTGAAGTATTATCATTTCCATTTACAGATGGAGAAATCTAAACTCCTAAATGAGTTTGAACCTGGATTCTGCACAGCTCCTGAGACTATGCTCCTAACCACTGCTCCACCCTGTCTCTCCTTGCCCTGTGGCACTGTGCTGGTCAATTCCTATGTCTAGTTTCTGGAGGTGGCTCCAGCTTAACTGACTGGAGGAATTTAGGGCAGCAATTTGACTAGAAGAGGATGTGAGGGCATGAACTTGAAACTACATTTATATAACACCTATCTAAGTGTTCCTAACAAAACTGGGGAGAGGAGGCAGTGCTGAAGATCCAGCTCTAGCTATATTGGCCTACTTCCAACCACAGTCGCCAGCTTCCAGCCCTACCCTCCCATCCCTAGCCCCATCCCCAAGTTGCACTATCACTACCACCTCCAGCCTCACCCCTACTTTGCAGACGCTCCACCACCACCTCCTGACTCACCCAGCCCCACTTTCATCTCTAACCCCACGCCCAATACCACATGCACCCTACCCTCCAAGGCCCACCTCCACCCCAGGTTTTATCCTAAGCCCCCTCCAGCCTCATCCTCACCTTTTTTTTCACACTAGCCTCACACCCAGACCCTCCCTTCTGTCCCAGCCTCCACCATCTTTAGCTCCACCCCAGCTTCCATTAGTATGTCCTCTGCTGTCTCCTCACTGGTGGTGACTTCACTGTGGGCAGGAGCTGTGTGTCTCCTGCGATTTCCCTCTCCAACCCTCTAAGCACTAGACCCCTTATAGCTTAGTGGCCCAGGGAGTACTGCTAGGTGGAGCAAACTACATTCCTTAACTGTTGTTCAAGCCTTCCAGCACCTCTCAACCTTCCTGTTACCACTGCCTCAGCAAATTTGGGACTATTACTCTCATTTTTCACAGCTTTTCCAAATCCACTAATGATAATGATAAAGTAATAGTATCGCCAACCTGTGTATGGAAAGCTGCTAAGCTACATTAGTTAGCAGTGAGACCCATTAAAACCACAATGACATGTCCTCTTTCCCTATCCAACACCAACTAGTAAAAATTTTCACAACTCGGGATGTAGGAAGTCTTGGCATGGGCACGAGGCAGTCGTAATTGTCCTGCATCTGGTGGGAGTGTGTTGGATCAATGGCCTTGGAACACGATTTGGCAAACCTAGTGGAGCTGAAGAGGCATAGATCCTATATAACTCTCCAATTCTTCCTATGGTTGTATACAGTGGGGGAACTCTTGCACGCATGCACCAGGAAACACAAGGAAACTGTCTCTGTTGCAATGAGAAACTGGAACACGGATGTCTCCATCCATCAGTGGACATCACAGATGTAATATACAACAGAGTACTGTATAGCTGTGAAGATGAATGAATTAGAGCTGCAGGCAACTTTATCCACTGCATAAACCTCAAATGGTAAGCTAAAAAGCAAGGTTGAGAACTATCTCTGTAGCAAGTGCCATTCTGCAGTGCCATCTGCATAGAGTTGAGGAACATGTAATTCCATGTGCGAGCAGGCCTGGGATCCCCTGCCTCCCCCACCTGTTGACAGACAGCTGCAATCAGAGCTTGTGTCTCTGGAGGAGGAAAGACTCTTCTTGTCCAGGCCTGGTGCCTCCTTTTACCTTGGGGTGAACCCCTGGGGTTCAGTGTTGGGACATGGTAAAAGGAAATGCCAGGCCTGGGCAAGAAGGCGTGACCATCCTTGGGTTGTCAGGACATAGCAGGCCCCTATTGAATGGTATCTGCCTTTCCTCTTCCTCCAACTCTAGGTTTTATCTGAGGAACAGCTAGAGGCTCTTCCTGAAGAGAGTGATGTGAACAGACACATCTCTTGCTGCCATGGAGGCTGGGCCCGGGGCAACCTTAGTGCAGGCTCCTTGTACAGAGGTTGAGGTTGGGGCAGCAACCGTGGGAGGGAAAAGGAAGAGATAAAGGGCCACAGGAAGGAGAAAAATAGGAGGGAAGGGAGAGAAATAGATGCTTCTATTCAGGGAGGCTGGAGTGCCGTCACTCACTTTCCTTGGTTCAGATCCAGAGGCCCAACCAGGACTCTTGAGAATGCGCTGCAGCCCTTAATAGGGGCTGTGGCCTCCCTGTGGCCTGCTCTCTTCTCTGTCTTTGGTGGGTCATCCTGTCTGTGCAGTTTTCCAGGCTCCAAAGGAGTAGAGGGGCTGGACTAAGGAACTGTCTCCCTTTCATTTCCCACCCTTTCAACCTGAAGACAGCAGGTGCTCCTGAATGCCCACCAAGGCCCTGAATTATTCACCTTTAGTTTGTGTACAACCACAAGGAGAATTGGAGGGTTATATAGAATTTGTGCCTTTTCAGCTCTACTAGGTTTGCCAAATCGTGTTCCAATGCCATTGAACCAACACACACACTTTCACTTCTTTTGGAGCCACTCTCCCCTCCCCCACTACTGCCATGTCTCTATAAATCATTTTACTAAACCAGGGCCAGCAGGGGTCCTCAAACTTCCGCCGGCGGGCCACATGAGGCAGTGTGATTGTATTTGTTCCCGTTTTGTTTTTTTTACTTCAAAATAAGATATGTGCAGCGTGCATAGGAATTTGTTCATAGTTTTTTTCTTAAACTGTAGTCCTGCCCTCCAACAGTCTGAGGGACAGTGAATAGGCCCCCTGTTTAAAAAGTTGGAGGACCTAGCCGGGCGTTGTGGCGGGCGCCTGTAGTCCCAGCTACTCGGGAGGCTGAGGCAGGAGAATCGCCTAAGCCCAGGAGTTGGAGGTTGCTGTGAGCTGTGTGAGGCCACGGCACTCTACCGAGGGCCATAAAGTGAAACTCTGTCTCTACAAAAGAAAAAAAAAAAGGTTGGAGGACCCCTGCTAGGGTTTTCCAATGGAATCTGAGCTGAGTAGGGCCCTCTGGTGGCTGAAGACACAAGTGGCCAGGTCCTGTGAAACGCCACACTCCCTGCCATGTGGAGAATGGCGACTGCTGTTTATAAACTTAACTGCATAATGACCGCATGCCTGCATCCTATAATGGTAACAGTTACCTAGTGCTTCCCATGCACCAGGGGCAGGCAGTTCTTCACAGGCACCAATGCGTTTCACCGCCAAAACTACCTAATAAGGGTGGTACTAATATTATTGCCCGTTAACAGATAAGGAAACTCACCTAAGGATAATGAGGAGAACTGGAATTGAACCTGTGTAGCCAGGTTTTCAAGACAAAGAACTCCAGCACGACTCTGCACATCCCCTCAGATGTTTACTGGGGTCTAACATGCGCTAAGTATTCTGCTTGGCGTTTGTTGTTTCCATGCTGTGGCAAGCTCGCTTCTGCCTCAGAGCCTTTGCACTGGCTGTTCCTTGTGCTTGTTCAGCTTTTCTGGGATATCAGCAGAGTCCCCTCCCTCCCTTCCTTCAGGTCTCAGCTCAAATTTCTCTTTATCCATGAAGATTCTTCTGACCCAGCCCTAAATAAAATACTGTCACCTCCCCCTTGCCCTGGTGCCTTGTCCCTCTCATCCTGCGTCATGATGCCCTCATGCTCACTCCCGTGCAACCTTTTACTCGTCACGTCTGCCTGCTCATTGTTTGTCTTCTCTCTGGAGGAGGTGAGCTCCGAGAGAGCAGACTTTTCTGTTTCATTCACGGCACACTGATTTGTGCCTTGAACCGTTTTGGGGTGACTGAATGAATGGAAAGTTAGGTTTCTACCCTTAGGGAGCTCAAATTCTAGTGGGGACAAGTAACACCTATCAAGGAAACACACACCTTTTTTTTTTTTTCAGGAGCAGTAAATGCCCTGAAGACAGCTGAAGTGGTGCAGGGGAGTGATGGAGGCGCCAGTATGAATTGAGTGGTCCAGAGAGGCCTCTGGAAGGAAGGGCTGAGTGGACACTTGAATGACTTAGGGATCTTGGTATGGTTAAGACCGGGTGGGCACTGGAACAAAGTGAGCTTAAGGGGTGGCGGGAGAGAGGTCTGAGGGGATGGCAGGGACTGGTGCACACAGCAACTGCGGAGTAGGGGGTTTGCAGGGGTTGGGGAGATCGGGACCCACCTGCAGTTATCTGGAGGCCCAGCTCCATGCTCCTGCTGTTTTAACTTCCTGTGGCTGCTGCAACAAAAGACCACAAATTTAACTTAAAACAACACAACTTCATCCTCTCCTAGTTTTGGAGGCCTAAAGTCTGAAATCAAGATGTTGGCAGGGCCACACTCCCTCAAGGGTCTATGAGGGAGAATCCACTGTTTCTTCCAGCCTCCAGGGGCTATTGGTGTTCCTGAGCTTCTGGTCACGGCACTCCAGTCTCTGCCTTTGTGATGAAGTCGCTTTCTCCTCTTCCCCCACATCAACTCTCTCTCTGTCTCTCTTTTATAAGGACACTTGTGATTTCTTTTGGGGCCCATCTGGAACATCCAGGAAAACCTCCCCATCTCAAAGTTCTAAATTTAATCACACCTGCTGAGTCCTTTTTTTGTTTTTTTCCATATAAGGTAACATTCACAGGTCCTAAAGACTAAAACGTGGATATCTTTGGTGATGAGGGGGCATGTCTGGTAATTCAATGATTTATTTAATTCTCAGACTAAATTAATCTCTTCTTTGGCTTGGTTCACACTGTTTGTTTGTTATAAAACATTCAGATTAATCCATGTTCCACCACTGTAGGTGCTAATAAATGTCTACCTGGAAAGAGAAAAGGAAATTCGCATGTATACATGTATACAGCCCACAGCACGTGTTAGGCTCCCAGTACATGTGGAATTGGATTGGTTCTTACACAATGCAGAGAAATCCTCAATGTTGCCTGAGGTGAAGTGACTGATCAGTCACTAAGGACACCCAGGGAGGAAGCAGAGGCCTCGGGATTAGAAGTCAAGCATATCTGACTCCCCGGCACCCCAACTTTCCCCTACATCGGGGCTTTTCAACCTCTGCACTACCGACACTTTGCATCATATCATTCTTTGTTGTAGGGTGACAACGAAAATGTTTGGCAGCACCTAGCCTCTACCCACTAGATGGTGGTAGCACCACCAAAACTGTGACAACCAAAAATGTCTCTAACATTGGCAGAAGTCCCATCTGGGGCAAAATGACTCTTTTTGAGAACTAGTGCTCTACATTAATGCTCCCCTAGTGGGGGTGATGGTGGGAAAAGGCGCTGGAAATTAAACTCAGGTGTTCTACATAGCAAGTTGGACGCTGCCTGTATTATGTCACTGTGGTGAAGATTATTGGTTATTCCCAATTATCTACCCTCCAGCTCAGCAGGGCACATTGCTGCCAGGATAAAGATTACATTTCCTGCCTTTTTTTGCAGTTAAATGTGACCCTGAGACCTCATTCCAGTCAATTAAAGGTAGGTGAGGTGGTCGAATTCCTGCCTACGCCCTTTAAGGGGAGGATGGTGCTGCCCGCCCTTGCCTTCTTCCCCGGTCCAGCTGCTTGGATTGTAGAACTGGGAACAACAAGATCAAGGAATCCCAGGCCTCAAAACCAGGCAGCCCCAGTATTGCCTGTCCTGATCGTGGCTGGATATTACCAGAGAAGTCAAGTTTCTTCTGGCTTAAGCCACTGTTATTTAAAAGCTTTGTTGTCGTTGCCAGACCTGCATTCTAACTCTTAGACTCATCCAACCAGCCAGGAGGGAAGAAAAGAAGGTGGGAAGAGGGCAGAGAAGAGTGTAAATAGAGGTGCATAGGTGGGCAGGCTGGACCAGCTCACAGATGCCCAGGGACACCTTCTGGGAAGCAGCCTCTGAGTGGGATATTTGAAGGACAGGAAAGATGTGCAGAGGTGGAGAAAAAGGGACAGCCCTACAGAAGAGGCTGCAGCAGGGACAAGGGTATAGACGAGAGACCAGAGCCAGAGCCAGAACCAGAAGGGCAAAGAGGGCTTGAACAGGCTGAGAGCAGACAGGAAACACATCGGAGGGAGCCCAGTGCCAAGAGGAGAATCTCACCAGGTAAACCCAAACCCATGTGGGGATCTAGGAATTTGTCATGAGGCCCAGGAAGCATCCAGAGCCTGAGAAATAGTCGAAGATGTCTGGCTTCTTTCAGAGGGTCCATGCTGAGGCTGACCCTCACCCTTGTCCTTTGCCCTGTGCTAAGATGTGCACAGCTCTGCTGGGCCTGGGGTCTTCAAGTCTTCCTGCTCAGGGTTCCTCCGGCAGACAGTCACAGCCAGTAGGAGTGCAGCCAAGGTCACCATCTTCAGCCCTAGAACCACAGGTGCCAGCACAGACAGGAGGCCTGGGGGACACGGGAGAGCTCAGGCAGGACCTCTGGTGAGTGCCCCATGGCTCATACTTCAGTACCTGTGGGTGAGCCTGGGTCCAGCTGCTGTAACCTCTGCAGCCTTATATTTTCTGCCTTGGGAGAGGAGAACAAAGACTATCCCTCCATCTGGGCCAAAGGAAGCCTTGCCCCATATCCTGTCTGCACCTGTGATAATCTCAACAGCATCCCTAACCTCTGATAATAATAGAAAACAGCTTCCATGTATTAATTACTCAGCTCCTCTGTCTCAGACTTGGAGTCAAGCTCTTCCTAATTGCCTAATGTAATCCTCACACTAACCCCACAATGTATGATAGTGATCCAATTTTTATAGATGAGGACACAGACTCATAATGGGGGTGGCCCAGTGATGGGCTCCAGCTGACCTGGCTTCCATGAATGGCAGGAACAGGGCTGAGCCTCAGGAAGACTAATCTGACCCTCTTGACAAGCTCCTGCCAGTTACTGAGTGGCCCCAGGTGTTACCAGGTGATGTGCCAGGCACAGTTCTGGACAGTTGGCACGTATGATCTCACTGGATTCATGTCAACCCCAGGAGGCTCTCTGATTCACACTCCCCACCCCTGCACCAGTTCATAGAGTCAGACACCAGAGATTCAAGGAGTGAGGCGTCCGGCACCTGATCACATGGCTAGAAAGGGGCTCTGTCCAAGAGGCTTGGCTACAAAGCCATGTTCTTTGGCACTGTTGTTCATGGCTTCAGTGTGTCCTTACACTCTGAATCATGGGGAGCTCATTACCTTTCAACTAAAACCACCCGCTGATCATTGAGATGGTGCCAGCTGTTAGGAAGTCCTTTCTTGATTGAACTGTTCCAAGTCCCACTGTTGGGATGGAGCCCTGGGAACTTTCATGGTGGCAGGTGAGCCCCAGAAGTCTGGAACTGCTCCTTTCTTATGACCAAGCCATCCATGCACTACCACCCCCACCCCCCCTTGCCTGTGGGAAACTTATTAACTCCATTGAGATAGGTATACTCACCTGTTGGAAACATCCTGGCCACATGTTCATCAGAGAATTCTGCCTCTTGGGAAGTGGTGGGTTTTGCTGCAAAGGAGAGAAGCTTTCTCACACTTCCTCTCACTGTTCTCTTCTGGCACTTCCTGAGCTCCTGTGCCAGGAGCTATGGCCACTGAAATGCGTCTGCCAGTTTCTCCCTAGAAGTTAAACCCTGCATTTATGGTGGATGAGCATCTCTGGGGTAGGAACAATGTCTGATTCATTGCAGTGTCTTCAGCACCTAGTACAGTACAGGATACTCAACAAACATGCAATAGATATTTGTTGAATTATTAATGTTCTACTCAAAATTCCATAGAGCCCAGAATGGGAAGAAATTAACTCTACCTTGGAAGAAGAGAAAGTTTCAAAGAGGAGGGGCCCTTTGTGCTGGGCCTTGAAGGATGAGTAGGAGTTCTCAGAGAAAAGGAGAAAGCATTTCAGGTAAGGGAACAGCTTATGTAAAGACATGGAGGCTGAGAAGAGCTGGCTTGTTTGAAACATGGTGAAAAGTTCCTGTGACCCATCTGCTCCTGTCCCCTGATACCTCCTGGATCACCTGTCTTACCTTTCACTCTCAGCATGGTGCCCTGTCCAGAAAGGTATTGTCTGTTGAGTTTCCTGTGAAACTTTACACAGTAATAGGTGCCAGCATCCTTAGTGGAGATGTCTGGCAGAAGAATGCTGAAGTCATTGTTGGAGGCCCGCACTGCTGTCACGTTCGAGTAGGAGATGCCTCCAAAGTTGTAAATGGCCTCCCGGCTCAGACCAGTCCCCAGAAACCACCTAATGGATCCAGAGGGACCATTTCCAAACACTGTGCAGTTCAGGAAGACAGTATCTCCAGTGGTCACCAACACCATCTCCTGGGGCTGGATGATCCAGAGGTCAGGCTCAGGGTCCTCGGCTCCTGAAGCCAAAGAGAGGGTCCTTGTTGGATTCCTTCTCTTCCTTCATTGCCCGTTCACTCTCTCCCTCATATCTTCCCTCCCTTCCCCCTTTCTCAATTGCTTCACTCCACCACTCCCTCTTGCTTTCTTTCCTTAATCACTAGTTGGTTCATTCAGTAAAGAAGTTCTGAGTATTTACTATGTACTGATGCTAGGACTGGGGAAAATGAAATCTCCATAAGACAGGCAAATGCTCTGCCCTGAAACCATTGTCAGTCTGGTGGTGCAGCTGGAGATCCAGAAGACTGCAGTACTACAGAGGAGGCATCATCACAGCTTGGAAAGAGCTGGGAAGCCTTCCTGAAATGCTGGCATCAAATTAAAATAAACCTCTCCCCCACCCCGACACTCCACATCACCATTTTACAGGGTGGTTCATAAGCATCTGCTCTTCTATTTAACCACCTGATCGACCCTTGAAGTACAAATTTTGTTGTCTATTTTACAAGCTAAACACTTAAGCCGCAGTGGCTGATTTAAGAACACACTGCTATTGAATGACAGGCCCAGGGTTTGGATATCCAGGTCACCCTGGTGGACTTACAAAAAGCCATGACTAATTACTTAGGGACTGACTTGTCTCCAGGTCTTGACTCCACTCCAGTGATGTGGTACATCCACACTGTCCTCGAGGTCTTATGGTAGAAGAGTACTCTTCCTTGTCCCTTGATTGGAGCTGAGTCACGTGACTTTTTTAGCCAATGGGCTGTTAGCAGACATGTGTGCAGAGGCTTAAGGTGTTTGGGGAGCTGAGATTGACCCTCTGGGCTTGCTTGCCCAATGGCCCTGGTACGAGACAGGAGTGAACCCACCCCGCTGCATGTAAATATGCATGTGAGATACACATACCTACCGCGGTATGCCACTGAGACCTGTGTGATACTCGATTGTGGATGAGGGCAACTGCTGCGGGAGACGTATCAGAGCGAATATATGCCCTGCAGGGCCTAATACTCACCTTTCACAAGCACCAAGGTGCCCTCATCTGCCTTCTTTTCTGAATGTTCACTCAAACCATCAAACTTCACACAGTGGTAGGTTCCAGCATGCTCCTTGGTCACATTGTGGATATAGATGGAATAATCACAGTTCAGTGGCTCTGATATCTGTTGGGTCATGGGCACCACTCCAGGGAAGAAGCCACGTTTGAAGTTATAAATTTCTTGCTCATCCTGAGAGCTCACCTTGACCCACTTTATCATGTTGTCAATGCAGGAGCCAATCACCGTGCACCTCAATAAGAGGGTCTCACCTTCTGCCACCAGCATGGGGCCCTCAGGCTGTAGCACCTGCCACTTCCCAGTGCTTTGCTCAGAAGCTCCTACGACAGAAGAAGAAAGGCCTTGCACTGGGTAGCAGGGGAGTTTTGTTAGTGAGAGGAGGGAAAGAGGGGATGAGGTGGCTGGCTGTAGAGAGAGAACAGAGCTATGTAATGGGAAACATAAATAATAAATAAAATGTAAATGTTCATGTGCTGGGCACTGCATGCATTGTCACATTGATTTTTCATAATGGTCCTCTTGATAAACATAATTATACTCATTTCATGACAGAGGAATGTTAGGTAACTTTCTCAGGATCATCTGTTAGGGGCTGACCTATGTCCCCCCAAAGCATACATTGAAGCCCTCACCCTGGTACTGCAGAATGTGACTGTACTTGGAGATAGAGTTTTTAAAGCAGTAATTAAGTTAAAATGAGGCTATTAGGTGAGTCCTAATTCAGTCTGACTTGTGTCCTGATAAGAAGAGGAAATTTGGACACAGACATGCAAGACCATGTGAGGACACAGGGTGAAGGCTGCCATCCACAAGCTAAGGAGAGAGGCCTCAGAGAAACCAGACCTGCTGATAACTTGACCTTGTACTTCTAGCTTCCAGAATTGTGAGAAAACACATTCATGTTTAATCTACCCAGTCAGTGGTACTTTGTTATGGTGGCCCAAGCAGACCCAACCAGAATGCGACAGAACCTTGCTTCAAACTCTCACAGCCTGTTTCTAGAATCCCTGCTCTTTACCCTCAAATGCCATCCTTCACAGACATACATTTGTGTTTTGTGGTGTTCAATGTGTATACCCTCCCAGCTTCTGATGAATCTTCAACAAACCACAGTCCTTGTGTCGTGAAATGGGATTATTTTAATGATAGGTTGAACTATTGAGTTGGGTCTCAGAGTGGGAACAGACAAGGGAGTTCTTTGATACCTTGGTTATGAACAGCATCACATTCACTCTTCCCAAGAACTCCATAAGGTAGGCACTGTTACTATCTCCATTTTTGAGATAAGAAAGAAAACTAATGCTCAGAGGGGCAAAGAAAGATGAGAATGAACCGTGCATTCAGTAGGAGTCACGGCCAGGACTTGAATTCAGGTGAGGTGACTTAAGATTCTGCTCAAATCAAGATCATCTGCTTTGCACCTTAAATTTCCCTATTCTCTGTGTTCCCATCAACCTTTGTGAATAACTCAGTCTGACTCCAAGATATAAGCCTGTTTCTCAGTCAGTGAGTGAGGCAGGGACAGTAAGTAGGTAGAGCAAACATTCCCTTCTAAGCAAAGAGTTATGGAAATCTAAATTCTTTTTCTGCTGTCTTCACCTGGGCCCATGTGAGGAACCTGTGTCCTGCTAGTTCATAGTTGTCACTAAGTGACACCCATGTTCAATCCTAGTGATTCTTTTTGTCTTTGATGTCACTAGTTCCAAGAAATTCAGCAGCACCTACCCCCAAACATTGTTGAGTCATAGATCTATTATTGCAAATCCTTTCTATTGTTTTTTTCACCAGCCTCAGGTAATCTCCTCACATACATGCACTGAACAGGGCTGAAAATAGTGCCTGGTCCCACCAGCCAAACTGATGAGCCTCACAATTGTCAGGGCAATGGTAGGACAACCTTCTGGGACATAAGTGGTCCATGCTGGTGCTAGGAATGGCTGTGACATGTCACGTGGGCTGGTTCCCAGACTTGCAGGTGATGTGTGTGGGTGGGTGCTGGCTGTGGTTGACCTTACTTCTGACCCCAGCAGGATTGCTCAGCTGCCATTGTTGGAGGACCAGGCTGAGTGATCCACAAGTACCTGAGTGGTGTGCTTGGGTATTTGGGGAGAGATGGGGCTTGGCCATTCCCTCAAACCCTGTGGCATATATGAGACTGGCTGTGGTAGGGCAGGGACAAGGTGATCCATAGCCATCAGTGGAATACTCAGGAAGCAGTGGAAGCAGCTGTGCTGTAGCCCTGCTCCTGGGGAGGGCAGGGTTGCTTTCCCTGGTAGCAGCTATAGGCAGCTAGCTGGGGGACACAGGCTGTGCTTGCACCTTGACCCACAGAAGTCTATAGGAGTGAAGATTTCAAGCAGTGGAATTTATCTTTGAGGCACATGAGGATGTGTGGCCACCCACTTCAGGGAGGCAGGTTTGCTGCCCCAGCTCCTGAGGCTGGGCAAGGCTGCCAAAGCAGGACATAGTTCAGTGTGGGCTGGGCTCCCAAAATGGCACTATGCTATGGTTGTTTAGGGGTTAGGGATTTGTGGGACCCAGTGGAAGTTTTCTCTGTGGAGCGATGCCTTCGTGCAGTGTCAGAGAGCTCCCTATGTTAGCTTTGGAATCCACAAAAGTGAAGGGGCTTTCTCATGGCTAAGATTGTTGGAGTCTGTGGTGGGAATGTGGACTGCTGGAGTTTTACCCTTAACCTTTCTCTATGTTAGGGAACCACTTCAGAACCACAGTTGAGCCTTGCTGAATAGCTGGTTTTAATATTATATGCAAAATGGTATGATATCACTTAAAGGTGATTGTGATAAATTAAAGATGTATATTCAGTATAAACTCTAAAGCAATCATTAAAATATAAAATAAAGACATATAACTAGTAAGATAATAATGGAGATAAATGGTATTAAAATATGTAATCAACAAGAGAAAACAGAAAAAGGGAACAAAAAACAAATAAAACAAATGGGAAGGTAATAGATTTGAACTTATATAAATAATCATTTAAAATGTAAATGGCATAAATACATAAGTAAAAATTAGTTAGATAAATATGTAAGTTAGAAGTTAGATTGTGAGGTTGGATAGAAAATTAAGACCCAACTATATGTTGCCTACCAAAAAAGCGCTTCAATGTAAAAGCACAAGTAAGTTAAAAGAAAAATGATGTGAGAAGGTATAATATACTAACACTAATCAAAAGAAAGCTGGAGTAGATATATTAATATCAGAAAAAGCGTAGTTCAGAGCAAAGACTATCTCCAGGGATAAAGGTTGTCATTTCATAATATAAAGGAGTAAATTAACCAAGAGGATAAAAAATTCTAAATATTTGCATATCTAATAACTGTTTCAAAATGATGAAGCAAACATCAACAGATGAAAAGAATAAGAACATTAAAAAACAAAAGCAAAAGTCAATAGCATTACAAGGAGAAACAGACAAATCCACAGTTATAGTCTGAGATTTCACTATTCATCTTTTAATGATTGACAGAACAAGTAGTCAGAAAATTAGAAAGAATCTAAAAATACTTAAAAGACACTATAAACCAACTTAACCTAGTTGACATTTATTGGATGCTATACAATCAAGTAAAAAGTCTCCATGAAGAGCAGGGAGGAGATAGAGGAGAGAAAGGGAATAAACAAACCTAATGGGTACTATGAACACTATTTGGGTGACAGGTACACTTATAGTCAGGACTCAAGCATTACAAAAATGATCCATGTAACCTAAAACATTTGCACTCTTTTAATATTTTTTCCAGCCCAATATTTATCAATTTTACTTGAATTTTCTAAGCACTTCAAAGATGATTACAATGTAATGTACAATTTTATTTTCGACCCTCTTACTATTTTGAAATAAAAAACTCCGTGAGTATAAAATAATTCAAGTCATGAAAAGCATATTCTCTAATGAAATAAATTAGAGTCAGCAGTGCATCTTACAAGGGTATATGTGAAACTTGGTAAATGTGGAATGTAAGTGTCTTGGCACCGTAACTGAGAGAATCCCAGGAAGGCTATGTCAACCAGTGTGATGAAAGTGTGTCAAACGGTCTGTGAAGCTAGTGAATGATGCCCCATGATCATATCAACGTACACAGCTATGATTTAATAAAAAAAAGCAAAAACAAAACAACAACAAACAAAAAAATAAATTAGAGTCAATAACAGATGTCTAGAAAAACTTCATATATTTGGAAACTATATAACATACTTCTGAATAGCATGAGTCAAAGATATAAAAGAGAAATTAATAGCCAAAGAAGTTCCCCCAAAGAACAAAGCTGGAGGCATCATACTACTTGACTTCAAAGTATATTTACATGGTTATAGTAACCAAATAGCATGGTATTGTTATAAAAACAGACATATAGGGTAATGGAAGAGTATAGAAAACACAGGAATAAATCTACACATTTACAGCCAACTGATTTTTTATTATTATTTATTTATTTATTTTATTGTTGGGGATTCATTGAGGGTACAATAAGCCAGGTTACACTGATTGCAATTGTTAGGTAAAGTCCCTCTTGCAATCATGTCTTGCCCCCATAAAGTGTGACACACACTAAGGCCCCACCCCCCTCCCTCCTTCCCTCTTTCTGCTTCCCCCTCCATAACCTTAATTGTCATTAATTGTCCTCATATCAAAATTGAGTACATAGGATTCATGCTTCTCCATTTTTGTGATGCTTTACTAAGAATAATGTCTTCCATGTCCATCCAGGTTAATACGAAGGATGTAAAGTCTCCATTTTTTTTAACAGCTGAATAGTATTCCATGGTACACATATATCACAGCTTGTTAATCCATTCCTGGGTTGGTGGGCATTTAGGCTGTTTCCACATTTTGGCGATTGTAAATTGAGCTGCAATAAACAGTCTAGTGCAAGTGTCCTTATGATAAAAGGATTTTTTTCCTTCTGGGTAGATGCCCAGTAATGGGATTGCAGGATCAAATGGGAGGTCTAGCTTGAGTGCTTTGAGGTTTCTCCATACTTCCTTCCAAAAAGGTTGTACTAGTTTGCAGTCCCACCAGCAGTGTAAAAGTGTTCCCTTCTCTCCACATCCACGCCAGCATCTGCAGTTTTGAGATTTTGTGATGTGGGCCATTCTCAATGGGGTTAGATGATATCTCAGGGTTGTTTTGATTTGCATTTCTCTAATATATAGAGATGATGAACATTTTTTCATGTGTTTGTTAGCCATTCGTCTGTCGTCTTTAGAGAAAGTTCTATTCATGTCTCTTGCCCATTGATATATGGGATTGTTGGCTTTTTTCATGTGGATTAATTTGAGTTCTCTATAGATCCTAGTTATCAAGCTTTTGTCTGATTGAAAATATGCAAATATCCTTTCCCATTGTGTAGGTTGTCTCTTTGCTTTGGTTGTTGTCTCCTTAGCTGTACAGAAGCTTTTCAGTTTAATGAAGTCCCATTTGTTTATTTTTGTTGTTGTTGCAATTGCCATGGCAGTCTTCTTCATGAAGTCTTTCCCCAGGCCAATATCTTCCAGTGTTTTTCCTATGCTTTCTTGGAGGATTTTTATTGTTTCCTGCCTTAAGTTTAAGTCCTTTATCCATCTTGAATCAATTTTTGTGAGTGGGGAAAGGTGTGGGTCCAGTTTCAGTCTTTTACATGTAGACATTCAGTTCTCCCTAGGAATATACCTAACGAAGGAAATGAAGGACCTCTATAAAGAAAACTATGAAATCCTCAGAAAGGAAATAGCAGAGGATATTAACAAATGGAAGAACATACCATGCTCATGGATGGGAAGAATCAACATTGTTAAAATGTCTATACTTCCCAAAGCAATCTACCTATTCAATGCCATTCCTATCAAAATACCAACATCGTACTTTCAAGATTTGGAAAAAATGATTCTGCATTTTGTATGGAACCGGAAAAAACCCCGTATAGCTAAGGCAGTTCTTTGTAACAAAAATAAAGCTGGGGGCATCAGCATACCAGATTTTAGTCTGTACTACAAAGCCATAGTGCTCAAGACAGCATGGTACTGGCACAAAAACAGAGACATAGACACTTGGAATCGAATTGAAAACTAAGAAATGAAACTAACATGTTACAACCACCTAATCTTTGATAAACCAAACAAGAACATACCTTGGGGGAAAGACTCCCTAGCCAACTGATTTTTAAACATACATTGGGAAAGGATCACTCTCTTCAGTAAATATTCTGGGAAAACTGGATGTCCATATACAGAAGGATAAAAGTAGACCTCTATTTCTCATCATAAGCAAAAATTAACTCAAAGTGAATTAAAGACTTAACTGTAAGCTCTGAAACCATAAAACTACCAAAATAAAACAGAGGAAACACACCAGAATATTGATCTAGGCAAAGATCTTACTCTAAGAACTCAAAAGCACAGGTAACAAAAGCAAAAATAGGCAAATTGGACTATATTAAACTAAAAAGTTTCTGTAAAACAATATAATCTCCCAAGGCAACCTGCTGAATGGGAGAAAATATTTGTAAACCATTCATGAGACAAGGGACTAATATCCAGAATATACAAGGAACTCAAACAATAAAATTTTTTAAAAAACAAATAATCCCATTAAAAAATGGGCAAAGGACCTGAATAGACATTTTTTAGGGAAAAAAACATACAAATGACCAACTGGTACATGAGAAAATGCTCAACATCACTGATCATCAGGAAAATGCAAAGCAAAACTACAATGAGATATCATTTTATCTCAGTTAGAATGGCTATTACAGAAAATACATAAAAATAATAGATGCTGGTGAGGATTCAGAGAATAAGGAACTCTTATACACCACTGAAGGCAATGTAAATTAGTACAGCCATTATGGAAAACAGTATGGAGATTTCCTCCCAAACTGAAAACAGAACTGAACTACCATATAATCCAGAAATCTCACTACTAGGTATTTATCCAAAGGAAAGGAAATTAGTATATCAAAAGGATCCCATGTTTATTATAGCATTATTCACAATAGCAAAGATATGAAATCAACCTAAGCGTCCATCAGTGGATGAATGGTTAAAGAAAATGTGTTATATATACATAGCAGAGTATTATTTGGCCATAAAAGAGAATGAAATTAGTCATTTGCAGCAATGTGGATGGAACTGGAGATCATTGTGTTACGTGAAAGAAGCCAGGCACAGAAAGATACATATCATGTATTCTCCCCTGTTTGTGAGCTAAGAGAATTGATCTCATGGAGGTAGAGAATGAAATGATACTTAACCACATGTAAGATGTGAGGAAGGGGGGAAGACAGAGGCTAGTTAATGGGAACAAACGTATAGTTAGATGAGGGGAATAAGACCTCATGTTTGACAGTAGATGGGGTGACTGTAGTCAATAACAATGAATATTTCAGCAGAGCTACAAGAGAGGACTTACAGTGTTCCCAACACATAGAAATGCAAATATATAAGGCGATGGTTATCCTATATATCCTGACATAATCATTACACCTCCTATGTAATGAATTATTACATGTGCCCCATAATATATACAATTATTATGCATCAACAAAAAAGATAAAGGAGAAATTTGAAAGTATTTTGAACAGAATGAAAATGAAAACATAATATTGGCATTCGTGGGATGCCACCAAAGCAAGGGGAAATTTATAGCATTAAAAGCCTCTAATAGGAGTGGCACCCAGAGCTCAGTGGGTAGGGCACTGGCCACATACACTGAGGCTGGCCGGTTTGAACCCAGCCCTGGCTGGCTAAACAACGATGACAACTGTAACAAAAAAATAGCTGGGCCTTGTGGTGGGCCCTGTAGCCCCAGCTACTTGGGAGGCTGAGGCAATAGAATCACTAAGTCCAAGAGTTTGAGGTTGCTGTGAGCTGTGATGCCCCAGCACTCTACTGAGGGGAACATAGTGAGACTCTGTCTCAAAAAGAAAAAAAAATGCCTCTATTAGGAAAGAAGAAAAGAATTAATGAATGTTCAAGTGTCAGCCTTAAGAAGCTAGAGAAAAAGAACTAAACCCAAAGTAAGTAAAAGAAAAGAAGTTATCAAGATCTAAAAAAAAAAAAAAAAGAAAGAAAGAAGAAAAAAAATCAGTGAGAAGAAGAAAGTCTCTGAGAAGAGCACTAAATTTGGTAAGCCCTTGCTAAGCTCTTCTTTTAAGATCTTGTCTGGCTTTGGTTTCAGGGCAACAAGAAACTCAGAAAATAATAGGGAAACATGCCCTTTTCAATTTTCTTAAAGTTTTTATATAAAATTGGTATTATTTATTTCTTAAATGTATTACAATATTTACCAATGAAGCTATCTAATCTTGGAGTTTTATTTCTAACGAGATTTTTTAAAGCAGATTTAAAAATTTAATAGCTAATAGGGCTATCGAGGTCACCCATTCTTCCTGAGCAGCTTTGGAAATTTGTGTTTTTCAAGGAATTTGTGCATGTTACCTAAGTTGTCAAAAATATGTAACCTGTTCATAATAGACTCTTTTAATATGTGTATTATCTGTAGTGGTATCACCAATCTCTTTCCTCATTTAATTCTCTCTTTCTTTTCCCCCAATTCAATTTCACAAATTTCCAAAGCTGCTCAGGAAGAATGGGTGACCTTGATAGCCCTATTATCTATTAAATTTTTAAATCTGCTTTAAAAAATCTCGCTAGAAATAAAACTCCAAGATTAGATAGCTTCATTGGTAAATATTGTAATACATTTAAGAAATAAATAATACCAATTTTATATAAAAACTTTAGGAAAATTGAAAAGGGCATGTTTCCCTATTATTTTGAGTTTCTTGTTGCCCTGAAACCAAAGCCAGACAAGATCTTAAAAGAAAAAGAAAAAAAAAAAGCAATATCCCTTACAAACATATGTAAATAGAGTTTTAAACCAAACGCAGCTATATAAAAAGTATAATACATTACGACCAAATTGAGTTTATCCCTGAAATAAAGGATTGGTTTTATCTTAAAAAAATCAGTCAATGTAATTTACTATATTACTAAACTAGGGCATCTGTGAAAGCTCTACACTAAACATATGGTTAGTGCGCTGGTAAAGAATGAATGCTTTCCCCCAAGAGTAGGAACTAGACAAAGATGTCTGTTCTTACTGTTTCTGTTCAACATTGTAGTTGAGGATATAACCAGTGCAATAAGGTAATACAAGGAAATAAAAGACATCAAGATTTGAAACAATGAAGGAAACTACCTTTGTTTGCAGATGAGATGATCAAAATTGCAAGGGAAATCTCTAAAAAAAGCTACTAGACCCAATAAATCAGTTTAGTAAGAAGGCAAGATGAACACAAATTATTGGTATTACTACATACTAGCAACAAACAACTACAAATTGAAATTTTAAAAATACCAATCATTAATATCATCAGAAATAGGAAATATTTAGCTAAAAATTGTGAAGGAACTGTTAATTGAAAAGTGCAAACTTTTGTTGAGGAATAAAAAAGAAAACCTGAACCAAAACCAAACCACCATCACCACCACCACTAAAAAAGCCTAAATAGAGTGATATACACTGTTCATATGTTGGAAGATCCAATATCTATCAGCTATTAATTCTCTAAAATTTATATATAGATTCAAAGCAATTTCTATTCAAATCCCAAATTCAATCACTTTAGAAATTGACAGACTAAATCTAAAATTCCTAGATTAGCCAGAACAAGTAGAAAAAGAATGAAGTTGGAAAATGAATACTATCTGATTTGAAGACTTACCATAAAGCCACATTAATCAAGATAGTGTGGTATTTGCACAAAGATAGACAAACATATCAATGGAATTGAATCAAGTCCAGAAATAATTTACACATATAGGGACAACTGATTTTTTTTTTTTTTTTTAAAGAGACAAGGTCTTGCTATGATGCCCAGGCAGTGGAGAGTCGTGGCTATTCACAGGTGTGATCATCATAGTACACTGCAGCCCTGAACTCCTGATCTCAAGTGATCTTCTCAAGCAGCTGGAATTACAGGTGTGTGCTGTGGCTCCTGAGTATGAGAAAGTCATTTTTGACAAAGGTGCAAAGACAATTCAGTGGAGAAAAGAAAGTCTCTTCAACAACGGTGCCAAGAGCATTAGAAATTCATGTGCAAAAGAACTTCAGTTCATGCCTTGAAGCACATGCAAAAATTAACTCAAAAAGGATCACAAGACTAAAAATATAAAATGTAAAGCTATACAACTTAAAGATGAAAACACAGGGAAAAAAAATCTTTGTAACTTTGGGTAGGCAGAGATTTCTTAGACACGACACCAAAATCATGATATAGGAAAAGACAAATTGATGAACTGAACTTCATGAAAATTAAGAACTCCTGTTGTTCTAAGACAAATGACAGAAGAGGAGAAAAATCTTTGCAAAGTATACAATAAAAGGTTTGTATCCAGAATATATAAAGGACTCTCACAACTCAATAACAGAAACAGATGTAAAAATTGGGAATTCACCAAAAAGGATGCATGGCATGAAAGATATTCAGCATAGTTCTATAACAGAGAAAATCAAGTTAAAACCACAATGAGCTATTACTACACACCTACTAAAATGGTGAGAATTAAAAAGGTTTACCATAACACGTGTTGATGAGGATTGGAGGAACTGTCATCCTCATCTATTGCTGAGGAAAATGTAAAATGGTACAATTGCTTGGGAAAACAATTTGGGCAGCGTCTTAAAAAGTTAAACATAGGGTGGCGCCTGTGGCTCAGTGAGTAGGGCGCCGGCCCCATGTACCGAGGGTGGCGGGTTCAAACCCGGCCCCGGCCGAACTGCAACAAAAAAATAGCCAGGTGTTGTGGTGGGCGCCTGTAGTCCCAGCTACTCAGGAGGCTGAGGCAAGAGAATCGCCTAAGCCCAGGAGTTGGAGGTTGCTGTGAGCAGTGTGACACCACAGCACTCTACCAAGGGCAATAAAGTGAGACTCTGTCTCTTAAAAACAAACAGACAAAAAGAAGTTAAACATACAACTACCATAGGATCCAGTCAGTTTATTCTCAGTTTATATTCCCAAAGAAACGAAAGCATGTGACCTCACAAAGATGATTACATGGATGATTATAGATGCTTTATTTGTAAATAGACTCAAACTGCAAACAGCCCAAATATCTGTCAACAGGTGAATGGAAAAGTGTTTATCCGTACAAAAATTTTGTATAGATACAAAAAGAAATGAACTACTGGTATGTACGACAACACATATGAATCTCAAAATAACTAGACTGAGTAAAAGAAGCCAGATTAAAAGGAGTATGACCATATGATCCTTGTTACACAAAAATTCTAGAAAGTACAAACTAATCTATAGTGTCAGAAAACAGATATAGGGTTTCCTGGGAGTGGAAAGGATGAATCACAAGGAAACTTTTGTGGGTGCTGGGTATATGTTCGTTATCTTGATTTTGGTGATGAATTTCACAAATGGGAAGCATCCAACACCCTCAAAACTTACCAAACTGTTTATTGTATATCACTTGTACCTCAATAAAACTACTTAAAAAGGATAAAAAGTTTACAAAGATGAAGCCAATGTCTGTAGGAGAAGGGGCAATTAATGGAGACCAGGCAGTAGGAAGAAGAGGACTAGGAAAGTCTAGTCCCAGCTGAGGGGGGTCTGGGGCGGTGAAACACTCAGGAAGAAGTTGAGGCCTGACTCAGGCCACGCACCCCACACTCCTTCCCAGCCCTCTCCTTCTCAGATCTCCTTCTAAGTTATCACATGGGCTTCGGGAGGTGTCCTGAGAGCTGGACCAACACCTCTGCAGCTCTGGGGCTCCTTCTCATCTACTTTCCATCTGCCTTTCATTGTCCCTGTTGAGGGGCTCCAGTTGGAAGCCTCATAGAAAATCAATATTTAATGGACATGACCATAAAAAAACTTCCGCTAGGTTTTCTATCTGCTACTTTGGTAGCACTCAACCTACTGGGGACATTGTATTAACCCTTTATTAGACTGGTTTTCCCTCCGTTGCCTGCATGTGACACTGTCCAAGTGGAAATACAAAGCCAGCAACTGTGATTGTCTAATAGGTCTTACAGCAGGAACAAACAGTGCATGCCTGGATCTCTTGCTAACTGTTCAGGACAGCTACTAAATAGGTGGTTTGTGGAGCTAAGGGAGGCTTGTTTTATATGATCATCTTTGGAGATATAAACTTTTGTTATTATGTAGGGCTAACAGGACAAATGTGGATTGAGGATCTGTTCATTAAAAAGGGCTGTCTTGAAGGTAAATCTTCGGTGACTCCAGCCATTGAGATGGACAGCAGAAGGAGAATCACATGTGAAATTCCTCGAATAAAAATTTATTAATTTCTCCTACTGCCATAATAAAAAAAACAACTTTTACACCAAAAAAAAAAAAAAAAAAGAAAATCAATATTTAAAAAATGTATTTGGAATATTTTTAATTCTGGGTAGTTTAGAGATCTGATTTCCTGGCCTGGTGCTTAAAACATAGCAGATACTCAAAAGCATTTGTAGATTGAGTGACTAGGAATTATAATTCACATTTAACAATCCAGGAAATCAGCTCAGAAAAGTGAAATGGCATCTCAAGTCACATAGAGAGTGAGCCCTCATCCACTGAGCACCCAGGTCTGACCATTCTCCTGGGTCCCACCAGGACCTCTCCTGGGGTTGACCACCCTGGAGTGTCCACAGTGTGATGAACGGAATCTAGATCTCAGTAGGATCTGGGGCAGGAACCAGATGCCCAGGAGATGGAATGAGCCCACTGTAAGGGCCAAGAATCCCACCTGATGGGCTAGAGGGTTCTAGACTCAGAGGCTGAGCTATCCCCAGGAGCCTCAGGACTCAGGAGCTAAACTGGCCTGACCTAGAGTTAGGGGAGACATAGGTATGATAACAATCATAGCCAACAGTTATCAAATTTTTATATTATTCCAGATACTTACAGGCATTATCTTATTGAATCCTCCTAACAAAGTCAAGAGGTGGATCCTATTATTAGCTTCATTTTACAGATGAGAACAACTGAGGCTCAGGGAGAAGTTACTTAAATCAGTCAGTGGTGAAGTTTGAGCCAAGCTGTGTCTCAAGCTGAGCCAGGCTGAGTCATGGGTGTGCAATCCATACAGTTGCACAGGGTCCTATGCTTGGTTTAATGCTCTGCTGTGTTGCTTGATACTTTTAGAACAAGGCTACCTGAATTTTGATTTTGCCTTGGGCCTCACAAATTATGTAGCTGGTCCATGGTTGAGCCTCTCCACTTTTCCATTTAATACTCACAGCACCCCTGCAGAAAGGTCCTTGTGAGCACCCCTGTTGTATAGAAGAGGACATTGGGGCTAATAAGGCCACACTGTCTGACATGGGTACTCAAGCACCCTCCTGGAGCCTGGTGGGTGTGGGCCCAGAGCCCGACACTTAATCACTTCACTTCACTACTTCTTGTGACGCTGGATCTACTGTCTGCTCTCTTATGGGGTTAGGAAAGTTCTCAGTGTCCCCCTCCACACTCCATCTTGGGTGGGAGGTCAAGCTTCTCCAGGCATGTCAGAGCCTTGGAGCCTCTCTTGGGGACCAGTCAGGGCTGGCTCCGTTCTGTCTGAGATCCCACTCACCTGAGAAAATAAGGAACAGCGCCAGCAGCAGGGAGCAGGTAGGCGAGTGGGCCAGGTGGGTAGGGGTAGGCATTGTGGGGGCACACGGCACCTCCTATGGCCCCCAAGTTGGGCCACCGTTCTGTTCTTTGGTGGGTGTTGGGTCTGAGGTGGGGCCCGTGTGCGGGGCTGTTTCTCCGTTCCTTGGTCAGGGCTACTTGGGGAAGTGTTTTCGTTACAGCAACACAGAGATGATGGTGCAAGAGGGAGGAGCCTGGTCAAAGGCTTTCTGTTTTTTTTTTTGTTTGTTTTTTGAATGTGGACTGTGACTCCCATAATCATTGTGTCAAAACCATAATGATCCATTGCCACAAGGCCGTGACCCAGACACCAGGGAGGGAGATAAACATCATGGTCATAGGGTGCCCTCTACAGCCAGCTGGACTTTGGATTAAGCATTGCATCTTCCTCTCCCTGGCTAAGATTTCAAAGTCATTGCCATCTCTGAGCCTTTGTTTCCTCGTTTGCAAAATGGGAGCAGTAGCAATCTCCTCTTCTGAAAGGTGTTGTGAAGCTTATAAGAGATAAATGTGTGTGAGGGCATAGAACGATGTAAATGCTGAGCATATCAGCCACCGTTATTCATGATATGCAGGAAATAGAGGAGGCGACATTGCTTAAGAAGGAGGATTTATTTCAAAGCAAGCCTCCTTCCGGCACCTCAGGGAGAACATGGGCATAATCCCTAAGTGTGTGCAATCATGGGCAACTCTCTTGGTTTCCATTTCCTGGGGTCTAAATGTAATAGTCAGGCTGTGTAAAAATTTGTGTTGGTGCCATCTTTTTTTGCTGTCATTGATCTAGACTCCTTCAGGAGCCCCCTTATATTGGCTATCAGGAAGGAAAAGTTTGAACTTGGCAATGGAAGCAATTCCAGGCTCTTCCAGCTTCTGATAGCCTCTTCTGCTGTACTGTTTCAGTTTGAATCTTGGCTTTACCCAGATCTGGCTGTGTAACATTAAAACAATCATTGAACACTTTGTACCTCAGTTTCCTGATCTGTAAAACAGGGTAGAACTATGCTGTATGTATGTGGATGTGGTGGAGTTAGCACCATATGGGCTCCCATCATTCTCTTGTAGGTTAACTCAGTCTTTTCTAGGAAAAACCCATCTCAGTCTTTCTTTTTTTTTTCAGACGGAGTCTCACAACATCACCTTCAGTAGAGTGCTGTGATGTCACAGCTCACAGCAACCTCAAACTCTTGAGCTTAAGTGATTCTCTTGCTACAGCCTCCTGAGTAGCTGGGATTACAGGTGCCTGCCACGACGCCTGGCTATTTTTTTGTTGCAATTGCCCTTGTTGTTTTGCTGGGCTCAAACCAACTAGCCTCAGTGTATGAGGGCAGCACCCTACTCACTGAGCTACGGGCGCCCAGCCAAGCTCAGTCTTTCAGTGTTTCTCTTCCTTCCTCCTACTCCTGATGTTCCTAGATGTAGAGATAGGTCAAGTTTCTTCCTGGGGCTAAGTAGAGTGTATGTCCAAGTGTGTCCCCTGGGTTCTGTTACAAGTCCAGACCAGTCAAGGGATGGAAAATAGACTTTGCCTCTCATTAGGAGGAGCCATGAAGTCATATTGCAAAAGGTGAGGATGCAAAGAGGGGATATAGAATTGGGGACATTTTTGAAATTTATCCACCATGTTCATCTCTCTATACAGTACAAAATATATAGCACTTAATTTCTCCTTTATGGGTCTCCCAGACATTACCTTCCTCAGGTTAACCACAGTCATAAGTTTCTGAAGACATTCAATTCCTGCACTATTTCTGATCTAATGCTCAGAAGCCACCCTGGTCCCTTATGCTCTAGGAATCTCTAAACCCACCTGAGGTTTCTATAGTCATTCTACCCCACCCTAGCATTTTGACCATAGGCTGTAGGGGTGCCAGGACTTTAGCATCTCAATTCCTGTTTTCCCCTTCTTTTTGTTGCTACGTCCACCAAACCATAAGATGAAGACTTGCCTTTCTTTCCTTCTGGCAGGGACTTTCCTACCCCCAGCCCTCTTCCTAACAGAAGGCCTTCTTTGTTCTAGCTAGAATCCATCCTGCTTCCTCCTCAAAGCAACAGGTCTCACATTCCAGAGAAGGAATTGGATGACTGTGGGAGGAAAAGTGCTCAAGGAATTACTTTAAAATGTTATACCTGTCACGCTATCTGTAAAATGCATGAAAGTTGATAATGTGAGAGGCACTGGCTCACAGTAATTGGTCAGTCACTAAGAACAGTGATATTCCTCCTGTTCGTGTGCTTGGATGTCACAAGACCTGTGGTGCCTGTTACTAACTTGAGTTGAGTTGTCCTCAAATGGGGCAGCCGAATTATATATAGAACACAAGTCTACAGATAAACTGGCTTGCTTTCTTCCACTGCAAAAAATGTTCTTTGTTATGAGAATAGCTTTTTCATAGTTTATCCTAAAATGGAAAATACAAAAAGCAAGTATAGGGCAAGCATTCAACCTCATCAGCAATCAAGTGAATACCAATTTAAAAAGTACCTTTGCAATCAGCATTTCTCTCTGGGTCTTTCTCTGCTCTCCTTGTTATCGGAGGGGCTGGAAGCCTGGGAACTACATTTTACAGAACTCCTTGCCAGCTCTATTCTGGATTAGGTGCTATCAAGGAAGGATGCTTGCAATCGATTTAGAAGGTGAAAGAGATGGATTAAATACGCTTTCTTTTTTCTAGCGATGGAGAGGGGCAGATATATGAGTATCAGCAGGTTTAATTTATGCATATGTGAGATTTTACAGAGCCCCCATCCCGTAAATCACCTATAAATCACAGGCAGCTGTCATCACTTGTGGCAGTTTCTGTAAATCTCTCAGATTTCTGATTACCAAGAGTTAGCAATGAATTGGGAGATAAAGCAGTGAGATCTGTAAGTACCAGACCCCACAAATCCCACAAGAATAAAGCAAAGTGTATAGCTTTTTATGACTTATCCTTGGAAGTCACCTAGCCTCATTTCTGCCATTCTTTTCATTTAGGAGGATGCATTTGGTGTCTCATTAATATTGAATTCTTCAAGGTCCTTGAACTTGACTTCCTGCCTTATGACTTGTTTGCCTTTCTTGCTCCCTTTTTTTCATTATTCACATAATGAATTCAGAAAATTCACATAATGAATTCATTATGTGAATTCTGGTCTTGTTATAAAAATTTTGTATTGAGGAATGACTTATACACAGAAAAGTGCACAAATATTAAATGTGTGGCTCAGTGAGTATTTAGACTTTTTTTTTAATGTATGTATGTGCCTGTTTACTCACCACTCCAAGATACACAAAGTTCTCTTCTGCTCCTTCCCCTTCAATCTCTGGCCCCAGAGGCAACCTCTCCTCTGGTTTCTGCTACTGTAGATTGGTTTTGCTTGTTTTTGAATTTCATATGAATAAACTCATACAGTGACTGGTGTCTGGCTTCTTTCATTCATCATAAAGTTGATTTTGGGTAAAAACACACAACATAAAAATTTACCATTTTAGCCATTTTTTTCTTTTTCTTTTTTTTTATTGTTAAATCATAGCTGTGTACATTAGTGCAATCAAGGGGTACAATGTGCTGGTTTCATATACAATCTGAAATATTCTCACCAAAGTGTTCAATGTAGCCTTCATGGCATTTTAACTTACTAAAGGCAGAATACAAATGTCTACATTTTAACCATTTTTAAGTGTACAATTCAGTAATGTTAACTATATTTACACGATCAAGCAACAGACCTCTAGAACTCCTTCACCTTGCAATACTGAAACTTCATTCACACTAAACACTAATTCACTCCTGTCCCTACCTCTACTTGGCAGCCACCTTTTTTCTTTCTGTTTCTGTAATTCTGACTACATTAGATAGTTATATGAGTGGAATTATACAGTATTTGTCCTATTGTGACTAGCTTATTTCACTTAGCATAAATGTCCTTGAGGTTTAACTGTGTTTATAGAATTTCCTTCTTTTAAAAGGCTGAATAATATTTCAGTGTGCCCATATGCCACATTTTCTTTATCCATTCATCTAGTGATGGACTTTTGGGTTGCTCCCACCTTTAGGCTATTGCGAATAATGGTTCCATGAACATGGGTGTGTAAATACACCTTGGAGTTCCTGCTTTGAATATGTTTGGTTATATAGCTAAGAGTCAGATTGCTGGATGATTTAGTCATTGTATTTTTAATTTTTTGAGGAAGAGTTATACTGTTTTCCACAGTAGCTGCACCATTTTACATTCCCACCAACAATGCACAAGAGTTCTAATTTCTCCATATCCTTGTTAGCACTTGTTATTTTCTATTTTTTTGATAGTGGCCATCCTAACGGATTTGAGGTATTATCTCATCACTTTTTTGATTTGCATTTCTCTTACTATTAGTGTAATTGAGCATCTTTTTATATGCTTGACCATTTGTATGTCTTCTTCAGAGAACTATTTAAGACCTTTGCTCAATTATTTATTTATTTATTTTAAATTTCAGGTTAATGCAAGGGTATAACCAACCAGATGAAAACATTAGAGTTTGTTAGGTAGGGTCCCTCTTGTAGTTGTGTGCTTCACCCAAAAGTTGTGCCATACAACCTTACATTGTGCCCAGTAAGGGGGAGTACCCCAAACTCTCCCTCTTCCCTCCTCCCATCTCCCTTCTCCCCCCCAACTTGAATGAAACAAGTTTTTCTCCTCTGTGGGCGTGAATTAGATCATATACTGGCTTCATATTAGTATTGAGTACATTGGTTATTTGCTTTTCTATTCTTGTGATACTTTACTAAGAAGAATGTGTTTCAACTCCATCCAGGTTAATACAAAAGGTGTAAAGTCATCATCTTTTTATGACAGAACAATATTCCATGGTACACATATACCACAGTTTGTTAACCCATTCCTGAGTTGATGGACATTTGGGCTGTTTCCACATTTTGGTAATTGTAAATTGAGCTGCAATAAACAATCTAGTACAAATGTCTTCATGATAAAAGGATTTTTTTCATCTTGGTACAGGTCCAGTAGTGGGATTGCAGGGTCAAATGGGAGATCTAATTTGAGTTCTTTGAGGATTCTCCATACTTCTTTCCAAAGAGGTTGTAGTAGTTTGCAGTCCCACCAACAGTATAAAAGTATTCCCCTCTCTCCACATCCACTCCAGCATCTGCAACTTTGGGACTTTGTGATATGAGCTAATCTTACTGGAGTTAGGTGCTATCTCAGGATGGTTTTGATTTGCATTTTTCTGATGGTTAGGGACGATGAGCATTTTTTCATGTTTTTTATCCATTCGTCTGCCTTCCTTAGCGAAGGTTCTATTCATGTCTCTTGCCCAGTGATACATGGGATTGTCTGCCCTTTTGTTTGTTGATTAATTTGAGTTCTCTATAAATTCTAATTATCAAATCTTTGTGAGATTTGTAACATGCAAATATCTTTTCCCATTCTGAAGGTTGCCTATTTGCTTTTGTCCTTAGCTATGCAGAAGGTTTTCAGTTTAATTAAGTCTCATTTGTTAATTTTTGTTGTTGTTGTAATTGCCACAAAGTCTTCTTCATAAAATCTTTCCTCAGGCCGAAATCCTCAAGAGTTTTTCCTACAATTTCTTCTAGGATCTTAATCGTGCCTTAAATTTAAATCTTTTATCCATCTTGAATCAATTTTTGTAAGTTCAGTTTTAGTCTTTTACATGTGGTTATCTAGGTTCTTCCACCACCATTTATTGAATAGGAATTCTTTTCCCCAGTGTATGCTTTTGTTTGGTTTATCAAGGATCAGTCGGCTGTAAGAAACCAGTTTTATCTCTTGGTTTTCTATTTGGTTCCAAATACCATGCTTTATTTATTTATTTTTTTTTATAGAGACAGAGCCTCAAGCTGTTGCTCTGGGTAGAGTGCCATAGCATCACAGCTCACAGCAACCTCAAACTTCTGGGTTCAAGCTATTCTCCTGCCCCCACCTCCCAAGTAGCTTGGACCACAGGCACCTGCCACAATGCCTGGCTATTTTTTGGTTGCAGCCATCATTGTTGTTTGGCGGGCCTGGGCTGGATTTGAACCTACCAGCTCAGGTGTATGTGGCTGGTGCTTTAGCCGCTTGAGTCACAGGCACTGAGCCACTATGCTGTTTTGATCACCATGGACTTGTAATATAGCTGAAAGTCTGGTAGAGTGATGCCTCTGCCTTTGTTTTTATTACTAAGAATGGCCTTGGCCATACTATTTTTTTTTATTTGATGCCATACAAAACAAAGAACTATTTTTTCCAAATCTTCAAAGTATGATCTTGGTATTTTAATGGGGAGTGCATTGAATCTGTAGATTACTTTGGGAAGTATAGACATTTTAGCAATGTTGACTCTTCCTAGCCAGGAGCACGGTATTTTCTTCCATTTGTTAATGTCTTCTGCTATTTCTTTTCTTAGGGTTTCATAATTCTCTTTGTAGAGGTCCTTCACCTCTTTTGTTAGGTATATTCCTGGTTATTTCATTTTCTCTGAAGCTATTGTGAAGGGAATTGTGTCTCTGATGAGTTTCCCAGCTTGCCTGTTGTTGGCATATACAAAGGCTACTGATTTGTGGACATTGATTTTATACCCTGAGATGTTACTATATTTTTTGATCACTTCCAGGAGTCTTGTGGTTGATTCTCTGGGGTTTTAAAGTATAAGATCATATCATCAGCAAGGAGTGAGAGTTTGACTTCCCCTGCCCCCATTTGGATGCCCTTTATATCCTTTTCTTGTCTGATTGTATTGGCTAGAACTACCAGCACTGTTGCACATTAGTGGAGATAGAGGGCATCCTTGTCTGGTTCTAGTTCTAAGTAGAAAAGCTTTCAGTTTTACTCCATTAAGTATGATATTAACTGTGGGTTTGTTGTAGATAGCTTTAATCAGTTCAAGAAATATGCTACCTATACTTATATTCTTAAGTGTTCTTGTTGGAAACGGATGCTGAATTTTATCAAATGCTTTTTCTGCATCTATTGAGAGGATCATATGTTCTTTGTTTTGCTTCTATTGATACATTACTTTTATGGATTTGTGTATGTTAAACCAGGCTTGCATCCATGGGATGAAACCTACATGATTGTGATGTATAATTTTTTTAATGTGTAGCTGACCTTTGCCCATTAAAATTTGTTTTAATTATTGTTGAGTTGCAGAAGTTCTTTATGCATTCTAGATATTGAGTCCTTATGAGATACATGATTTGCTAATATTTTCTCCAGTTCTGTAGGTTGCCTTTTCAATTTATTGATTGTTTCATTGATAAAGTTTGATATATTCCAGATATCTATTTTTGATTTAGTTGCCTGTGCTTTTGGTGTCATATGCAATAAATCATTGATAAATCCAATATTGTGAAGTTTTCCCTGTATTTTCTTCTAAGAGTTTTATAGTTTTAGGTCTTTAATCCATTTTGAGTAAATTTTTTTTTCCTTGATGCAGTGTTTACACATATATATTTTATTTACTTACTTAGTTTTATTAAATCATAGTTGCAATCATGGGGTACAATGTACTGGTTTTATATACAATTTGAAATATTTTCATCAAACTGATTAACATAGCCTTCACAGCATTTTCTTAATCATTGTGTTAAGACATTTATATTCTACACCTAGTAAATTTCACATGTATACTTGTAAGGTGCACTGTAGGTGTGGTCCCACCAATTACCCTCCTTCCCACCCATCCTCCCCATCCCCTTCCCTGCCTTTCCCCTTCCCCTTCTTCTTGGCCTATAATTGGGTTTCTTTCATAAGAAAGCTACAAATTGGTTTCATAGTAGGGCTGAGTACATTGGATACTTTTTCTTCCATTCTTGAGACACTTTGCTAAGAAGAATATGTTCCAGTTCCATCCATGTATACATGTTAGAGGTAAAGTCTCCATCTTTCTTTAAGGCTGCATAATATTCCATGTTGTAACATATACTTCAATTTATTAATCCATTCATGGGTCAATGGGCACTTGGGCTTCTTCCATGACTTAGCAATTATGAATTGGGCTGCGATGAACATTTTGGTACAAATATCTTAGTTTAATGTGATTTTTGGTCTTCTGAATATATACCTAGCAGAGAAATTATAGGATTCAATGGCAGGTCTATTTTCAGATCTCTGCGTGTTCTCCAAATATCTTTCCAAAAGGAAAGTATTAGTTTGCATTCCCATCAGCAGTGTAGAAGTGTTCCCTTTTCTCCACATCCACGCCAACATCTCTGGTCTTGGGATTTTGTGATGTGGGCTAATCTACTGGAGTTAGATGGTATCTCAAAGTAGTTTTGATTTGCATTTCTCTGATGATTAAGGATGATGAGCATTTTTTCATATGTCTGTAGGCGATGTGCCTGTCTTCTTCAGAGAAGTTTCTCTTCAAGTCCCTTGCCTACCCTGAGATGGGATCACTTGTTCTTTTCTTGCTAATATGTTTGAGTTCTCTGTGGATTCAGGTTATTAAACCTTTGTCAGAGACATAACTTGCAAGTATCTTCTCCCATTCTGAGGGCTGTTTGCTTGCTTTACTTACCATGTTCTTGGCTGTGCAGAAGCTTTTTAGTTTGATCAGGTCCCAGTAGTGTATTTTTGATGCTGCTTCAATTGCCCGGGGGGTCCTCCTCATAAAATATTCACCCAGGCCGATTTCTTCAAGAGTTTTCCCTGCACTTTCTTCTAGAATTTTTATAGTTTCATGTCTTAAGTTTAAATCTTTAATCCAGTGAGAGTCTATCTTAGTTAATGGTGAAAGGTGTGGGTCCAGTTTTAGTCTTCTACAGGTTGCCAGCCAGTTTACCAGCACCATTTTTTAAATAGGAAATATTTTCCCCACTGAATGTTTTTAATTGGCTTATCAAAGATCAAATAACGGTTAAGTAGCTGGGTTCATCTCTTGGTTCTCTATTCTGTTCCAGACATCTACCTCTCTGTTTTGTGCCAATACCATGCTGTTTTGATCACTCAATTTATAGTATAGTCTGAGGTCTGGTAGTGTGATTCCTCCTGCTTTGTTTTTATTTCTGAGTAATGTCTTGGCTATTCGAGGTTTTTTCTGTTTCCATATAAAATGAAGAATTATTTTTTTGAGATCTTTAAAGTATGACAGTGGAGCTTTAATAGGGATTGCATTAAGATTGTATATTGCGTTGGGTAGTATGGACATTTTAACAATGTTGATTCTTCCCAGCTATTAGTATGGTATGTTTTTCCATTTGTTAACATCTTGAGCTATTTCTTTTCTTAGAGTTTCATAGTTCTCTTTATAGAGATCTTTCACATCCTTTGTTAGTCAAACTCCCAAATATTTCATCTTCTTTGGCACTACTGTGAATGGAATAGAGTCCTTAACTGTTTTTTCAGCCTGACTATTGTTGGTATATATAAAGGCTATAGATATATGAGTGCTGATTTTGTAACCTGAGATGCTGCTGTATTCCTTGATCACTTCTAAGAATTCTGTAGTAGAAACCATGGTGTTTTCCAGATATACAATCATATCATCCGTGAAGAGTGAAAGTGTGATCTCTTCTGACCCTATATGGATACCCGTGATTTACTTTTCTTGCCTAATTGCATCCATTACAATGTTAGAAAGCAGTGGAGACAATGGGTAACCTTACCTGGTTCCTGATCTGAGTGGAAATGATTTCAATTTAACTTCATTCAGTACAATTGGCTGTGTGTTTGCTGTAGATGACCTCTATCAGTTTAAGAAAAGTTTCTTCTATACCAATTTTCTTAAGTGTTCTGATCATGAAGGGATGCTGGATATTATCAAAAGCTTTTTCTGCATCAATTGAGAGAATCATAGGGTCTTTGTTTTTTAATTTGGTTATGTGCTGAATTGTGTTTATAGATTTAAGTATATTGAACTAGCCTTGATACCCTGGGATAAAACCCACTTGGTCATGGTGTATAATTTGTTTGATGTGTTGCTGGATTCTGTTTGTTTGGATCTTGTTGAATATTTTTGCATCAATGTTTATTAGTGATATTGGTCTATAATTTTCTTTTCTTGTTGGGTTTTTTCTGGTTTGGGGATCAAGATGATGTTTGCTTCATAGAATGTGTTGGGTAGTATTCCTTCTTTTTCTATATTTTGGAAAAGGTTGAGTAGTATAGGTACTACTAGTATATTACTACTAGTATAGGTATAGAGTATAGTTCCTCTTTGAAGGTTTGATAGAATTCTGATGTGAAGCCATCTGGTCCTGGGCTTTTCTTTTTAGGGAGATTTTGTATAGTTGATGCTATTTCAGAACTTGATATAGGCCTGTTCAACACTACCACTTGATTCTGGCTAAGTCTTGGAAGGTGGCATGCTTCCAAGTATTGGTTACTTTCCTTCAGATTTTCATATTTCTGAGACTAAAATTTCTTGTAATATTCATTAAGGATTTTTTGAATTTCTGAGGAGTCTCTTGTTATTTCATCTTTGCCATTTCTGATTGATGAAATTAGAGATTTTACTCTTTTTCTTTCTGGTTTGTTTAGGCAAAGGTTTATCTATTTTTTTTACTAAATCAAAAATTCAGTTATAAATTTCCCTCTTAAGACTGCTTTTGTGGTATCCTAGAGGTTCTGATAATTTGTGTCTTCATTATCATTTTATTCCAAAAATTTGGTAATTTCCTTCTTAATCTAGTCTATGACCCAGCTATCATTCAGCATAAGGTTGTTTAGCTTCCATGTTTTTGTATGAGTATGCAGATTCCTGTTGTTACTGAGTTCAACTTTTATTCCATGATGGTCCAAGAAGATACAAGGAATAATTTTTATTTTTTAAAATTTGCTGAGGTTAGACTTGTGACCTAAGATGTGATCAATTTTGGAGTATGTTCCATGGGCTGATGAGAAGAATGTGTATTCAGTTTTGTTGGGATGAAATGTTCTGTATATGTCTGTTAAATCCAAATGTTGAATGGTTAAGTTTAAGTCTAAAATTTCTTTGCTTATCTTCTTATTGGAGGATCTATCCAACACTGCCAAAGGAATGTTAAAATCTCCGACCATTATGGAGCTGGAGGAAATCAAGTTGCTCATGTCTGTTAGAGTTTCTCTTATAAATTGAGGCACATTCTGGTTGGGTGCATAAATGTTAATAATTGAAATCTCATCATGTTGAGTTACCCTTAACAAATATGAAGTGACCATCCTTATCCTTCTTCCTTTTTTGGTTTAAAGCCTATTGTATCTGCAAATAAAATTGCAACACCTGCTTTTTTTCTGATTTCCATTTGCCTAAAATATAGATGACCATCCTTTCACCCTGCATCTATATTTATTTTTGAAGGTAAGATGAGATTCTTGTATGCAGCAGATATCTGGCCTGAGTTTTTGTATCCAGTCAGCCAAGCTGTGCCTCTTTAGAGGACAATTTAAGCATTCACATTAATTGAAAATATTGATAAGCCTGATAGAATTTTGGGTATCGAGTTTTTTGAAATTCCAGTGGACATTTTTAATCCTTTCACCACTGTGGAAGTTGGAATTTGATCAAAAGTTTCTGAGTGAGTTTATTTTTAAGTAGAGGGTTGTGCTGGTCATTGTGGAGGATAGGTCTGAGAATATCCTGAAGAGCTGGTTTAGTTATGGCAAATTTCTTCAACATGTGAATGTCATTGAAGTATTTAATTTCTCCAGTATAAATGAAACTCAGTTTAGCTGGATACAGGATCCTGGGATTAAATTTATTTTATTTTAGGACATTAAATGTCGATGACCACCTTCTTCTAGCTTGAAAGGTTTCAATAGAGTGATCTGCAGTCATTCTAATATTCTCCCCCTTGTAGGTTATAGTTTTCTTACATCTGGCTGCTTTCAGAATTTTCTGCTTCATATTAACTTTAGTGAAGTTAATTACGATGTGCCTGGGGGATGTTTTATTCGGGTTGAGTCATGCTGGGGTTTTGAAACTGTCTGATATATGAATTTCAGAATCTCTTGGCATGTCTGGAAAGTTCTCCTTCATTATCTCATGAAGAAGAGCCTCTGTGCCTTGCGAAGCAACTTCATCTCCTTCAGGGATTCCTATAAGGTGAATATTAGTTTTCTTTGAATTATCCCAGAGCTCTGTGAGAGAATGATCTGTTTTGCTCTCCATTTCTCTTCCTCTTTGAGAGTTTGGGAGCATTCCAAAGCTTTGTCTTCAATGTCAGAAATCCTTTTTTCTGCTTGCTCCATTCTGTTACTGAGGGATTTTACTATATTTTTCAGATCTTTGAGGGCTGCAAATTCTTGTGTCAATGTGTCAAAATCTTTGATGATTTTGTCTTTGAATTCATTGAATTCTTGAGACAACTTTTGAAATGCTCCTTGAATTTCTAATACCAACTTTACCTCCATTCTGTTAATTTTATTTGCAATCCAAATTCTAAATTTGATTTCTGACATCTCAGCCATTTGTCTATGAATGGGATCTTCAGTTGGGTCCGCCATATTGTTCCTTGGGGGAGTTGAACTAATCTGGTTATTCCTGTTACCAGAGTTTTTCCACTGATTCTGCCCCATGATTACTTTACACCATTTGGCTAGAGAGCAGATAAGGTGAAGTTGGGTTGGGGGGCTCCTGCAGTAGTGATTAACAAGCTTTTAGCCCAAGAGCTGGGACTGGTGTCTGTACCTTTTCCCCTAGAACTTTGCAAAGGATCCGTACTGTGCTATGGCCTGAGACACTAGGGACTTACTTGGTGTGGTGGGGCTAAGTGGCTCTGTCTTGTTTTCAGCTGGTCTCTGTCCTACTCTAGTGAATCAGTTACTCTGGTTGAAGTCTCAGCTGTGTAGAAATACCAGCAATTAAGTCACCCCGCCCCCCACGGGCAACAACTGGAAAAGAAAATCTAACCTTTCCGCAACCACACACCCAGGGTACCATTTTGGATAGTCCTCATGATTGGTCCAGTCCGAGAGATCCAAATCAATTGTCTCAGTCAGCACCCGGTCTCAAGTGAGAGAGTTCAAAAAGTCTCTGGCAACTAGATAGCAGGGGTCTGCTGGCAGCTGGAGTATGACTCATTCTGGTGCTCTGTGAAGTCACAAAGACCTGCCCAGAAAATGAATGAGTCTGGGAAGGTTGATGCCTCCTTTCCTACCTTGCACCTCTGTCATACCCAGTCATTGGTAACCCCTCAGGGCTGTGACCCAGTTCCCTCCAATGAGCTGATGCTCCTCTAGGGGTTTGCGCCTGCCTGAGTCACAGGGAGATCTATGTCTCCTCAGCCAGGCCTCCACACTTCGCCACCTTCCGGCAGGGGGAGCTGAGGCCTGACAACCCCAGGTGGTTAATGGAAGCTGGGGTGGTTCACTCAGTTCTAGTCCCACCCCTGATTGATGTTGCCGACACTTATATTTTCTCAGAATTTGTGATTCTGTCCTGGCTATATTCCCTTGCAGACCAGGTGCTGTTTGAGTTCACAGAAACTGCAACTCAACCCCAGTCTGTGCCACTGCCCAGGGCTGGTGTGTCTGTCTGCACTGCAGTCTGTGTTGGGGTGGTTGTGGTTAGAGCTCACACTTGGCTCTGAATTCCAGCCTCTGCCTGCCTGCCTTTGTCTCAGCTATGATCCCCTGAGGGCTAGGTGCTTCTTAGGCTCACTAAAGCAGTCCTGGCTCAGCCTTGCCCTGGGATTATGCTGTCTCTGTGCATGAGTCTTCTATTCTCCATCCCTGCTGCTCCCCACCCAGGAAGGTACCACCTCAGGCATACTCTTTACTCATGGGGCCTGTGTTACTGCCCCAGATATTTTCTGCCAGTGTCTGCCACTGGAGAAGATGCCTGGCTTTCTCTGGTTGCCCAGAGAGACAGGGAGTATCTCACCAAAATATCCCCAGGGGTGTGAGCCCTACTGTTCCTGCTGCTGCTCTGTGCCATGGGGCCTGGCCTCTCCCTTTCTCATATGGTTCCTTCAGTCCACCGTTTTCTCCTTATCCTTGTGCTGTGGAATCAGCACAGACCTGCAACAGCCCATGCCCTGTCCACACCTCTTGAGAAAATGCCCAAGAATCTGAACTCCATGGGGGACAGGCTTCCAGACCTCAGGGTGAGAGTGGAGGGGAGTGCTGGGAGTTCAGAATTACAGGTTGAGAATGTGTAGTTTTATACCTGGCAGGAGAGTGCCATGGCACCCTAGTAAGGGAAGGAGGTCTGGTTTTTAGAAGGTCTCTCTCGTGGGATAAAATGGGATGATGTTTGAATTCTGCTTGCTTGTTTGTAGAAAGTATACTGTGAGCCGTTCTCTTGGGGAAGGGGACTCCAGTCTGCTTGGCAATGAATTTTGTACCTATTGTTTGTATCACTGGGGTCACAGCTCACCTCAGCAGGGTTGATGTGCATTCTTCAACCTTCTTTCCTGGCTCAGCTCCAAACTATCAGCTTACTTGCTAAACTTCTGTCCTTTAACTCTCCTTCTGGATGGGAGCCTCTGTGGAAAGCTGGCTCCAGTGGACCATCTTGCCTGCACCCCCTTGAGTAAATTTTTGCATATAATCTAAGGTAAGGGTCCAACTTCATTCCTTTGCATGTGAATATCCAGGCTCCTCAAACTCATTTGTTGAAGTGACTGTCCTTTCCTTATTGTGTGGCTCTTGGTGTCCTTGACAAAAATCATTTGACAACATATGGAAGGATTTATTTCTAGGCTGTCTATAATATTTCATTGGTCTATATAACTACCACACTATACCAATGCTTTGTGTTATGTTTTGAAATCATAGTACAAAGTGTGAAGTCTTCAACTTTGTTCTTCATTTTCAAGTTTCATTTCACTATTCTGGGTCCCTGGAGATTTCATATGAATTTTAGTTTTTTTTTTTTTTCTTTCTGAAAAAATGCCATTAAGATTTTGATGGGGGATTGCATTGAGGGTGTGGATTACTTTGTGTAGTACTGACATCTTAACAATATTAAGTTTTCTAATTTATGAGCATGAAATGTCTTCTAATTTATTTGTATCTTCTTTGATTTCTTTAAACACTATTTTGTAGTTTTCACTGTAAGTCTTTCACTTCCTTCGTCAAGTTCATTCCTAAGTATTTTATCATTTTGATTCTATAGTAAATGAGATTCTTTTTCTAATTTTTTTGGATTGTTTGTTGTCAGTGTACAGAAATGCAACTGGTTTTTGGGTTGTTTGGGTTGTGATTTTTGTATCCTGAATGTCTGTTGAACTTGTTTATTGGTTAAAACAATTTTGGGGTTTTTTGGTGTGTGTAATGTTTGGGGTTTTCTACGGGTAAAATCATGTCATCTGTGAACAGAGATAATTTTACCTTTTATTTTTCAATTTGAATGCCTTTTATTTCTGTACCTGGTTTAGGTGCTCTGGCTAGTCTTTTCAGTATTAAGCTGAATAGTCATGGTGAGAGTGGGAATCCTTGCCTTGTTCCTTATCTTAGAGAAAGATTTTAGTCTTACCATTGAATATAATGTGAGTTGTGGGCTTTTCATGTGTGGCTTTTATTATGTTAAGGTAGTTTTCTTCTATTTCTAGTTTTTCTTTGTAATCATGAAGGAGTATAGAACTTTGTCAAATGCTTTTTCTGCATCAATTGAGATGATCAAATATTTTTTGCCCTTCAATTTGTTAATGTAGTATGTTACTTTGATTTTTTGTGGGTTGAACTATCCTTACATTCCAAGTATCAATTCCACTTGCCCATGTGTATAATTTTTTTAGTGTGTTGTTGAATTCAGTTTGCTGGTGTTTTGTTGAGGCATTTTGCATCAATATTCATTAAGAATATTGGCTTGTGGTTTTGTTTTTTGTTGTGTCTTTAGTTTTGATATTGGACTTGTGCGGGCCTTATAGAGTAAGTTTGAAAGTGTTTCTTCCTACTCAATTCTTTGTGAGAGTTTCAGGAGGATTGGTGTTCATTATTTTAATTTTTAATTATTTTTTATTAAATCATAACTTTGGACATTGATGCGTTTATGGGGTTCAGGATACCGCTTCGTTATACAATGTGAAATGCATACATTGAACTAAGTAACACATCCATCACAATTATACTCATTTCTTAACAGTTTTGAAATGTACCTTTGCATCATGTACATTAGGTGAGGTTCCCCCCAAATACCCTCCCTCCTCCCATATCCTCCCTTTCCTCCCCTCTCTGTCCTTTTCCCTTCTGCTTTTGGACTATAGTTATGTTTTGCCATTTGTATGAATGTGTAGGTGGTTATATATTGATTTCATAGTAGTATTGAGTACATTGGATACTTCCCCCCCCCCATTCTTGAGATACTTTACTAGGAAGAATATGTTCCAACTCCATCCAGGTAAACATAAAAGATGTGACATCTTTTTTATGGCTGCATAGTATTCCATGGTGTACATATACCACAATTTGTTAATCCATTCATGGGCACTTGGGCTGTTTCCATGTCTTGGCTATTATGAATTGGGCTGCAATAAACATTCTGGTGCAAATGTCTTTGTTATAAAATAATTTTTGATCATCTGGGTATATACCTTGTAGAGGAATTACAGGATCAAACGGTAGGTCTACTTTTATTTACTTGAATGTTCTCCAAACTAATTTCCAAAAAGGTTGTATTAGCTTGCATTCCCACCAGCAGTGTAGAAACATACCCTTCTCTCCACATCTACACTAACATCTGTAGTTTTGGGATTTTGTGATGTGGGGTAATCTTACTAGAGTTAGATGATATCTCAAAGTGGTTTTGATTTGCATTTCTCTGATGATAAAGGATGATGAGCATTTTTTTCAAGTGTTTGTAGGCCATGTGCCTATCTTCATCAGAGAAGTTTCTGTTCAAGTCTCTTGCCCACATAGAAATGAGGTTATTTGTTCTTTTCTTATTGATTAGTTTAAGTTTTCTGTAGATTCCAGTTATCAGACCTTTGTCGGAAGCATAACTTGCAAAAATCTTTTCCCATTCTGAAGGTTGTCTGTTTGCTTTACTTACTGTGCCCTTGGCTATGCAAAAGCTCTTTAGTTTGATCAGATCCTAGTAATAAATTTATGGTGTTGCTTCAGTTGCCTGGGCGGGGGGTCCTCCTCATAAAATATTCTCCCAGGCCAATTTCTTAAAATGTTTTCCCTGTACTCTCTTCTAGTATTTTGTAGTTTCATTTAAGTTTAAATCTTTTATCCAGTGAGAATCAATTTTTTTTAATGGTGAAAGGTGGGGGTCCAGTTTCAGTCTTCTACAGGTCACCAGCCAGTTCACCCAGCACAATTTGTGAAATAGGGAGTCTTTCCCCCACTGAATATGTTTGATAGGCTTGTTGAAAATCAAATGACGATAAGTAGCTGGGTTCATCTCTTGGTTCTCTATTCTGTTCCATAAATCTACTGCTCTGTTTTTGTGCCAGTACCATGCAGTTTTTATCACTATAGGTTTATAGTACAGCCTGAAGCCTGGTAATGTGATACCTCCTTATTTGTTCTTATTTCTGATTAATATATTTGCTATTCAAAGTTTTTTTCTGATTCCATATAAAATGAAGTACTATTTTTTCAAGTTCTTTAAATTATGACAATGGTGCTTTAATAGGGATTGCATTAAATCTGTAGATTGCTTTGGGTAGTATGGACATTTTAACAATGTTGATTCTTCTTGGCCATGAGTATGGTATGTTTTTCCATTTGTTAACATCTTCAGCTATTTCTTTTCTCAGAGTTTCATAGTTCTCTTTATAGAGATCTTTCACGTCCTTTGTAAGGCAAATTCCCAGGTATTTCATTTTCTTTGGCACTATTGTAAAAAAAAACAGAGTCCTTGATTTTTTTTTCAGCTTGACCATTGTTGGCGCATATAAAACCTACTGACTTGTAAGTATTGATTTTGTATCCTGAGATGCTGCTGTATTCCTCGATCACTTCTAAGAGTTTTGAAGTTGAGTCCCTGGGATTTTCCAGGTATAGGATCATATCATCAGTGAGAGTGAGAGTTTGATCACCTCTGACCCTATTTGGGTACCCTTGATTGCCTTCTTTTGCCTGATTGTGATGGCTAAGACTTCCATTACTATGTTGAATAGCAGTGGAGACAGTGGGCATCCTTGCCTCATTCCTGATCTCAGTGGAATTTTTTTCAATTTTACACCATTCAATATGATATTGGCTGTGTGTTTGCTGTAGATGGCCCCTATCAGTTCAAGTAATGTGCCTTCTATGCCTATTTTCTTGAGAATTCTGATCATGAAGGGATGCTGGATATTATCAAAGGCTTTTTCTGTGTCAATTGAGAGAATCATATGGTCTTTGTTTTTTATTTTATTGATGTGATGTATTATATTTATAGATTTGCATATGTTAAACCAACCCTGTAACCCTGGAATAAAACCAACTTGATCATGGTGTATAATTTTTTTGATGTGTTGTTGAATTCTGTTTGCTAAGATCTTATTGAATATTTTTGCATCAATATTAATTAATGATATTGGTCTATAATTTTCTTTCTTTGTTGGATCCTTTCCTGGTTTGGGTATCAGAGTGATATTTGCTTCATAGGATGTGTTGGGAAGTATTCCATCTTTTTCTATGCTTTGGAAAACATTGTATAATATAGGTACTAGTTCCTCTTGAAAGGTTTGATAGAATTCGGATGTAAAGTCATCTGGTTCTGGACTTTTCTTTTTAGGGAGATTTCGTATTGTTGATGCTATTTCAGTGGTTGATATAGATCTATTAAGATTTTTAATTCTTTCTGGTTGAGTCTAGGAAGGTGGCATGCTTGCAGGTATTGGTCTATTTCCTTCAGATTTTCATATTTCTGGGAATAGAGATTTTTGTAGTAATAATTGAGGATTTTTTTAATTTCTAAAGTGTCTGTTGTTATTTCTCCTTTATAATTTCTGATAGACAATATTAGAGATTTTACTTTTCTATTTCTGGTTAAGTTGGCCAAAGTTTTATCAATTTTGTTAATCTTTTCAAAAAACCAACTTTTTGTTTTATTGATCTTCTGAATGATTCTTTTGTTTTCAATTTCATTTAATTCTGCCCTAATTTTGGTTATTTCTTTTCTTCTGTTGGGTTCAGGGTTGCAATGCTCTTCCTTTTCCAGTTGCTTGAGATGGTCCATTAAGTTGTTGGCTTCTCTTTCTGTTTTCTTGATGAAGGCTTCCAATGCTATAAATTTCCCTCTTAGGACTGCCTTTGCAGTATCCCACAGGTTTTGATAATTCATGTCTTCATTATCATTTTGATCCCAAAATTTGGTGATTTCATTCTTAATCTCATCTTTGACCCAGCTATCATTCAGCCTAAGATTATTTAGATTCCATGACTTCGTTTGAGTATGAAGATTCCTGTTGTTGTTGAGTTCAATTTTATTCTATGGTGGTCCGAGAAGGTACAAGGAATAATTTCTATAATTTTAAATTTGCTGAAGTTAGACTTATGTCCTAGGATATGATCTATTTTGGAGGATGACCCGTGGGCTGATGAGAAAATGTATATTCAGTTTTATTAGGATGAAATATTCTGTAGAGGTCTGTAAAGTTCATTTACTCTAGGGTCAGGTTTAAGTTTAATATTTCTTTGTTTAGTTTTCTCTTGGAGGATCTATCCAAAACTGTCAAAGGGTTGTTAAAATCTCCAACTATTATAGTGCAGGAAGATATCAAGTTGTTTATATCCATTAGGGTCTGCTTTATGAATTGAGGAGCATTCTGGTAGGGTGCATAAATATTCATTATTGAAATCTCTTTGTATTGGGTGGGGTCAACACTACCACTGGCTGGGCATAGTCATAACCAGGGGAATGCTCCTCCTCCCACTGAGTGTCCCTTTCTTCTTACACCCTCTTTCGTCCCCATTAGTCACAGATTCTGTCCCGATGGTTGGTGGTTCACACTATGTCCAGATCTCTCAGAACAAGATCAAATACTCAGTGCTCTGCAGGGGGCAGAACTTCAGACCGCCATGTGAGGGGGGAAAGGGTGGACTGGAAATTTGGACTTCTGGAGGAAAATTTCTGTTCAATTTTATGCCTGGTGGGGTGGTGTCTAGGTTCGTAAGTGGGACCTCCCTGGAGAAAGAGACCTGAAGTTTAGTGGCTCTCTCCAGCAAGGTAAAATGAGAGGTCTTTTTACCCCTGCTCCTTCACAGATAGCCTGCAGCAGGCCCAATGCTTGGGGGAGAAGTCTCATGTCCTCTAGTTGATAGGCTTTGTACCTATAATTTGTTTTCTTGAATGCTCTTTTTTGGAGTTACAGCTTGCCAAACTTCTTTCTTGGCTCAGCTCCCTGTCTTTGGCTTCATAGAGTCCAATTCTGTCCAGTTTTTCTTCCTCTGCTCAGGAGCCTCTCTCTGCCGAGGGTTGCTACCAGTTGTCCATCTTCCCAGAATCCTTCAATTGGTGTTCATTCTTTGTAGAATTTTCTAGTAAAATCATCTGGTCCTGGACTTTACTTTGTTGGGAGGTTTTTGATTATTTGTTAAAAGTTCATTCAGATTTTTTGTATTTCATTATTCAGTCTTGATATGTTGTGTTTTTAGAAATTCTTCCATTTCTTATAGCTTATCCAATTAGTTGATGTAAAATCCTTTATAGTAGTCTCATATGTTTTTATTTCTGTGACATTTGTTGTAATGTCCCCTCTTTTATTTTTAATTTTAGTAATTTTATTCTATTCTCTTTTTTCTTAGTCTAGCAAATAGTTTATTGATTATGTTGATATTTTATAAAACATAATTCTTAGTTCCATTAATTTTCAAGTATTTTGCTATTTTATTTATCTGTGATATAATCTTTGTTATTTCCCTTCTTCTACTAGTTTTAGGTTTAGTTGTTTTTAGTTTTTAGTTCTTTGAGGTTAAATTAGGTTAATTAGATTGTTGAGTTGAGATCTTCTTCTTTAACATAAGTATTTACTACTATCAACCTCTTTGTACTGGTTTTGATACATCCCATAAGTTTTGTTTCATCCCATAAATTGTGTTTTCATGTTTTATTTGTCTCCAGATGATTTTTCATTTCCCTTCTTATTTCTTCTTTGAATCACTGGTTGTTTAAGAGTGAATTGTTTAATTTCAATATATTTGTGAATTTTCCTGTTTTTCTTCTGTTATTAATTTCTAATTTTATTCCATTTTTTTTCTTTCTTTCTTTTCTTTTCTTTTTTTTTCTTGTAGAGACAGAGTCTTACTTTATCACCCTCAGTAGAGTACCATGGCATCACACAGCTCACAGCAACCGCCAACTCCTGGGCTTAGGTGATTCTCTTGCCTCAGCCTCTTGAGTAGCTGGGACTACAGCCTCCCACCACAATGCCTGGTTATTTTTTTTGTTGCAATTTGGCTGGGGCCAGGTTTGAACCCGCCACCCTTGGTATATGGGGCCAGTGCTGAGCCACAGGCACTGCCTGAAATTATTTTCTTAGACATAAGTTTTTAGAATGGTTTTAGATTTACAGGAAAATTGAGAAGATAATATAGAGTTCCCATATATTTCCACATAGTTCCCCCATTATTAATATCTTAGCAATAGTATGATACATTTGTTACAATTAATGAATCCATCAATACATCATGATTACACAAAGTTTGTAGGTTTTTTAGATTTCTTTTGTTTTTACCTAATATCCTTTTTCTGTTCCAGGATCCCATGTTACATTTACTTGTCATATCTCCTTAGGCTCTTCTTGGCTGAGACAGTTTCTCAGACTTCATTTGAATGTGGTGACCTTGCCAGGTTTTTTTTTTTTTTTGAGACTGTGTCTCAAGCTGTTACCCAGGTAGAGTGCTGTGGCATCACAGCTCATAGCAACCTCAAACTCTTGGGCTTAAGCGAGTCTCTTGCCTCAGCCTCCCAAGTAGCTGGTAGTACATGTCCCTGCCACAATGCCCAGCTATTTTTTGTTGTTGAGTTTGGCGGGGGCCAGGTTTGAACCTGTCACCCTCAGTATATGGGGCCAGGGCCCTGCCCACTGAGTCACAGGCATCACCCTTATTCTATTTTCATTGTTGAAGATAATTTGTATGATTTCAGACTTCGTAAATTTGTCAAGATTTGTTTTGTGGACTAACATGTAGTCTAACTTAAAAAAGTCCATGTGCACTTGAGAAGAATGTGTACTCTGTTGTTAGGTGAAGTGCTCTATGTGTTTGTTAGGTTCAGTTGGTCTATACTATTGTTCAAGTCCTCTATTTCCTCATTGATCTTCTACTTGCTTCTTCTATTTATAATGGAATGTGGGGTGCTAATTGCTCCTACTGTTATCATGTTCTTGTCCACTTTCTCTCATCAGTTTTGCCTATGTTTGCCTCATATGTTTAGAAGTTCTAATGTTTATACATATGTATTTACAATTGTTGTGCATTCTTGGTGAATTGCCCTTTTTGTCACTATGTAATATCCTTCTTTTTCTCTTGTGACAGTCTTTTGTCTTGAAGTTTATTTTTTGCTGGATATAAGTATGGCCATATCTGCTTTCTTTAGATTCCTATTTGTGTGGAATATTTTTCCCATCCTTTTCACTTTTAGCCAATGTGTGTCAGATCTAAAGTGACTATCTTGTAGACAGTATATAGTTGAATTTTGTTTGTTTATCCACTGTGTTAATTTATGTCTTTTAATTGAGGTGTTTAAAGTATTTATTGTCAAAGTAATTACTAATGTTGAAAGACGTATGATTGTCATTTTCTTAATTCTTTTTACATCTTATAGCTTTTTTGTTCTTTTTCCCCCTTTTCCCTTTCTTTCTTTCTTTTTTTTTTTTTTGACACAGAGTCTCAAGCTGTTGCCCAGGTAAAGTGCTGTGGCATCACAGCAACCTCAGACTCTCAGGCTTAAGTGATTCTCTTGACTCAGCCTCCCAAGTAGCTGGGACTACAGGCACCTGCCACAACGCCCAGCTATTTTTTTGTTGCAGTAGTCATTATTTTTTAGCTGGCTCTGGGCTGGGTTGGAACCCACCAGCCTTGGTATATGTGGTTGGCACTGTAACCACTGTACTATGGGGGCTGAGCCCCCTTTTTCTTTCTTTTTTGTTTCATTGATTTTTTTTTCTAGTGACATATTTTGATTCTGTTTTCCTTTCCACTTACGTATACAGATGGTGGCTGGCTTACAATGGTTCAACTTATGATTTTTAGACTGTATGATGAATTTATCTGAACATAAATCAAGAAGCTCCTTATGACTTAAAATGGGATTACGGTTTCTATTGAATGTATATTGCTTGTGCATCATTGTAAATTTGAAAAATCATAAGTTGAACCATTATAAGGTGGGGACCATCTGCTGTGTTGCTAGGATTAAGTGCATTTTTGACTTATAATATTTTTGTCTTATGTTTATCAGAATGTAAACCCATTGTAAGGGGAGGAGCATCTGTATTCTAGAAGTATTTTAATTTTGAGACTACACAAAGAATATTAAAGTTATGTCTGCTTTAAACTGATAACTTCAATTGCTTATGAAAGCTTTACTTCTGCCAGGTGTGGTGGTTCACACCTGTAATCCCAGCACTGTGGGAGGCTGAAGAGGGAGAATTGCTTGAGCTCAGGAGTTTGAGACTTCCCTGAGCGACAGTGAGACCCCGACTCATAAAAAAAGGAAAAACTCAGCTAGGTGCTGTGGCAAGAGCCTGTAATACCAGCAGCTTCAGGAGACTGAGGCAGCAGGATGCCCACAGTCCAAGTCTGAGGTTGCAGTGAGCTAGGATGCCATTGCATTCTGCTCAGGGGATAGAGTGGGACTCTCTCTCACAACAAAACAAAACAAACACAACAAATTAAACTCCTTTATATCTCTGCCCCCTTTATGTTATTGATGACATAAATTATCTCTTTTTATATCATGTATACCCTAACAGATTTTTCATTACTCCTTATGCTTTTGTTTTGTAAAACTCCATACAAAATTCAAAAGTGATTTATACACCTACATTACAATATGACAGAATTTTATATTTGTCTCTATATTTACTTTTACCTGGGAGTTTTATGTTTCTATAGGGTTTTGTGTGGCTGCTATTCATTAGGTTTTCACTTAACTTGAAGGATTCCATTCAGTATTTCTTGTATGGCAGATCTAGTGGTGGTAATTTCCCTCAGCTTTGTTTATCTTGGAAAGTCTAATTAATTTCTCTTTCATTTTTGAAGGTGAGTTTGGCTCTATGTCATATTCTTTTTTTAAAGTTTTTCATCACATCCTATTCCTTTCCAGCCTTTTTCTGCTGAGAAATCAGCGGGCAATCTAACTGAACAAGTTGCTTTTCTCTGCCACTTTTGACAGTCTAATTATGATATGTTTTGATGTAGATGTTTTCACATTTATCCTATTTTTTTTTTTGAGGTTTGAATTTGTATATCTATTTCTCTTTGCAGATTTGGGAAGTTTTAAGCCATTATTTTAAAAATAGGCTCTTTGACTCTTTCTCTTTTTCTCCTCTTGCATTCCTGTAAGGCATATGTTGTCCCACTTAATGGTATTCCATAAGCTACTTCTGCTTTTTTTGCTTTTTTTCTTCTTGTTTCTCTGCCTCAGTAATTTTGAAAGTCCTGTCTTTGGATTTCCTGATTCTTTCTTCTGTCTAGTCAAGTCTGCTGTTGAGTCCCTGTAATGAAATTTTCAATTCAGTTATTGTATTCTTCAGTTCCACAGTTTCTGTTTGGCTCTTTTTTAATAGTTCTGTTCCTTTTTTTGATAGTCTCATTTTGTTCATGCGTCATTTCCATGATCTCATTTAGTTGTCTATCTGCATTCACTTTTAATTCATTAAGTACCCTCTGGCTGCTATTTTGAATTCTTTGCCTGATAATTCATATATTTACATTCATTGAGGGTTTGTTTCTGCAGATATAATTTCTTCCTTTTTTTTTTTTTGCAGTTTTTGGCTGGAGCCAGGTTTGAACCTGCCACCTCTGGTATATGAAGCCGGTGCCTTACTCCTTTGAGCCACAGGTGCTGCCCTAATTTCTTCCTTTGAATATGTCATTTTTTCCTGTTTCTTTATATGTCATGTTCTCGATCTTTTTTTGGAACTTTGGCATTTGAAAATTCAGCTACATCTCTCAGTCTCTGTGGTCTTGTTTTGTACAAGGAGGACATTCTTCAATCCTCCTGGCAAGAGAATCTGAAGACCTTTCAAGACCTTTCTGGGGGTACTTTCTCTTTGGGCTTGTGTGTATAATCTAATTGTGCTGTTTTCTGTTCAGGAGCTCCCTAGTGTCTGTCTGTAAAGCTGAGGGCTCCCTGGTACCACAGCACACCATAGTACTGGCACCTAGTGTTTGTCTGGGATACTGCAGACTTCAGTACTAGACCATGCCACACTGATGATCATTTTTGTTTTCTTTCTTTCTTTTTTTTTTCTAAGTTAGACTAATTTTTAATTTATTTTTATTTTTTCTATATTTTTGTTTTTATTAAATCATAATTGTGTACATTGATGTATTTATGGGGTTCAGTGTACTGATTTGATATACAATGTGATATGTTTACATTGAACTAAGTAACATATCCACCACAATTATACTCTTTTCTTAATAGTTTTGAAATGTACCATTGCATCATGCACATTAGGTGAGATCCCTTTAAATCCCCTCCCTCCCCTCCTCTCTCTCTCCTCTTCCCTTCTACTTTCTGGGCTATATTTATGTTTTACCATTCATATAAATGTGTAAGTGATTATATATTGGTTTCATAGTAGTATTGAGTACATTGAATACCTTTTTTCCATTCTTGAGATACTTTACTAAGAAGAATATGTTCCAGCTCCATCCAGGTAAACATAAAAGATGTGAAGTCTCCATCTTTTTTATGGCTGCACAGTATTCCACGGTGTACATATACCACAATTTGTTAATCCATTCATGGGTACTTGGGCTGTTTCCATGTCTTGGCAATTACGCATTGGGCTGCAATAAACGTTCTGGTGCTAGTGCCTTTGTTGTAAAATAATTTTTGACCATCTGGTCAAAAGATACCAGCACCCCAGAATGTTGGGAGTTGAGTGCTTCCTCCTGATCATTCTGCCCTGTGCTGGAAGGAGGGACTCTGGGGCATGCCAGGAATTTTCCTACAGAGTTTATATTTGGTTAGCTTTGAACTCTTTGGGAGTTCTGGAACTTCTTAGCTGGTTTTGGATTTTTCACAAAGGCGATTGGTCCATGCATTGTTATAAATCTGTGTTTCCTTGAGGGGGGTAGCAGAATCAGAGTCTGGAGTTTCTTATTCCAACATTTACTGACATTATCATAAAGCTTTTGACGTACACTTTTGTTATTGAGTGTCATATTTAGTACATTATTATTTATTTTTATTTTTTTATTAGTATTAGATCATAGCTGTGTACAGTAATACGATCATGGGGCACCATACACTGGTTTTATAAACAGTGTGATGAAAATGTGTAGTACGTTATTTTTTAAAAAATTGTTATATCATTGTGGTCTTTATTTGCCTTTCCATAAGAGTTAGCGAAGTTGAGCACTCACTAAGTTGGGCTCAGTCTTAAGTTTCCTACCAGCAAGTTCTCTTCTGTCTGCTCCTCTATGTGATACTATTGATTTTTGGCTAGGACTGTTTCCTCTTCTGGGAACTGCATGTCCAAATTTTTGCTAATTTTTCTATTCAATTGTTATACCTTTCCCTTCAGGAAGTTGAAAAACCAGTACAGAGAGGTCCAACATAAGTTTTACCCAGGTTTCCCCAAAGGTTACATTTTATATGGCTGTAGTACAATGTAAAACCAGGCATTTTACCTTGGTACATTGTGTTTCCATGGCTCTACATCATCTTATCACATGTGTAGATTTGGTTAGTCTCCTCCCACCATCTTCCATCTCATCCCTTCTCCCCTTTATCCTTAGCTCTAGCAGCCACTAGTTTGTTTGTTTAATCCATAGTTTTACCATTTCAAGAATGTTATGTAAATAGAATTACTGTATTTTACTGTGTATAATGCACAGTTCCCAGTGCACAGCACAGTGACACTGACTTCCCTTGTCCAGGAGTTGGAAACTGGAGCTAGATCCCTCTGTCTTGCTTCTCAGATCTATTTCTGCCCCAGATCCTATGTAGCCTGAGTCCCCTTGAAGATAGACTTCTCTTAATTACCCTGATTTTATCCCCCAGGTTCAGGGCTGGGCTCAGTCTTAAGTTTCCTAGCTAGTTCTCTTCTGTCTGCTCCTCCATGTGATGCTATTGATTTGAGCTGTGCAGCTTTCTGGGCATTGATTTCAGAGTCTCTCACCATCCTTGGCAGCAACACTTCTCTGAAACGTCTCAAACACTTGCATTCTAACTATCTCTTTTTGTTCATTATAGAGCTAGGCCAGCCAGATTAAATACTTTTTAGGTTTCCCTTTGACATGGTTGGTGCTGTATACAGTGCTTTTGTTCTTAGTGAATGCTCAGGCATTATCACTTTGGCAGCAGATTGTCTAGGTTGGGCATAAAGTCAGGGTATGTGTGTGTGTTGGGGGACATGTGTTATGGGCCGAAGAACTTTGCTTCTGGGTTAGGTGGATCTGGGTTCAAATCCTGCTCTTGGTTTTTTGAGGCGGCAAGAATGTGGGCAAGTCACAGATCTCCTCAGCTTTAATTTCCCTTCCCTCTTCCTTAATCTTGGGGAAGCCAGAGGTAGCAGTGAGGGGAAGGGACAATGGAAGAGTCATGTGGAAAATGGCCAAGAAGCTCACCTTCGCCAGCTCCACATGGGAAAATATTGACTGAGAGATTGCAATTTTTGTTGCCTGAATGACAGGTACTATGATTACTTCTTAGGAGGGATGATTTGGTAGATTTGGAAGGGCAGTGGTAAGGAAGAATGAAGCAGTTTTCTGCTTGACCCCTACCAAATCTGGCATGTCCAACAAACTGGTTACAGGAACAGAAACAAAAAGGGTGATTGTTCAGGAGGTTTGGGTGAACATGACCTGTATAGAAATTGGGAAAGGTTATGTTCCTTTGTATAGCTTTCCCTCTCTCCCTCTTGCCTTCGTCGGCAATTTGATTGGCCTCTGGGTTCAACCCCCAGAACCTCTGTCTGGCCCTCATAGGAGGGTCCCATGAGTAGGGTCAGCAGTGGAGGTGGCAACTGACTATTGGTGTGGGTGGGCTGGGTGTGGCCAGCCATGGTGCCTGATGAATGGTTGGGGCCAGAGAGGAGAAAAGAGAGTATTTCAGCTATGTCCCTCTGAAGAGGTAAAGCAAAAGGCTGCTCCTCCCCCAAATTCCCTCCCTGGAATCTGGTAATGGCATGTGACAATGGCCCACATCAGAGAATGTGTCTTTCAGGAGCCAAGGAAATGACAGGCATTGATGAGTCCAGGATGATCTCACAAACCCCTCCTTGCTGTTTGGTACTCATTGCCGCCTTCCAAAAGAATGCTTTTCTTAAATATTATGATAACTTCTAGCCACACATCATGGGATCACTTGTTAGAGCTGGCAGGATGAAGGAATTTTCTCTGCATCCCTAGACAAGGATTCTCCCTTCCTTCCCTCCACTTCTGTCTCTTCTGCTCCATTCATTCTTCACTGCATTTCTTCTCTCACCCCAACACAACAGATCGCAGGGCATAGTCATACATTCATTCAACCAGTATTGAACACTGTTATGTGCCAAGGATTGTTTTTAGTGCTTAGGATACATGTGAAAAAAAAAAAAAAAAAGAAAAAGAAAACTCCCTCCCTTTGTTAACTAAAGTTTATGTTCCAGAAGAGTCAAGAAATACACAATAAATATTAATAATAAATAAAGCAAATAGGTAAATGATAATTACTATGGAAAAAACATAGAGCAGGCAGAGGGGGATAGGGCAAGCAGGTGGTGAAGGGCCATGTGGAGGCCAAGAGAATGACTTTGACTTTTACTATCAATGAGATGAGCAGTTACTGTATGGTTTTGAGCAGAGAAAGAACACGGTCTGATTTTTGTTTGGAAAAACCCCTCTGCTGGTTGTAGGTAGAATGGTGAGGGGCTAATTGTAGCAATCGAAGAAAGAGAGGATGGAGGGTGAATCTCAGCAGTGGGGATGAAAAGAAGTAGTCAGATTCTAGATATATAGTACAACCTCCATAGTTGATCACCTTCTTAAGTTGACCTAATTTTCATAGACCGGATACACATCACATGTATGTATTAGTATGGTAGGCCTAGTTCCTTATGTTGGTCACCTCCATATGTTGGCCAGTTTGTTGCAATCCCTTGCATGGTCAACTTACACAGAGGTTCTCCTATATTTTAAAAGGGGGTGGCATAATTTCCTGATAGAAAGTATGTATGATGAGGGGAGAGGAGTCGAAGATGCCTCAGAGGTTTTTTTCTCCAACAGCTGAATGGAGTTCCCATGAATTGAGATAGGGAAGTCTGTGGGTGGAGTGAATTTTTGAGGGATGAACAGAAGGTCAGTTTTATGATGTTACCCTTGAGACATTATTGGGAATCAAAGAGAAGCTATTGAGTTGACAAGTGGAAATGAAATTCAAAGGAGAAGTTCTCAGCTGAAGAAATAAGTTTAAGAGCCCTCAGGCTATCTTTCAGTGGTAAGAAAGACCATTGAACAATAGCAAGAGAGGAGAGTATGTGGGGATTTGGGACAAGGAAATTGGAACCAGACTATCTGGGTTCAAATCCCAACCAGGTACTTAGCAGCTGTGCAATCTTGGGCAGGTTAGTAAAACTTTGTGTCTCGGTTTTCCCACTTGCAAAATTAAGATAATTAGAGATTATACCTCATCTGCTTGTCATCAAGACAAATGAGTTCTTAACATGGGAAGCACTCAGAACAGAGACTGGCACATAGTAAGCTCTTGGTACATGTTAGCTGTCTATTCATTTTGTAATAGATATGAATTGCTCTACAATACCTAAATATCACTTAATTAAAACATTTTTAAACCAATCTCAATCTTATGAAAAATTTGTAAGTGTGGGATGAAGAATTTCTTTTTCAGAACATTTGCAAATAAATTTCTGATATGTTGCCTTATTATCCCTTGTTATGCTCTGTATGAAGGTATTTCCCCAAATTCATGTGTTAGTACCTAATATCCAATGTGATATTATTAATAGGTAGAGCCTTTGAGATGTGATTAAGTCATGAGGACTCCAGTCTCATGAAGTGGATTAACACCCTTATTAAAGAGGCTCACGCCTATAATCCTAGCACTGTGTGAGGCCAAGGTGGGTGGATTGCTTGAGCTCACAGGTTCAAGACCAGCCTGAGCCAGAGTGAGACCTTGTCTCTAATAATAGCTTGGTGTTGGCTTGGCCCTTGTAGCTCAAGTGGCTAAGGCACCAGCCACATACACCAGAGCTAGCGGTTCGAATCCAGCCTGGGCCTGCCAACAACAATGAGAACTACAACCAAAAAATAGCCTGGCATTGTGGTGGGTGCCTCTAGTCCCAGCTACTTGGGAGCCTGAGGCAAGAGAATCACTTAAGCCCAAGAGTTTGAGGTTGCTGTGAGCTATGGTGCCAGACCACTCTACCCAGGGTGACAAAGTGAGAATCTGTCTAAAAAAAAAAGCCCAAGAAAGCCCCTTAGCTCCTTTGGCTATGTAAGGACACAGTGTCTATCCCTTCTGCCATATGAGGAGGTAGCAAGAAGGCACCGTCTTGGAAGCAGAGAACAGCACTTACCAGACAATGAAACTGGGGATGCCTTGATCTTGAGCTTCCAAGCCTTCAGAACCATTAAGAAATAAACTACTATTGTTTATAAATTACCCAATCTGAGGTATTTTTTCATAGCAGCCCAAACAAATTAAGACACTCCCGAATATTTTAGAATGTATTTCCTACAAATAAGGACACATTCCTACAGCCCATAATACCATCAAACTCAGGAAATTATCATAGGTCCATTACTACCATCTTATCTTCTGACATCCTACAAGTCATAGCACTTGTCCCAGTATCTTTTATGGAGAAAGAATTCAAGTGCATTTAGCTGCCATATCTCTTTATTTTATTTTATTTTTTGAGACAGAGCCTCAGGCTGTCGCCCTGGGTAGAGTGCCGTGGCATCACAGCTCACAACAACCTCCAACTCCTGGGCTCAAGCGATTCTCCTGCCTCCGCATCCCAAGTAGCTGGGACTACAGGCACCTGCCACAAGGCCCGGCTATTTTTTGGTTGCAGCCGTCATTGTTGTTTTGGCGGGCCCGGGCTGGATTCGAACCATCAACTCAGGTGTATGTGGCTGGCACCTTAGCCACTTGAGCCACAGGTGCCAAGCCTCTTTAGTTTTTTAAAATATGTAAAAATTCCTCTTTACTTTATGACTCTGACGCTTCTGAAAAATATAGGCTAGATATTTTTTAGATTGTCCCTCATCATGGATTTTTCTGATAGTTCCTCATGATTAGAGTTAGATTTGGCATCTTTGGCAGGAATATTGAGAAGGATGTTGTGGTTCTCATTGCATCCAGTCAGGAGGCACACAATTTCCATTTGTTGGTGGTGTTTACTTTGATTACTTGTGGTATCTGCCAGGCATTTCCACTGTATTATTTTTTTCCCTTTGTAATTTATAACCATGTCACTGTAATTATTTTTTCTAGCTCCTATTAAATACAGTTTGAGCATTTATCTCTATCATGGTTGGAAAGAAAGTGAATAATAGCTCTTTCCCATGGATGCCGCCCCACTCTTGGGTTGTATGAGGGCAATGGGGCTGCCGCCTTTCAGAATAAATGGGATGAATTCCAGTTCTCTGACTTATCAGTTGCTGGGTCTGTTCTCTTTGCCCAGGTCTACGGGACTTGTTTTAAGCTGCCCAGCTCTGCTGGCTGCTCCAGTCTCTATACCAGGGGTGATCAAACTTTTGGCTTCTCTGTGCCTCATTGGAAGAAGAAGAGTTGTCTTGGGCCAGACATTAAATACACAAACACTAACTAAAGCTGGTGAGAAAAAAAAAGTCCGCGTGATATCCGCCACCACAAATAAGCAAAAATGTCCTCACATAACCTGCATGTGGGCCATGGGCTGTGGGTTGGACACCCCTGTGAGACCACGCTCTGTCTTGGAGACATTTTATGAAGCTCCCAAGGATCTGGTTCTCAAAGCCCAAATCTTTTCTGGCACGCATTTGGCAGCCTGCAGGTAGGAAATGTCCAGAGCTTTGCATCCTAGCATTCCACCGCTCACTGAATTCACCACCCATTGTGGAAGATATCCTTGTTTTAATCTCTGCACAGCCATAGGCCCTCCTTCTTTGCTGGAACACCTGTTCCACCAAAAAAAAAAAAAAAAAGCTTCAGGAAAACCTCAGCCCCCAGGAGATGGATCATCATTGGTCCAAGCCTTTCACGGCAGCCCAAATCCCCTGGCCAGTGATTGGTTGAATAATTGGTGACGGTTAGGACACATGTTGAAATTCTGGCCAATCAGAATGCAGGGAAGTTGGCAGGCGGCTTGGGGGGGGTTTGGGGGGACGGGGATTCCAGTAGCTTCCTCTGTGCACAGGCAGTGGATATAGTAAAACGAAACAAAATCCCTTCAGCATGACAAGTCCAATACTGTATTTATTTATTTATTTATTTATTTGTTTGTTTTAGAGACAGGCTCACTTTGTCACCCTTGGTAGAGTGCTGTGGCCTTACAGCTCACAGCAACCTCCAGCTCTTGGGCTTAGGTGATTCTCCTGCCTCAGCTTCCCGAGTAGCTGGGACTACAGGCGCTTGCCACAACGCCAGGCTATTTTTTGTTGCAGTTTGGCCGGGGCCTGGTTCGAACCCGCCATCCTGAGTATATGGGGCCAGCGCCCTACTCATTGAGCCACAGGCGCTGCCCCCAATACTACTTTTATTAAGACATCATAGAAACTACCTTTAGAAATATAAATTACCTTTATGAAAACATCATAGAAACCATAGGCAGAAAACATCATAGAAACCATAGGCAGAAAATCACTGTCTACATTTTCCCTCTGTATGACTTCTTTGCTTCTTTTCACCAAGTCTAGGACCAGTTCTGTCAGAGCATCTGGGAAGCAAGGAGGGTTCCAAATGTTTTTCGTGAAACTCATTATTTCGTCTCTTCACACATTTTACTAATAGAGAGTGTTGGAAATTTACAGGAATAAGGCACACAGGGAATTCGTTTTTGTGGTTAATGCAAACATCTCTTTTATAGCTTTGCTGAGATATGATTCACGCATACAAAGCACACAATTCCATGGTTTCGAGTGTGTTTGCCGAGCTGGGATTCACTGGATTTCACGGTATATAGGTTTCTGCCAGTTCGTTATACAATGTGCCTGCTGGTGTCACTATGGAGCCCTGCAGCCGAGTTTTCTCCCATGCCTTCTCCTCAGTGTTGTGTGTTTTATTGTGGCCAAATTAGGCAGCGGAGAAATATAATGCATCTGCCTCAAGTGAGGCTGTCACCACAGAAACAGAGACAAATGCACCTCTGAGTTGTGAAGGCTGAGGTCCAGATGAATTTAGAGAGGTATGGGCTTCTACAGAGCCAGCCCCTTCTTCCCCTGCCACCCCTCCCTCCTCAGTTATCTGCTAGAACTGGACAACAGTGCTCAATCTGTGAAAGGGTGAAAGAGAGGTGGAGGGAACCGACATCGGTGGGACCTTGGGAAGGGTCCTACAACCTGCCTCCCCAAACACCAGGTCAAATTTGGAGGGATTGAAGAATCAGGAGGACTTGTGCCTTCCTTCCTGATGATATGGCTCATGGAGTTCCTGCCCCCAGTCTGCCTGGCTGCAGAAGAGCAGAATGGGCTGTTTGCCCTGCCCAAGTGGGGGAGGACCTGAGACCACCCTACAGAGTTTCCTGGGGTGCAGCAAAGCTTCCAGTGTGCTTCTGAGGATTGTGGGTGGAGAAGCCCTGGAGTTAGGAATAAGTTACCTTTCCATATCTACTGCAAAGTGGGACAGCTGTGTGGATCTACAGCGTTGGCTGCACGGGCTGATGGCTATCTTAGCAGATGCCTGCGTGGACTGATGCCACCAATGCACCTTACACGCCACTGGGAATGGGGAGGCTGGAAGGACCCTAACTTGGTGCAGGAGATCATGAATTGGCTAGGATTAAGTCCATAGATTAAGTAAATAGAAATTGTGTCAGATTATGGAAAATTTTTTAAAAGCAATACTTTTTTTCACATATGGAATGGTGGCCTGAGAGTTGCATTGTTTTATTTTGATCATACCACCTAATCTCTTCAGGTCATAGCTTCCCTATCTGTGAACTGAGGTTGGGGAGAAGAGATAGAACTGGGAGTTACCAAGAGCTTTTCCTGCTCAGACTGACCATGATGCGAAAGGTGCAGGGTCTCTTGGATCTCTCGCTGCCCACCTGTGAGTGCGTTCTATCCCTCCCACTGTCTTTGCAGGCCTCCCCCCAGTCTCCAGGGAGGCTACCGAGAGTCACCAGGATGCACCAGGGTGGTAGGGAACAATGGAAACATCCCCGGCCCTTTTGTACCATTCATTCAGACCACACTTAATTATTTTAAAAGTGATTTGTTGGCCAGGCATGGCGGCTCATGCCTGTAATCCTAGCACTCTAAGAGGCTGAGGTGCGTGGATTGCTTAGTTCTCAGGAGTTCAAGACCAGCCTAAGCAAGAGTGAGACCCCTGTGTCTACCAAAAGCAGAAAAAAATTAGCCAGGAATTGTGGTAGACACCTGTAGTCCCAGCTACTCGGGAGGCTGAGGCAGGAGGATCCCTTGAGCCCTGAAGTTTGAGGTTGCTGTGAGCTCTGCTGATCCCCCCTGTCCTTGAGCCTGGACAACATCATGAGCCTGTCTCTCAAAAAAAAAAAAAAAAGGAAGAAACAACCTACAAAAACAAACAAACAAAAAAGTGATTTGTTGAAGAAACATGCCAACCACCCTCAGTAGATATGAAAATGTAAAGGAAAATACCTCTACAGTCATGCCATCCTGATAAATGAAAGTGTTACCATTCTGTTTCTCTCCCAGTTCATGCCTTTGCCAGCACCCGTTTTGCACCAGAGCCCGGAGGCCAGAAGGATAGAAAAAGAAAATCTGGATATTTTAGCTCTGCTGATTGGCTGCCCTGGCAACAGCCCCAGTGCCTCCAGAAATATCTCTCCAGCTCTGACCCTGCTCCTGAACCCCAGACGCATCTGTCTATGTGCCTACTCAACATCGCCTTTTGGATGACGAACAAACATTATATTTAACATGTTTAAAATGGAACTGTTAATTCCCACCACCAATCTATTCTTCCACCTGTCTTCCTCATCTCATCCATTGCTCAACTTTGTCACAAACCACCCTCAGCCCTCTCTCTTCTTTGCCTTTCACATTCAGTCCCAAGCACCTGCTGCTGTTTCTATTTTTAGGCCCACTTCCTGTTAATCAATTTCTCTGCATTTCTGCTGACACTGGTTAGGTCACCCCCATTGCCTCTTGGTTTACTGCAGTAAAACCACATCTGAAGGTTCTGATTATTTCTGATTACTTTTCCTCTAATCTACTTATCCACCTGAGTCCTGGTGATTCCAAAAGTGTAAATCAGGTCTTATAATTTAATCTGTGGTTGAATTTTCCCTGTGGCCAGCATCTCTATGTAATCTGGTTCATGCCCACCTCTCCAGGACTGTCCTGTGACTTGTCACACACACTCTCCAGCTCCATCACTCCTCTTCATCTTCCCAGAACACTCCAAGCTCCTTTGTACCTTAGGGCTTGTCATATTAGGTTCCCTCTAACACAGCGGTTCTCAACCTGTGGGTGCGACTCCTTTGTAACAATGAAAATACATCCTGTATATCAGATATTTACATTACGATTCATTAACAGTAGCAAAATTACATCTATGAAATAGCAACGAAAATGATTTTTTCATTGGGGGTCACCACAACGTGAGGAACTGTATTAAAGGGTTGTGGCATTAGGAGGCATCAGGAAGGCTGAGAACCACTGCTAACAAGAAGATATTTCCCAGGTTCTTTGCGACTTTCAGATACCTGCTCAAATGTTCTCTTTTCAGAAAGGCTTTCTCTACCATTCTTTCTAGTTTGCATCCACTTAATTCCTGACTCTTGGGAAAGTCTTGGGGAAGAGCTCTGTCATTGCAATCACTATTATTTTGTGTACCCTTTCTTTTCCTTCAGAACACTCATCACATTTTTAATTCTTTCTTCCTTTCTCCCTCTCTCCTTCTTCTCTTTCTTCCTTTTCTATCTGACCTTCTCCAACTGTAAACTCTACAAAGGCATGGACCCCTCTTCACTAATGTTTTCTCAGCGTCTACTCAGTGCTGGAAATACAGCATGCACTCAGTCACATGTGTGGAATAAACAAAGGCACAACTTCCTTTGCGGTGAGCTTGCCTAGAACACAGGCTATTTCCTGAAAGGGAAAAGGCAGGTTTTTGTCCAGGTTGGGCCTCTTCCAGCTGCTTCATTTTTCCTCTGGTTTCAAGATATGAGACACCTGAGATATCATTTATGTTCTTCTGTAGATATGATTTGGGGAATGAGGAGCTATCTAAAGTTTTTGACTAAATTATTTGAAACAGACCATATTGATGTAATGGATAGATTGGATGCTCCAAAGCAAGACCTGTGAGAAGTCTGTCGAGTGAGCCAGTTAAGTCACCAAGAGGGTCTGGGCGACCAAGTGTGTGAATAATAGGACTTGGAGACTTAGGCCGTGGGGCGCAGAAGGCAAGGAGGCAAGGTCCTCCCCATGCCAATGCTGCTTTTGCTCAACCCTGAGGATGGCAGTCTTAAATTTTGCTTCCCAGGTATTTTGCCTCGCCCTGCTCCAAGGGGAAGATGAAGCATCATTATTACTTCATGATACTCTCATCATTGAAGGAGGCCGAGATACCCTCAGGGCTCTCAACTTCAGAGCCTGATCATGGGGATGGGGAAGATGAAGCTGCTCTGTTGAAAGCAGAAAATGTTGAAGAGGAAGGAGATTCATGCTTATGGGTCAATATCTCTTTTTCTGTGACTATGGAAGATTCAAGTCCACAATGAAATTAATACAGTTGGATACCCACCCTGCCCTGGGCATACTTACCCTTTACAGAGAGTCTTTCTGCAAAATCCTTCGCTGGATGGCACCATCTCCCAGATCTTCACCAGGGCCATTTTGGTGCCCATGATGAGTCCAGATCCTCCCCTGGACCACTTGTTGAACATGAGAAGGTGCACGTGTTCTTTCTTTGTCTTCCCCACCCAGAAGCACAAAGCAGGCTCTGCTTCAGAGCAGTAGGCCTGAGGGGCTGGGAAGCAGTAGAATGAGGATGGGTCAAGATTGCCTCGCAGATCAAGAACTTTGGGTGGGCGGCTCTTTGGAAAGCACTGACAGGAGCTTTCTAGCGTCTCGGTTCTACGCTTATTATCTGAGTAACACTGGGCATGACCCCTCACAGGCCTTACCTGAAAAATGGGGTGTGATGCCCACCTTGTAGGATTGGTGTGAGGATGAAATGGGGTACCAGACCCATGGTGGCACTGAGTAACTGTTTCCCTTCCTATATAGAACCAAAGAATGTCACAACAGGAAGGGAACTTAGGGGTCTCTAGGTAATGCCCTTGTATTTATTTTTTCCCTTGATTCTTAAGTACACAGACTTGTATCTATCATAATTCTTGCTTCATCTGTCTGTCTATTGGTCTTCTGTCCATCATCTGTCCACGTGTCTATCTTTCCATCCAACATCCATCCATCCTCTCTTTCTGTCTCTCTCCCTTCTAATCATCTATCCATCTACCTACTGACCATATCTATATTGACCTTATATTGTTTTCTACTTGTTGTTTGTTTATAGTATTGTAAATATTCATGAGGCCTACCATTTATTGTGGATATTAGAAATTTGACAATAACTTCTATCTACCTGTATGTCCCCAAATTTCTCATTCTTCTGTCTTGCTATATCCAAGGTCACTGCTATTTTGAGTCTTGTATTCATTTATCCTTTTTAAAAATATGGGTTATATTATATTTCTATATATTCCTAAATACCATTTGATGTTTAGCTATTTTTTATCTTTATTAAAAGAATATCATGCTGTGTGACATTTTGGGGGGTTCACTTCCCCTGCCAACATTTTATTGCTAAGATTTATCCACATTACTGTGTGTAGCTGTAGTTCATTCATTTTGATTTCTGTTTAACATCCCATTCCGTGACTGTACTAAATGTATTGCCCATTATCCTGTAGATGTGCATCTGTCTATGTTCAGGTTTTGCTAATTTTGAATAACGGTATCATGTATATATTTGTACATATCTCCTGTACAAACTCCTCACGTGTGCAGGAGTTTCTTTTGGGTGTAACCCAAGAGTGGAAATGCCAGGTTATAGAGTATGTGAGTATTTAACACAACCATTTTTCCCTCAAAATAGCTGTGTCCATTTATGTGCCCACCAGCAATGTACAAAAGACACAATTGCTCCTTTATTTTTGCTGTTTGAATGGGAACAAAATGGCATTTCAGAGTAGTTTTGCCATGGCTTTTCCTGATTACTAATGAGGTTGGACATCTCCTCATGTGTTTTTTGGACATAAGTGTCTCCTTAAACCCCATTTTAATGATAGGGCTATAGGAGTTTCACCATGGGGCTCAGGTGCTCACAGTAAGCTTTCCTTGAAGAGTTAGGAGGGAGCTGTCCGACGTGCAGGTGAGTGTTTCCATCTGGGTTGGGGCCTGTCCTGCCTCTGCTGAGTTTCTTGGTCAGGGTCACAGACTTTGAGGTCCGACTCTCCACAGAAACTTCACTCCTGGGGAGGGCATGACAGCTCACTTCTCACTACCCACCTTCCTGGTCCTGGCTCTGCTTTCCTCAGGGGGCTGCAGGAGGCAGGAAGAGACAGCCAGAGGCAGACAGGTCTCAGCAGGGTGAGGAGGCAGGAGAAGCAGGGGTAGCAACTGCAGGCATCTTGGCAGGTCCCTCTCCTAGGCCAGTCCTCCTGTCAAGGCAGGAAGAGACTGAGGGTCCTGTGTCACTGAGGAGGGCTAACCTTGCAAGGCCAGTGACCTGAAGAGGAAGCAGGGGGCTGAGGCAAAGCCCTTGCTCTTCTCGCACCTGTCCCTGGAGACTACCTCGGGGGTGTTGTCTTCACACCGCTCCTCTTCCTCTTCCTCCCTAGATGCCCTTCCCTGGCCCTGACCAGGGGAACTCACATCTTTGCACATCCCCAGTTAGAGGTGTTAGAGACAGAGGGAAAGGTTGAAAGAACTGAGGGACAGCTATCATGGACCCTCTGGATTCCCCTTAAAGGAGAGGAGAAATGGGAGGCCCCCCTTCCTCTTGCAGCTGGAGAGCCATCTCTGGGAACCCAACTTCTACCCAGGGTGCCCCCTTACCTGGAAGAAGGGTTCCTCCTCAAAATATAGATAGCAGAAAGTGCAGTCAGAGGAAACAACTTCCAGGCTAGGAGGAAGAGGGAGCTGAACACCGTCGTACCTGGTGACAGGAAGATATTAGGATGAGACTAATTCCTGCTTTTATCACTCCACTCCCATGCAGGCTTAGCCCCATCCCAAGTCAGGTACCAAGACTACATCTTGGTCTTGGGAGAATCACCTCACCTCTATGAGCCTTGGTTTTCCTATCTTTAAAATGGGGATTATGATACACACTTCAGAATGTTTTCTATCAAATGAGAGCACCCAAGCAAAGTACCTAATAGGTGCTCAGTGATGTAGAATCTGAATGGCTTTTGGGTCTATGTTCATATTACCCTGAATACACCCAATCTTGTCTGAATGTCTCTTGGAAGGATGTGTGGGAACTGGGGAAAGATGTTTCATATAAACTTAGTTATTCCCAGGAGTATCTGATAAAATGGGTGGGTGGTCAGGGTCTGGCTGTGTGATGAAAGCTGCGTTTATTGCTTTTTGGTACTGACGGCGTAATGCTCTGAAGAGGTTGATATAATTGCTGTCCCATTTTATAGATGAAGAATCTGAGTTTCAGAAAAGTGAAGTGACTTTCCCAAGGAAAGTGCTCACCTATGGTGAGCACAACCAAGTCAGCGTTTGAACATAGACAATCTCTAGGTCGGAGCCTTTAACTGCTTGGTTATTCCACTCCTACTTACCCAAACTCTCTTGTTCTTCTCCGAACTTGCTCAGCTGTCTGCTAGCCTGGACCAGACTCTGGTCATTCTGCCACACTTGACAGGTGAACAGCATTTCATCCTCCCCCTCTGAAGTGTTGACCAGGCTATGACTGTCTTGGTTGGATGTGCCATCTGGATTCTCAGTGGGAATAAGGACCTCACAGGTCTTGAAGCCTATGTTTCTCTTCAGCCAGGTGATTTGAATGTCTTTGGGGTAAAACCTTTGGACATGGCAGGTGAGGATGGCTGCCTGGATTCCTGGGATGTAGCGTGCTAAGACAGTCACTGTGGGCACAACTGAAACAATAACCCTTCATTTGCTACTGCCTTCCTTTGTGCAAAACATGCTCAAAGAGCATCCAGACCTTTCTGGGCTGTGTGCTGGGTTCTTGGGCTACAGCAGTGAAAAAGACAGGCATAGTCCCTCCCTTGTGGAGCTCCCACTCAAGTGGTGAGGACAAGGAGGAAACAGGCAGCCACATGACCCCCAGAGAGGAGGTCTGAGAACTCACAACAGGGATACCTGACCTGGTCTGGAGGAGGGCAGATTAGGGAAGAGTTTCCAAAGGAAGTGACCTTAGAGTGGAAATTTGATAGATGAACAGGACAGCAAAGCAATGGTGGCTTGGTGGTTTGGACAATGGAGTTAAAAGTTCACATGGAGATTCCAAGTGGAAGAAACTTCCTTATTGTGGCCTAGAAACCCTGAATTATCTGGTAACCTCTTGCTCCATCTTCTTCCTTTTCCATGCACCCATCTTCTCACTAAGCCCCTGACATGCTGGCCTCCCATCTGCATCTCGGACATGGCGTTCTTCTCCACACCCCCAAACACAGGGCCTTCACACTCTATTTCTTCTGCCTAGAACACTCTGATCTTTACTTGGATGATTCCTTTTCATGCCTTAACTCAAACATCACTTCTTCAAAAAGGTACTTCTTGAGTAAACTGGATTTCTCTTGTTTTCATTTATCTCAGAGGTCTGTTCTTTCCCCTCAGAGCAAATGTTACAATTCATAGGTATTTAGTTGTTTGTGTCTTGGTTGATGGGGTTCCCATGACTATAATCTCAGTGGGGCAGAACCAGGTCTGTTCTGTTTACCAAGGACTCCCTAGAACCTGTAACATGCCACCACATAGCAAATGCTATATAAACACCCCCTAAATGAATGAAGGAGCTCCCACCTCCCACAGACACTAGAGGGAAGGGAGCTCTGAAACAGAAGGACCTAATCATGGCCTGATGTAGGACAAGGATGGTTGTATCAAATAGGGAATTTCGTACTCATCCTAGTGGGAGTTTTGTGGAGAATGAATGGGAGGATATAGGTGAAGTGTTCCAATTGGAGGTCTGTGGTGTTTGCTAAAGTTTGCTTTGTGTGTGTTTGTGCATGTGTTGGGGGCCTACCTTGGAGAAACTGGGAGATATTCACATGCCCTCTGAGGGGTCTCTGCAATTCACTGTGAGTCACTTGGCAAGTGACCTGGGAGTGCATTGAGGAGATGGCAAGAGTCACCAGGGCAGTGCTGACGACAGTGTAGGAGGAAGCATCTTTAGGCAGGAAGACGAAGGTCTGAAAAGTTGGAAGTGCCACACCATTTTCAAACCATTTCACATCTATGTCTTTGGGAAAGAAGCCAGTTGATATGCACGTTAGGTTCAGTAGTTGACCTGGGCTGGCCCTGCTGGAGGGGCCAGAAATCTCTGGAGGAGAGGGCTTAGCTTTGATAGGGGCAAGGGTGAAGGGAGGAAGAAAAAAGAAGAGAAATGAAGATGGTGAGTTACTATCAGACACAACACTCACCCTCACTGTTTACCCTGCTTGATTTCGCACCTCAATCCGTCATCTTCAGTTTTCTCTCTTTAATCATTACTCTTCTTGTAACAGCTAATTGACTGGCCTCACCCTTTCAGCTCACACTTAGAAAACAGACCGTGGTGACCTTTCTGAATGCAGATCTGACCATGTCATTCTCTTGTTCTCCTACCCTCTCCCTTCCTTTGTCCTTTCTTCCCAAAGTACATTGTTTTAAATGTTACAAAAGGCATACGATGAAAAACAGTGGCTCCCTCTTCTTTCAAAAATTACGGACCAACCACTTTTAACTATTTTAGCTGATTCTTTGGGCATTTCTCTCTGTCTTTCTAAATAGCATGTTTATACTATTATTTCTCAAATTTTCAGCGTTATGGATGTGCCTAATACTACAGGCAATGATGGTTCAGCTCTTTTATGTCTTCCTCCACCTGCCACTCACAACTCCCCTCCTTGGTTCCTCTATTATAGACACATTGTAATTTTCTGTTCTATCAGTATCCAGCATTTATATTATTACGACTATTTGGCCATTGTTCGCAATTGGAATTTGTAATATATTATGATTATATTTACTTTCTTGTACCGCTTTTTGTTTTCTCAGAAGTTTTTATTGGTCTTGTTATTTTCATTTGCTTTGTTTTCTATGAACTTACAACAAGTTTCTCCCAAAACTTTCTGCCAGATTTCCTTCCACTGTGTTTGAAACTAAGTACTGTAGTAGACTTCAATTTAGGGTACAAAGATTTTTCAGGGGAGTGTATAGGTTTAGATTAAGTAAACTTTTTATTATAATAAAATTGTAAACACACACAGATGAGAGAAAGTTTTTTTTTTTTTTTTTGTAGAGACAGAGTCTCACTGTACCGCCCTTGGGTAGAGTGCCGTGGCGTCACACGGCTCACAGCAGCCTCCAGCTCTTGCGCTTACGCGATTCTCTTGCCTCAGCCTCCCCAGCAGCTGGGACTATAGGCGCCCACCACAACGCCCAGCTATTCCTTTGTTGCAGTTTGGCTGGGGCTGGGTTCGAACCCGCCACCCTCGGCATATGGGGCCGGCGCCCTACTCACTGAGCCACAGGCGCTGCCCCTTTAACAATTATGAACAAATGGCTGATCTTGTTTCATTTATGCTGTTCCCACCACCCACTGGGTTACATATTTTTTATTATATATATTTTCGGTATATAACATGATGTTTTGATATGTATGTATATATATGTTTAGTGAAGTAATTATTACAATCAAGTAAATTAATATATCCATTATATCACATTTTTGTGTGGGCTAAAAGTACCTAAAATCTACTGTTTTAGCAAATTTACATTGTATAATAAAATATTATTTACCACAGTTCTCATGCTCTAGTCTTATTCACCTTACTTAACAGAAATTTTGTATGCTTTAACTTTCATCTCCTCATTTCCCATACACTCTCACCCCTGATAACTACTATTCTACGCTGATTCTATGGATTTGAGTTGGTTTTGTTTTATATTCTGCATGCAAGTGAGGGAAATTAAAAACAGAACTACCATTTGCCCCAGTAATTCCTTTTCTGGGTACATACCAAAAGTTTATGAAATCAACATGTCATAAAGATTGCAACATTGTTCACAAAAGCCAAGATATGGAAGCTTTTGTGTACATAACATACAATGGAATATTATTGAGGCTTAAAACAGGAGATTCTGTCATTTATTGCAGCATAAATGAATGTCATATACATTATGCTAAGTGAAATAAGTCATATACTGGTTAATTTTAAAGCACATACTAGACATGCTGTGATTTTATTCATATATAGTAACTACTTCAGCATGTATATCTAAGAGTTAAGAATTCTTTTTTTAAACAATCAAAATACCATTATTATACTTAAAATTCAGTAATAATTGCAGGATATAATTTACTATTTGTCAGCATTCAGATTTTCCTCCTTGTCTCACAAGTATGATGTTACAGTTGGTTTCTTTGAATCAGGATACAAACAAGATCCATAGATTATATTCTATTGATCTCTTAAACCTCTTTTAATCAAAAAGAATTCCCCTTCCCTTCTTTTTCCTTTGCCATTTATTTGTTGAATAAACCAAGTCATTGACCCTAACAAATTTTTCAAATCCTGTACCATTGCCCACAGCTTCTCAATTAGATGAAGCTCCGGTCATCCACATGGTAGTGGGCATGGTAACTTCTCCTTTATTGACTATCTGACTTTGATGGTTATTTGCCCTCAATTCCTTGTCTTAGGGCTGGTTTCTCAGTGAACTTAAGCTAAAACCTTTTGTTTTTAATTCCTTTGAAATAATTAGTCTTTGTCTAGTTAAGCCATCAATACATAGATTAATTAATTTCATTTTAGATTTAGTAATTTAGATTTATTTTGGATTTTTTAATTAATTATTTAAAACATTCATGTGTTTATAAGGTCAAAACTTAAGTAAGGGTGCACTGAGAGAAGTCTAGCTTTTATCCCTGTCCCTTCAGCCCTGTTCCTTTTTTCCCATAAGGGAAAATTTTTAATTTATTCTTATAGTGTTTCCCTTCACACTCTATTCTATGAATTGCTTTCCTTGTTCGGTGATATCCCTTGGATCACTCTGACATGGACTGCTGAGTTCTTCTTAATGCCCTTTTTAAGTTACCTAGAACCCAATTGTGTGACAGTATCATAATTGGGCCACTCATCTTGTGCTCTTACAAAGAGTGTTGTAATGAAGAGTCTAAGGTTAAGTCATCTTGCATTTATGTTAGTAGAGCTTTGGGATAAACTTCTAGAAGTGAGTCTGGGCACGTTGGCTTACACCTATAATGCTAGCATCTGGAAGGTTGAGGCAGGTGGATTGCTTGAGCTCAGGAGTTGGAGACCAGCAAAAATGAGCAAAAATGAGATGCTGTCTCTACTAAAAATAGGAAAACTAGCTGAGTGTTGTGATGCACACCTGTAGTTCCAGCTCCTCTGGAGGCTGGGGCAAGAAGATTGCTTGAGCCCAAGAGTTTGAGTCTGCTGTGAGCTTTGGTGCCCCAGCACTCTATCCAAGACAAGAGAGTGAGAGATCCTGTCTCAATTTTTTTTTCTAGAAGTGTGATTATTGAGTCATAGGGCAATATGTAATTATGTAAAATGTACATGCAATATATATATATATAATTTTGCTAGATATTGCCAAATTCATCTTCTTATGGATTATATGATTTTGTACCCAGGCTGTCATCAAAATATGGCATAGCTGTTTCCCCATATCTTCCACAATAGAGTGTGCTGTCAAACTTTTAGCCCGGCAGATAGGTGAGAAACTACGTGTCCTAGTGGGATTTTAATTTGCAATTCTTTTTATACCAGGGTTGCTGAGCATATTTTAATATGTCTAGGAGACATTTGTATTACATTTTCTATTACTTTGTCTTTTCATGTTTGTTGCTCATAAGTTGCTTGTCTTTTTTTCCTAACAATTTAGAAGAGCTGTATATGTTAATCATGCTTCTTTATAAGTTGCAAATTACCATACACATTCATACACAAATATCTTTTTGTCCAGTCTAGACACAATGATCATTTTTTCTATTTTTTTTATTTGGAATTATGGTCAGGAAGAGCTTCCCCACTTCCAGGTTATAAAAGAATACACTCATGTTTTCTTCTAGTACTTACATAGTTTCACTTTTTACATTTAAATCTGATCTATATGAAATTTATTCTGGTGTATGGTGGGAGGAACTGGGTGCATTTGTGAAAATTTTTATTTTGTTTTGTTGGTCTCTTAATGCTCCAATTGATCCAGCACCATTATTGAAAAATCTTCTTTCTCCACTGAATGCCTTTACACTTTTTTTTTTTAATTTTAGAAATCAATTGACCATATTTATGGGCCTATTTCTGGAACCTCTGTTCTGTTCTATTGATCTACTTGTCTATCATTTTCTTCTTTTATATTCTTTTTAATAGTTTCTATACATAGCATTGATAATTGTCTATCTTGGTGCCAGTACTACACTGTATGATTACCATAGCTTTATAATAATTCTCTGTTCATAATGGATAACTCATCTGTAGTTTTCTTTTCCCATAATGTCTTTACCTGGTTTTAATATTGGAGTAATTCTGACCTCAGAGACTGGAAAGCATTAATTCCTCTTTAATTTTCTGGAGGAATTTGTGTAGAATTGTTAGTATTTCTACCTCAAGTATTTGGTAGAAGCCTTCAATGACATCATCTGGGCTTGAATTATTCTTCATGGGAGGCTTTTTAAACTACATATTTAATTCGTTTAATAGATATAGAGACAATCAAGGTATTATTTCTTTTTGAGTGAGCCTTGAGAGTCTGTGTCTTTCAAAGATTTGTCCATTTCATCTAAATCATTGAATTTATTAGTATAGTTTTTAACAAAGTTTCAGTATAATCTTTTTAATCTGTATGGACTCTGTAGTGATGTCATCTTTCTCATTATTGCTATTGGTAATTTGTGTTTTCTCCTGATTATGTGGCTGTGGACTTAACTGATTTTATTAACTTTCTTCTTTTTTAATTAATTTATTTTTATTATTAAATAATAGCTGTGTACATTAATGCAATCATGGGCCACCATACACTGGTTTTATAGACCGTTTGACACATTTTCATCACACTGGTTAACATAGCCTTCCTGGCATTTTCTTAGTTATTGTGTTAAGACATTTATAGTCTACATTTACTAAGTTTCACATGTACCCTTGTAAGATGCACCGCAGGTGTAATCCCACCAATCACCTTACCTCCGTCCATCCTTTCCCCTTCCTCCCCTTCCTTTCCCCCTTCTCCATATTCTTAGATTATAACTGGGTTATAGCTTTCATATGAAAGTCACAAATTAGTTTCATAGTAGGGCTGAGTACATTGGATACTTTTTCTTCCATTCTTGAGATACTTTACTAAGAAGAATATGTTCCAGCTCCATCCATGTAAACATGAAAGAGGTAAAGTCTCCATCTTTCTTTAAGGCTGCATAATATTCCATGGTGTACATATACCACTATTTATTAATCCATTCAGTGGGCACTTGGGCTTTTTCCATGACTTAGCAATTATGAATTGGGCTGCAGTAAACATTCTGGTACAAATATCTTTGTTATAATGTGATTTTTGGTCTTCTGGGTATATACCTAGTAGAGGAATTATAGGATTGAATGGCAGATATATTTTTAGATCTCTAAGTGTTCTCCAAACATATTTCCAAAAGGAATGTATTAATTTACATTCCCACCAGCAGTGTAGAAATGTTCCCTTTTCTCCACATCCATGCCAACATCTCTGGTCTTGGGATTTTGTGACATGGGCTAATCTTACTGGAGTTAGATGATAATCTCAAAGTAGTTTTGATTTGCATTTCTCTGATGATTAAGGATGATGAGCATTTTTTCATATGTCTGTAGGCTGTGTGCCTGTCTTCTTCAGAGAAGTTTCTCTTCAAGTCCCTTGCCCAGCCTGTGATGGGATCACTGGTTCTTTTCTTGCTTATACATTTGAGTTCTCTGTGGATTCTAGTTATTAAACCCTTGTTGGAGACATAACCTGCAAATATCTTCTCCCATTCTGAGGGCTGTTTGCTTGCTTTACTTACTGTGTTCTTGGCTGTGCAGAAGTTTTTAGTTTGATCAGATCCCAATAGTGTATTTTTGATGCTGCTTCAATTGCCCAGAGTGTCCTCCTCATAAAATACTCACCCAGGCCGATTTCTTCGAGAGTTTTCCCTGCACTCTTTTCTAGTATTTTTATAGTTTCATGTCTTAAGTTTACATCTTTAATCCAGTGAGAGTCTATCTTAGTTAATGATGAAAGGTGTGGGTCCAATTTCAGTCTTCTACAGGTTGCCAGCCAGTTCACCCAGCACCATTTGTTAAATAGGGAATCTTTTCTCCACTGAATGTTTTTAATTGGCTTGTCAAAGATCAAGTAATGGTAAGTAGCTTGGTTCATCTCTTGATTCTCTATTCTGTTCCAGACTTCTACCTTTCTGTTTTTGTGCCAGTAACATGCTGTTTTGATCACTATCAATTTGTAGTATAGTCTAAGGTCTGGTAGCGTGATTCCTCCTGTTTTGTTTTTATTTCTGAGTAATGTCTTGGCTATTCGAGGTTTTTTCTGATTCCATATAAAATGAAGAATTATTTTTTCAAGATCTTTAAAGTATGACAGTGGAGCTTTAACAGGGATTGCATTAAAATTGTTATTGCTTTGGGTAATATGGACATTTTAACATTGTTGATTCTTCCCAGCCATGAGCATGGTATGTTTTCCATTTGTTAACATGTTCAGCTATTTCTTTTCTTAGAGTTTCATAGTTCTCTTTATAGACATCTTTTACGTCCTTTCTTAGATAAACTCCCAAATATTTCATCTTCTTTGACATTACTGTGAATGGAATAGAGTCCTTAACTGTTTTTTCAGCTTGACTATTGTTGGTATATATAAAGGCTACTGATTTATGAATGTTGATTTTGTAACCTGAGACGCTGCTGTATTCCTTGATCACATCTAAGAGTTTTGTAGTAGAATCTCTGGTGTTTTCCAGATATACAATCATATCATCTGCGAAGAGCGAAAGTTTAATCTCTTCTGAGCCTATGTGGATAACCTTGATCACCTTTTCTTCCCTAATCGCCATGGCTAAAACTTCCATTACAATGTTAAAGAGCAGTGGAGACAATGGGCAGCCTTGTCTGGTTCCTGATCTGAGTGGAAATGATTTCAATTTAACTGCATTCAATAGGATATTGGCTGTGGGTTTGCTGTAGATGGCCTCTATCAGTTTAAGAAATGTCCCTTCTACACCAATTTTCTTAAGTGTTCTGATCATGAAGGGATGCTGGATATTATCAAAAGCTTTTTCTGCATCGATTGAGAGAATCATATGGTCTTTGTTTTTTAATTTGTGTATGTGCTGGATTACATTTATAGATTTCTGTATATTTAACCAGCCTTGAGACCCTGGGATAAAACTGACTTGGTCATGATGTATAATTTGATGTATTGCTGGACTCTGTTTGTTAGGATCTTGTTGAATATTTTTGCATCTATATTCATTAGTGATATTGGTCTATAATTTTCTTTTCTTGTTGGGTCTTTTTCTGGTTTGGGGATCAGGGTGATGTTTGCTTCATAGAATGTGTTGGGTAGTCTTCCTTCTTTTTCTATATTTTGGAACAAGTTGAGTACTATAGGTACTAATTCCTCTTTAAAGGTTTGGTAGAATTCTGATGTGAAGCCATCTGGTCCTGGGCTTTTCTTTTTAGGAAGATTTTGTATGGTTGATGCTATTTCAGAACTTGATATAGGCCTGTTCAACATTTCCACTTGATTCTGGCTAAGTCTTGGAAGGTGACGTGCTTCCAAGTATTGGTCCCTTTCCTTCAGATTTTTATATTTCTGAGAATAAAGTTTCTTGTAATATTCATGAAGGATTTTTTGAATTTCTGGGGAGTCTGTTGTTATTTCATCTTTATCATTTCTGATTGATGAAATTAGAGATTCTACTCTTTTTTTACTTGGGTTAGGTTAGCCAAAGGTTTATCTATTTTATTGACCTTTTCAAAAAACCAACTTTTTGATATTGATCTGTTGTATAATTCTTTTGCTTTCAATTCCATTTACTTCTGCTCTAATTTTGGTTATTTCTTTTCTTCTACTGGGTTTGGGGTTGGAATGTTCTTCTTTTAACAGTTGCTTGAGATGTCCCATTAAGTTGTTAACTTTCTCTTTCTGAAAAGGCTTGCAGTGCTATAAATTTCTCTCTTAGGACTGCCTTTGCAGAGGTTTTAGTAATTCGTGTCTTCATTGTTGTTTTGTTCTAAAAATTTGGCAATTTCCTTCTTAATCTCATCTATGACCCAGCTAGCATTCAGCATAAGGTTATTTAACTTCCATGTTTTTGTATGAGTATGCAGATTCCTGTTGTTAGTGAGTTCAACTTTTATTCCATGGTGGTCTGAGAAGATGCAAGAATTAATTTCTATTCCTTTAAATTTACCGAGGTTAGACTTGTGACCTAAGATGTGATCAATTTTGGAGTATGTTCCATGGGCTGATGAGAAGTATGTGTATTGAGTTTTGTTGGGCTGAAATGTTCTGTAGGTGTCTGCTAAATCCAAATGTTGAATGGTTAGGTTTAAATCTAAAATTTCTTTGTTTAGCTTCTTATTGGAGGATCTATCCAACACTGACAAAGGAGTGTTGAAATCTTGTATCATTATGGAGCTGGAGGAAATCAAGTTGCTCCTGTCTGTTAGAGTTTCTTTTATAAATTGAGGTGCATTCTTGTTGTGTGCATAAATATTAATAATTGAAATCTCGTCATATTGAGTATTACCCTTAACAAATATGAAGTGATGATTCTTATCCTTCCTTACTTTTGTTGGTTTAAAGCCTATTGTATTTGCAAATAGAATTGCAATACCTGCTTTTTTCTGATTACCATTTGCCTGAAATATGGACGACCAATCCTTTCCCCCTGAGTCTATATTTATTTTTTAAGGTAAGCTGTGATTCTTTTATGCAGCAAATATCTGGCCTGAATCAGCCAACCTGTGCCTCTTTAGAGGACAATTTAAGCCATTCACATTAATGGAGAATATTGGTAAGTCTGGTAAAATTTTGGGTACTGAGTTTTTCAAAAGTCCAGTGGACATTTTTAATCCTTTTACCACTGTGGAAGTTGGAGTTTTATCAAAAGTTTCTGAGTGAGTTTACTTTTATGGTAGAGGATTGGGCTGGTCATTATGGAGGATAGGTCTGAGAATATCCTGAAGAGCTGGTTTGGTTATGGCAAATTTTTTCAACATGTGAATGTCATTAAAGTATTTAATTTCTCCATCATAAATGAAACTCAGTTTAGCTGGATACAGGATCTAGGGTTGAAAGTTATTTTGTTTTAGGATATTAAAAGTTGATGACCACCCTCCTCTGGCATGAAAAGTTTCAGCAGAGAGATCTGCAGTCATTCTAATATACTTTCTTTTGTAGGTAATGGTTTTCTTACATCTGGCTACTTTCAGAATTTTCTCCTTCATATTAACTTTAGTGAAGTTAATTATGATGTGCCTGAGGGATGTCTTATTCAGGTTGAGTTGTGCTGGGGTTCTGAAACTGTCTGCTATCTGAATTTCAGAATATCTTGGCATGTCTGGAAAATTCTCTTTCATAATCATGGAGGAGGGTGTCTGTGCCTTGCGAATCCGTTTCATTGCTTTCAGGGATTCCAATGAGTCAGATATTAGCCTTCTTCGAATTATCCCAGAGCTCTCTTAGAGAATGATCTATTTTTGCTCTCCATTTCTCTTCCTCTTTGAGAGTTTGGGAGCATTCAAAAGCTTTGTCTTCCATGTCAGAAATCCTTTCTTCTGGTTGATCCACTCTGTTACTGAGGGATTCTATTGTTTTTCAGATCTTTGAGGGCTGCAAATTCTTGCTTCAGTGTGTCAAAATCTTTGGTGGTTTTGTCTTTAAGTTCGTTGAATTCTTGAGACAACTTTTGAATTTCTCTTCAAATTTCTAACTCGAACTTTTGAATTGCTCCTCGAATTTCTAATTCTAAATTTCGCTCCATTCTATTCATCTTGTTTGCAATCCAAATTCTGAATTCGATTTCTGACATCTCAGCCAGCTGTTTGTGAATGGGATCTTCAGTTACATTTGCCATATCTTTCCTTGGGGGGGTGTTGATCTATTCTGGTTATTCATGTTACCAGAGTTTTTCTGCTGATTCCACCCATGATTATTTTACACCATTTGACTTTTCCCCTGGAGTTTTCTCGAAGACCCATACAGTGCTACAGACTGAAAAAGTGGGGACCTGTTTGATGTGGTTGGGCTAAGTGGCTCTGTCTTGTTTTAAGCTGGTCTCTGTCCGACCCTAGTGAAACAGTTACTCTGGGTTGAAGTCTCAGATATGGAGAAATACCAGCAATTAAGTCACCTTGCCCCCCCCCACAGGTAACAATTGGAAAAGGAAAATCAAACCTTCCTACAACCACACACCCAGGGCACCACTTGGATAGTCCTCAGGTCGTTGGCTCAGTTCAAAAGGTCCAAATCAATTGTGTCAGTCAGCACCTGTCTCAGGTGGGAGAGTTTAACAGGTCTCTGGCAACTAGATCACAGGGGTCTGCTGACAACTCAAATATGACTTGCTCCAGTGCTCCATGAAGTTAGGAGGACCCATCCAGCAAATAGATTAGTCTGGGAAGGTTGATGCCTCCTTCCCCACCTTGCACCTCTGTCACACCAATCATTGATAACCCCGCAGGGCTGTGACCCAGTTGCCTCCAATGAGCAGATACTTCAGGGGCTTGCACCTGCCTGAATCACAAGGAAATCTATGTCTGCTCAGCCAGGCCACTGCTCTCTGCCTCTATCCAGCAGGGGGAGGTGAGGCCTGACAACTTCGGGTGCTTGATGGAGGCTGGGGGGGTGTTCACTCAATTCCAGCCCCACCCCTGATTGATGTTACTGACAGAACAGAACAACTTTGTGGGAATTTGTTTCTGTCCCTGCTAAATTCCCCTGCAGAAGAGAAGCTGTTTTGAGTTCCCAGAATCTGTGCCTCAGGCACTATCTGTGCTGCTGTATAGTCTCAGGTGGAGTTTCTATTTGCAGCACAGTAACCTGTCAGTTCCAGCCTCTGCCTGCCCTCCTTTGTTTATGCTGATGGTCCTCTGGGGCTGGGTGTGTCTTAGGCTCAGTAAAGTGGTCCTCTGGGTCATCCCCTCCCTGGGACTCTCCCAGCTCTGCGCGTGCATTTTCTAGTCCCTGCACTCCACCCAGGCCGGTACCACCTCAGGCAAACCCTTTACTCATGGGGCCTGTGTTTCTGTCCCAGATCTGTTCTGTGGTGGTTGCCACCTGAGATGATGCCCGGCCTCCTCCGGTTGCCCAGAGAGACAGGGGGTGTGACTTCAGAATATCCGGGGATGAGCTCTATTGTTGCCAAAAATGGCTTCTGCTCTGTGCCTCAGTACACCGCCACTCCAGCATGGTTCCCTCTCAGCCGACTGTCCTCTCCTCACTCCTGTGCCGCAGAATCGTCACTGACCAGCTGCAGTTCAGGCCCTGTCCACACTCCTCGAGAAATCACCCAAGAATCTGGACTCCTGTGGGACAAGCCTCCAGACCTCAGAGTAAGAGTGGAGGGGAGTGCTGGAAGCTCAGAACTGCAGGTAGAGAATGTATACAGTTTTACACAGTTTTATGCCTGGCAGGAGAGCGCCATGGGTAGTTCCAGTTTTTAGAGAGTCTGCTCTGTGGAGTATAGTGGGAGGACTTTTGAATTCTGCTCGTTTTTTTGTGGGATACTCTGAGCTGTTCTCATGGGGGAGGGGACTCCCATCCCCTTGGTGATGCATTCTGTATCTTTTGTTTGTATCTTTGGGGTCGCAGCTCACCTCACCGGGGTTGTTGTGCGTTCTTCAACCTTCTCTCTTGGTGTAGCTCAAATCCACCATGTTACTTGCTAAATGTCTGTCCTTTAACTCTCCTTCTGGACAGGAGCCTCTGTGGAATGCTGGCTTCAGTCAGCCATTTTGTCTCCGCCCCCTGATTTTATTAACTTTCAAAAAGAACTAGCTTTGGTTTTCATTGATTTGCTTTACAGTTTTCCACTTTTTATTTCTGAAATTTGTCTTAGTTATTATTATTATTTTTTGTTTGTTTACTTTGGGTTTCACTCATTTTTTTTCCTAGTTTTTAAAGTCACTGGAAAAAAATTTTCTGCTGTCCTAATATAAACATTTTGGTACTATAAATTTTCCCCAAGTACTGTTTTGACTGCATAACACAAATTTGGTATGTTGTGCTTTCATTTTCACTGAGTTTAAAATACTGTTAAATTTTCTTTCTGATTTCTTCTTTGATGATGTATTATTCAGAAGTACAGGTATTTTGCTTTATTAATTTAATTCTATTATGGCCAGAGAACACACTTTGTATGATGTGACTCATTTCAAATTTACCAAAAGTTATTTATGGCCTAGAATACAATGTATCTTGGTAAATACTCCTTTTACATCTCAAAAGAATGTGTGTTCTGTTGTTTTGGAATAGAGAGCTCTATAAATATCAGTTAGCTGAAGTTGGAGTATAGAGTTGTTTGAGTCCTATACATTCTTAATGATTTCCTTTCTCTTTTATTTACCAGTTTCTGAAAGAAGGATATTTACATCTCAGACTACAGTCTATCCTTGCCCGAGCCATGCTATCCTTCTCTGTAGTTGCACCTTTACTATTTGTGCTGCTGAAGCGAACATTTAACTTCACTTTTGTTTTTTTTAGAGACAGGGTCGTGCTCTGTCACCAGGCTGGTGTGCAGTGGCACAGTGGTAGCTCACTGCATCATTTAACTCCTGGGCTCAAGCAATCTTCCTCCCTCAGCTGCTCAAGTAGCTGGGACTATCGGAATGCACCACCATGCCTGACTAATTTTTAAAAAAATTTTGGGTGGAGACAAAGTGTGACTAAGTTGCCTACGATGGTCTCAGACACCTGGCCTCAAGAGACCCTCCCTTCACCAAGCCTTGGTCTCCCACAGTGCTGGGATTCTAGACATGAGCTACCACACCCGGCCTTAACTTCACTTTTGAAAAATGTGTATAAATTATAGATTGACTTTTACTATTTTCTTTTCTCTTTTGATGATCTAAAGATGTTTTTCCACTGTCTTCTAGCTTGCATTATTATCAATGAATAATATGTCTTATTTTTGTTCCTTTGTATTTAACATTTTCCTTCCCTCTGGCTGCATTTAAAATACAGTAGAACCAGCTGAGCACCCGTAGCTTAGTGGTTAGGGTGCCAGCCACATGCTCCAGGGCTGGTGGGTTCGATCCTAGCCTGGGCCAGCTAAACAAAACAAAACAAGGAAAAGCTGGGTGTTGTGGCCAGGGCCTGTAGTCCCAGCTACTAGGGAGGTTAAGGCAAGAGAATCACTTGAGCCCAAGAGATTGAGGTTGCTGTGAGCTATGACAGGACTATCTAAAAAAAAACAGACAGTAGAACCTCTGTAAGTTGACCACCCAAGAGATGTAACAAACTTATCAACATATGGAGGTGGTCAACATAAGGAGCTAGGACTGCTGCACTGACACTTACATGTGGTCCATGTCCAGTTTATGAACTTTAGGTCAACTTTGGAAGGTGGTCAACTATGGAGGTTCTACTGTATTTTCTTTTTTACTGGTTTGTGTAATTTGATTATTATGCACCTTGGTGTAGTTATTATTATTTTTTTCTGTTTCTTATGCTTGGAGTTCATTGAGCTTTTTGAATCTGTGGGTTTACAGTTTTTATATTTGGAATATATTTGACTGTTATTTCTTTAAATATTCTTTCATCCCCTCTCTCACTGGTGTCTCCAATATATATTGATTAGGCTACTTGAAATTTTCTCATAGCTGACTGATGCTTTGCTTATCATTTTTTCATTCCTTTCTCTTTTCATGTGTCATTGTGGATAGTTTCTGTTCCTGTGTCTTTAAATACATTAATTTCTTTTCTTCAATGTTTTATGTGCCATTAATCCTACTTTTTTTAAATCTTAGACCTTGCAGTTTTCATGTCTTAAAATTCAATGTGGATTTAAGAAAATTATTTTGTGCATCTACTTCACATATTCAATCTTTCCTCTAGTTTCTTGAACATAGAGTATTCTTATTCTTATTATATTTTTTATTGGTTGGGATTCATTGAGGATACTATTTGCTCTGCTGAAGTGAACATTTATCTTCACTTTTGCTTTTTTTTTAGAGACGGGGTCTTGCTCTGTCACCAGGATGTCACCAGGCACAGTGGTAGCTCACTGCATCATTTAACTCCTGGGCTCAAGCAATCTTCCTCCCAGTGCTGTGAGAACTGATTCTGGTTAAGTCTCAAGTGATTGATTTTTTAAAAAAATACAAGTGACATTTTTTCCCCCAGTGTATGTTCTTGTTTGGTTTATCAAAGATCAGGTAGCTGTGAGAATTAGGTTACACAGATTGCATTTGTTAGATAAAGTCCCTTTTATAATTCAGTCCCGCCCCCAAGAGGTGTGCCATACACCATGACCCCCACCTCCCTCTCTCCACTCTTCTCCCTGCTCCCTCATTCCCCTACCCCCAATCATGTATTAGGTCATCTACTGTCTTCATATTAGAATTGAGTGCATTGGATTCTTGTTTCTCCATTCTTGATGCTTTATTAAGAAGAATATGTTCCACCTCCATCCAGGTTAATACAAAAAAATGTAAAGTATCCATCTCTTTTAATCGTTGAATAGTATTCCATGGTATACATATACCACAGCTTGTTAATCCATTCCTGGGTTGGTGGGCATTTAGGCTGTTTCCACATTTTGGTGATTATAAATTGAGCTGCGATAAACATTCCAGTGCAAATGTCCTTATGATAAAATGATTTTTTTTCTTCTGGATAGATGCCCAGTAATGGGATTGCAGGACCAAATGGGAGGTCTAATCTGAGGTCTTTGAGGATTCTCCATATTTTCTTCTTTTTAGAAAGGTTGTATTAGTTTGCAGTCCTACCACAGTGTAAAAATGTTCCCTTCTCTCCACATCCGTGCCAGCATCTTCAGCTTTGAGACTTTATGATGTGGACTATTCTCACTGGGTTCAGGTGATATCTCAGGGTGTTTTTGATTTGCATTTCTCTGATGATTAGGGATGCATTTCTCTGATGAGCATTTTTTCCTGTGTTTGTTAGCCATTCCTCTGTCTTCTGCAGACGGGGTTCTATTCATGTCTCTTGCCTGGTGATAGATGAGATTGTTGGCTCTTTTTTTGTTGATTAATTTGAGTTCTCTGTAGATCCTAGTTATCAAGATTTTGATATCAAGCTTTTGCAGATTTATGATATGCAAATATCTTTTCCCATTCTGAAGATTGTCTGTTTGCTTTGGTTGTTGCCTTAGTTGTACAGAAGAGATTCAGTTTAATCAAGCCCCATTTGTTAATTTTTGTTGCTGTTGCAATTGCCACTGAAGTCTTCTTCATAAAATATTGCCCCAGGCCAATATCTTCAAGTGTTTTCCCCACACTTTCTTCTAGAATTTTTTTAATTGTTTCATGCCTTAGATTAAAATATTTTATCCATCTTGAATCAATTTTTGTAAGTGGTGAAAGGTACAGGTCCAGTTTCAGACTTTTACATGTGGTTATCCAGTTCTCCCAGCACCATTCATTGAATAGGGATTCTTTCCCCTGGTGTATGTTCTTGTTTGGTTTATAAAAGATTATATGGCTGTGAGATATTAGTTTCATCTCCTGGTTTTCTATTCGGTTCTAAATGTCTATGTCTCTGTTTTTGTGCCAATACCATGCTGTTTTGATCACTATGGCTTTGTAGTATAGCCTAAAGTATGGTAGACTGAAGCCCCCAGCTTTGTTTTTATTATTAAGAATTGCCTTGCTATATGGGTTTTTTTTCTGGTTCCATACAAGACGAAAAATTATTTTTTCCAAATCTTCAAAGTATGATTTTGGTATTTTAATGGGGATTGCATTGAATCAGTAGATTGCTTTGAAAAGTATAGACATTTTAATGATGTTGAGTCTTCCCAGGCAGAATATTCTATTTTTTTAATTGTTAAATCATAGCTGTGTACATTAGTGCAATCAAGGGGTACAATGTGCTGGTTTCAAATACAATCTGAAATATTCTCATCAAACTGTTCAACGTAGCCTTTTCTTAGTTATTGTATGTAGACATTTGTATTCTGTCTTTAGTAAGTTTCACCTGTACCCATTCTAAGATGCACCATAGGTGTGGCCCCGCCCGTTACTCTTCCTCCACCATAACCTCCCCCCTCCTTTCCCCTTCCTTGGCCCTTTCCTCATGGTCTTGTGCTATAGTTGGGTTATAGCCTTCATGTGAAAGCTATAATTTACTTCATAGTAGGGCTGAGTACATTGGATACTTTTTCTTCCATTCCTGAGATACTTTGCTAAGAAGAATATGTTCCAGCTTCATCCATGTAAACATGAAAGAAGTAAAGTCTCCATCTTTCTTTAAGGCTGCATAATATTCCATGGTATATATGTACCACAATTTGCTAGTCCATTGGTGGGTCGATGGGCACTTGGGCTTCTTCCATGACTTAGCAATTATGAATTGGGCTGCAATAAACATTCTGGTACAAATGTCTTTGTTATGTTGTGATTTTTGGTCTTCTGGGTATAAACCTAGTAAAAGATTATAGGAGTGAATGGCAGGTCTATTTTTAGGTCTCTAAGTATTCTCCAAACATCCTTCCAGAAGGAATGTATTAGTGTGCATTCCCACCAGCAGTGTAGAAGTGTGCCCTTTTCTCCACATCCACGCCAACATCTCTGGTTTTGGGATTTTGTTATGGGGTTAGGTGATGTCTCAAAGTTGTTTTGATTTGCATTTCTCTGATGAATAAGGATGATGAGCTTTTTTTCATGTGTTTATAGATCGTGCGTCTGTCTTCTTTAGAGAAGGTTTTCTTCATGTCCCTTGCCCACCCTGAGATGGGATCACATGTTCTTTGCTTGCTAATATGTTTGAGTTCTCTGTGGATTCTGGTTATTAGACCTTTATCAGAGGTATAACCTGCAAATATTTTCTCCCATTCTGAGGGCTGTCTACTTGCTTTACTTACTATGTTCTTGGCTGTGCAGAAGCTTTTTAGTTTGATTAGGTCCCAGTAGTGTATTTTTGATACTGCTTCAAAATTGCCCGGGGAGTCTTCCTCATAAAATATTCACCCAGGATTCCTTCAAGAGTTTTTCCTGCACTGTCTTCAAGTATTTTTATAGTTTCCAGTCTTAAGTTTAAATCTTTTATCCAGTGAGAGTCTATCTTAGTTAATGGTGAAAGATGTGGGTCCAGTTTCAATCTTCTATAGGTTGCCAGCCAGTTCACACAGCACCATTTGTTAAATGGGGAATCTTTTCCCCACTGAATGTTTTTAATTGGCTTGTCAAAGATCAAATAACAGTAAGTAGCTGGATTCATCTCTTGGTTCTCTGTTCTGATCTAGACATCTGCTTCTCTGTTCTTGTGCCAATACCATGCTGTTTTGATCACTATCAATTTATAATACAGTCTCAGGTCTCATAGCATGATTCCTCCTGCTTTGTTTTTATTGCTGAGTAATGTTTTGGCTATTTGAGTTTTTTTCTGATTCTATATACAATGAAGTATTATTTTTCCAAGATTGTTAAAATATGACAATGGAGCTTTAATAGGAAATGCATTAAAATTATATATTGCTTTGGGTAGTATAGACATTTTAACAATGTTGATTCTTCCCAGCCATGAGGATGGTATGTTTTTCCATTTGTTAACATCTTCAGCTATTTCTTTTCTTAAAGTTTCATAGTTCTCTTTGTAGAGATCTTTCACGTTCTTTGTTAGGTATACTCCCAAATATTTAATCTTCTTTGGCACTACTGTGAAAGGAATAGAGTCCTTGACTGTTTTTTCAGCTAGGTTATTGTTGGTATATATAAAGACTACAGATTTATGGGTGTTGATTTTGTAGCCTGAGACATTGCTGTATTCCTTGATCACATCTAAGAGTTTTGTAGTAGAATTCCTAGTGTTTTCCAGATATACAATCATATCATCTGCGAAGAGTGAAAGTTTGATCTCTTCTGACCCTATGTGGATAACCTTGATTGCTTTTTCTTCCCTAATTGCAATGGCTAAAACTTGCATTACAATGTTAAAGAGCAATGGAGACAATGGGCAACCTTGCCTGGTTCCTCATCTAAGTGGAAATGATTTCAATTTAACTCCATTCAATATGATCTTGGCTGTGGGTTTGCTGTAGATGGCCTCTATTAGTTTAAGAAATGTCCCTTCTATACCAATTTTCTTAAGTGTTCTGATCATGAAGGGATGCTGGATATTATCAAATGCTTTTTCTGCATCAATTGAAAGAATCATATGGTCCTTATTTTTTAGTTTGTTTGTGTGCTGAATTACATTTATAGATTTACATATATTGAACCAGCCTTGAGACCCTGGGATAAATCCCACTTGGTCGTGGTGTATAATTTTTTTGATGTATTGTTGGATTCTGTTTGTTAGGATCTTATTGAGTATTTTAGCATCAATATTCATTAGTGATATTGGTCTATAATTTTCTTTTCTTGTTGAGTTTTTCCCTGGTTTGGGGATCAAGGTGATGTTTGTTTCATAGAATGTGTTGGGTAATAGTCCTTCTTTTTCTATTTTGGAAGAGGTTTAGTAACATAGGTACTAGTTGCTCTTTAAAGGTTTGGTAGAATTCTGACATAAAGCCATCTGGTCCTGGGCTTTTCTTTTTAGGGAGATTTTGTATAGTTGATGCTATTTCAGAACTTGATACAGGCCTGTTCAACATTTCCACTTCATTCTGGCTAAGTCTTGGTAGGTGGTATACTTCCAGGTTTTGGTCGATTTCTGTCAGATTTTCATATTTCTGAAAGTAGAATTTCTTGGAGTATTCGTTAAGAATTTTTTGAATTTCTGAGGGTTCTGTTGTTATTTCATCATTACCATTTCTGATTGATGAAATTAGAGATTTTACTCTTTTTTTCCTGGCTAGGTTGGCCAAAGGTTTATCTATTTTATTGTTCTTTTCAAAAAACCAACTTTTGGATTTATTGATCTGTTGTATAATTCTTTTGTTTTCAATTTCATTTAATTCTGCTCTGATTTTGGTTATTTCTTTTCTTCTGCTGGGTTTGGGATTGGAGTGTTCTTCCTTCTGCTGTTGTTTGAGATGTCCAATTAAGTTATTAACTTCCTCTCTTTCTGTTTTCTTGAGGAAAGCTTTCAGTGCTATAAATTTCCCTCTTTGGACTGCCTTTGCAGTATCCCAGAGGTTCCGGTAATTCGTATCTTGAATGTTGTTTTGTTTCAAAACTTTGGTGATTTCCTTCTTAATTTCATCTATAACCCATCTATCCCTCAGCATAAAGTTATTTAGCTTTCATGTTTTTGTATGGGTATGCAGGTTCCTGTTGTTATTGAGTTCAACTTTTATTCCATGATGGTCTGAGAAGATGCAAGGAAAAGTTTTATTTTTTAAAATTTGCTGAGGTTAGATTTGTGGCCTAGGATGTGGTCGATTTTGGAATATGTTCCATGGGCTGATGAGAAGAATGTGTATTCAGTTTTATGGGATGAATGTTATGTAGATGTCTGTTACGTCCAGATGTTAAATAGTTAAGTTTAAATCTAAAATTTCTTTGCTTAGCTTCTTTTTGGAGGATCTATCCAGCACTGCTAAAGGAGTGTTAAAATCTCCAACTACTATGGAACTGGAGGAAATCAAGTTGCTCATGTCTGTTAGAGTTTCTCTTATAAATTGAGTTGCATTCTGGTTGGGTACATAAATATTAATAATTGAGATCTCATCATATTGAGTATTATCTTTAACAAATATGAAGTGTGCATCCTTATCCTTCCTTATTTCAGTTGGTTTAAAGCCTGTTGTGTCTGCGAATAGGATAGCAACACCTGTTTTTTCCTGCTTTCCATTTGCCTGGAGTATAGATGACCATCCCTTCACCTTGAGTCTATATTTGTCTTTTAATGTAAGATGTGATTCTTGTATGCAGCAGATATCTGGCTTGAGTTTTTGTATCCAGTTAGCCAACCTGTGCCTCTTTAGAGGACAATTTAAACCATTCCCATTAATTGAGAATATTGGTAAGCCTTTCGAGAGTCCGGTGGAAATTTGTAATCCTTTTGTGACTGTGGAAGTTGGAATTTGGTCAGAATTTTCTGGATGGGTTTACTTTTGTGGTGGAGGATTATGCTGGTCTTTATGGAGGATAGGTCTGAAAATATCCTGGAGAACTGGTTTAGTTATGGCAAATTTCTTCAACATGTGAATGTTATTGAAGTATTTAATTTCTCCATCATAAATGAAACTCAGTTTAGCTGGGTACAGGATCCTGGGTTTAAAGTTATTTTGTTTTAGGAGATTAAAAGTCGATGACCATCCTCTTCTAGCTTGAAAGTTTTCAGCAGAGAGATCTGCAGTTATTCTAATATTCTTGCCCTTGTAGGTGATGGTTTTCTTTCGTCTGGCTGCTTTCAGAATTTTCTCCTTCATATTAACTTTAGTGAAATTGATTATGATGTGTCTGGGGGATATCTTATTTGGGTTGAGTTGTGCTGGAATTCTGAAACTGCTATCTGAATTTCAGAATCCTTTGGCATGTCTGGAAAGTTCTCCTTCATAATCTCATGGAGAAGAGACTCTGTGCCTTGTGAAGTCACTTCGTCACTTTTGGGGATCCCTATAAGACGAATATTGGTTTTCTTCAAATTGTCCCAGAGCTCTCTGAGAGAGTGATCTGTTTTTGCTCTCCATTTCTCTTCCTCTTCGAGCGTTTGAGAGCATTCGAAAGCTTTGTCTTCAATGTCAGAAATCCTTTCTTCTGCTTGCTGCATTCTGTTGCTGAGGGATTCTACTGTGTTTCTCAGATCTATGAGGGCTGCAACTTTTTGTCTCAATGTGTGCATATCTTTGGTCATCTGGTCTTTGAATTCATTGAATTCTTGAGATATCTTTTGGGTTACTGCTTGGAATTCTAATTCGATCCTATTTGCTATCCAGGTTCTCAATTTGATTTGTGACATCTCAGCTATTTGTTTGTGCATGGGATCTCGTGCTGTGTCTGTCCCATTGATCCTTGGGGGAGTTGATCTACTCTAGTTATTCATATTACCAGAGTTTTTCTGTTGATTTCACCTCATGATTGTTTTTCACTGTTGCCTCTGGCCATCCTCAGAGTCGGGGAGGTGCCTGTCCAAGATTAGACCCCAGCAGGATCACTCTATTGTTGCTGGATCTTTGGAGGGAGTGACCCTGTGTAGTTCCTCTGTGGCTGCCCCAGCTAGGTAGCTCTTGTTTGGAAGCAGCTCTGGAGTGTGACACACCCAGCATCAGGGCGGGAGGTGGTGCGCACGGTTTTTGGAGTGCCTGGCACCTAGTGAGTTTTGCACTGAAAGCCCAAGGCTCCAGCAGTCTCTGGCCAGAAGAAGAGCTCTGTGCAGAGGCAGGGGGTGCTCCGGAGGGCACGTGGCTACCAGAGAAGCAGACTGGTGTGGAGGGAGGGAGGATACAGGAGGAAGGACATGGGGTTGTGCGGTTCCTGCAGTTCCTGGTCAGGGCATGCAGGGGCCCAGCAGGTACAGCTCTTATGGAGGTCCAGACGGTGTCAAGCCCAGGAGTTTGAGGTTGCTATGAGCTATGATGCCATGGCACTCTATCCAGGGCAACAGCCTGAGGCTCCCGTGTGCCAAAACCAGTCTCACTCTGCCCCGAGGGTTAAGGCTGTAGAGCAGCTCAGTCCCCGCCTTTAAGCTGCTCAGTCACTAGGTTACTAGCTCCCGCCCGATCCTTGCTCTGCAACCCTGAGGGTGGAGCTTGCCAGGGCAGTTCTCTCACAATGGCTCCCTAAGGCCCACAGTCGAACACTATTAGCTCCGTCCGGCTCAGCAGCTCAGTCTGGTTCTCTAGACAATGCCCAAAGTTCTCTGCACTCCTGCTCAAGCTCTCCGCAAGGCAGTTCAACTGAGTGCCAAGTCCAAAAACACTGAAATAGTTCACAGGTAAGGCCTTTCCGGTTTGCAGTTTCACTGTTGCTTGTACTTATGGCTGCAGGCGCAATTAGGTTGATCGAACACACGCAACCACTTGCCAGTTTTCCACTGTTTTTGTCCTCCTCCTGGGGTCTAGAAGTCCCTTGCTGACTCCCTGTATCCTGAAAGGGTTGATTATAGGAAGATCCCACCAGCCAGAGATGCCTGGAGTCTTATCTCCCCAGACTCACCGTGCCCTGTTGCAGGGAAGCTGTTACTCGGCCACCATCTTGGATTGTTGTCTCTCTTTTTTTTTTCTTTTTTTAAGACAGAGTCTCACTTTGTCTCTCTGGGTAGAGTGCCATGGCATCATAGTTCATGGCAACCTGAAACTCCTGGGCTTACATGATTCTTCTATCTCAGCCTCTTAAGTAGCTGGGACTACAGGTGCCTGCCACAATGCCCTGCTGTTTTTAGAGAAAGGTCTTGCCCTGGCTCAGGCTGGTCCAGAATATTCTTATAATAACTAATGCCTTTGTATACAAATTCTGTCATTTTTTTTCTGATTAAGTCTCAAGTGATTGATTTTTTTTTTCTTTTTTTTTTTTTTATTGTTGGGGATTCATTGAGGGTACAATAAGTCAGTTACACTGATTGCAATTGTTAGGTAAAGTCCCTCTTGCAATCATGTCTTGCCCCCACAAAGTGTGACACACACTAAGGCCCCACCCTCCTCCCTCCATCCCTCTTTCTGCTTCCCCCCCCATAAACTTAATTGTCATTAATTGTCCTCATATCAAGATTGAGTACATAGGATTCATGCTTCTCCATTCTTGTGATGCTTTACTAAGAATAATGTCTTCCACTTCCATCCAGGTTAATACGAAGGATGTAAAGTCTCCATTTTTTTTAATAGCTGAATAGTATTCCATGGTATACATATACCACAGCTTGTTAATCCATTCCTGGGTTGGTGGGCATTTAGGCTGTTTCCACATTTTGGCAATGGTAAATTGAGCTGCCATAAACAGTCTAGTACAAGTGTCCTTATGATAAAAGGATTTTTTTCCTTCTGGGTAGATGCCCAGTAATGGGATTGCAGGATCGAATGGGAGGTCTAGGTTGAGTGCTTTGAGGTTTCTCCATACTTCCTTCCAGAAAGGTTGTACTAGTTTGCAGTCCCACCAGCAGTGTAAAAGTGTTCCCTTCTCTCCACATCCACGCCAGCATCTGCAGTTTTGAGATTTTGTGGTGTGGGCCATTCTCACTGGGGTTAGATGATATCTGAGGGTTGTTTTGATTTGCATTTCTCTAATATATAGAGATGATGAACATTTTTTCATATGTTTGTTAGCCATTCGTCTGTCATCTTTAGAGAAAGTTCTATTCATGTCTCTTGCCCATTGATATAAGGGATTGTTGGCTTTTTTCATGTGGATTAATTTGAGTTCTCTATAGATCCTGGTTATCAAGCTTTTGTCTGATTGAAAATATGCAAATATCCTTTCCCATTGTGTAGGTTGTCTCTTTGCTTTGGTTATTGTGTCCTTAGCTGTACAGAAGCTTTTCAGTTTAATGAAGTCCCATTTGTATATTTTTGATGTTGTTGCAATTGCCATGGCAGTCTTCTTCATGAAGTCTTCCCCCAGGCCAATATCTTCCAGTGTTTTTCCTATGCTTTCTTTGAGGATTTTTATTGTTTCATGCCTTAAATTTAAGTCCTTTATCCATCTTGAATCAATTTTTGTGAGTGGGGAAAGGTGTGGGTCCAGTTTCAGTCTTTTACATGTAGACATCCGGTTCTCCCAACACCATTTATTGAATAGGGAGTCTTTCCCCCAAGGTAAGTTCTTGTTTGGTTTATCAAAGATTAGGTGGTTGTAAGATGTTAGTTTCATTTCTTGGTGTTCAATTCGATTCCAAGTGTCTATGTCTCTGTTTTGTGCCAGTACCATGCTGTCTTGAGCACTATGGCTTTGTAGTACAGACTAAAATCTGGTATGCTGACGCCCCCAGCTTTATTTTTGTTACTAAGAACTGCCTTAGCTATACGGGGTTTTTTCCAGTTCCATACAAAACGCAGAATCATTTTTTCCAAATCTTGAAAGTACGATGTAGGTACTTTGATAGGAATGGCATTGAATAGGTAGATAGCTTTGGGAAGTATAGACATTTTAACAATGTTGATTCTTCCCATCCATGAGCATGGTATGTTCTTCCATTTGTTAATATCCTCTGCTATTTCCTTTCTGAGGATTTCATAGTTTTCTTTATAGAGGTCCTTCACCTCCTTCGTTAGGTATATTCCTAGGTATTTCATTTTCTTTGAAACTATGGTGAAGGGAGTTGTGTCCTTAATTAGCTTCTCATCTTGACTGTTATTGGTGTATACAAAGGCTACTGACTTGTGGACATTGATTTTATATCCTGAAACATTACTGTATTTTTTGATGACTTCTAGGAGTCTTGTGGTTGAGTCTTTGGGGTTCTCTAAGTATAAGATCATGTCGTCAGCAAAGAGGGAGAGTTTGACCTCCTCTGCTCCCATTTGGATTCCCTTTATTTCCTTGTCTTGCCTAATTGTATTGGCTAGAACTTCCAGCACTAAGTTGAATAGTAAAGGTGACAGAGGACAACCTTGTCTGGTTCCAGTTCTAAGAGGAAAAGCTTTCAGTTTTACTCCATTCAGTAAAATATTGGCTGTGGGTTTGTCATAGATAGCTTCAATCAGTTTTAGAAATGTGCCACCTATGCCTATACTCTTCAGAGTTCTAATTAGAAAAGGATGCTGGATTTTATCAAATGCTTTTTCTGCATCTATTGAGAGGATCATGTGATCTTTATTTTTGCCTCTGTTAATATGGTGGATAACGTTTATAGACTTGCGTATGTTAAACCAGCCTTGCATCCCTGGGATGAAGCCTACTTGATCATGATGAATGACTTTTTTGATGATAAGCTGTAATCTATTGGCTAGGATTTTGTTGAGAATTTTTGCGTCTATGTTCATGAGTGAGATTGGTCTGAAATTCTCCTTTTTGTTTGGGTCTTTTCCTGGTTTTGGTATCAGGGTGATGTTTGCTTCATAGAATGTGTTGGGGAAGATTCCTTCTTCCTCAGTTTTTTGGGATAATTTCTGCAGTACAGGAATAAGCTCTTCCTTGAAGGTTTGATAGAATTCTGGAGTGAAGCCATCTGGACCAGGGCATTTTTTAGTTGGAAGCTTTTTTATTGTTTCTTTGATCTCAGTGCTTGAAATTGGTCTGTTCAGGAGGTCTATTTCTTCCTGGCTAAGTCTAGGGAGAGGGTGTGATTCCAGATATTGATCCATTTCCTTCACCTTGTCAAATTTCTGGGCATAGAGTTTCTGGTAGTATTCAGAGATGATCTCTTGTATCTCTGTGGGATCAGTTGTTATTTCCCCTTTATCGTTTCTGATTGAGGTTATTAGAGATTTTACTTTTCTATTTCTAGTTAGTCTGGCTAATGGTTTATCTATTTTATTTATTTTTTCAAAAAACCAACTCCTTGTTTCATTAATTTTCTGAATGATTCTTTTGTTTTCAATTTCATTGATCTCTGATTTGATTTTGGATATTTCTTTTCTTCTACTGAGTTTAGGCTTAGATTGTTCTTCTTTTTCCAATTCCATAAGATCTCTTGTGAGATTGTTGATGTGCTCTCTTTCTGTTTTTCGAATGTTGGCATCTAAAGCGATGAATTTTCCTCTCAAAACTGCTTTTGCAGTATCCCACAGGTTTTGGTAGCTTGTGTCTTCATTGTTGTTATGCTCAAGGAAGTTAATGATTTCCTGTTTTATTTCTTCCTTCACCCATCTGTTATTCAACAGAAGATTGTTTAATTTCCATGCCTTTGGGTGGGCTTGAGCATTTTTGTTAGAGTTGAGTTCCACCTTTAGTGCCTTATGGTCTGAAAAGATACAAGGTAAAATTTCAATTCTTCTAATTCTGTTGATATTTGTTTTGTGTCCCAGGATATGATCAATTTTGGAGAATGTTCCATGGGGTGATGAGAAGAATGTATATTCTTTATCTTTGGGGTGGAGTGTTCTATATGCATCTATCAAGCATAGTTGTTCTAGGGTCTCATTTAAATCTCTTACATCTTTGTTTAATTTCTGTTTAGAGGATCTGTCCAGCTCTGTAAGAGGTGTGTTAAAGTCCCCTGTTATGATGGTATTATCAGATATCATATTGCTCAGACTGAGTAAGGTCTGCTTCAGGAATCTGGGAGCATTTAAATTGGGTGCATAAATATTTAGAATTGAAATGTCTTCTTGTTGTAGTTTTCCCTTGACCAATATAAAGTGACCATCTTTGTCTTTTTTGACTTTAGTTGCTTTAAATCCACATGTATCTGAAAATAAAATTGCAACTCCTCTTTTCTTCTGAATTCCGTTTGCCTGAAAAATTGTCTTCCAACCCTTGACTCGGAGCTTTAATTTGTCTTTTGAGGCCAGGTGTGTTTCTTGCAGACAGCAAATGGATGGCTTGTGTTTTTTAATCCAGTCAGCCAATCTATGTCTCTTCAGTGGGGAATTCAAGCCATTAACATTTATTGAGATAATTGAAAAGTGTGGTAGTATTCTATTCGTCTTATTTGGTGAGAGTCCATTGCTTAATTTTATCTTTTGCATCAGTGTGGAGGTTAGGTTTTGTCCTTTGATTTCTGAGTTCTTACTTTGCTGCTGATCCATTGTGGTGGTCAGTGTGCAGAACAGGTTGAAGTATTTCCTGTAGAGCTGGTCTTGTTGTGGCGAATTTCCTCAATGTTTGTATATCCGTAAATGATTTGATTTCTCCATCAATTCTGAAGCTTAGCTTAGCAGGGTACAGAATTCTGGGCTGAAAATTGTTCTGTTTAAGTAGATTAAAGGTAGATGACCATTGTCTTCTTGCTTGGAAAGTTTCATTAGAGAAGTCTGCGGTAACTCTGATGGATTTGCCCCTGTAGGTCAACTGGCGCTTACTCCTGGCAGCTTGCAGAATCTTTTCTTTTGTCTTGACTTTGGACAGGTTCATCACAATGTGTCTTGGAGAAGCTCGGTTAGAGTTGAGGCGACCTGGGGTCCGATATCCCTCTGAAAGCAGTGTGTCAGACTCTTTGGTGATGTTTGGGAAATTTTCTTTTATAATATTCTCTAGTATGGCTTCCATTCCTCTGGGGCATTCTTCTTCCCCTTCTGGAATTCCTATAACTCGTATGTTGGAACGCTTCATAAAGTCCCATAATTCTGACAGTGAACGTTCTGCTTTCTCTCTCTTCTTTTCTGCCTCTTTTACTGTCTGAGTTATCTCAAGAACTTTGTCTTCTACCTCTGAAATTCTTTCTTCTGCATGGTCTAACCTGTTGCTGATACTTTCCATTGTATCTTTAAGTTCCCTAATTGACTGTTTCAGTTCCTTCAGGTCTGCTATATCCTTTTTATATTCTTCATATCGTTCATCTCTTATTTGATTCTGTTTTTGGATTTCCTTTTGGTTATTTTCCACTTTATTAGCAATTTCCTTCATTGTTTCCATCATTTCTTTCATTGTTTTCAACATGTGTATTCTAAATTCCCTTTCTGTCATTCCTAACATTTCTATACTGGTGGAATCATCTGCAGTAGCTACCTCATGGTCCCTTGGTGGGGTTGTTCTAGACTGGTTCTTCATGTTGCCTGGAGTTTTCTGCTGATTCTTCCTCATGAGTGATTTCTTTTATCTGTTTCCTTGCCCTAATTTTCCTTTCACTTCCTTTTGCTCTTTAAGTTCTTATGCCTGTGGACTAAGGGTTATAGGACCAGAAGGGTGAGAAGGTTGAAGAGCAAAAAAAGGGGATGAAAGAAAGGAGGACCGAGTGATAAGAAAAAAAGAAAGATAGAGAAAGGAGAGGGGGTGGGTATAAGGAATATTGAGAAAAAGAAGAGAGGCACAGAAAGAGGGAGACAGGGCAATATAGGTGTACAGTAGGGTACTTTGACACAACCTTAAAAAAACCCCACCTTCTGGGGGTGCCCAGTTGCGTGGTTCCCTTGAGGTCAGCAGCTCTTTGCTAACCTGATCAGACACAGTACCCCACCTCCACCAAGTAGAGAGGAAAGACAAAAATGCTATAAATCAAACCAAAAGAAGCAAACAGAAAACTTTACGGGGATAAAATTGGGTGAAAAACCAAATTATATCGGTAGAAACACTAGCAAAAATGAAGTTGAAGTTATTAAAAAAGGCAGCAATGGGAAATTATAATTAAACTAGGAAAATTGAGAAAGAAAAAGGGATCTGTGTGGAAAAGATTGAAATTAAAAAAACAAAAGAACATCAGCAACGTCAAAATAAACAAACAAAAAAAACAACCAAACCAAAAAAATAAAAGAAGAAAAAAATACACAACCAAAAACAAAGCAGTTTGTATATGTTATTGAATATTGTCTGGGCAACACGTGGTCTTCTGGGGTATGAGATGTTAGTCACAGTTCTGATACGACTGGAGGCTGCTGATTTCTCAAACCCCAGCAGGTAGACACCCTAAATCTCTCTTCAGCCTACTTAAAAGGCACTTTGAACTTGTAAACTTGCTGAGCAGAAGCTTTCCCAGCTTTCTCGTGGAATCGCTGCTGAAGTGGCTATGCACTTACTCAGTGTGCCAAAACCGATCTCACTCTGCCCCTGAGGGTTAGGGCTGCAAGGCGGCTCAGACCCCACCCTTAGGCTACTTGGTTGCTGGGTTACCAGCTCCCACCCGTTTCTAGCTCTGCGACCCTGAGGGCAGAGCTTGCCGGGGCAGATCCCTGACAATGGATCCGTGTGACCCACCACCAAACACTATCAGCTCCGTCTGGCTCAGCGGCTCAGACTGGGGCCCTAGACAACGGCCAAAGTTCTCCGCACTCCCGCTCAGGCCTTCCCCAAGGCAGTTCAACTCAGTGCCAAGTCCAAGGACATCAAAACAGTTCACAGGTAAGGCCTTTCTGGTTTGCAGTCTCGCTGCTACTGAACTTACAGTTGTGGGCGGGTTTAGACGGATTGAACACACGCGACCACTTGCCGGCTTTCCACTGTTTTAGTCCTCCTCTTGGGGTCCAGAAGTCTCTCGCTGACTCCCTGTATTTTCATAGGAGTGATGATAGGCAGTTCCCACCAGCCAGAGATGCCTGGAGTCCTATCTCCCCAGACTCACGGTGCCCAGATGCAAGGAAGCTGTTACTCGGCTGCCATCTTGCTCCGCCTGATCCGATTGATTTTTTTAATAGAAATGACATTTTATTGCCTGATAACTTTTTATTTATTCCAGATATTATAACTTTTACTTTATTGGGTATTAGGTGTTTTGTATTTCAATAAATATACTTGTTTTGGCCTCTGTGGACTTCCAGCTCCTTCTTACCAACTCAGGGAGGCCTTCAGGCTCTATCTGAGTTTTCCATTCCTGCATGGTGGCCTTAAAGCTTTCTCAGAGTGCACTCTGAGAATGGTCTCAGAATTCACTTCATTCATTGGGATTACTGTCTTTTGTTTTACTGATGTGCAAAGTCATGTTTATCATTGTTCCAAATAGTTTGCCCAAATTTTTAGGGGAAGGGTAAATCCAGTCTTTGTCACTGTTTTGGTAGAGATTGCCCTAGATATTTAATTTAATTTTGCTATTGTATACGTGCACATCTTTTCCATTATGTCTTCTAACTGGTTTTAGTTTGTATATGTGAAATTTATTGATCTCTGTTTATTTTATAACTTGCCATGTTACTAACATAATTTTCCAGATGCTATATCATATGCAAAAAGAAATAGTTTTCTCACTTCCTTTATAATTCATAGACTTTTTGTTGCTTTTTACTTCTAAAAGCATTGGCTAATACTTCAGCACAATGTAAATGATGTTAGAAATGGTGGGTATGAATTTGGAGACTATTTGAATATTCTACTAATTCTTTCTTTTGGGGGGATGTCCCTAGAAAAGCCCTTAGCTCTCCTGTTCTGGAATGGCCTAGTGACCATTCTTGCACCTCCCACACAGCTGTTATTTTAAGGTCTCCATCCCCTGTTCCTAGTTCCCATTCTTACGTTTTCTTCATTTAAACTCTATTTTGGTAAAGCTGTTCTTGGTGATCTTGTAAATTCAGTAGATTGGCTGGGTATAGAATTTCAGATTGGAAATAAATTTCCCTAAGACTTTTGAAGGTGATATTTCTTGTCTTCTAGGGATCAGTGTTGCTCTTAGACATCTCATGCTGATCTCATTCACAATACTTCAAGCAAAACTTGCTTTTTATTTTTAATTCTTGGAAACTAGATGATCTCTTTGTCCCCAAAGATGGCTATCATTTTCTTTGTTTCTTCATGGCTCAAAGGCGCTAACATTTTAAAGTCCTAAAAATTCTGTTGGTGTATATTTCTATGGTTTTGGTGTTCTATTGGAGTAAATTATCCAACCTCATTAAAAAAAATCATAATCATTAATTCATCAATATAAGTAGCCCTGAACTAACTGCTCTGGTTCCCATATTTTCCTGTTCTGTGTAGAGTCTTATAGGCTTTGACTTCAGGTAATGATTTTATCAGCCAGGACCAAAGTTAAGAATATACAGTACTTACAGAAATCAAGGATAAAATTGAAGTAATATAGGAATCACATATTCTTCATCAAAAATGTGATTTATAAAACTTTCTGTCTTAATAAATCTATTGTTCATATCATATAAAAATCTGTGGCTCCATGCTTTTAAGGTTATGTTTTTAAGTTTAATTGGTTGTGAGATCCTAAGTCCTGATGTTGCCTAGTAATATAATAATATACATTAATATAAATATAATATATAAATAATATAATTATGCAGTAGACACTCTTCTAAGTGTTTTGCATTTATAAACCCGTTTTCATTTATAATCCTCACAACAAATCTGTTAAGTGGATATTATTATTATCCCTATCTTACCTAACACTTGAGGAAGTTGAGGCACAGAGAATTTAGATACTCGTAAGGTCACAGGGCAGATAAATGGCAGAGCTAGAAGTTGACCCGTCTGGCCCTGAAGTGCACCTTTACCCACTGTGCTTTGTGGCCACTGGAAGCTGTAAGATTCTAAAGCAGCAGTTCTCAACCTGTGGGGGGCCAGCCCCTTTGGGGATTGAACTTCTCTTTCACAGGGGTCACCTAAAACCATCACATACACCCCGTACAAATACAGGTGTATGAAAATAATTTTATGGTTTTGGATCATCATGACATGAGGTACTGTATAAAAGGGTCACAGCATTAGGAAGTTTGAGAACCACTGTTCTAAAGTGTTAAAAGTCTGCTGACATGGCAGTGCCTGTGGCTCAAAGGAGTAGGGTGCTGGCCCCATATGCCGGACGTGGCGGGTTCAGACCCAGCCCTGGCCAAAAACTGCAAAAAAAAAAAAAGTCTGCTGACAGATGACTGCCCTGGGGCTATATCTTACTCTGCTCCTTCACTATGACCTCTTACTATACCCATCTACTTTCCTCAATCTTGGCACAAGGGCTAACAAAGGGGGCCACTTGGACTGAGGTCCTGGGGGTGGTAATTTGGTTTAGAATGATGGGATTGATTTCTAGGAATCTGGACTTACCACGCACAATTAACACGGTTCCTGGTCCAGACTTAAACTCCACGGTTCCAAGCGTTGCTTTCCGGAACTTCACACAGTAGTAGGTGCCGGCGTCTGCTGGGGTGATGTTACTGATACGGATGGAAAAGTCCAGGTTGTCTCTCTTCGTGTGATCTGTGATGTTTGTTACCCGGGGGTGGTGGACTTTTTGACTGTAGATCAATTCTCGGTCTTGCCCAGTCCCCTTGAACCAACTGATGGGCCCCACAGGGACCTGGGAGGTCACAGTGCAGCGCAGAATGGCCGCCTCTCCAGTAGCAACCGACACTGACCTGTCAGGCTGAGTCACCTGCAGCTCCTCCATTCTTGTCACTCCTGGAGGGAAACACAAGTGAGCTCAAACTCCCCCAGCTGTGGTTGAGGTTGGGGTCCAGATTGTGGCTGAAATTCAGTTAATTCTTTCTTTTCACACCATGTATCAGCTTCTAGGATGGGTAAATTGCTAGACTGGATGCCAAGAGGGACACAGATATAAGGGACTCTTTGAAAAGGCCACCGAGAGGGAAGTCATCAGAGAAGAAACACTTCTAGAAGAGATGTTCAAAAACTCCAATAAACCACTGAAATGCATATTTAAGCCAGAAGGAAAACACGACAATTTATGGCAGAATAGCTTGAAATGTATGTAGGTTTCAGCTCATTTTCAGATTATAGTAATAGAGGTAGGTTGGTCCTAAGGCAGGCAGAGAGGTCAACAAGACAGAAGGGAGAGCCTAGAATTGGACTCAAGGTCATTTGGCTATTTATTATCTGATCAAGGTGGCATTTATGTCCAAGGCAGCAAACTATCTGGAAGGAAGCAAATAAAACTCTTAAAAAGTGCCTATTTCCAGGGAGTATGGGGACTTTTGTTGTTTACGTGTCTGTTTCTTTTCTGTTTGAATTATTTCGACACATTTGTAGTATAATAAAAACAAAATGAAATAAAAGAAAACATTTTCCATTTGTCACCTAAGAACAGACAAATTTTAGAAAATTAACTCAGCAAAAATGAACAAGATTGTCACTACTCAGTGCTGCCAAGGGTGTGGCAAAGCAGGCACTCCCACATACTGCTGCTGGGAATATAAACTGACACATCTCGCTAGTTGGCAATGTGGCATTAGGGTCATGACCCTATACTACACTTGGTAAACTCATGTGTTTAACTGGTGAAAGGGAAACACTTAACCAAATGTGTTTTGGTCACAAATGTTCCAAATACTCCCTCCAGCCCCCTTCTCAACCCCCCGTCCATTGCTACTGTATGTTGTATGTGCTGCGATAATATATTACTAACATTGAGACAAGCATATTTTATGCCATGTCATTTCAAAAGTCTTTTCAATGCACCTGTGTGTCCTTTAACTAAGTAATTCCTCTTCTAGGGACTTATTCAAAAGAAACATCCAACAAGGATAAACATATTTTGTAAAGGAATGGTAATCACAATATAGAAAAATTTGATTTAAGACTCAGGTCCAAGAGTAAGGATTTAGTTAGATAAATGATGGTATAACCACCAAACAGAAAATATGTAGCTATTAAAAGGTAATGTGGAAGTGCATATTGAGGTTGCATTGATGATGATGTAGGCACGTATATAGATATGTGAAAAGGGATGCCCGAATTATTTTTGAGTGAAAGAGCAAATAAATTGTCATATTTAGTGTAATACTATTTTTCTTGAAAGTTCAATATAGCTGGAAGCAACACAGTAAGGAGGTTGAAGTCAGAGCTAGTGGAATCCCTTTGACTTGGGTTTCAGTGTCTCCTCTATGGCTTACTCAATAGCTAGGGCTTGAATACTTGTCTCCTCCAAAACTCATGTTGAAATTTTAATCCCCAACGTGGCAGCATTGAGAGTTAGGGTCTTTAAGAGGTGATTGAGTTCTCATAAATGGATTAACCCACTCGTGACAAATGGAGTAAAGGATGAATGGTTATCACAGGAGAATTGGGTGGGGTTGTGAGAAGAGGAAGAGAGGCCTGAGCTAGGACTTCAGCATGCTCTGCCCTCCTGCCATGTGATGCCTCATGCCACCTTGGAACTCTGCAGAGTCCCCACCAGCAAAATGATTCTCACTCGATGTCAACCTTGGACACCTTAAGATATAATGTAACCATGAGAAATAAATTTCTTTTCTTTGTAAATTACCTGCCTTCAGGTCTTTTGTTATAAGCATCAGAAAACCGGCTAAGACATGGATGTTTGACCTTGAAAAATTACTTAACTTCTCTGAGCCTCTGCTTCTTTATGTAAACAGTATATATGGTATGGAAAATAAGACTTCTTTTGCAGGTTTGTTGTGAGACCGAACCATTAAAATCCTTGAGAAGCACTCAGGACTCTGCCTGGTTCATAGAAGGACTTTTGTGAAATGAACTGTCCCTTGACCTGGAGTCTAGTAGGCTGCACTCCAGCCCTGACCAGCCAGCCTGCTGATTCTGGGAGGACCATGCCCTTCCTCAGCTTTCAGTTTCCTCTTCTGTCAAACACGATAATCATTTCCATTTCCTGTGACTGCTATGAGTTTTAAGCGAAGACACAGACTTGCCAGGGCCACAGAGAGAGTCTGTAATGGCCAGAGTCAGCAGGACCATTCTTATGTATTCATATTTACACTTGCTAAGCCCTGAAAGGAGGTAACAGTCAGAGCTTGCACAGATGCTTCCGTGTGTCGCGCCTCACTCTAAACCCGTGATTTTCAACCAGTGTGCCATGAGGAGATCTTAGGGGTGTCACAAAAATTTTTAAAGACCATTAATTAAGTTATTTTCTAAAGACGTTCAAAGCACAGTAAATATATTCTTTTTTTGGATCAACATAATTTAAGTGTACCACGGAAGTGTTCCACTCTAGGTTCAAGTGTGCCGTGAGATAAAAAAGTTTGAAAAACACTGCTTTTGGGTGGTGCCTGTGGCTCAAAGGAGTAGAGTGCCGGCTCCATATTTAGGAGGTGGTGGGTTCAAACCCAGCCCCGGCCAAAAACTGCAAAAACTGCAAAAAAGAAAAGAAAAGAAAAGAAAAACACCGCTTTTTTAAAACTTAATTTTTAAAAATCACAATCTTAGCAAAATAATTAAGAAAATGCCAGGAAGGCTATGTCAACTAGTGTGATAAAAATGTGTCAAACGGTCTATGAACCAAGTGTATGGTGCCCCATGATCATACTAATGTACACAGATATGATTTAATAAAAAAAAAAAGAATAGAGTATAAATGTCTTAATGCAACAAGTAGGGGAGACCATGATAACCAATTTCATGTAAGCATTCTAAATTGTATATAAAATCAGCATATTGTACCCATAAGTGCATTAATGTACATAGTTATGATTTAATAAAAAATAAAATACATAAAAAATCACAACTGTATGCTTTAAACACTTAACTATATTAACTAACTTTCTTGATTTTCACAACCTTATTTGAAAGGTATTATTATCCCCATTTCACAGACAGGAAAACTGAGGCACAGAAAAGTTTCATGACTTGTCAGACAGCCTGCAAATGATAAAGCTTGGATTTGAACCTTGGCAGCTTGGTTTTAAAAAATACTGTCCTTTTCACCAATTTGCTAGATAGCCTCTCACTTGAGACGTTACTACCATTAGGAGGAGGAAGGGTGCCTCTCCTGACTGCCCAGGTCAGAGAATGGAGTGGGTGGGCAGGAGAAACATTCAAATTAGGAACACATCCTAAACTGCTGGAACTATGGGAGACTCAATAACCTAACAGCACTGTTTACCTATTTTTTTCCTAATGGTTCTACATTATGTGTACTGTTCTATCTCTATCTATCTATCTATCTATCTATCTATCTATCTATCTATCTATCTATCTATCTATCATCTATCTATCTATCTATCTATCTATCTATCTATCTATCTATCTATCTATCTATTGTCTATTATCTATCTATCCATCCATCCATCCATATACCTGCCTATCATCCATTTATCAATCATCTGTCCATCTCTCTGTCCTCAGTATAATGAAGGCAGCCCTGCCTCCTTCCCAGGTGCTATGAACTGAGGAGCCAGGTGCTGCATCTCAGCTCCACTCCTTCCCTCAGGGAGACATCAGGTCCCCAGGCCAGGCCCCAGGGGGTCATGGAGCCTTGACAGGATGGGAGGGGAGGAGGAGTTGAGAACTCTTGTCCTGGGGAAACACTTGGGTCGGGGAGGAAAGGATCCCTCTAAGCAATAAGAATTTGGGGGGTTCGTTTGGGAAATTCTTGTTATTAAAAAATAAAACTACTTAGGGAAGTGTCTTAAAGCGAAAGAGACAGCAAAGAAGAGGCCCTGAAGAGCCATCTGTCCCACTGGCAATGGGGGAAATGGTACCACTGCCGAACTCAGGAGAGTATCCTTGCACTGTGCTACTGGAGGGCGAGGCACTCACCTGCGAGTCCCAGCAGCAGGGGCAGCAGGAGGGATGGCGGAGGCGGGTGGGGCTGAGAGGCAGGGATGGGCATGGTGGTGGGCTCTGGAGCCTGATCTGGCTAGATGTCTGCCCCAGATTCTGCTGACAGAAGCACTGCTTTGTGTCCCATAATATAAGAGGAAATGAGTATGATGGGAGGAAATGGCTGTGGGATTATGACAGTTCCTGTTTCTAGATTGTGAAATAAGAATCAGACACAAGCTGATAAATTACTGATATAAGGGTCTTGAGATGTTTGTGGAGGCCTTGGCAGACTGCCTTAGTGCCTTGGCTCTGCCCTATGGGCCCTCACTCCACATCGGCACTGCTGGTGGCCCCTCCTCATCCAGCAGCTTGGGGACATGGTCTGCCATCAAAGAGGATGTGTTCAGCCTTCTGCAATTGTCCAAAACCTGGGCTCAGGTGAGTCAGGAGGAGGGCTTCTGGGCATGGGGCATCATTGGGGTGGGACCCTGTTCTCCCCACATCCTTTGTGTTGGTGGTGAAAGGCCCCTGGCTTTGCAGAAGGCACTTGTGGGGGAAGTGACTTTGGGTGAGCAAGTAGCCAGATCATGGGGGAAAGAGGGTTGGTTTTTTTTTTTTTTCCTATTTTAGAGGAAGGATGAGGCCTGTTTGGGGCAAGGTTTGTGGAGATACCTGCAGAAACAGCTGGGAGGAGGTCAGGGAAGGCTACTTCTCCTGCCCCAGGATGGAGCCACCTCTGGGGAGAAGGGAGTTGAGGGGATGAAGAAACATCTGTCCCCCAATTTCCTTCTGAGCAGCAGCAGCATCAGCAGCACACAAGATCCGTCCAGAGCCACTCAGCCATGAGATCTTTACTTCTATGGGCCCATACCAAACTCTGTGACTGAGTTTCCTCACTGCTTTCCGCCCCTGACTCCTTCTTAGAAGCTGATTGTATGTGTGTTGACAAGGGACAGAAAAGAGGGGCAGTCAGGGACAGGATTCAATTGCTGTGTGGCATAGCAAGTTTCCCTCTTCCCTGGACACCTTAATTCTAGCTTGTTAAAACTTTTTTCTAGGAGAGATTCCCAGCCAAGGAACTGGTCAGTGTGTTCCCGTTAGCATTCACCATTCTACCCCCAATCCCTCTTTTCAGTGGTGACAGACTGTATTTTCCAGAGCTAACTGCAACAAGAACCCTCTTCCCTCGTGCCCTTTGACACTCCTTCCTGGAGAAGTGAATACGTAATCCATCCCTCTGAACCCAGGCAGGCTTGTGACTACAACAGAGTGATGTGATGTGACTGCTGAGGCCAGACCATAGCAATTCTCTGTATTCCTGCTTTGCACTTTTTTTTAGGAATCTGGTGACCATACTATGAGGAATCTGGTGACCATACTATGGGGAAGCTCTGGCATACATGCAGAGACCCCATGGCAAGGACTCATGGAAGGGTTCCAGTTAAGATGCCAGCCAATCTCTAGCATCAGTCATCAGCTATAGAGAAGAAGAAACTTCCAGATGATTCCATCCCTCAGCAGTTGAATCGTCCCCAGCTGAGTTTCCAAACTGAGGCCCCAGGTAACATACTCCATAGACAAGCCATTCTTGTTCCCTGTCTGAATTCCTGTTCCACAGTATCATCCATCATAATATAATGGTTGGTTTTTGCCTTTGAGCTTTGAGGTGTTTTGCTATGCCACAATAGTAACTAGACACTGCCTTGCCAACCTTGCTCCCCACCCCTACTCGCTAGATTCTACCCCCTTCACTGGACTTGCTGTTTCTGTTGGCAGGGACCATCCAACATGGAGATTGAGAGGCAGAATTTGGGGCCAGAAGGACCCAGGTCAATCCTGGCCCCACGTGATCTCTGTCTGGTGATGGGCAGGTCTTCCGCACGCCTATGTCCTACTGTCTACTCAGCACACGCAGCATCACTCACCTGCCACCAACTCTTCTTCCCATGTCACCCTCTCAGTGTGTGACACCCCATCCACCAGTTAGTTAAGCCAGAAAACCTTGGTGTCATTTTTGGCAACTTGTCTGATTGTCCCATATCCTTTCATCTAAATATCTTCCCAGTCTGAGAGGTTATAAGAGACTACAGAGACTGCGTGGCTTATAAACAACAGACATTTATTTGTGACAGATCTGGAGGCTGGGAAGTTCAAGATCCAGGAGCCAGCAGATTTGGAGAGTGGTGAATGCCCGCCTCCTGGCTCATGATGGCTTCTAGACGCATCTTCTCCGGGTGGAAAGGGTGAGGTAGCTCTCTGGGGCCTCTTCTATGAGGGCACTAAGGCCCACTGTGAAGGCAGAGCCCTCACAACCAAAGCTCCACTTCTTAACACCATCACATTAGGTGTTAGGATTTAACATATGAACTCGGGGGTACATGAACATCCGGTGCATAGCAACCCTCTCTGGCTCAGACAGCCTATCAATTGGCCTCACTCTCTCTTACCCCATTTCCCTCTTTTCCTCACACTGAGGCCTGAGGGATGCTTTTGGAAGAGGAATCCATTCATGTCACTCCCTTTTAGCGGTTTCCCATCACTCATAAGAGAAACTACAAGATCTTCTCTTTCCTCAACTCATCTGGCCCCCAGTGCTTTGCCAGCCTTGACTACAGCCCTTTCACTCCCATTTGGTCTCAACTACACTGGTCTTTCTGCAGGGATTGAGTTCCCCAGAAGCCTTTCTTCCCTGTACTGTGATGTCCATCCCTTCTCCTCATCATTATGGATAAACTGAAACTGTAACCTGCTCCATAAGCAAGAAAACATTTTTAAAAATTATTTTAATGTTTCAAGTTCCAGGCCAGTAAGATTTGCTGACCAGAACTTTGTAATTTTCTGTTGCACTAATGCATTTGTTTTTGAGTTTCTTCCCCAGAAATTGAGCCTCTTTGTAGCCACAAGATAACTACAAAATCTTACACCACTCATTTGTCTAGAGAAGGCAAGATAAGTGATAATCCACCACGTATTGTGTCCACGGACCCACTGAGCCTATGGATAAGGCTGAAAGAATGACCAATATTAACCCCTAGCTTGTTGTAATGCTAAAATCTCCTCCTGGGAGGGGCTTGCCCTCCACTTTCTGATCACGGGATGTATGGAATAGCATGATTTCTCACTGCACTCCGTGCCCTGCTCTCCACTTTAACCATGTAATGATATTCACTCCCCCTCATGCATTATTCATTCATTTCACTTCCAGAAAAAACCCTGACCCTGTTGGTGGAGGAGGCAGATTTGAGGCAGTCCCTTCCTCCCACCTCCCAGTTGATGCATCCTCTGCAATAAATCCTTTCTCCCTTGACAATCCTCATCTCAGTAATAGGCTTCTGTGCTGCAAGCAAGAGACCCTTCTTGCAGGTTCGTTAACAAAAGCACCCTTAGCACCTTATCAGAATTCATAGTCACATATTTGTGTTGGATGTTTGCCTTGCCTGCTAGAACATATGCCTCTGTGAGAACAGAGGTTGGTCTGCTCTGTTTCCCACAAAAACGCTCAGCAGGTGTTTTTGAACCCAGGAGAGAACCAGCACGTTCATGGTAAGTGCGTGTGTCGGTCTCCGGTTAGGTTCTCCCCAGAAACACTAGTACCATGGGATCGCTATGCTTTTGCCATCCCCCAGCTGTCCCTCCTCTTCTTCCCCTTCTGCTCAGGGCTCCCCATGCCTGGAAGCCCTGGGAGCCTGACACTTGTTCACTAACCCAGTCTGGCTCACAGCTACCTCACAGTGCTAGGCGCTGCTCTTAGTATTGGGTGCTCCTGTGGGTGAAGAATTGATATCTGGCCCCATGAGATCAGACACTGCACCTTCCCTGGGTCCTAATCCCTTTTACTGTCCCAAAGACATCTTTTGCAACCCCCAGATCAAGCCCCACCTTGCCCATTACTAACACCCAAGGTGGAGCTTTTTAGTGTATTCTAGGAGATTCCTAGGAAAATAAGAGTGCTGTGTCCCTCTTTCACCTCCAGATAGGCCTGGTACCATGTGTCCTTGTGGACCCTTCTGGGCTGACTTCTTCGCCCAACCTTCCTTAGCCTGCTCCCATAGCAGGCTGTGGCCGCCGCCTTGTCCTGCCTCCCTGAGCCTGCCCTTAACTTACAGTCAGGTTCTCTATTTCCTGCAGAATGGAGGGTCCAGACTCCAGCAGCATCTTATGGCCCAGAAAGAGAGCTACTGAAGGAAGGGTGGCCAAGTATAGTCAGTAGACCCACATGGGAGTCCATCCTCCAGGGACTTCACGTTCCCTTCTGAGGCCACCAGGGCTCATCTGTGACAACTGTTCCTGCCGCACCATGCCCTGCTGGCACAGAATTGAGGGAGAAACCCAGAAAAATGCATCTCACACTGCTAGGCTTGGCCTTATCAAGGGAAAAAGAGGCAGCTTCAGCCAGCTTGTTTGCTCTCAGTGTGGTCTATGATGTCTTTATGTTGGTGAGAAAACTGAGGCTCCAGCACTTCTAGGGTCACAAGGTTGTGAGAGTCGAGCTCACACTGGTCTAATACTGTGTTCTTTCTTGTTGCTAATCTGTATTAAGAAAGAACAGAATATCTGGATGCCTAGAGCACTCAGCACCTGGAGTAGGAGAATAACACACCTCGGGGCGCAGAGGTATTTATCTACACAGGCAGTAAGTGGAATATAGATGTGTTCCTGTTGGGAGCATTTCAAGGCCGCCTGCTCAGCACCAGGACATGGGCTCAATGGGGAAATGAGGAAAACAGTAAAAACAACAATCTCCTGTAAAGAAGCTATTAAGGTCATTTAAGAAAACATGGAGTCCTTGGTTGGCAGAAATCTCAAACATTATCTACCTTCCAGGACGCGAGGTAGATCCTCCTACCACCCAGGACGCGGAATCTACTTGGTGGATAGATTGGAGCTTAAAAGGATGTGCAGCAAATCGTAAATAGGAAATGTCTGGGGAGTTAGATTGGGTGAAACTTGATTTCTAATAGATATTCATGCGATTTTGGATTGTGTGTGTATGTGTGTGTTCATTTGTGTATGAGAGAGGAGACTGAGTGACTGAGATAGAGCACTTTGCTTTTATAATTTAAAATGTCCTAAGTTTGAAAAGCAAGTGTTCAGGAATGATGACAGAGCTGCCTTAAATAAGTCACAGAGGCCCTGCCATTGGCTATGTCTTAGACTAGTCCAGATGAGCAGACCCTAAATATCGTTTTTGTGGCGACCTTCTGTTGCCCATCTTGTTCTGCCTGGCAGGTGAGCATAGTGTCCTCATCGTGGTCAGCTGTCTTCACCAGGATGGAGCTCTGCACACTGTATCATCCATCTCTGTCCTGTGTGGGGGTCAGGGGCTTCTCCACCTGGGAGATGTGTCCATCCATTAGCCAGGTCCGTGCATGTCCTGGGGGTAGAACATCTTTGCCTTGCAGGTGACATTCATTTTGTTATTTGAGACAGTGTGCTGAGCAATAGACATCTTGGGTAGAACTGAAATAGCACAGGACAAACTCTCAGACTTCATGAAGCGATCATATCCAAATTGCTCATTACTTGGTGGCCATTTATTTAGTACCTACCCAGCATGTGGCAGTCCCTAGCACTTAGTAGGTACTCAATAGCTGAAAGGTTTTGTTATTATTTAGGCCTATCCCCTAAAGCAAATTTGGAGAGAACTGTGCTTCAAAGCTGAGTGAAAGCCTGGCCATGCATGGTGTCACCTACCTATCATGATGTCACTCAAATCAGCATTCTCTGGGCAGCGCCTGTGGCTCAGTCGGTAAGGCGCCGGCCCCATATACCGAGGGTGGTGGGTTCAAACCCAGCCCCGGCCAAACTGCAACCAAAAAATAGCCGGGCGTTGTGGTGGGCGCCTGTAGTCCCAGCTACTCGGGAGGCTGAGGCAAGAGAATCGCTTAAGCCCAGGAGTTGGAGGTTGCTGTGAGCTGTGTGACGCCATGCACTCTACCAAGGGCCATAAAGTGAGACTCTGTCTCTACAAAAAAAAAAAAGAAAAAAAAAATCAGCATTCTCTCGCTCGATGCCCATCTCTCAGTGGTCAGGGCACCAGCCACATACACAGGGATTGGTGGGTTTGAACCCAGCCCAGTCCTGCTAAACAACAATGACAACTACAACATATATATTTTAATATAAGTTATGAAAGAAATGGTAAATATGTGAAGTGATTTTGTTAGGTCTAGGCCAGCACTTTTCAACCTGGGGGTCATGACCCACAGGAACTATATTGAAGGGTTGTGGCATTAGGAAGGTTGAGAACCACTGGTCTAGGCTAAAGTAGAAAAATACCAGTTAACTCCTGACAAATTCCTGGGCTGCAAGCCCTCACCAAAATGGAGTAAGTCTGGTTCACTCCCAAGATAGATAGGAAAGTGCTCACTAACTTCTTGCTTGACTAACTCCTGGGCCTGGGAAATGAACTGACTATCCCCACACTGACTTTTAAACAATACCAGGTGGAGAGAATACTGAGACAAAGATGTATGGAGGGAAAGTACTGGAAGTAAGATGTCTGGGAAAATATTAAAACAAAGGTGTATGACGTATAGCTAACTAACCGCAAAATTCTGCTTCTGTACAATACTTGCTTGCTACCCTACCCGAATGCACTTGGATGGCCTGCCAACCAGGATGCAGACCAAGCCTTAAAAACCTGACTCCTTAAGCACTCGAGGCTGCTCTCAAAAACCCATGTTGGGACACTGAGGCAGTTGGTGGCCAGCTCTTTTATTAAAAAAGGACTCTGCTGTAAATTTGGCTTGTTTGGCAGTGTGGTCTTTGTGGAACTCCTGGGCACAACAGTTTATAATTGCTCTTTTAAGTGTTCTCAGGTATCACATAAGCTGCAATGGTATTGAGTTCATGAAAAATAAACAAAATGTATACAAGTCAATTTCTACAACATTGCAACATTGTTCAATAGTCAAGATATGGGGAAAAGATGTTCATCAACAAATGAATATATAAAAAGAAAAATAAGCGTGGGCTATATGTGTGTGTGTGCGTGCGTGTGTGCATGTACAGACATACACACAATAGAATACTATTTAGCCTTTTAAAAGCAGGAAATTCTGTCATTTGTGACCCCATGGATGGACCTAGAAGATACTATGCTAAGTGAAATAATCCAGGCACAAAAAGACAAATACAGCCTGATTTCATTTATACATAATATGTGGAATCTAAAAAAGCCAAATTCAAAGAAGGATAGGGTAGAAAGGTGGTTACCAGAGCCTGGGGGTTGGAGAGGGGACTGGCAGGTGGATGGGAAAATGGGAAATGTTAGTCAAAGGGTACAAAGTTTTAGTTAGACAAGAGGAACAGGTTCTGGCGATGCAATACATACTTCAAATTTTAAATGTTTTCACCACAAAGAAATGGTATGTGAGGTGATTCCTATGTTAATAAATTTTATCATTTGACAATATATACACGTATCAATATCATGTTGTACCACATAAATACATACTTCTAACTTGTCAATTAAAATAAGTAAAACTTAAAAACATTAAATTGTACTTCTCAGGGAAAGGTAAGTTACACAAAACTGTAGGCCTTGATTTTGAATGATTTCTCAGTCTTAGTGTATTAATTTTCTATTGCTAAGCAACAAATTAGCACAAAGTTAGTGGTTTAAAACAACTTACGTTAATTAGTTCATGGTTGCTGTGAGTCTGTATTTTAATTTAGTTAGGTTCTCTGCTTCAGGGTCTCACCAAACTCCAAACGAGGAGCCAGCAGGGCTGTATTGTTGGAAAGAGCCTGGCACCCCCTCCTCCCTCTCTGCTCCCTCTCTCGCCACGTGACATGCCTACTCCCCTTTCACCTTCCACCTTGATTGTCAGCTCCCTAGAGCCCTCACCAGAAGCAGTTGCTGAGGTCACATTTCTTTTTTTTGTTTGTTTTTTGGCGGGGCTAGGTTTGAACCCACCACCTCCGGCATATGGGACCAGCGCCCTACTACTTGAGCCACAGGCGCCGCCCGTGGTCACATTTCTTGTACAGTCTGCAGAACTGTGAGCCAAACAAGCCTCTTCCTTTTGTAAATTACCCAGCCTCAGACATTCCTATATAGCAGCACAAATGGACTAATGTATAGTGTATATCTGAGTTATTAAAATTTCATCATGGGGCTATAATATCAGTTTGATCATGTGCCTCCAAAAATATATATTGAAGTCTTAACCCCAGTACCTCAAAATGTGACATTATTTGGAAATAGAGCTGCTACGGAGGTCACCAAGTTAAAGTGAGGTCCCTGGGGTGGGTGCTAATCCATTACGATGGTGGTCCTTACACAAAGGGAAAATGTGAACACAGACACAGACGTGCCCAGGGGGAAGATGATGTGAGGACGCAGGGAGGATGCCAGCTGCAATCCAAGGTGTGTTTGAGGCTACCAGAAGCTCAGAGAAAGGCAGGGAACAAATTCAACCTCACAACCCCCAGAAGGGGCCAGCCCTGCCCGCAGCTTGATTTTGGATGTGCTGCTTCCAGACCTGTGAGATAATAAATTTCCCCATTTGCAGTACTGTTAAAGCAGCCACGGGAAATGAATACAGAGATGTCAGGGAGATAAAAAACCTACAAAGACTTCTTAGTGGGGCAGTTATGACAAAGGAAAAAGAGATTTGAGAAACAGTGAAAAAAGGGGAGGCCATGAAAGGGAGGAGGCCAGCATGGACGGAGGGTGGGGTTTATGCAGAGAGAGGCTTGGCTTCGCTTATTTCTTGGGGGCCAAACAGTTGCCTCTACTGAGTTGGAAATTGTGGTTCATTTCTTCTTTTAAAAGTGGCAAATCAGACAGTATAGTGCCTCTAGGACCTGAGTAAAAGGGAATTAGAGAGCTGATGGAGCCAGGAGGGGTACAGGGAGCGCCTGTCTGCCTCTGCTTGCTCTAATAGGACCTGTGAATGATCTGTGGTGGAGCCAGTAGAGAAGTGGCTGGATTTGAAATGTACCTGGGGAAATGCAGCTGTCCTGAGGCAACTCTGAATTCTCAGCTATTTTTCTGAAGTTAAGTCAGAACTTCAGAAGTTAAGTAAGACAGAGCTTTGGTTCAGAGACCAAAAGTGAACAAACTAGTTAGGCTTGGAGACAGGAGCTCAGCTCCATGGCATGTGAAGTTACTGTGGGTATAGCTCAGCATTGGGTGATTCTAACAAGAAGGGCCTTCGGGGAGGCTGATTTTGGGTCTGAAATTCCCTCAAAGCAAGTAAGGCCACGGTCGGAGACCGCACCCACTCATTGACTTCCAAGGTGGAGAATGAGGTCCTGGGGTGGGTTGTGTGGCCACTCAGGTCCCTACTTGGAGGACCAATCGCCCTCTAGTCTACAAGGGGAGGTTAAAGACTGTGCAGGTCTTGGCCTCATGGGGTGGCTCACGCCTGTAATACTAGCACGGTGGGAGGCTGAGGCAGGTTAGGCATTCCAGACCAGCCTAAGCAAAATGAGAACTTGTCTCTACTAAACAGAATAAAGAAAAAGAAAAAAAAAACCCAGCCATTGTAGTCCCAGCTACTCAGGAGGTTGAGACAAGGGGATCATTTGAGCCCAAGAGTTTGAGGTTGCTGTGAGATATGATGCCACAACCATCTTTCCAGGGCCTAGAGTGAGGTTCTGTCTCAAAAAAAAAAAAAAAAAAAGAAAGAAAGAAAAGAAAGAGAAAAAGAAAAAGAAAAAGAGAAAAATACTGTTGTTGAGGAGACAAAGGGCATCTGGGGACTAACTTTACCTGACTGGAGAGTTAATTCTTGTTTAGACAGAAGCTGTGGAAATCAGCACATGCAAGTTAATTTCAGGCAGCTTCTTTCCAAGTTGTGTTGATGGTGGACACTCCCCTTGTTATTCCTGGAGGCATTGAACCTGAATGAGGGGCCACTCGGCAGGGACCCTTAGAGTGACACATTTCTCTATGGGCGTGGCCAGACATGGAGTCTGGAAAGAAATCTCAGCTCTGCAATTCATTTCTTTATTTCCTTTTTACTTACAATAAAAACTATTGAAAAATGAATGTGTCCCAAATTAAGAGATGCTTTCTCCAAATAATCAGGAAAGTGGTGAATAATAGGTATGTAATAAAAATGTTGTCATTTATTTATATAATACTCATTAGGCCCTATAATATGATAATACCCAATAGTGTTGGGCCATTAGCCTTTTCAAGCAGCCACATTCCCTCACTGTCCACAAACCTAAGCCTGGAAAATTCTAAAGTGAAAAGTAGGTTTTGGAATTTAGCAATAAATGAAATTACACATACAGGTATATTTTCACATTTAATAATATTTCTCCAACAAATGACATACTAAAAGGAGAGTTTTCTATTTGTAGAAGAATAGAGGAATTTCTGTTTCTATTTTTTCCCTTTTATACACATATTTATATCTAATATTTAACCTTACCCTCTTCTTTCAGGTTTATCATTTTCCTATAATTAGCATAAAATGAGAAAATTTTAATTCATGTTAAAAGTCTTTTCTTAACTGACAACTTAAAAAATGCACATCATGTATGCTTGATATTTTCTGTAAAGGAAAACTAAAAAAATGAATATTACTAAATCCACCGATTCTCACCCTCTCCTTCCTTCTGAAACATTGTAAAGAACTTGGCAATTTGTAAGGAGCTGAGAAAGCCCAAGCCTAGATCCAGAAGAAAATTCAATATTATAACTTACTTGTTATTAACTTAAAGAAGAAAATCTTGTAGGAGCCACAGGAAGAGAAAGCAATACTATGACCAAAGTCATAAAGTTTTTCCTAGCAAGGTAGGCACAGGAATTCTGGCTTTGATTCAGTAATAAATAGGACTTTTTCTCCCTGGTGGTTTTTAAGGGTATTATGTAGTTTAAGTACAGTGATTTCAGAGTAATCGAGAATTCCCAAAGTGATATTTTATTCACTTTTCTACTTAAAACAAGTTATGAACATTCGCAAGCCAGTGCATCAATTTCAGTACATCAGTTATATTAAATCACCTCTTTTAATTATGATGCTTATACAATAATCATCTGTCCTTTTAAGCTGACTTTTCTTCAGCCTAATTTAAATCAGTGAGAAAGTAGCCTAGGCAAGCATTAAAGCCTTTGTTAAGCTTGGTATCAAATAGTAAGGGGAACATTTAGAATGGGGATTTTCCATTCATAAAACCAGGATAAAATGTCTATTTTTAAAATGAGAGACTTCTATAAACTCTTTGTAAACACTTATTGGGTGTATTCAAGTTTATTCAAGTACCATCCCAAGAGATGCCAGCATGGCTGCATATATTCCATTATCCATGTGAGATCTTCCCGTCTGTTCACCCGTTTTCAATGGCTTAATTTTCTTCCTTTCATTTATGTTTTAAAAGAAATAAAATCTATGACTATTAACTATGCATTTTGTTTCTCTAAAATAAAGTCATTGTCTGTATACTGTACATGGTATAAAAAATGAAACAAAGGGTCATCAACGTTGTGATATTTTGTTCCTCCATTGATTTAGTAGGCTAGCCTTAGGGACCTTTAGGAGTTGTGAAAAGAAACTCATCAGCTGAGCAGCTCTTTCTTTCTCAGGCTCAGATCATCATTAGTTACTATATATGGTGAAAATTTCAATGGATTTCCCCAACAGATTTATCTGGTCAATATATGTTTATCATTCATTTTGCTTCCTCTCCTGCTCAGCAATGCTTTGAGATATACCATGGAAGAATCCCTTTGAGCTGTTCATAATGTAATCAGTAATCTTGGAATCCTGCTTTCTTCATCTTATTGTTATACCCGAAACATTTTTGGTAGTCATTAGTAACCCAAACATTCATTTTCAGTAATCATTCATTGTGAGTTCCAAAGCCCAGATGTTTTTCCAGGTGTGTATACAATGTTCCATTCTCTTGCTCCAAATCTCTAATTTGTCTGCTATCTTCCCGCACAGCCATAACTATTGTGGCTCATAGTCAATGCGTTATGATTCCATTGAATTCCTGAATTAAAAAAAAACTATATTACTTTATTACCTTTACTCACTTGGTGAGAGCCTCTTTATTCTTATTTTACATCTGTATATCTTCTTGGTGTGGTGCCTGGGTCATTTGTTCATTTTAAGATAAGGTTGTTTATTTTCTTCGTGTTCAGTTTTAAGGGTCCTTTGTATATTTTGGATAAAAATCTTTTATCAAATATGTCTTTTGCAAATATTTTATCCCAGTCTGTGAGAGATTTGACTATTTAGATTCAACACCAATGGCATAATTCATGAGAGAAAGAATGGATAAGCTAGACTTCATTAAAATTAAAATTTTCTGCTCTGAGAATAATACTGTCAAGAGAATAAAAACACAAGCCACACACAGAGGGTATATGAGAAACATCTGTACCTGTCACTCAATTTTGTTGTAAACCTAAAACTGCTCTAAAAAAGCTAAAATATTTAAAAGAAAAATAAAGTCTATGGATTTTTTTTTGAGTAGTGTGCTATGGCGTCACAGCTCACAGCAAACTCCAACTCCTGGGCTTAAGCAATTCTCTTGCCTCAGCCTCCCAAGTAGCTGGGACTACAGGCGCTCACCACAAAGCCTGGCTATTTTTTGGTTGTAGTTGTCATTGTTGTTTGGCAGGCCCACGCTGGATTTGAACCCACCAGCTCTGGTGTATGTGGCTGGTGCCTTAGCCGCTTGAGTTACAGGCGCTGAGCTGTCTACGGATCTTTTAAAAAAAATTATGGTCACACACAAGGTCATCTGAGTTTTCTTCTATTTTCTCTTCTGGGAGTTTTATAGTTTTGTGTTTCATATTTAGGTCTAGAAACCATTTTGAGTTAATTTTTTGTGGGGGTTGTAAGGTTGGAGTCTGTATTAATTTTGTTTTTTTGCATCTGGATGTTCAGATTTTCCAGCACCATTTGTTAAAAAGACTCTCTTTTTCCTATTATATTATTTTTGTTCCTTTGTCAAAGATCAGTTGACTATATTTATGTGGATCTATTTCTGACTTTCTATTCTGTTCCATTGATCTGTCTATTCCTTTACTAATACCATGCTGTCTTGATTACTATAACTTTATAATATGTGCTGATGTTAGATAGTGTCAATTCTCTGACCTTGTTCTTTTCCTTTAACATCATATTGGCTATTCTGGGTCTTTTGCCTCTCCGTGCAAACTTTGGAATCAGTTTGTCACTATCCACAAAATAACTTGGTTGGATTTTGTTTGGGAAAGCATTGAATCAATAGGTCAAGGTAGAAAGAACCAGTATCTTTTTTTTTTTTTTGAGACAGTCTCATTATGTCACCCTTGGTAGAGTGATGTGACATCACAGCTCACAGCAACCTCCAACTCTGGGGCTTAAGCAATTCTCTTGCCTCCGCCTCCCAAGTAGCTGGGACTGCGGGCACCAGACACAACGCCTGGTTATTTTTGGTTGCAGTTGTCATTGTTGTTTAGCTGGGCCCAGGCCAGGTTTGAATCTGCCAGCCTCAGTGTATGTGGCTGGTGCCATAACCACTGTGCTACGGGCGCTGAGCTGAGAACCAGTATCCTAATAATGTTGAATCTTCCTATCCATGAACATGGAATATTTCTCCACTTAATTCTTCTTTGATCTTTGTTATCAGTATTTTGTAATTTTCATCATATAGATCTTGTGCATGTTTCTTGTTAGATTTATACCTAAGCATTTCATTTTCTTTGGTGCTAATATAAATGATCACGTTTGTTTTTAGTATATAAAAATACAACTGATTTTTGTATGTTGATCTTGTACCCTTCTACCTTGCCAAACTCAATCATTAGCTCTAGGAATTTTTTCTTTTTAGTAGCTTCTTTGAAATTTTCTATGTAGGCCACCATGCCTTTCTCCCTCTCAGTCTCTCTCTCTGTCTTCTATTTTTCTGTATCTCTTTATTGCATCGTATACAACTCCTAACACTACTTTGAATAAGAGTGAGGAACGTGCACATTGTGAGGGTGTATAACATGCCCCTGGGTGAGGGGCTCTTCTACCAATGGAACTTTACCCTGGAAGTGAGAACGAGGTAACCTAAAAATTGTACCCTCATTAATTTGAAAAAATAAAAAAACAAAAAACAAAACAAGCAAACAACAAGAACAACAACAACAATGGATGTCCTCACCTTGTTCCTGATTTTGGAGGGAAAGCATTTATCATTCATTATTAAGTACAATGTTAGCTGTAGGCTTTTTCAGATGCCTTTTTTATCAAGTTGAGGAAATTCCTGCTTTATTTCTAGTTTGCTGAAAGTTTTCATCATGGATGGATTTTGGATTTTGTGAAATTCTTCTTATGCATCAATTGATATGATAATGTAATTTTTCTTCTTTAACCTGTTGATGTGATAGATTACAATAATTGATTTTCAGATGTTAAAACAGCCTGGTATACCTGGAATAAATCTGACTTCATCATAGTATATAAATGTACATAATGTTATACTCTGTTTGATACTATGTTGTTGAAGGTTTTCGCATTTAATTTCAGGAAAGACTTTGGTGTGTAGTTTTCTCTTTCATTTTTTTGCATAGTCTTTATTTGGTTTTGGTACCAATGCAATGGCCCCATAAAATGAGCTGGGAAGTATTCCCTCCTCTTTTATTTCTAGAAGAGATTGTATAAAATTGGTGTTAATTCTTTTTCAAAGAGATTGCATAAAATTGTTGTTTGCTAAAATTCTCCAGTGAGCCTGACTATCTCGAGCATCCAAACCTTCCTCCTCTTTCCTTATACTCAAAGGTTTGTGCTTCCTCTTCCGTCTGGTCTGAATCCCTCAAGCTGCCTGCTGCAGCAACTGGGACTCGAAGCCTCTACCAACGTGGACCGATGGGCTTGAGGAAGAGACTCTGCGTGCCTGCTTGGCTTTCTGAGCAGAAGGCAGAACTGGGCAGGGCTCAGCTTCCTCACTGGCCTGGAGAGACTTCTAGTGACCCCTCTGCCAATGTTCCCTGTGCACTGAAACCTCTGCAAAATTTTAGCAGTGATTATTTCTGGGGGCAGCACTGAAGACTATTTTCCTGCATTACAATTTCATGTTTTTCTTTTCTTTTTTTTTTTGTAGTGACAGAGTCTCACTTTACCACCCTCGGTAGAGTGCCGTGACGTCCCAGGACTCACAGCAACCTCCAGCTCTTGGGCTTCCGCGATTCTCCTGCCTCAGTCTCCCAAGTAGCTGGGACTACAGGCACCCGCCACAACGCCTGACTATTTTTTGGTTGCAGTTCGGCCGGGGCTGGGTTTGAACCCGCCACCCTCAGTATATGGGGCCGGCACCCTACTCACTGAGCCACAGGCACCACCCCATGTTTTTCAAAACTTTTTTTCCTCCATTGAGCAGGTAGCATTTTTGAGCGGTAATAAATTTAACAGACGGATTGAGCCTCTGTTTCCTCTGGGGTTGGGAGCTGAGATCGATGCTGTGCCCAGCCCTGTGACGTGGGTGTGAGACTTTTACTTGAACAAAGAGCTGTGGAACAGACATGGCCCTGGGGAGACTTTGTCAGCTGGTGGTTATATCAGTAGTCTTCTAAATCCTGCCTGCTCTGGGGTGAAACTGAGAAAACCTTCCTAAAAGAAATTCCGTGGGCACAGGTGGCAAGAACGCAGTAAGCAGGCTGAGTGCTCTGCACAAACACCCGAGGCCCCACTCACATGTAAGGCCAGCAGCAGGGACAGCAGGGAGAGGTGGGGGTGGGCATCGTGCTGGTCCCAGAGCCTTCTCTGTCTGAATGCCTGTCCTGGAGAGGCTCTGGACTCGCTGCTCTGAAGAGAGGATAGCTCCTGTTTCTATGACATCAGAGGAAAGGCCAGGGGACTGAGACACTTTTTGCTTTGTGATTATAAAATTGGATCGACAAGGTTGCTGCCAGCTGAGAAGCTGCTGCTGTTGGAAATGTCCAGTATTGCTGGGGCTGGGGGCTTGAAACCCCCTGGCTTGAACTCCTCCTGAGCCTCATTCCATCTCAGAGGTCCTCTCCAGCCTCACGGCCCTTGCCTAATGCAGGGGCATCAGAGACACAGGCTGAGCCAGGGGCTCCTGGAACCTTGTGGTGGGCAGGCTGGGTCTGCCCTGAGTGAGTTCAACATCTGGGCCTCACTGTGCTGCACAGCTGCAGGAGGAGACCTCTCTACAGCCTCATCTTCTTGATGGTAAAGTTGGACTTTACAAGGCCTCCTTCCCTCAACTCCTGAGGTGTCAGAGGTGAAAAATGAGCCCTGGTACCGTGTCTTCTGTGGACTCCCGGCTTTTCAGTGATCTCCAGGAGGTGCATCCTTTCTCCCAGAGAAGAATCAAGTGGTGGTGATTTGTACTTTATAGAATGAGGGGCTCTGCAGGGAAGATTAAGCCATGGGGAACTCTCTCCAAGAGAGAGCAACATGCCTGGAAACACCTGGGACAGGAAGGGCTGCCTCTCCTGTCTGGGCCAGCTCTGGGGGGAGGTAGTAGAGGGACAGAGGAAATGCTCCCAGAAAGAGGAAAGAGCCAGCAAGTTGACCTCCTCTCGCAGCTTTAGGATGGGCTCTCCTCCCAGGCACAAAGGTTGTGTTCAGGGACTCTCAGCCTGCACTTGGCTGGTGCCAGAGCATCTGTGGCCAGGCATTGGCCTCCAGGGCTGTTTCCCCATTGCTTTCTCATGACCCCTGCCTCTTCCTCAGGATCTGACTAGACATCCAGGAGAGGTGTTAGAATAGGAGGTTGCAGAGCAAGGCTTGAACAT